>NW_027362761.1:721609683-722248603 GCF_046119375.1 Phyllobates terribilis | reverse complement strand
ACGTCACCTGACGCCCACAGACCATTCCATCAAAGTCTGCATTCCAAAGAGTCACTCCTTCCCTTCCGAGCCCTGACATGAGCCCAAACAGTAGTTTTCTCCAACACATGGGGTATCAGCTTACTCAGGAGAAATTGAACAACAGATTTTGAGGTCCACTTTCTCCTGATACCATTGTGAAAATATATTTTTTTAACATTTTTGTGGAAAAAAATTGTTGTTTTTATTTTCACAAGTCAACATTATAATTTTCTGTGAAGCACCTGGGGGTTCAAGGTGCTCACAACACATCTAGATAAATTCAATGTGGGGTCTAGTTTCCAAAAAGAGGGCACTTGTTGGGCATTTCCACTGTTTAGGCACATCAGGGGCTCTGAAAACGTGACATGACGTCCACAGACCATTCCATCAAAGTCTGCATTCCAAAGCGTCACTCCTTCCCTTCTGAGCCCTGACCTGCGCCCAAACAATGGCTTTCTCCCACATATGGGGTATTAGCGTACTCAGGAGAAATTGCACAACAACTTTTGGGGTCCAACTTCTCCTGTTACCCTTGTGAAAATAAAAAAATTGGGGTCTAAAGTAAAATTTTTGTGAAAAAAAGTTAAATGTTCATTTTTTCCTTTCACGTTCAATTAATTGCTGTAAAGCACGTGAAGGGTTAATAAACTTCTTGAATGTTGTTTTAAGCACCTTGAGCGGTGCAGTTTTAGAACAGTGTCACTTTTGGGTATTTTCTTTCATAAAGGCCCCTCAAAGTGACTTCAAATGTGATGTAGACCCTAAAAAATGGTTTTGTAAATGTTGTAAGAATGAGAAATCGCTGGTCAACTTTTAACCCTTATAACTTCCTAACCCCAAAAAATTTTTGTTCCAAAATTGTGCTGATGTAAAGTAGACATGTGGGAAATGTTATTTATTAACTATTTTGTGTGACATATCTCTCTGATTTAAGGGCATGAAAATTCAAAGTTTGAAAATTGTGAAATTTTCACGAAATATCCGTTTTTTTTCACAAATAAACGCAAGTCATATCAAATAAATTTTAACACTATCATGAAGTACAATATGTCATGAAAAAATAATCTCAATCAGTGGGATCCGTTAAAGCGTTCCAGAGTTATTACCTCATAAAGTGACAGTGATCAGAATTCTAAAAATTGGCTTCCTGTTTGCCTCCTGTCGCACCCAAGTGAGTAAAAAAAAACACAGTATATACAAGTGCTTCTCAATAAATTAGAATATCATCAAAAAGTTAATTTATTTCAGTTCTTCAATACAAAAAGTGAAACTCATATATTATATAGTCATTACAAAGAGTGATCTATTTCAAGTTTAATGTTGATGATTATGGCTTAGAGCCAATGAAAACACAAAAGTCATTATCTCAGTAAATTAGAATAACTAACAAAAAACACCTGCAAAGGCTTCCTAAGCATTTAAAAAGGTCCCTTAGTCTCTTTCAGTAGGCTCCACAATCATGGGGAAGGCTGCTGACTTGACAGATGTCCAGAAGGCAGTCATTGACACACTCCACAAGGATGGTAAGCCACAAAAGGTCATTGCTAAAGAAGCTGGCTGTTCACAGAGTGCTGTATCCAAGCATATTAATGGAAAGTTGAATGGAAGGAAAAAGTGTGGTAGAAAAAGGTGCACAAGCAACGGTGATAACTGCAGCCTTGAAAGGATTGTTAAGAAAAGGCCATTCAAAAATTTTGGGGAGATTCACAAAGAGTGGACTGCTGCTGGAGTCATTGCTTCAATAGCCACCACACACAGACGTATCCAGGACATGGGCTACAAGTGTCACATTCCTTGTGTCAAGCCACTCATGACCAATAGACAACGCCAGAAGCGTCTTACCTTGGCCCAAGGAGAAAAAGACCTGGACTGTTGCTCAGTGGTCCAAGGTGTTGTTTTCAAATGAAAGTAAATTTTGCATTTCATTTTTAAATCAAGGTCCCAGAGTCTGAAGGAAGAATTGAAAAGGCACACAATCCAAGCTGCTTGAGGTCTAGTGTGAAGTTTCCACAATCGGTGATGGTTTGGGGAGCCATGTCATCTGCTGGTGTAGGTCCACTGTGTTTTATCAAGAAGATCAAAGTCAGCGCAGCCGTTTTCCAGGAAATTTTAGAGCACTTCATGACTCCTCTGCTGACAAGCTTTTTGGAGATGGAAATTTCATTCTCCAGCAGGACTTGGCACCTGTCCACACTGCCAAAAGTACCAATATCTGGTTTAAAAACAACAAACTCGCCTGACCTTAACCCCATAGAGAACCTATTGGGTATTGTCAAGAGGAAGATGAGAGACACCAGACCAAATAATGCAGACGAGCTGAAGGCTGCTATCAAAGCAACCTGGGCTTCCATAACACCTCAGCAGTGCCACAGGCTGATTACCTCCATGCCACGCCGCATTGATGCAAAAGGAGCCGTGACCAAGTATTGAGTGCATTTACTGAACATACATTTTAGTAGGCCAACATTTCAGATTTTAAAAACATTTTTCAACTGTTGTTATAAAGTATTCTAATTTACTGAGATAATGACTTGTGTTTTCATTGGCTGTAAGCCATAATCAACAAACAACAGAAATAAACACTTGAAATAGATGACTCTGTTTGTAATGACTCTATATAATATGAGTATCACTTTTAGTATTGAAGAACTGAAATAAATTAACTTTATGATATTCTAATTTAGTGAGACGCACGTGTATGTGTGTGTACAGTGGTGGCCAAAAGTATTGGCACCCCTGCAATTCTGTCAGATAATACTCAGTTTCTTCCTGAAAATGATCGCAATCACAAATTCTTTGGTATTATTATCTTCATTTAATTTGCTTGCAATGAAAAAACACAAAAGAGAATGAAGCAAAAATCAAATCATTGATCATTTCACACAAAACTCCAAAAATGGGCCAGACAAAAGTATTGGCACCCTCAGCCTAATACTTGGTTGCACAACCTTTAGGCAAAATAACTGCGAACAACCGCTTCCGGTAACCATCAATGAGTTTCTTACAATTCTCTGCTGGAATTGTAGACCATTCTTCTTTGGCAAACTGCTCCAGGTCCCTGATATTTGAAGGGTGCCTTCTCCAAACTGCCATTTTGAGATCTCTCCACAGGTGTTCTATGGGATTCAGGTCTGGACTCATTGCTGACCACCTTAGAAGTCTCCAGTGCTTTCTCTAAAACCATTTTATAGTGCTTTTGGAAGTGTGTTTTGGGTCATTGTCCTGCTGGAAGACCCATGATCTCTGAGGAAGACCCAGCTTTCTCACACTGGGCCCTACATTATGCTGCAAAATTTGTTGGTAGTCTTCAGACTTCATAATGCCATGCACACGGTCATGCAGTCCAGTGCCAGAGGCAGCAAAGCAACCCCAAAACATCAGGGAACCTCCGCCATGTTTGACTGTAGGGACCGTGTTCTTTTCTTTGAATGGCTCTTTTTTTTTCCTGTACACTCTATGTTGATGCTTTTTGACAAAAAGCTCTACTTTTGTCTCATCTGACCAGAGAACATTCTTCCAAAACATTTTAGGCTTTCTCAGGTAAGTTTTGGCAAACTCCAGCCTGTCTTTTTTATGTCTCAGGGTAAGAAGTGGGGTCTTCCTGGGTATCCTACCATACAGTCCATTTTCATTCAGACGCCGACGGATAGTACGGGTTGACACTGTTGTACCCTCGGACTGCAGGGCCGCTTGAACTTGTTTGGATGTTAGTTGAGGTTCTTTATCCACCATCCGCACAATCTTGCGTTGAAATCTCTCGTCAATTTTTCTTTTCCGTCCACATCTAGGGAGGTTAGCCACAGTGCCATGGGCTTTAAACTTCTTGATGACACTGCGCACGGAAGACACAGGAACATTCAGGTCTTTGGAGATGGACTTGTAACCTTGAGATTGCTCATGCTTCCTCACAATTTGGTTTCTCAAGTCCTCAGACAGTTCTTTGGTCTTCTTTCTTTTCTCCATGCTCAATGTGGTACACACAAGGACACAGGACAGAGGTTGAGTCAACTTTAATCCATGTTAACTGGCTGCAAGTGTGATTTAGTTATTGCCAACACCTGTTACAGGTAAGTTACAGGTGCTGTTAATTACACGAATTAGAGAAGCATCACATGATTTTTCAAACAGTGCCAATACTTTTGTCCACCCCCTTTTTTAGGTTTGGTGTGGAATTGTATCCAATTTGGCTTTAGGACAATTCTTTTTGTGTTTTTTCATTGAAGACAAATTAAATGAAGATAATAATACCAAAGAATTTGTGACTGCAATCATTTTCAGGAAGAAACTGAGTATTATCTGACAGAATTGCAGGGGTGCCAATACTTTTGGCCACCACTGTATATACAGCTCTGGCAAAAATGAAGAGACCACTGCAAAATTTTCATTTTCTCTGATTTTTCTCTTTATAGGTATATTTTTGAGTAAAATGTACATTGTTGTTTTAGTCTATAAACTACTGACAACATGTCTCCGAAATTCAAAACTAAAAATGTAGTATTTATTTGCAGCAAATGATAAAGCGTCAAAATACTAAAAAAGAAACCGTGCTTTCAGACCTCAAATTACTAATGTTTTGAACTGTGAAATCAATATTTTGAAATATTTGGTGGACTAACCATGATTTTTAATCACAGCTTTCATTCGTCTTGCCATGCTTTCCACCAGTCTTTCCATGCTTTCCAATAGAAAACTATTCAGTGGTCTCTTAATTTTTGCCAGAGCTGTATATACTAGCTATTGAACCTGTTCTACGCCCAGGTGGCAAGCATTTTTATTGGTATATGGTCCCCCATCCTGTTATGTGCTGCCCCCATCCAGTTATGTGTTTCCCTATCCTGGTATTTGTGCTGTCCCCATGCTGTTATGTGCTGTCACCATCCTGTTATGCCCTCATCCTGCGCCCTCATCCTGTTATGTGCTGTCCCCATCCTGGTATATGTGCTGTCCCCATCCTGGTATTTGTGCTGCCCAATCCTGTTTCCCCATCCTGTTATGTGCTGCCCCCATTCTATCCTGGTATGCATGGTACCCCTCATCCCTAGCCTTTTATGTATGGCACCCCTCATCCCCAATCCTGGTATGCATGGCACCCCATCCCTCATCCTGGTATGCATGTCCCCATCATCCCCAATCCTGGTATGCATGGCCTGATTATCCCCAATCCTGGTATGCATGGCCCCTCATCCCCAATCCTGGTATGTATGGCGCCCTCAGCCTTATCCTGGTATGCATGGGCCCCTCACCCCCATCCTGATATGCATGGCTCTCCTGATCACCTAATCCTGGTATGCATGGCACCCGTCCCTCATCCCTATCTTGGTATGTATGGTACCCCTCATCCTGGTATGCATAGCACCCCATCCCTCATCACCCAATCCTGGTATGCATGGTACCCCCTCATCCGTATCCTGGTATGCATGGCCCCTCATCCGTATCCTAGTATGCATGGCCCCTCATCCGTATCCTGGTATGCATGGCCCCTCATCCCTATCCTGGTATGCATGGCCCCCTTTCATCCCTATCCTGGTATGCATGGTACCCCCTCATACCTATCCTGATATGCATGGTACCCCCTCATCCCTATCCTGGTATGCATGGTACCCCCTCATCTGTATCCTGGAATGTATGGTACCCCATCATCCGTATCCTGGTATGCATGGTACCCCCTCATTTCCAATCCTGGTATGTATGGCACCCCTCATCCCCCGATCCTGGTATGCAAGGCATCCCATCCCTAATCCTGGTATGTATGGTACCCCTCATCCTCAATCCTGGCATGCATGGCACCCCTCATTCCCAATCCTGGTATGCATGGTACCGCTCAGCCCTATTCTGGTATGCATGGCACCCCTCAACCCCAATCCTGGTATGCATGGCACCCCTCATCCCCATCCTGGTATGCATGGCACCCCTCATTCCTATCCTTGTATGCATGGCACACCTCATCCGTATCCTTGTATGCATGGTACCCCCTCATCCCTATCCTGGTATGCATGGTACCCCATCCCTCATTCTTGCATGCATGGCACCCCCTCATCCCTATCCTGCTATGCATGGTACCCCCTCATCCGCATCCTGGTATGTATGGTACCCCCTCATACCTATCCTGGTATGCATGGTACCCCCTCATCCTCAATCCTGGTATGTATGGCACTCCTCACCCCCCATCCTGGTATGCATGGCCCCCTCACCCCCCATCCTGGTATGCATGGCACCCCTCATCCCCAATCCTGGTATGCATGGCACCCCATTCCTCATTCTGGTATGCATGGTCCCCCTCTTTTCCAATTCTGGTATGTATGGCCCCTTCAAGCCTTATGCTGGTATGCATGGTCCACCTCATCCCCATCCTGGAATTCATGGCACCCCTCATCCCCCAATCCTGGTATTCATGGCACCCCTCATCCCCCAATCCAGGTATGCATGGCACCCCATCCCTCATCCTGGTATGTATGGTACCCCTCATCCCCAATCCTGGTATGCATGGCATCCCTCATCCCCAATCATGGTATGCATGGCACACCTCATCCCCCAATCCTGGTATGTATGGTACCCTTTATCCCTATCCTGGTATGCATGGTACCCCATCCTTCATCCTGGTATGCATGGCACCCCCTCATTCCTCTCCTGGTATGCATGGTACCCCATCCCTATCCTGGTATGCATGGTACACCATCCCTATCCTGGTATGCATGGTATCCCCTCATCCGTATCCTGGTATGCATGGTACCCCCTCATCCGTATCCTGGTATCCATGGTACCCCCTCATGCGTATCCTGGTATGTATGGCACTCCTCATCCCCAATCCTTGTATGCATGGCACCCCTCATCCCCCAATCCTGGTATGCATGGCATCCCATCCCTCATCCTGGTATGTATAGTACCCCTCATCCCCAATCCTGGTATGCATAGCACCCCTCATCCCTATTCTGGTATGCATGGTACCCCTAATCCCCCATACTGGTATGCATGGTACCCCTCATCCCTATCCTGGTATGCATGGCACCCCTTATCCCTATCCTTGTATGCATGGCACCCCCTCATCCCTATCCTTGTATGCATAGCACCCGCTCATCCGTATCCTGGTATGCATGGCACCCCCTCATTCGCATCCTGGTATGCATGGCCCCTCATTCGTATCCTGGTATGCATGTTACCCCCTCATCCCTATCCTGGTATGCATGGTGCCCCCTAATCCAAAATCTGGTATGCTTGGTACCCCATCCCTCATCCTGGTATGCATGGTACTCCCTCATCCCTATCCTGGTATGTATGGTACACCATCCCTCGTCGTGGTATGCATGGTACCCCCTCATCCCTATCCTGGTATGCATGGTACCCCATCCTTCATCCTGGTATGCATGGCACCCCCTCATTCCTCTCCTGGTATGTATGGTACCCCATCCCTATCCTGGTATGCATGGTACACCATCCCTATCCTGGTATGCATGGTATCCCCTCATCCGTATCCTGGTATGCATGGTACCCCCTCATCCGTATCCTGGTATCCATGGTACCCCCTCATGCGTATCCTGGTATGTATGGCACTCCTCATCCCCAATCCTTGTATGCATGGCACCCCTCATCCCCCAATCCTGGTATGCATGGCATCCCATCCCTCATCCTGGTATGTATAGTACCCCTCATCCCCAATCCTGGTATGCATAGCACCCCTCATCCCTATTCTGGTATGCATGGTACCCCTAATCCCCCATACTGGTATGCATGGTACCCCTCATCCCTATCCTGGTATGCATGGTACCCCTTATCCCTATCCTTGTATGCATGGCACCCCCTCATCCCTATCCTTGTATGCATAGCACCCGCTCATCCGTATCCTGGTATGCATGGCACCCCCTCATTCGCATCCTGGTATGCATGGCCCCTCATTCGTATCCTGGTATGCATGTTACCCCCTCATCCCTATCCTGGTATGCATGGTGCCCCCTCATCCAAAATCTGGTATGATTGGTACCCCATCCCTCATCCTGGTATGCATGGTACTCCCTCATCCCTATCCTGGTATGCATGGTACCCCCCTTCATTATCCTGGTATGCATGGCCCCTCATCCATATCCTGGTATGCATGGTGCCCCCTCATCTGTATACTGGTATGCATGGTACCCTATCATCCGTATCCTGGTATGCATGGTACCCCCTCATCCCTATTCTGGTATGCATGGTACCCCCTCATCCCCAATCCTGGTATGCATGGCACCCCTCATCCTCAATCCTGGTATGCATGGTACCCCTCATCCCCAATCGTGGTATGCATGGCACCCCTCATTCCCAATCCTGGTATGCATGGTACCCCTCATCCCTATTCCGGTATGCATGGTACCCCTCATCCCCCATACTGGTATGCATGACACCCCTCATCCCCAATCCTGGTATGCATGGCACCCCTCATCCCCAATCCAGGTATGCATGGCACCCCTCATCCCTATCCTGGTATGCATGGCACCCCTCATCCCTATTCTTGTATGCATGGTACCCCCCTTCATTATCCTGGTATGCATGGCCCCTCATCCATATCCTGGTATGCATGGTGCCCCTTCATCCCTATCCTGGTATGCATGGCCCCTCATCCTGGTATGCATGGTACCCCATTCCTCGTCCTGGTATGCATGGTACCCCCTCATCCCTATCCTGGTATGCATGGTACCCCATCCCTCATTCTTGTATGCATGGTACCCCCTCATCCTTATCCTGGTATGCATGGTACCCAATCCCTCATCCTGGTATGCATGGTACACAATCCCTTATCCTGGTTGCATGGTACCCCCTCATCCCTATCCTGGAATGCATGGTACCCCATCCCTCATCCTGGTATGCATGGCACCCCCTCATCCCTATCCTGGTATGCATGGTACCCCATCCCTATCCTGGTATGCATGGTACCCCATCCCTATCCTGGCATGCATGGTACCCCCTCATCCCTATCCTGGTATGCATGTTACCCCCTCATCCATATCCTGCTATGCATGGTATCCCTCATCCCTATTCCTGTATGCATGGTACCCCCTCATCCCCAATCCTGGTATGCATGGTACCCCTCATCCCCAATCCTGGTATGCATGGTACCCCTCATCCCCAATCCTGGTATGCATGGTACCCCTCATCCCCAATCCTGGTATGCATGGTACCCCTCATCCCCAATCCTGGTATGCATGGTACCCCTCATCCCCAATCCTGGTATGCATGGTACCCCTAATCCCCAATCCTGGTATACATGGCACCTCATTCGTATCCTGGTATTCATGGTACCCCCTCATCTCTATCCTGGTATGCATGGTACCCCATCCCTCATCCTGGTATGCATGGCACCCCCTCATTCCTATCCTGCTATGCATGGTTCCACATCCTTATCCTGGTATGCATGGTACCCCATCCATATCCTGGTATGCATGGTACCCCCTCATCCGTATCCTGGTATGCATGGTACCCCATCATCCGTATCCTGGTATGCATGGTACCCCCTCATCCCTATTCTGGTATACATGGTACCCCATCCCTCATCCTGGTATGCATGGTACCCCCTCATCCCTATCCTGCTCTGCATGGTACCCCATCCTTATCCTGGTATGCATGGTACCCCATCCATATTCTGGTATGCATGTTACCCCCTTATCCGTATCCTGGTATGCATGGCACCCCATCATCCGTATCCTGGTATGCATGGTACCCCCTCATCCCTATTCTGGTATGCATGGTACCCCCTCATCCCCAATCCTGGTATGTATGCCACTACTCATCCCCAATCCTGGCATGCATGGCACCCCTCATCCCCCAATCCTGGTATGCATGGCATCCCATCCCTAATCCTGGTATGTATGGTACCCCTCATCCCCAATCCTGGTATGCATGTCACCCCTCATTCCCAATCCTGGTATGCATGGTACCCCTCATCCATATTCTGGTATGCATGGTACCCCTCATCCCCAATACTGGTATGCATGGTACCCCTCATTCCCTAATCCTTGTATGCATGGCACCCCTCATCCCCAATCCTCCTATGCATGGCAACCCTCATCCCTATCCTGGTATGCATGGCACCCCTCATCCCTATCCCTGTATGCATGGCACCCCTCATCCGTATCCTTGTATGCATGGTAGCCCCTCATCCGTATCCTGGTATGCATGGTACCCCCCTCATTCCTATCCTGGTATGCATGGTGCCCCCTCATCCCTATCCTGGTATGCATGCTACCCCATCCCTCATCCTGGTATGCATGGTACCCCCTCATCCCTATCCTGGTATGTATGGTACCCCTCATCCGTATCCTGGTATGCATGGCCCCTCATCCATATCCTGGTATGCATGGTCCATCATCCTGGTATGCATGGTACCCCATTCCTCATCCTGGTATACATGGTACTCCCTCATCCCTATCCTGGTATGCATGGTACCCAATCCCTCATCCTGGTATGCATGGTACCCAATCCCTCATCCTGGTATGCATGGTACCCCCTCATCCCTATCCTGGTGTGCATGGTACCCCATCCCTCATTGTTGTATGCATGGCACCCCCTCATCCCTATCCTGCTGTGCATGGTACCCCCTCATCCGCATCCTGGTATGCATGGTACCCCCTCATCCGTATCCTGGTATACATGGCACCCCTCATCTCCATTCCTGGTATGCATGGCACCCTCATCCCAATACTGGTATGCATGGCATCCCATCCCTCATCCTGGTATGCATGGTCCTCCTCATTCCCAATCCTGGTATGTATGGCTCCCTCAGCCTTATGCTGGTATGCATGGTCCCCCTCATCCCCATCCTGGAATGCATGGCACCCCTCATCCCTCAATCTTGGTGTGCATGGCACCCCATTCCTCATCCTGGTATGTATGGTACCCCTCATTCCCAATCCTGGTATGCATGGCACCCCTCATCCCCAATCCTGGTATGCATGACACCCCTCATCCCAATCCTGGTATGCATGACACCCCTCATCCCCCAATCCTGGTATATATGGTACCCCTCATCCCTATCCTGGTATGCATGGCATCGCACCACTCATCCCCAATCCTGGTATGTATGTTATCCCTCATCCCTATCCTGGTATGCATGGCACCTCTCATCCCTATCCTGGTATGCATAGCACCCCTCATCCCTATCCTAGTATGCATGGTGCCCCCTCATCCCTATCCTGGTATGCATGGTACCCCATCCCTCATCCTGGTGTGCATGTTACCCAATCCCTCATCCTGGTATGCATGGTACCCCCTCAACCCTATCCTGGTATGCATGGTACCCCATCCCTCATTCTTGTATGCATGGAACCCCCCCTCATCCCTATCCTGCTATGCATGGTACCTCATCCTTCATCCTGGTATGCATGGTACCCCCTCATCCCTATCCTGGTATGCATGGCACCCCTCATCCCTATCCCTGTATGCATGGCACCCCTCATCCGTATCGTTGTATGCATGGTAGCCCCTCATCCATATCCTGGTATGCATGGTACCCCCCTCATCCCTATCCTGGTATGCATGGTGCCCCCTCATCCCTATCCTGGTATGCATGCTACCCCATCCCTCATCCTGGTATGCATGGTACCCCCTCATCCCTATCCTGGTATGTATGGTACCCCTCATCCGTATCCTGGTATGCATGGCCCCTCATCCATATCCTGGTATGCATGGTCCATCATCCTGGTATGCATGGTACCCCATTCCTCATCCTGGTATGCGTGGTACCCCCTCATCCCTATCCTGGTATGCATGGTACCCCATCCCTCATCCTGGTATACATGGTACTCCCTCATCCCTATCCTGGTATGCATGGTACCCAATCCCTCATCCTGGTATGCATGGTACCCAATCCCTCATCCTGGTATGCATGGTACCCCCTCATCCCTATCCTGGTGTGCATGGTACCCCATCCCTCATTGTTGTATGCATGGCACCCCCTCATCCCTATCCTGCTGTGCATGGTACCCCCTCATCCGCATCCTGGTATGCATGGTACCCCCTCATCCGTATCCTGGTATACATGGCACCCCTCATCTCCATTCCTGGTATGCATGGCACCCTCATCCCAATACTGGTATGCATGGCATCCCATCCCTCATCCTGGTATGCATGGTCCTCCTCATTCCCAATCCTGGTATGTATGGCTCCCTCAGCCTTATGCTGGTATGCATGGTCCCCCTCATCCCCATCCTGGAATGCATGGCACCCCTCATCCCTCAATCTTGGTGTGCATGGCACCCCATTCCTCATCCTGGTATGTATGGTACCCCTCATTCCCAATCCTGGTATGCATGACACCCCTCATCCCCAATCCTGGTATGCATGATACCCCTCATCCCAATCCTGGTATGCATGACACCCCTCATCCCCCAATCCTGGTATATATGGTACCCCTCATCCCTATCCTGGTATGCATGGCATCGCACCACTCATCCCCAATCCTGGTATGTATGTTATCCCTCATCCCTATCCTGGTATGCATGGCACCTCTCATCCCTATCCTGGTATGCATAGCACCCCTCATCCCTATCCTAGTATGCATGGTGCCCCCTCATCCCTATCCTGGTATGCATGGTACCCCATCCCTCATCCTGGTGTGCATGTTACCCAATCCCTCATCCTGGTATGCATGGTACCCCCTCAACCCTATCCTGGTATGCATGGTACCCCATCCCTCATTCTTGTATGCATGGAACCCCCCCTCATCCCTATCCTGCTATGCATGGTACCCCATCCTTCATCCTGGTATGCATGGTACCCCCTCATCCCTATCCTGGTATGCATGGTACTCCCTCTTCCACATCCTGGTATGCATGGTACCCCCTCACCCCTATTCTGGTATGCATGGTACCCCCTCATCCTCAATCCTGGTATGTATGGCACCCCTCATCCCCAATCCTGGCATGCATGGCACCCATCATCTCCAATCCTGGTATGCATGGCACCCCTCATCGCAATACTGGTATGCATGGCACCCCATCCCTCATCCTGGTATGCATGGCCCCCCTCATTCCCAATCCTGGTATGTATGGCCCCCTCAGCCTTATGCTGGTATGCATGTTCCCCCTCATCCCCATCTTGGAATGCATGGCACCCCTCATCCCCAAATCCTGGTGTGCATGGCACCCCATCCCTCATCCTGGTATGTATTGTACCCCTCATCCCCAATCCTGGTATGCATGGCACCCCTCATCCCCAATCCTGGTATGCATGGCACCCCTCATCCCAATCATGGTATGCATGGCACCCCTCATCCCAATCCTGGTATGCATGGCACCCCTCATCCCCCAATCCTGGTATATATGGTACCCCTCATCCCTAATCCTGGTATGCATGGCATCGCACCACTCATCCCCAATCCTGGTATGTATGTTATCCCTCATCCCTATCCTGGTATGCATTGCACCTCTCATCCCTATCCTGGTATGCATGGCACCCCTCATCCCTATCCTTGTATGCATTGTGCCCCCTCATCCCTATCCTGGTATGCATGGTACCCCATCCCTCATCCTGGTATGTATGTTACCCCCTCATCCCTATCCTGGTATGTATGGTACCCCTCATCCGTATCCTAGTATGCATGGCCCCTCGTCCATATCCTGATATGCATGGTACCCCCTCATCCCTATCCTGGTATGCATGGTGCTCCCTCATCCATATCCTAGTATGCATGGTGCCCCCTCATCCCTATCCTGGTATGCATGGCCCCTCATCCTGGTAAGCATGGCACCCCTTATCCCTATCCTGGTATGCATGATACCTCATCCCTCATCCTGTTATGTATGGTACCCCTCATCCCTATCCTGGTATGCATGGTACCCCCTCATCCCTATCCTGGTATGCATGGTACCCCATCCCTCATCCTGGTATGCATGGTACCCCCCTCATCCCTATCCTGGTATGCATGGTACCCCATCCCTCATCCTGGTATGCATGGTACCCCCTCATCCCTATCCTGGTATGCATGGTACCCCCTCATCCCTATCCTGGTATGCATGGTACCCCTCATCCTTATCCTGGTATGCATGGCCCCTCATCCATATCCTGGTATGCATGGTGCCCCCTCATCCCTATCCTGGTATGCATGGCCCCTCATCCTGGTATGCATGGTACCCCATTCCTCATCCTGGTATGCATGGTACCCCCTCATCCCTATCCTGGTGTGCATGGTACCCCATCCCTCACCCTGGTATGCATGGCACCCCCTCATCCCTATCCTGGTATGCATGGTACCCCCTCATCCCTATCCTGGTATGTATCCCTATCACGCTGCACACACACACAAAAAAATAAACACTTATACTCACCTTTCTTCCCTGTGCTCCAGCGCTGCGTACCATTCTGCCGGGGGAGGAGTGTGGTGCTGGAGTACGCGAGTGCCCATACCGTGCTGTCTGGCGCCATTTTGCTGAAGACACACTGCAAATGTGTCTTCAGTAAAATGGCGCCGGATAGTGCACTATGCGAATGCACCGATTCCGACGCCTCACTCCTGCCCTGGTCTTTGACCAGAACAGAGGCACTGCGGCAACATTCCTCCTGATCAGGTAAGTATGTAAGTATGGCGCCGGAGATCGCGGTATGCGTTCAGTGTCTACGCATACCGCAATCTCCAGCGCCATACACTCCTCTTACCTGTAACGGCTCGATGTGTTCTTCTGTCTGGAGCCAGACTGCGCAGGTGCGTCACGCTTGCGCAGTCTATAAAGGCTTTGGACAGAGGGACACTTGTATCGTTATGTTATATATAGATAGATAGATATAGATATATATAATATATATATCTCTGGTATCGCCTCAAAGGAATCTTTTTTTTTTCTAAGCTATACAAGCTTTCCTCTGGATCAATAATGACATTTGGCATCTATCTTTATTCTGAAATGATAGGGCATATTTATGAAAACTGTTTAAAGGAAAACTGTCCAAGAAACTGGCTTTGTTGCCCTTAAAAACTAATGGCATCAATGATTTAATTTCCAAAAAGCACAATAAGAAATGAAAGTTGTGCTACCATTGGCCATAGGACAGTTTGATACGGCTGAACAAGGTCTTTGGTGCATATGACTGCAAAGCCCACAGACTTCAAATTGTGTCTTTGACGTCTCCTCGTCAATTTCTAAGTCAATGGACATTTGCTAAATGCTGTGACAAATTAATGGTAAGTAAATAGAAAATCTGTTAAAATTGTTGATTGAACATAATTTCATAGGCAGCGTTACATAATTCATATACAGTTACCTTCTAACTTTCTTTGTAAGTTTACTTACACTTGGGGTGTACCATTAGCTACAGTCAATTGTGCGTGGCAAATAATGTTCAGGAACATGCTACGCCTTCAAGATAAGCTAACCTGTAGTTAAAGCTGAGAAAAAGGAGAAATATACCATTTCGATAAGAGCACAAAGAAAAAAAATATAACACACAGAAAGCATATGACTAGAAAAACTACGACTCCTGCCACGATCCCTTAGCTCAGTAGTTATTGATGAGACGTGGGAGCAATACTGGGCTTGTGGACACCATAGACCCATAAGTATGTGTTTGTTGTTTGGTACAATTACTTATTGTACCTGTATTATAATACACAACCCTTATAGGGGTTATTCTGTTCTCCATGGACAAGGTTTATTTTTCTTTATTAGTAAATGAAACCCCACTTGTAATCTGCTGATTATCGCTATTCTAGCAGCTAAAATGCTAGAACCGTAAGTGGCCATCCCTTTTGCCCATGTGCTGGTTTAGAGCTGAGTCTTGTGTTATCTTGTTACTGCATTATCTGAATTGGCACGTGAAGTGATGGCATATGAAGTCCCTGCACACACTGCTTCCACTGCCCCTGTGCCTGTGCCTATGCTGTGGTTACTGCATTTTAAGTCAATAAAGCTGCTGACAGTTCCATGCTGACTGATCAACCTTAACTCCTTACTGCTAAAGCCAATTTTGGTCATCCTGACAGCTCCATTTTTTTCACATCTAACGTGTCACTTAAAGTGAAAATAACTGTGTAATGCTTCTTTCAATCTTATTGATTCTGTGATTTTTGTTTTCTCTAATACTTCGTACTACATGGTACACGTAAGTTTAGTTCGATAAAATTTGTGTTTATGAATAAATATCTGTAATTTGGCAAAAAAATTAAAGTTTGCATTTTTCAAACCTTTAATTTTTATGCTATTATGACAGATTACCAAAATAAAGAGAATCACATTAGGAAGGCTGCGATGCATGAAAAGAGGAGCCTTGGAGCTTCAGATAAGGTTTTTATTAATACCGTGTTTTGTAGTGACTTTGAGGAACCTATACAGTGGGTACAGAAAGTATTCAGACCCCTTTAAATTTTTCACTCTTTGTTTCATTGCAGCCATTTGGTAAATTCTAAAAAGTTTATTTTTTCTCTCATTAACACCCTTACCCCCGAGGGTGGTTTGCACGTTAATAACCGGACCAATATTTACAAATTTGACCACTGTCACTTTATGAGGTAATAACTCTGGAACGCTTCAACGTATCCCGCTGATTCGGAGATTGTTTTTTTCGTGACATATTGTACTTCATGGTAGTGGTAGGATTTCTTCGATATCACTTGCGTTTATTTATGAAAAAATTGTAAATTTGGCAAAAATTTTTAATTTTTATGACCTTAAATCAGAGAGATATGTCACATAAAATAGTTAATAAATAACATTTCCCACATGTCTACTTTACATCAGCACAATTTTGGAACCAAAAATTTATTTTATTAGGGAACTATAAGAGTTAAAAGTTGACCAGTGATTTCTCATTTTTACAGCAAAATTTACAAAACCATTTTTTTCGGGACCACATCACATTTGAAGTGACTTTGAGGGGCCTTTATGACAGAAAAGACCCAAAAGTGACACCATTCTAAAAACTGCACCCCTCAGGGTGCTCAAAACCACATATACAGTTATATGAAAAAGTTTGGGCACCCCTATTAATCTTAAGCTTATTGTTTTATAAAAATTGGTGTTTTTGCAACAGCTATTTCAGTTTGATATATGTAATAACTGTTGGACACAGTAATGATTCTGCCTTGAAATGAGGTTTATTGTACTAACAGAAAATGTGCAATCTGCATTCAAACAAAATTTGACAGGTGCATAAGTATGGGCACCTCACCAGAAAAGTGACATTAATATTTAGTAGATCCTCCTTTTGCAAAAATAACAGCTTCTAGTCGCTTCCTGTAGCTTTTAATGAGTTCCTGGATCCTGGATGAAGGTATTTTTGACCATTCCTCTTTACAAAACAATTCCAGTTCAGTTAAGTTTGATGGTCGCCGAGCATGGACAGCCCTCTTCAAATGATCCCACAGATATTCAATGATATTCAGGTCTGGGGACTGGGATGGCCATTCCAGAACATTGTAATTGTTCCTCTGCATGAATGCCTGAGTAGATTTGGAGCGGTGTTTTGGATCATTGTCTTGCTGAAAGATTCATCCCCTGCGTAACTTAAACTTTATCACTGATTCTTGAACATTATTGTCAAGAATCTGCTGATACTGAGTGGAATCCATGCGTCCCTCAACTTTAACAAGATTCCTGGTGCCGGCATTGGCCACACAGCCCCAAAGCATGATGGAACCTCCACCAAATTTTACTGTGGGTAGCAAGTGTTTTTCTTGGAATGCTGTGTTTTTTTGCCACCATGCATAACGCCTTTTT
This sequence comes from Phyllobates terribilis, assembly GCF_046119375.1. NCBI lineage: Eukaryota > Metazoa > Chordata > Amphibia > Anura > Dendrobatidae > Phyllobates > Phyllobates terribilis. Next base: position 722,230,913 of record NW_027362761.1, on the reverse strand, counting down.
GTATGACCAAACAACTCAATCTTGGTTTCATCAGTCCACAGGACCTTCTTCCAAAAAGAAATTGGCTTCTCCAAATGTGCATTTGCATACCTCAGCCGACTCTGTTTGTGGCGTGCTTGCAGAAACGGCTTCTTTCGCATCACTCTCCCATACAGCTTCTCCTTGAGCAAAGTGCGTTGTATAGTTGACCGATGCACAGTGACACCATCTGCAGCAAGTTGATGCTGCAGCTCTCTGGAGGTGGTCTGAGGATTGTCCTTGGCTGATCTCACCTTTCTTCTTCTCTGCTTTTCTGATGTTTTTCTTGGCCTGCCACTTCTGGCCTTAACAAGAACTGTCCCTGTGTTCTTCCATTTCCTTACTATGTTCCTCACAGTGGAAATTGACTGGTTAAATCTCTGAGACAGCTTTTTGTATCCTTCCCCTGAACAACTATGTTGAATAATCTTTGTTTTCAGATCATTTGACAGTTGTTTTGAGGAGCCCATGATGCCACTCTTCATAGGAGATTCAAACAGGAGAACAACTTGCAAGTGGCCACTTTAAGTAGCTTTTATCATGATTGCATACACCTGGCTATGAAGTTCAAAGCTCAATGAGGTTACAAAACCAAAAAAAGTGCTTTAGTAAGTCAGTAAAAAGTAGGTAGGAGTATTTAAAACAAGAAAATGATAAGGGTGCCCATACTTATGCACCTGTCAAATTTTGTTTGAATGCAGATTGCACATTTTCTGTTAGCACAATAAACCTCATTTGAAGGCAGAAACATTACTGTGTCCAACAGTTATTACATATATCAAACTGAAATAGCTGTTACAAAAACACCAATTTTTATAAAACATTAAGCTTAAGATTAATAGGGGTGCCCAAACTTTTTCATATAACTGTAAGAAGTTTATTAACCCTTCAGGTGCTTCACAGGAATTTTTGGAATCGGGAAGAAAAACTTTTTTCACAAAAATGTTACTTTAGATCCCGATTTTTTTATTTTTGCAGGGGTAACAGGAAAAAATGGACCCCAAAATTTGTTGTGCAATTTCCTCTAAGCACGCAGATACCCCATATGTGGGGAAAAAACACTGTTTGGGTGCACAGCAGGGCTCAGAAGGGAAGGAGTGCCATTTGACTTTTTGAATGTAAAATTTACTTGAATAATTAGCGGACGCCATGTTGCGTTTTTAACAGCCCCTGATGTGCCTAAACAGTGGAAACCCCCACAAGTGACACCATTTTGCAAACTAGACTCCTCAGGGAACTTATCTAGATGTGTGGTGAGCACCTTGAACCCCCATGTGCTTCACAGAAGTTTATAACATGGAGCCATAAAAATAAAATTTTCACATATTTCCCACAAAAATGTTTTTCAGCCCCCAGTTTTGCATTTTCATAAGGGTAACGAGAAATTGCACCATACAACTTGTTGTGCAATTTGTCCTGAGTAAGTCGATACCCCATATGTGGGGGAAAACCACTGCTTGGGCGCACGGCATGGTTCGGAAGGGAAAGAGTGCCATTTGACTTTCTGAATGTAAAATTTGCTTGCATAATTAGCGGACGCCATGTTGCGTTTGGACAGCCTCTGAAGTGCCTAAACAGTGGAAACTTCCCACAAGTGACACCATTTTGGAAACTAGACCCCACAGGGAACTTATCTAGCTGTTTGGTGAGCACCCTTAACCCCCAGGTGCTTCACAGAAGTTTATAACATGGAGCCGTGAAAATAAAAAAATTAAACTTTTTCCACAAAAATGATCTTTTAGCCAAAAATTTTTTATTTTCACAAGGGTAAGAGGAGAAAATGGAACCTAAAATCTGTTGTGCAATTTCTCCTGAGTACGCCAATACCCCATATGTGGGGAAAATACACTGTTTGGGCGTACATCAGGGTTCAGAAGGAAAGGAGCACTGTGTGACTTTTTGAACGCAAGATTGGCTGGAATCATAATCGCATTTTGGGAGCCCCTGATGTGCCTAAATAGGGGAAATCCCCCACAATTTACTCCATTTTGGAAACTAGACCCCTCAAGGATTTTATCAAGGGGTATAGTGTACATTTTGAACCCAGAGGTACGACAGAATTTTATAACATTAGGTCATCATGTTGAATAAGTTGTCATTAGTCTTAAGCGCAAGTGCTTGCTACTTGAGTTTGCATCGGGTACTCGGGTATGCACCATGTATCACGGGTGCTCAAGTGACATGTTCGAGTTCCTGCCCTGCATGTTTCATGGTTGTTAGACATCCCAAAAAAACATGCGGGGATCGCTCGTGCATGGCAGGCAATCCCAGCAATGTTTTTTTTTGACCGCGAAGCATATGGGGCAGAGACTCGAGCATGTCACTCGAACACCCGCGATACTTAGTGCATACCCAAACACCTGATGCAAACTCAAGTAGCGAGCACTTGCGCTCAATACTGGTCGCCATATCGTCATCATTTTTTTTTCTTTACTTTTGAAAAAATCCTAACCTTAACCCCAACCCTAATACAACCCCAACCCTAACCCTAGCCCAACCCTAGCACAACTCTAACCCTAGCACAACCCTAACTCCAACCCTAATACAACCCCTAGCCCAACCCCTACCCTAGCCCAACCCCTACCCTAGCCCAACCCTAACCCTAGCCCAACCCTAACCCTAACCCTAGAGTTTATTTTTTACGCCGTTCCTCGTGAGATATAAGTGATTAGACGACTTTCTTCTTCGGGTTGGTGCGATTACACTAAAAGAAGCTTTTTTTTTTGCAAAAACTATTTTTTGCATCGCCCTATTTTGAGCTCTATAATTTTTCCATATTTTGGCCGACAGTCATGTAAGGGCTTGTTTTTTGTAGAACAAGTTGACGTTTTTAATGGTACCATTTTCGGGCACGTGATATTTTTTGATCGCTTTCTACTCCGATTTTTGGGAGGCAGAATAAACAAAAACCAGCAATTCAGAAATTGTTTTTTTTTATTTATTTTTTTTATGCCATTCCGCGTGTAGTAAAATTGATAAGGCAGCTTTATTCTTCGGGTCAATACGTTTACAGCGGTACCGCATTTATATTGTTTTTTTATATTTTGGCGCTTTTACACAATAAAAACTATTTTCTAGAAAAAATATTTTTTTTGTATCGCTTTATTCTGAGAGCTATAAGTTTTTTATTTTTAGGATGATGGAGCTGTATGGTGGCTTGTTTATTGCAGGACAAGATGACGTTTTCAGCGGTACCATTTTATTTACATTCGTCTTTTTGATAGCGTTTTTGTTTGGCGGTATGATGATAAAGCATTGTTTTTTGCTTCATTTTTTATTTATTTTTTTTACTGTGTTCACTAAAGGGCTTACCTACCGGGACAGTTTTATAGGTCAGATCGTTTCGGACGCGGCGATACCAAATAAGTGTACTTTTATTGGTTTGTTTATTTTTTTCCATAATAAATAAATATTATAGGTACAATATATTTTTATTTTTTGGGGATTATTTTTTATATATATATATACAGTACAGACCAAAAGTTTGGACACGTCTTCTCATTTAAAGATTTTTCTGTATTTTCATGACTATGAAAATTGAACATTCACACTGAAGGTATCAAAACTATGAATTAACACATGTGTAATTATATACTTAACAAAAAAGTGTGAAACAACTGAAAATATGTCTTATATTCTAGGTTCTTCAAAGTAGCCACCTTTTGCTTTGATGACTGCTTTTCACACTCTTGGCATTCTCTTGATGAGCTTCAAGAGGTAGTCACCGGAAATGGTCTTCCAACAATCTTGAAGGAGTTCCCAGAGATGCTAAGCACTTGTTGGCTCTTTTGCCTTCACTCTGCGGTCCAGCTCACCCCAAACCATCTCGATTGTGTTCAGGTCTGGTGACTGTGGAGGCCAGGTCATCTGGCGTAGCACCCCATCACTCTCCTTCTTGGTCAAATAGCCCTTACACAGCCTGGAGGTGTGTTTGGGGTCATTGTCCTGTTGAAAAATAAATGATGGTCCAACTAAATGCAAACTGGATGGAATAGCATGCCGCTGCAAGATGCTGTGGTAGCCATGCTGGTTCAGTATGCCTTCAATTTTGAATAAATCCCCAACAGTGTCACCAGCAAAGCACCCCCACACCATCACACATCCTCCTCCATGCTTCACGGTGGGAGCCAGGCATGTAGAGTCCATCCGTTCACCTTTTCTGCGTCTCACAAAGACACAGTGGTTGGAACCAAAGATCTGAAATTTGGACTCATCAGACCAAAGCACAGATTTCCACTGGTCTAATGTCCATTCCTTGTGTTCTTTAGCCCAAACAAGTCTCTTCTGCTTGTTGCCTGTCCTTAGCAGTGGTTTCCTAGAAGCTATTTTACCATGAAGGCTGTGATGAACCTGTAGCCGCCATCTTGGTAATGATAAATCATATCCAGGGATGGCCACACTTCAGCAGCCCCCACCCTTGGGACCTTCTGTTAAAACGTCAACTAGATAGTTTCCCCCCATCCAGGCTCCTGTAAGATAAGAAGCCTACTTAACACTTGAATGCTAGGAGCTTCAAAGACTTCGAGAGGAAACACAGCCAGCAGGGGGGGGTGCTTCGTCTATCTGTACCTGACCATTTGTCCCATAGGACTAGTTTCTTTGTCTGTCCCAAGCATGGAGGCATAAGATATAGAAACATGAAAAGTACACGCATGTTGCATGGGATGGGCCAATAAAAAAAATATCACGGCGTCCCGGAGCCATTGCGCACACAAGCCTCCGCGGTAGACGTTTGTACGTGCTCTGGAAGCCAAGATATAGCGCGGAGCCATTCCTGAGGACCGTATGGTATCATAATTGATATCAAAAGGTCGGTTACGGCGGCCCGAATCCATGGGAACCCCTGGGGGTATCATGAGACCATCCCAGAAGAAGTTATTGGGTTCCATAGAATTTGGGCTTCTGATCGAAGTTAGACCTGAGGGTGGAGACTGAGCCAGCTGACCTCACCAGCAGTGGGCGGGACGGGGCAGGTAAGATAGCAGGACAGACAAGAGATAAGTCAGTCTTGACCCAAGAGTGGTGTGCTGAACATCTGAGCACCAGCTGAGGCCACCAAGGGGAGGAGCAGTTTGACCATGCGGTGGTAGGCCTCAGCCTGTAACAAAGAACCGTGCCTGCGATCGCAGAATCCTCTCCCTGCGTCACAAGAAAATCAAGAAACCGGTAACTGATATGCTGTGGTGATTCTGTGTGTTGTATTCCATTGTTGTATAGTTTAGCCTGACCTTATACCTGTGTATATTTAGTTGTATATCGTGTATCTAGTGTATTATTATAATCAATTACCTCAAGTAATTGTGGGCCTGCCTTTTATTCTGCATAACGAACGCACGTCCGTGTGAGCTCGGCTCAAGCCAAAAACGCTACCCAGGGTTGGTTCCTGACCCGATATAGGCCCATTCACGGACTGGGCGTATATCTAAAATAGGGACTGGTGGCAGCATACCAACTGGGGATTGGGGAAGGCTGGTAGTGACGGTCGGAGGTTCAGATATATATGGCCGCCGTAACCGACCTTTTGATATCAATTATGATACCATACGGTCCTCAGGAATGGCTCCGCGCTATATCTTGGCTTCCAGAGCACGTACAAACGTCTACCGCGGAGGCTTGTGTGCGCAATGGCTCCGGGACGCCGTGATATTTTTTTTATTGGCCCATCCCATGCAACATGCGTGTACTTTTCATGTTTCTATATCTTATGCCTCCATGCTTGGGACAGACAAAGAAACTAGTCCTATGGGACAAATGGTCAGGTACAGATAGACGAAGCACCCCCCCCTGCTGGCTGTGTTTCCTCTCGAAGTCTTTGAAGCTCCTAGCATTCAAGTGTTAAGTAGGCTTCTTATCTTACAGGAGCCTGGATGGGGGGAAACTATCTAGTTGACGTTTTAACAGAAGGTCCCAAGGGTGGGGGCTGCTGAAGTGTGGCCATCCCTGGATATGATTTATCATTACCAAGATGGCGGCTACAGGTTCATCACACCTCCCCCTATACGAGGGCGCGAGGGGGTAGCACATTCCTGTGTTCCCCCGTGCGTCCTTCTGCACCCTCCCCTTGCCGGGATAACCCGTCAGCGTTACCGTGGTCACGGCCTCTTCTGTGGCGAATGGAGAAGTGGTACTGCTGGAGAGCGAGGCTCCAGCGTAGCAACCTGCCATTCGACCCAGAGACCGTGTGTAACCAGCTGAGGGGGTTGTGGTCCGTCTCCACGGTGAAATGGCTCCCGTACAAGTAGGGCTGCAGACGCTGCAGGGCCCATACAATTGCCAGGCATTCTTTTTCCACCGTGGAGTAAGCCACCTCCCGGGGCAGTAGCTTCCTGCTCAGGTACAAGACAGGATGTTCCTGGCCTGTCGTGTTGACCTGACTTAGCACAGCACCGAGGCCAAAGTCACTGGCGTCGGTCTGTACCACAAACGGCCGGTCGAAGTCGGCAGCTTGCAGTACAGGGGAGCTACTTAGGGCGGCCTTGAGTGCCCCGAAAGCTGTCTCGCAGGCGACTGTCCAGTCGACTGCGACGGGCAGCTTCTTCTTGGTGAGGTCCGTCAGGGGCTTGGCCAGGGTGCTATAGTGTGGGACGAACCTCCTATAGTACCCGGCGGTCCCCAAGAAGGACATCACCTGCTTTTTGGTCCTAGGAGTGGGCCAGGATGCGATGGCATCCACTTTCCCCGGTTCTGGCTTCAGAACCCCCCCGCCTACCCGGTGACCCAGGTAGAGGACCTCACTCATGCCCAGCTGGCACTTTTCCGGCTTGATGGTCAAGCCTGCCCGGTGGATCCGACCGAGCACCTGCCGCAGGTGCTCTAGGTGATCCTCCCAAGTGGGACTGAAGACTGCAATATCGTCCAAGTACGCAGCCGCGTACCCTTCAAGTCCCTCAAGCAGCGTATTGACCATCCGCTGAAAAGTGGCAGGGGCATTCTTCATGCCGAATGGCATCACTGTGGACTCGTACAGTCCAAAAGGGGTGATAAAGGCAGAGCGTTCCCTTGCCGCGGGGGTCAGAGGAATCTGCCAGTACCCCCGGCTCAGATCCATGATGGTCAGGTACTTAGCCCCGGCCATCCGATCGAGCAGGTCATCGATGCGTGGTATGGGGAACGCATCGGTGGCCGTTACAGCGTTGAGCCCCCGGTAGTCCACGCAGAACCGTGTAGTTCGGTCCTTCTTTGGTACGAGGACTACAGGCGAGGCCCACGCGCTGCTGGATGCCTGGATCACCCCCAGCTTCAGCATCTCGTCTATCTCTCGGCGCATGTTTCCCTGCACCTCGAAAGAGACCCGATATGCTGAACGCCGGATCGGCGGGTGATCGCCAGTGTCCACGTCGTGGACAGCCATCTCAGTCCTTCCGGGCAGGCTGCTGAACAGCCCCCGGAAGGGGTGCAGGGTGGTCCCCAGCTGGGACCGTTGGTCCTCCGTGAGCTGGTGGCCAACCCCCACATCCTCGATGGACCCACCCGCCTTGGCTTGGGTGAGCAGATCCAGGAGGGTTTCTACCTCTCCTTCCTCGGGAAGGTTGCACACTGGGTGGGCAGTCGCTTCCCGCTCATGATGAGCCTTCATCATGTTCACGTGGAAGGCCTTCCTCCTTCCACGGGCGTGATCCAGGGTGACCAGATAGGTGACGGCATTGAGTTTCTGGTGCACGAAGTAGGGACCTTCCCAGGCTGCCTGAAGCTTGTTCTGTGGTACGGGGACCAGTACCCACACCTTTTGACCCACCTGGTAGGTCCTCTCACAAGCATTCTGGTCGTACCACCGCTTCTGGTCGGCCTGGGCCTGGGCCATATTGTCCTGCACCAGCTTTGCCAAGGCCATCATCCTGTCCCGGTGGCGCACGACATACTCGATGACCGACACCTCGGGGGTGGCCAAATCCCCTTCCCATGCTTCCTTCACCAGAGCCAGGGGGCCCCGTACCCGTCGCCCGTACAGGAGCTCAAAGGGGGAGAACCCCGTTGAGGCCTGCGGAACCTCCCGGTAAGCAAATAGGAGGTGTGGGAGGTAACGCTCCCAGTCTCTCCCGTGGGAGTCGACCAACATCTTAAGCATCTGCTTTAAGGTGCCATTGAACCGCTCACACAGGCCATTAGTCTGTGGGTGATACGGGCTGGCCACCAGATGTTGCACCTGCATTTGCTTACAGAGGGACTCCATCAGCCGCGACATGAACTGGGTCCCTCGGTCGGTGAGCATTTCTTGGGGGAAACCCACTCTGGAGAAGATCTCCAGTAAGGCGGTAGCCACCTTGTCGGCCCGAATGGACGACAAAGCTACCGCTTCCGGGTACCGGGTGGCATAGTCCACTACCGTGAGTATGAAGCATTTCCCGGAGTGGCTGGGAGTGGACAGAGGTCCAATAAGATCCACAGCGACCCTCGAGAAAGGCTCTTCGATGATTGGCAGAGTTACCAGTGGGGCTTTGGGGCGCGGCCCCGCCTTCCCCACCCTCTGACAGGTGTCACACGAACGGCAGTAGGCACCCACCGCGGCTCCCATCCCAGGCCAGTAGAAATGCTGAGCTATCCTGGCCTTGGTTTTAGCGATCCCTAGGTGTCCGGCCATCGGAATCTCGTGTGCGATCCGCAACAATTCCGCCCTGAACGGATAGGGTACCACTAACTGTCGGTCCCTGGGCCACGCCTCCGGTGAACCCTGCTGGACCGTTACCCGGTACAGCCGTCCCTGGTCCCAGACCACACGCTCGCAGTCTGACTCCATGGGAGGCTGTGCCGCCTGTTCCTTGAGAGCTTTCAGGCTGTCGTCTGCTTCCAACGCAGCCTGAAATTCCTGACTTGATGTGGCCAGAATCGACGAAACTGCCACATCCTCCGTCAGCCCCTCCGGGCATGTCACCTGGCCGCTGTCTGACCCGGCAGACACTTGGTCAGAAGTGGGGAAGCCGTCGGACCTCTGCAAGGCTCCTTGGGCTCCGGCGCTCCCACTCCTGGTGACAGCGGCTATGACCGCTGTGACCGTGGGTAGTGCCCGCTTCCCCTCTGTTTCTGACCAAGCCGCCCGATCAGGCAGGCTTCCTAGGCCTTTGGACATCTCGGATGTGGGGAACTCCTGCCCTGGGGTCTTACCTGGCGGCTCCTCTCTTGGGACACCCCCACCCCCCATGGCCTGTTCCTCCCCCTGCAGTGGGCCTATACTCAGCAGCCTGGATACCCCTGGGAGCCCTACACTGCCGGTAGCTGCCCCCCTCTCCATCCCTGAGCTTCCCTCTACAGAATCCTGCCCGCCCCCTCCCTCACCGGAGGACAAGAGGTCACGGCACGCCGGCTGAGCACCTCTGCGGGCATCCCCACACTCCCCACCTGCTTTCACTAACCCTGTTTGTGTTGTGTCTGTGCAGGTGTTACCCTCAGGTTTCACTCCCTCCTCCTCAGCAGGACACACACTACATACAACATGGTTGGCATTAGCAGCAGACAAATCAATACACTCTTGGGGGGCCGAACTTGGGGGTTCAGAGGGTACATACTGCGATACTAGACGCCCCAAGTCGGTCCCTAATAAAACATTTGCGGGAATATTTGGCGTTACTCCCACCTCCCGCATCCCCCTTCCGGCACCCCAGTCCAAATACACCATGGCAACGGGAAGTGCCGGCTCCACGCCTCCAACCCCGGAGACGGAAAGAGTCTTTCCTGGTACCAAGTCCTGGGGGGACACCACCTCAGGCCGTACCAGTGTTCGTTCAGCGCCCGTGTCCCGCAGTCCCATGACCGCAGAACGGCCTATGGTGACGGGTTGGATGTTGTCCAGGGACCTACCACCACCCCCTCCCACACACAAAACATTGGGCGCTCTCTGGGACTGGGATGGGGTCTTTTGGCGCTGGGGACACTCAGCCCTAAAGTGTCCTGGTTTGTTGCATAGATGACAACGTCTTACGTCTGGTCCTTGCCTGGAGAGGGCAACAGGGGGATACACCCCTTGTGTTCTAGGGGCCGGGGAAACAGGGGCATGACTGGGCTTACCCCCTCTCCAGGTGCTGCTGGCAGACTTCTTCAGCTCAGGCGCCCTGTTATTGGCATACTCGTCTGCCAGGGCGGCTGTAGCAGAAGCCCCTGTTGGTTTTCGGTCACGGAGGAACTGTCGGAGGTCCTCTGGGCAGTTCCACAAGAACTGCTCCGTGACGAACAGTTCCTGGACCTCCTGGCGGGTAGTAAGCGCTAGACCCGAGGTCCAGTGCTCTGCGGCTCTCAACAGCGCCCGCATATGATCGGTCCAGGTGTCCTTGGGGCCACGCAGCAGGCTCCGGAACTTCTGGCGGTACGACTCGGGAGTGAGGTTGTACTGCCGGATCAGGGCCCGCTTGATGCAGTCGTAGTTCTGTACCTCCCCGGCAGGTAAGTCCCCCAAGGCATCCAGGGACTTACCCCTCAAACGGGGGGTCAGGTATCTGGCCCACTGATCCCGGGCCAGATGGTGCTGAAGACAGGTCCGTTCAAATGCCACCAGAAAGGAGTCCAGGTCCCCATCCTTCTCCAGTAGAGGGAAGTCCTCAGCTCGGACTTTGGACGACTTGGTCTCCTGATGGGTTGGTTGCTCTAGCGGAAGCCCCCGCTGGGCTAGGTCCAGTTGGTGCTGGCGCTCCGCAGCTCGCTCTGCACGCTCCGCAACCTCCCGGCGCTCTGCAGCTTCACGCTCCGCAGCCCGCTCCGCAGCCCGCTCTGCACGCTCCTCCTCCGCTGCCTTCTCTGATGCTGCCAGGAGGGTTTTGTAGACGGCATCGCCATGAGACTGGAGACTTGCCATAGCCGCTTGTAAAAGGGCTTGTGATCTGGACAGGCTGGGCTGGGTAGGTGGTGGGCAGCCCACTGCGGGACCGTATACTGGGGACTGGCTCCCTGAGGTGCCCGGGCTGGACTCCTCCTCGCCATGAGTAACAATGTCCTCCCCTCCTGCCACACGGACCGTAGCATTAGCCTCCTGCAGGGTCTTGCTCCTGGTGCCGTCTGCCATCTTGGTAACCGACACCGCTGCAACCCTGAGTTTGCACACACCTTGTTATACTTTTAGCCTGACCGTCTAACGTTGGGCTGACCTTAAGACTCCAGCAGTGGAAGTTACCACTGGCAGTCTTTAGTGCCTGGGAGTAGGGGTCCCACAACACTATTATTCTGCAATCCCACCGCTCTGCCACCAATGTGATGAAAGCCGGCCGGTGGGTGCAGCTCTCTGGCGCCCCCTTACCTCTCAGGTCAGTCAAGGTACTGCACCTAGAGAAAGTAGTGCCAGGTAGCTGCAACCAGCGCAGGGAACACGGTAGTGTGTTATCCCTTCAACGTCACTACACAGCACAACTCGCTAGCGCCCTCTTAGCCTCAGGTCAGTCAAGGAACTGCACCTAGGATAAGCGGTCGCCAGAGAGACTGTCCTGTAACCTACTGGGTATCGGGGCCCTCTGTAGTGAGGGCGGTATATATATCTTCCTTGGCCGCGCCAGGAATATATATATCTGAACCTCCGACCGTCACTACTAGCCTTCCCCAATCCCCAGTTGGTATGCTGCCACCAGTCCCTATTTTAGATATACGCCCAGTCCGTGAATGGGCCTATATCGGGTCAGGAACCAACCCTGGGTAGCGTTTTTGGCTTGAGCCGAGCTCACACGGACGTGCGTTCGTTATGCAGAATAAAAGGCAGGCCCACAATTACTTGAGGTAATTGATTATAATAATACACTAGATACACGATATACAACTAAATATACACAGGTATAAGGTCAGGCTAAACTATACAACAATGGAATACAACACACAGAATCACCACAGCATATCAGTTACCGGTTTCTTGATTTTCTTGTGACGCAGGGAGAGGATTCTGCGATCGCAGGCACGGTTCTTTGTTACAGGCTGAGGCCTACCACCGCATGGTCAAACTGCTCCTCCCCTTGGTGGCCTCAGCTGGTGCTCAGATGTTCAGCACACCACTCTTGGGTCAAGACTGACTTATCTCTTGTCTGTCCTGCTATCTTACCTGCCCCGTCCCGCCCACTGCTGGTGAGGTCAGCTGGCTCAGTCTCCACCCTCAGGTCTAACTTCGATCAGAAGCCCAAATTCTATGGAACCCAATAACTTCTTCTGGGATGGTCTCATGATACCCCCAGGGGTTCCCATGGATTCGGGCCGCCGTAACCGACCTTTTGATATCAATTATGATACCATACGGTCCTCAGGAATGGCTCCGCGCTATATCTTGGCTTCCAGAGCACGTACAAACGTCTACCGCGGAGGCTTGTGTGCGCAATGGCTCCGGGACGCCGTGATATTTTTTTTATTGGCCCATCCCATGCAACATGCGTGTACTTTTCATGTTTCTATATCTTATGCCTCCATGCTTGGGACAGACAAAGAAACTAGTCCTATGGGACAAATGGTCAGGTACAGATAGACGAAGCACCCCCCCCTGCTGGCTGTGTTTCCTCTCGAAGTCTTTGAAGCTCCTAGCATTCAAGTGTTAAGTAGGCTTCTTATCTTACAGGAGCCTGGATGGGGGGAAACTATCTAGTTGACGTTTTAACAGAAGGTCCCAAGGGTGGGGGCTGCTGAAGTGTGGCCATCCCTGGATATGATTTATCATTACCAAGATGGCGGCTACAGGTTCATCACAAAGGCCTGTTGCACAAAGTCTCCTCTTAACAGTTGTTGTAGAGATGTGTCTGCTGCTAGAACTCTGTGTGGCATTGATCTGGTCTATAATCTGAGCTGCTGTTAACTGCGATTTCTGAGGCTGGTGACTCGGATAAACTTATCCTCAGAAGCAGAGGTGACTCTTGGTCTTCCTTTCCTGGGGCGGTCCTCATGTGAGCCAGTTTCTTTGTAGCGCTTGATGGTTTTTGCAACTGCACTTGGGGACACTTTCAAAGTTTGCCCAATTTTTCGCACTGACTGACCTTCATTCCTTAAAGTAATGATGGCCACTCGTTTTTCTTTACTTAGCTGCTTTTTTCTTGCCATAATACAAATTCTAACAGTCTATTCAGTAGGACTATCAGCTGTGTATCCACCTGACTTCTGCACAACACAACTGATGGTCCCAACCCCATTTATATGGCAAGAAATCCCACTTATTAAACCTGACAGGGCACACCTGTGAAGTGAAAACCATTTCCGGTGACTACCTCATCAAGAGAATGCCAAGAGTGTGCAAAGCAGTCATCAAAGCAAAAGGTGGCTACTTTGAAGAACCTAGAATATAAGACATATTTTCAGTTGTTTCACACTTTTTTGTTAAGTATATAATTCCACATCTGTTAATTCATAGTTTTGATGTCTTTAGTGTGAATGTACAATTTTCATAGTCATGAAAATACAGAAAAATCTTTAAATGAGAAGGTGTGTCCAAACTTTTGGTCTGTACTGTATATTTAAAAAAAATGTTTTTATATTTTTACAGTTTATTTTTTTTTCACTTTCCTACACTTTTTTTTTACTTTTACACATTGTCCCACTATGGGACTTTCACTTTTTGCCGCCTGATCGGCTGTATAGCATAGAGAGCAGCAGCTCCCTTTGCTATGCAGCCTGTCAGCGTTGCACACAGGGAGACGTTACTTTGGTCATGCACTGCACATGACCAGAGTAACTTCCTGCTTCCTGGTGCCCCGTATGTTGTCAGACATCGCTGGACGCCGGAGAGGAGGTGAGTACCGGTGCTTACCTCCTCCCTTGCCCCCGCAATGCTGCAATCGACTTCGATTGCAGCATTTCAGGGGTTAATGTGTCGGGAGCGGTGAGGGACCGCTCCCGGCACATAGCACCGGGTGTCAGCTGTAACAATCAGCTTGCAATGACCGGAGGTCCGAGAGAGATCCAGTGAGTCACGAACTGAGACAGAGACAGAAATAAACAACACTTTCTTTACTAAAACAGGGATAAGACTAAAATTCAGTATTGCATGAATCAGCCTCAGATTCTACCTGGGACACTGTCCCTACTAAATACACACAATCAGCAAAAGCTGAAATCAATGTGCCAATCTCAAGGTTTCCAGCTTATATGAATTATTCTAGGGATCTGGAACAATTTTACCTAAACACAGTGTCAGTCTAGTGAGGGCGGTCTATGGGGACCCCCTGAGATGGCACACTGAGTACAATCCTATCACTATTAACAGTAACAATGCATGAAACTATACCAATTGCTCTTATACCCCTATTACAAGGATACCCGGGTATCTTAAAGTTACGGTACCGTTAACCTCAGATGTAGTCTATCACAGGCCTGTGAATCACGGTGGCTGCAGCTAGTCCCGGAAAACTTTGGCGCCAAAACAAAAACAACGTTCCCAAAGTCAGCAAAGGTTCCTTGTCTTGTCGGCCGAGCCCACACGCCGGGGACTTTAGTCCTGTAGCCTCACGTTAAGGTCTGGGAAGACCTCTTCACAAGGCTTGTCAGTATCCTCTCAATGGGAATGACACCGGACCCCTTCTTTCCTCTCGCAGTCATTCACTCTTTTCCAGACCACCGACCATGTGCTCCGTCACAGAAATGGATTCCTCAGTCTCTTCACTTCTCTGTCGACACTTAGCTCCTTCAGCACAAAGTCTCTAGTCCACTCAGCATAGACTTCCACAAAACTCCACAGAGCCACACAGATTTCCCCAGCTCAGCACTTGTTCTTAAGCAGGGACAGGGGTTAACAAACTCCACAGGGAAGCGTGTAGAGACAGCGTCTTGTTGCAGCTCAGTTCTCACAGACTTCCTGTCTCGCCTCTCACACACCAGACACTCGCAGAACGCACAGGGTCTCCAGCTCTGCCCCTGCTCTGAGCTCAGCCCGGCAAAAGTCACAGGGTCCTAATGCTGTCCTGCTGCTATCACAGTTCACACTCTCACATGCCACCCCACTAGCGGTTGGCATCCTCGACACACCTCCCCACTCAAGTCATCTTGTGTATAGCGCTGTGGAGGTATACCCGCCGTAGCTCGAGTAGTTCTCCTGGGACCCACCCCAACAGGCTCGGCTCCCGAGGGGGCAGAAATCTCTTCAACGGGAGCCAATGAGGCTGCTCCCTCCTGAGGTGCGGCGCCCTGTGCCACATCATAAGGATCAGGTAACTGTCCTGATTCCCCGTTCTCTGAAGGACATACCACATTCTTCATACTCTCTCCACACGGGGACAAATTGATCGCAGGGGGCAAGTAAGCAGGCGCGGAGGCAGACCCACCATCAAATTCAACAGCATTAGAGATGCCCACCCCTCGGGACACGGCCTGTGGTTCCGTGGAAACGGGGACAGCATCTTTAAACCAGCACCATTGTAGCATGTTACGATGAAGATTACGGGTTGGTCCCCCTGTCCCCACCGGCTCGACCTCGTAGACTGGAATCTCAGGGCTCACCCGTTTTTTTTTACCAGGTACGGAGTCGCCTCCCACCATTCACTCAGCTTTCCGAACCGTCCTTTGATTCTCACCAACACTCTATCCCCCGGGGAGAAAGGCTCGGTTTGCATGGGACACGTGTCCCTATGGGTCACCTGACTGAGTCGATCACCCACCACCTGATACACCACCCTCAATCGTCGCCGGTGTTCCCGAACCCATTCTGATGTGGTCTGAGGGGGATTGGAGGAGGGATCTGGCATGCTCAAATCCTCAATGTCCTGCCCTGGCCTCCCGAACATCAACATGTGTGGTGAGTAGCCAGTAGTGCTGTGCACTCTATTACTGTAGGCCCACATCAATTCGGGGAGATACTCAGGCCAGCGTACCTGTGGTTTACCCTCTAACGTCCTCAACATCTGCGACAGAGTCCGATTAAAGCGTTCACAAGCTCCGTTACCTTGGGGATGGTAAGGTGTCGATCTCGACTGTGCGACACCATACAGCTGGTACAGCTCCTTCATCAATGCCCCCTGAAAACATGCCCCCGTATTCTTTGTGGACACCCAAACACCTGGATGAAATGTCGACACACGGCTTCAGCCGCCGACTCCGCCGTCTGATCTCTTGTCGGCACTGCTACAGCATACTTGGTGAAGTGGTCTGTCATTACCAAGCAATAGGAATACCCAGACGTTGAGTATCCTATCAAGACATAGTCAATCATGAGCAGCTCTAAAGGAGCAGAAGTCTTAATAGATTGCGTGGGCGCCCGCTGCTCAGGGCTCTTACTGAGCCCACAGACCCGACACTGCCGACACGCTTCTGTCACCATCTCCCCCAATTCAGGACAATAGAGGACTCGCTGTAGCCACTGAAGTGTCTTTTCACTCCCAAAGTGGGCCCCCTTCTCATGCGCCTCGCGAGCGACCACCGGACCCATCCCCATAGGGATTACTAGCTGGTATCGGTGCTGCAGCTCAGATGGCAGGTACACCTTACGGTACAAGAGGCCCTGTTCCACACACAACTTATCCCACTGTCGCAGTAGTTTCATTCCTTCCACGGACAGCTGGGCCTTTTCCTCTGCCCGCGGCCAGACCCCTTTTTGTACCCAATTGCGCACTAGTGCAATGTCAGGGCAATCGTTCTGGTCCTTCGCCCAATCCGAGGGTGTTTTTCCCAGAACACACGGCATCCCTGACGCCACCCCACTTGAATGTACCACACTTCGGAAGATAGGTACCTGCCCCAAGTCAGGGGTTTCAGTGTCCTCAAGCTGGTCATCAACATTTTCCCCCGAGGACCCAAGGGGCACCCTTGAGAGTGCATCCGCATTTCCGTTTTCCCGCCCAGAGCGAAACTTAATTCGATAGTTAAACTTAGCAAGGCGAGTGACCCCCCCTCGCTGCTCCAACGCTCCCAGCTTTGCGTTTTCTAGGTGAGCCAGAGGGTTATTTTCAGTCATGACTAGTACCTCAGCTCCCATTAAATACTCGGCAAAGCGTTCTGTCATCGCCCACACCAGGGCCAGTAGCTCTAGGAGAAACGAGCTGTAGTTAGCTGGGTTGCGTTCAGTGTCTCTTAAAGACCTGCTGCCATAGGCGATTACTCGCTCCTGACCATCCTGCACTTGTGCTAGTACTGCCCCTAGCCCATGCAGACTGCCATCGGTGTATAACAGGAAAGGGGAATCAAACCGGGCATACGCTAACAACGGAGCACTCGTTAGGGCGACCTTCACCTCCTCAAATGCCTTTTGCTGCTGGGGTCCCCAAGGGATGGGGCGATTTTGGGGGCCTTGTGCCGTCCCTCTTAAGAGCTCATTCAGGGGACTCACTACTTGTGAAAACTTAGGTACAAATCGCCGATAGTACCCTGCTAAACCTAAGAAGGCCCGAACCTCTCGGGAACGGGGGGGTGGCCACTCCTGCACAACCATGACCTTACTGGTCGCGGGCAGAACCCCTTCTGGAGTCACCATGTGACCTAAATACTCAATCTGACTCTGTAACAATTGTCACTTCTTTGGTTTTATTTTTAGGTCATAACCACTGAGCCGCCGGAGAACTTGACGTAA
The DNA here is from genome assembly GCF_046119375.1 of Phyllobates terribilis. Lineage (NCBI taxonomy): Eukaryota > Metazoa > Chordata > Amphibia > Anura > Dendrobatidae > Phyllobates > Phyllobates terribilis. The sequence goes on along the minus strand of NW_027362761.1, from coordinate 722,213,461 downwards.
CTTCTCAAGATGGTCTTCAAATGAGCTCCCGAACACCACAATGTCATCTAGGTATATCAGGACTGATTCAAAATTCAGATCGCCTAAGCAATGTTCCATCAGGCGTTGAAAAGTTCCCGGGGCGTTAGTGAGCCCGAAGGGCATCCGGTTGAATTCATAGAGCCCCATTGGTAGGACAAACGCCGTCTTGGCCCGATCTTTTTCGGCCATTGGTACCTGCCAATAGCCACTTGCTAAATCCAACGTCGAGAAATATTTGGCCCGACCCAATGCCGACAGAGACTCTTCTATGCGAGGTAATGGATATGTGTCCCTCACCGTGTGAGCATTCAATTTGCGATAGTCCACACAAAACTGAAGGGTCCCATCCTTCTTCCGCACCAAAACCACAGGGGCCGCCCAGGAGCTCTGGCTCTCTCAGATTACTTGGTTGTCAAGCATACTGGCCACCATGCGCTTCACCTCTTGATAGAGCGTTGGGGGAATTTGACGATAATGTTCCCTAATAGGAGGAGTATCCCCCGTGGGAATCTCATGCTCAATCGTCCGGGAACAGCCGAAATCCTCCGCATGTCGTGAAAAGGTCTCTTGATGTTCCCACAAGACCTTCTCCAGCTGCTCCAATTGCACGGGGGTCAGTTCCTCCCGATCCAATCCCATCTGGTTTATGATCACACGACCATTGCATTCTTCGGTAGGAGGTTTGGTCCGGCCTACTTTGACCGCGAATGTCCATGAAGACTGTTCATCTGGGCGAAGTTCGAACACTGTCTTGTCAGGCACCTTCCCTGCTGGCACGAACAGTTCAGCCAGAATGGTCCCAGCAGGAATTGTAACAGCCTCATCTAAAACGTTGATACATCTGACTGGCTCCCGTCCATTCTTCACAATCGCCAGAGACCGGGTCACATGCGCCTTGGCGAACAAGGACTTCTCTGGGGCTGGCTCGATGAGTACTTCAAGCCCATTTAGTCTCTGTGCAGCCCCCACCGGTAGCATTAAGAGTTCTTCATGCAGGGGCGCTAGCGAGATTGTGGTCCGCGATGGCACTCGGACCAAGCCCACACAACCCCCAGGGACCGCACTCTTCAGGAGATCGCAACTCAGCACTAGATGGTGTAACATTCTCTGGGTGGGTCGATGGTGGGTAGCACGCGCCCAGTATCGGGGTCCCTCACTGGCATACATCTGATGATTTAAATCTCGCAGAACGTTCATTCCGAGCGTCACCTCCATCCCTATTCTAGGAGGGTGGTCCACCAGCACTATCCCTTTCTGACCCAGCTCTTGACCAAACATTTTCAGTTGCATCCACACGATCCCCTTCACCGTCAGTTGGCCATTGTTAGCGGCTGTAAGCCTTATCACTCGGCCATCCCCGGGAACCACGAGTTGACTGAAGTGCCTCTCGTACATCTCTAAGGGCATTATGGTACATTCGGATCCTATGTCAACCAAGCATCTCATCTTCCGCCCTTCAAACTCTACTTCCAGCACTGGACTGCATGCGAACAAATCTTGATCTTCCCGTCGAGGGCTTTGTAGTGGGTGGGCCGCTGCTGCTCGCCCTCTCATGGCAGCGGCTGGAAGTTTAACGCCGGCAAAGGAGGCTCCGGGGCTGCAGACATCTGGCAGTACCGGTAGATGTGTCCCCGACGCCCACACCTCCAGCAGGTGACTGCTCCTCGTGGACGAGAACTTGGATCATTCGAGGAGGGCAACCTGGCAGACTGTGGAACCACCATTCCAGAGGACGGGGCGAGTGGCCCTTCCATAGGAGTAGGGACCGGCCCAGCTCTGAGTTTAGACACCTCCAGCTTTAGCTCCTTCAGTTCGGCACGCAGAGCCTGTACAACGTTTACCAGTCCTCCCCCTCCTGAAACTGGCGCCGGAACTCCCTCCAGCTGTGCACTGTTAACTGCCCCCTCGGCCACCAGAGTAGACTCCTCCTCCCTTTCCACCGTGGCCCGATAAATCAGCCAGAAGGATAATTCCGGGGTAGCTCGGGACATCTCCATCAGTTTGTCTCGAAGGAGTCTATTGGCTAACCCCGTTATGAATTGATCCCGGAGCAAGCAGTCTAACTCTCGGAATGCCCCTATGGCCCCTGGGTCTAGTCACTGCACCTCATTCAACATTTCCTGTAAAGTATTCGAGTACTGAATCAAAGTCTCACATTCCCTTTGGGGAAGATTGAAAAACAAGGAACGAAGCTGGGCCACACGAGCCCGGCCTCCTGAACTCCGTTCTAACAGCTCCAAGATTTTCTCTAACGTGCTCCTCTCTGACTCTGGACGTACCATCACCATCCGCCTAGCGTCGCCCTCTAGTGCATTTAATGCCAACTCTGCTCATAATGCGGGGGCCAGATTACACATCCGCAGAACACTCCGGAGCCTCTCAGCCCAATCCTGCAACGGCATGTTACCCCCGTCGTATTTCGGCATGTGCTGGAGTAAAGCTCCTACCGGCACATATCCTCCCACAGTTGTCGTGGCTGCCAGGGGTTCCGCTACCAGCGAGGGGGCTGCTGGTGCGGCAGAGTCATTTCTTCCCTCGCCTCCGTCCATGACAAGCACTGGATCCTGCCGACTACGCCAAAAATGTAATGACCGGAGGTCCGAGAGAGATCCAGTGAGTCACGAACTGAGACAGAGACAGAAATAAACAACACTTTCTTTACTAAAACAGGGATAAGACTAAAATTCAGTATTGCATGAATCAGCCTCAGGTTCTACCTGGGACACTGTCCCTACTAAATACACACAATCAGCAAAAGCTGAAATCAATGTGCCAATCTCAAGGTTTCCAGCTTCTGTGAATTATTCGAGGGATCTGGAACAATTCTACCTAAACACAGTGTCAGTCTAGTGAGGGCAGTCTATGGGGACCCCCTGAGATGGCACACTGAGTACAATCCTATCACTATTAACAATAACAATGCATGAACCTATACCAATTGCTCTTATACCCCTATTACAAGGATACCCGGGTATCTTAAAGTTACGGTACTGCTAACCTCAGATGTAGTCTATCACAGGCCTGTGAATCGCGGTGGCTGCAGTTAGTCCTGGAAAACTTTGGCGCCAAAACAAAAACGTTCACAAAATCAGTAAAGGTTCCTTGTCTTGTCGGCCGATGCTGAGCCCACACACCGGGGACTTTAGTCCTGTAGCCTCACGTTAAGGTCTGGGAAGATCTCTTCACAAGGCTTGTCAGTATCCTCTCAATGGGAATGGCACCGGACCCCTTCTTTCCTCTCGCAGTCACTCACTCTTTTCCAGACCACCGACCATGTGCTCCGTCACAGAAATGGATTCCTCAGTCTCTTCACTTCTCTCTCGACACTTGGCTCCTTCAGCACAAAGTCTCTAGTCCACTCAGCATAGACTTCCACAAAACTCCACAGAGCCACACAGCTTTCCCCAGCTCAACACTTGTTCTTAAGCAGGGACAGGGGTTAACAAACTCCACAGGGAAGCATGTAGAGACAGCGTCTTGTTGCAGCTCAGTTCTCACAGACTTCCTGTATCGCCTCTCACACAGCAGACACTCTCAGAACGCGCAGGGTCTCCAGCTCTGCCCCTGCTCTGAGCAAAGCCCGGCAAAAGTCACAGGGTCCTAATGCTCTCCTGCTGCTATCACAATTCACACTCTCACAAGCTGACACCCGGCGGCGATCGCCCCGCCCCGCTTGTGTGTAGGCGCGATCGCAGCACGCGTAATAGTATGCAGCTGGTCCATAAGTCCCAGGGCGCAGCTATGTACTATTACTGACTTGGTCTTAAAGGGGTTAAAGTACACTCTGCACCACATCTTGACTGAAAAAAAACAGAAATGTAGAAATTTTTGCAAATTTATTAAAAAAGAAAAACTGAAATATCACATTGTCATAAGTATTCAGACCCTTTGCTCAGACACTCATATTTAAGTCACATGCTGTCCATTTCCTTGTGATCCTCCTTGAGATTGTTCTACTCCTTCATTGGAGTCCAGCTGTGTTTAATTAACCTGATAGGACTTGATTTGGAAAGGCACACACCTGTCTATATAAGACCTCACAGATCATAGTGCATGCCTGACCAAATGAGAATCATGAGCTCAAAAGAACTGCCCAAGGAGCTCAGAGACAGAATTGTGGCAAGGCACAGATCTGGCCAAGATTATAAAAGAATTTCTTCATTACTCAAGGTTCCTAAGAGCACAGTGGCCTCCATAATCCTTAAATGGAAGAAGTTTGGGACCACCAGTAGTCTTCCTAGACTTGGCCGTCCAGCCAAGCTGAGCAATCGTGGGAGAAGAGCCTTGGTGAGAGAGGTAAAGAAGAACCCCAAGATCACTGTGGCTGAGCTCCAGAGATGCAGTAGGGAGATGGGAGAAAGTTCCACAAAGTCAACTATCACTGCAGCCCTCCACCAGTCGGGCCTTTATGGCAGAGTGGCCCAACGGAAGCCTCTCCTCAGTGCAAGACATATGAAAGCCCGCATAGAGTTTGCTCAAAAACACATGAAGGACTCCCAGACTATGAGAAATAAGATTCTCTGGTCTGATGAGACGAAGATAGAACTTTTTGGTGATAATTCTAAGCGGTATGTGTGGAGAAAACCAGGCACTGCTCATCACCTGCCCAAAACAATCCCAACAGTGAAACATGGTGGTGGCAGCATCATGCTATGGGGGTGTTTTTTAGCAGCAGGGACAGGACGACTGGTTGCAATTGAAGGAAACATGAATGGGGCCAAGTACAGAGATATCCTGGATGAAAACCTCTTCCAGAGTGCTCTGGACCTCAGACTTGTCCACCAACATTCACCATCCAACCTGACGGAACTGGAGAGGATCTGCAAGGACGAATGGCAGAGGATCCCCAAATACAGGTGTGAAAAACTTGTTGCATCATTCCCAAGAAGACTCATGGCTGTACTAGCTCAAAAGGGTGCTTCTACTCAATACTGAGCAAAGGGTCTGAATACTTATGACCATGTGATATTTCAGTTTTTCTTTTTTAATAAATTTGCAAAAATTTCTACATTTCTGTTCTTTTTTCAGTCAAGGTGGGGTGCAGAGTGTACTTTAATGGGAAAAAAATGAACTTTTTAGAATTTACCAAATGGCTGCAATGAAACAAAGAGTGAAAAATTTAAAGGGATCTGAATACTTTCCGTACCCACTGTATGTCAGAAACCCACCCTCCTTCCATTCCAAATGATAACATTTTAAAAACTGAAACCGTCAAAATATTCAAAACACAATTCAGGAAGTTTAACCTTTCAGATGCTTCACAGGAATCTAATCAAAGTGGAATGAGAATTAATGATTATATATTTCAACTAAATTACTGCTTTAGCCTCAAATTTTTCATGTTAACAGGGAGTAATGAGAGAAAATGCAGCCAACTTTTTTTTTTTTGAGCAATTTCTTCCAAAAGCGGCAATATGCCATATGTCAGGGCCGGTGTCAGCACCCGGGCAAATGCCGGGGCCCTGAGCAGGCAGAGGGGCCCACTGGCGGTAGCGCACCCCGCTGGGCTATGGGCGGAGGAGAGCGGTGTCAGCGCCCGCCCTTCTCCGCCGCTTGCTCAGGGCCCCGGCAGCTGGATACTTACCTCTCCCCGTGCCTCCGCAGATCAGCTGTCTTCCTGCTCTGCGCTCCCTGTGACGTCTCAGGTCAGAGGGCGCGGTGACGTCTTTACACCGCGCCCTCCCCTGAGCCGTCACAGGGAGCGCTGAGCGGGAAGACGCCGACAACGCTGGAGTTCGGACCCGAGCAGCGGGCAGCAGGTAGCAGGTGAGGAGAAGGGAGGTGAGTATTTTATTATTTTTTTTTTAATGTATGGAGGCATGGGGCAGTATAAAGAGAAGGGGGGGTGGCATCCTCCATGGAGCATTATAAAGAGAGGGGGGGGGGGCATCCTGCATGGGGCATTATAAAGAGAGGGGGGGGACATCCTGCATGGGGCATTATAAAGGGGGGGGGTGACATCCTGCATGGGGCATTATAAGGTGGGGAACAGCCTGCATGGGGCATTATAAAGGGGAGGCAGCCTGCATAGTGCATTATGTGGGGGGGAACAGCCTGCATGGAGCATTATAAGGGGGGGGAAGCCTGTATGGGGCATTATGTGGGGGGTAACAGCCTGCATGGAGCATTAAAAGGGGGGGGGGCTGTATGGGGCATTATGTGGGGGGTAACAGCCTGCATGGAGCATTATAAGGGGGGGACAGCCTGTATGGGGCATTATGTGGGGGGTAACAGCTTGCATGCAGCATCATATGGGGGCCGGTATCCTGTATGGAGCGTTATAAGGGGACCGGTATCCTGTATGGAGCGTCATATGGGGGCCAGTATCCTGTATGGAGCTTTAGAAGGGGACCAGTATCCTGTATGGAGTGTTATATGGGGGCCAGTATTCTGTATGGAGCCTTATATGGGGGCCAGTATTCCATATGGAACCTTATATGGAGGCCAGCATTCCGTATGGAGCCTTATATGGGGGCCAGTATTCCGTATGGAGCCTTATATGGGGGCCAGTATTCCGTATGGAGCCTTATATGGGGGCCAGTATTCCGTATGGAGCCTTATATGGGGGCCAGTATTCCGTATGGAGCCTTATATGGGGGCCAGTATTTCGTATGGAGCCTTATATGGGGGCCAGTATTCCGTATGGAGCCTTATATGGGGGCCAGTATTCTGTATGGAGCCTTATATGGGGGCCAGTATTCTGTATGGAGCCTTATATGGGGGTCAGTATTCCGTATGGAGCCTTATATGGGGGCCAGTATTCCGTATGGAGCCTTATATGGGGGCCAGTATTCCGTATGGGGCCTTAGATGGGGGTCAGTAATCCGTATGGGGCCTTATATGGGGGGCAGTATTCCGTATGGAGCCTTATATGGGGGCCAGTATTCTTTATGGAGCCTTATATGGGGGCCAGTATTCCGTATGGGGCCTTATATGGGGGCCAGTATTCCGTATGGAGCCTTATATGGGGGCCAGTATTCCGTATGGAGCCTTATATGGGGGCCAGTATTCCGTATGGAGCCTTATATGGGGGCCAGTATTCCGTATGGAGCCTTATATGGGGGCCAGTATTCCGTATGGAGCCTTATATGGGGGCCAGTATTCTGTATGGAGCCTTATATGGGGGCCAGTATTCCGTATGGAGCCTTATATGGGGGTCAGTATTCCGCATGGAGCCTTATATGGGGGCCAGTATTCCGTATGGGGCCTTATATGGGGGCCAGTATTCCGTATGGGGCCTTACATGGGGGCCAGTATTCCGTATGGGGCCTTATATGGGGGCCAGTATTCCGTATGAAGCGTTATATGGGGGCCAGTATTCCGTATGGAGCCTTATATGGGGGCCAGTATTCTGTGTGGAGCGATTCACCGGTTTCTGAGCTATTATGGAATTTACAATAGATATCGCTCATGTAATGTAAGAAGTGAAATCTTTGCATTGTACTATATATATATTTCTCCGCCGTATCTCTGCATCATGAATCGTGGTATGTGTTAAAGGGGCCCACTGAGACTCTTTCGCCCGGGGCCCAGAAAAACCTGGAGCCGGCCCTGCCATATGTGGTCAAAATCTACTATTTGGGCAAATGGTATGGAAGGAACGCTGTATGACTTTTGGAGTGCAAATATGGCTTTAATAAATTGCCTGGATGGCGTTCCAGCACAAAACCATTGTACAGTACAATCAGTACTATATGCACGCCAACTTTTTGTGCCATAGTTTTGTATTTCGCATAGCACGGTACAGGGTCAAGACCTAATCTGAGAGATCAACCAACTAATAATTTTTTTTTTAAATTCAGAATACAATAATGTTTTTGGTGGTAACTAGGACAGGAAACGGGTGTTTTTGTCACTATTTACTGTGGTCAAGATAAGCACCACTTTCTTTCTACATTGGGCCCTGCTCTCTCATCCATTGTAAAAAATTTCCCCTTTTATAAACATAAGAAAATCTCTTTATTTTTGCCCACAATACCACATACAGCAGCACCTCTGGCAGAGAGGGACTTGAATAGTGGGATTCTGGTGTAAAAGTTAACCTCATAGAGATGTTAACCCTGGTGCAGCAGTGGGTGTGACTCGCCCCCTGGGCCGTGGGGCACTCGGATCCGGGCAATAGGGGGAACGATGGGAGTAGTAGTGGCAACCCGGTTCCGTGGCTCAGGGTGGTCAGACCAGTGGCAGTCTTTTAGATGGTTTAAGAGTTTAAGAGATGTCCGACTACGCCACCCGTGGATTGCGGTTATTAGGAACCGCTGCTGCAAGGCAGTCCGCTGGGGCCGATGGTGTGTGCAGCTGGGATGGTGTGACTCCCCACGGGAAGAGTGCGGCCCCAGGGCAGTGTAGTGGATGGTGGGAGTGATGGTGGTGAGAGTCCCAGTACCGGTAGTGCCGGAGGAGCGAAGAAGCACACAGACAATGTACTGCAGTCCAGGGTCTTTACTCACGGTTAATATCCAAGTCACTTCTGCAGGGAATGACTGCCCGAGCCATGCTGCGTCCACCAGGTGAGGGGCTCGGTCAACTCCCAGGCAGTTCAGGAGCATGGCACAGGACCCCCTTTAATCCTTTCTCTGGCCTGCCTCACCAGTGACCCACTTTTGTCCAGCTGCCGCGGACTTGTGCGGGTAAACGTGGGCCCCGTCCTCCGCTGTCCTATATGGTGCCTTCCTAGCAGGTTTGATGAGGTGTCGCACCAATAAATGATCACGACGACCGGTCTTTGGCTGAGGGTAGTTTCTCCTCCACCAACTTGGGATCCGGTACCCTTAATCTGCCAGACCCTTCACCCTGGATTCTCGTGGGTTCTTAGGGTCCCTTCCACCTTCTTGTTCCTGAGCCCGTCTGTTTCTCTCTCTCTTCTCCTTCTTTCCTGTTCTGTCTTCTCCTCCTTCCCTTGGCCTCTTCTCTAGGCCCACTTCTCCTTCTCCTCTCAGGCTCCGGCCTCTTCTCTAGGCCTGCCTCTGGAGCAGCACTCAGCCTGAGCTGCTGCTCCCTGTCAGCTCTCCTCTCCTCACAGACTGAACACTGTTCTAAGATGGTGCCCACCTTTTATACCTCCCTCTGACCATGAGCCCAGGTGACCAGCAACCAATGAGCTCCTATCTACGCTCAGGAACCAACCCCTATCTGCCCCTATAGCACTGGGTGTTCCACCCCCCTCCCCACTCCAGGCAGGGACATAGTCGGTCGTGCCTGCACTTCTGTCTAGTGGGAGCACCGTTGAGCTGTCCCTTGGAAATGGGGTGTGTGTGCTGTATGCAGCTAACTGAGCCCTGGTCCATACTCCATCCTTACCCGGGAGTGGAATATCACACCTCTGGACTGAGGTGCAATACCCCTGTAGAGGCCGAACCCTCGGGGCGCTACAGGTGCACTAATTCCCACTCAATTCCAGGAGAAAATGGCATTTGGGTGGTTCAATCCATGCATCCTTCACATTGTAGACCCTAACTTTGGTTAGTGGACCCTGAGGTATTCTCGCACAGCTTCTACATTTTGGTTCTCTACTTTGCCTTCTTACAAGTATTGTCAGAATTTTAACCTCCCCTTGAAATTAATTAGGGACTTGTCTATACAGATGTCTCTTTGGGGTGTTTAAACCTCAGCAAGTTGTGCTGAAGTAATCAACTACTGGCATATTTTTGTATAGACGATCAAAATGGAGATGGTCTTTGGGTGGACACTGCATTATTACTATTGTGCAAAAATTTTAAGATTGCTTTAAATCATGTATTGGTCATGGTCATATAGAAAATATCTGCATTCAGTTATTGTCAATTCTCTGTTTATTGTACTATGCCCACATACAGCACTTTGACCCAAAATGTCATAATTCCTGCTTCTACTACATGGGTCTGTAGCGCCCCGAGGACTCGGCCGCTACAGGGGTATTGCACCTCTGCCAGAGGTGTGATATTCCACTCCCGGGTGAGGATGGAGTGTGGACCAGGGCTCAGTTAGCTGCATACAGCACACTCACCCCATTTCCGAAGGACAGCTCAACGGTACTCCCATTAGACAGAAATGCAGGTACGACAGACCATGTCCCTGGCTGGAGTGGGTAGGGGGGAGGAATACCCGGTGATGTAGGAGCAGATAGGCGACGGTTCCTGAGCGTAGGTAGGAGCCCATTGGTTGCTGGTCACCTGGGCTCATGGCTAGAGGGGGGTATAATAGGGGGGCACCATCTTAGGACACAGGTCAGTCTGTGCAGAGAGAGGAGAAGACTGGGAGTAGAGGCTCTGTAGGAGCTCTACTCCAGAGTGGGCCTAGGGAGAGGCCGAGGAAGAGAGTGGAGTGGAGAGAGAGAGGAGGTGAAGGGGAGCTGTGGTTTCCTCTCAGCCCAGCTCCACGAGAAAGGGGAAGAAGAAGGAACAGGAAAGAAGAAGAAGAGAGAGAGAGAAACAGAAGGGCTCAGTAACAAGAAGGTGGAAGGGACCCTAAGAACCCACGAGAATACAGGGTGAAGGGTCAGGCAGATTAAGGGTACCGGATCCCAAGTTGGTGGAGGAGAAACAACCCTCAGCCAAAGACCGGAGGCTGTGACCATTTATTGGTGCAGCACCTCATCAAACCTGCTAGGAAGGCACCATAAAGGACAGCGGAGAACGGGATCCACGTTTAACCGCACAAGTCCGCGGCAGCTGGACAAAAGTGGGTCACTGGTGAGACAGGCCAGAGGAAGGATTGAAGGTGGTCCTGAGCCATACTTCTGAGCTGCCTGGGAGTTGACCGAGCCCCACACCTGGTGGACGCAGCACGGCTTGGGTGGTCACTACCTGTACAGAAGTGACCCGGAACAAATGAACTGTGAGTAAAGACCCTGGACTGTAACTTGTTGTCTGTGTGCTCCTTCGCGCCTCCAGCACTATTGGTACCGGGACTCTCACCACCATCACTCCCACCATTCCCTACACTGTCCTGGGGCCGCACTCTTCCCGTGGGGAGTCACACCATCCCAGCTGCATACATCATCAGCCCCAGCGGTCTGCCTTGCAGCGGCGGTTCCTAATAACCGCAATCCACGGGTGGCGTAGTCGGACATCACTTAAAACTTACAAAGGGACTACCACTGGTCTGACCGCCCTGAGCCACAGACCGGGTCGCCACTACTACCCCCATCGTTCCCCTATTGCCCGGATCCGAGTGCCCCACGGCCCAGGGGGCGAGTCAGCTTTGGCGTGGTCGGCAGGATTTCGTGCCCGCTAACAACGGGTACTGCGCGCCTGAAGAGAAAGAGACTGTTTTACTGAAATTGACCGTGTTGAAAATGGCACCCACCCCAGAAGAACGAGCGCCATAATGTGCGCGCCAAAAGACCACAGGAGGCCACCTCCCATCGTGGGCCAGGTCCCAGAATGGCGCCAAAGAAGGAGCCCATCCTCGACAGCCATGAGTGCGGCTGTGGAGATGTCCATCAAGGTGGGGGGGCTGCCCCTGAAAGTGATTGTCACCAAGTTGCCCCGGGACCACCCCCAATGGGGGTGGGAAGAGAAGAAAACCGTGGGGCAGGGCGCGGTATGGATCAGCCTAGACAGACCGCACCCGGGAATGGACGCGTTCAACAGCACCAACCTGTTGGCCCGGAGCCTGCTGCAAGCCGAACCACCCTGCAGCCTGGCAGAGATCCTGGCGCAGCTCCCGAGAGACCCGGAGCATGCGCAAGCTGCGCTGGAGGACCTGGAGCGGAGGATGGTCCGAGCGCAGCGGGGTGCGCTCATCGAGTGGAGGGAGGAACTGGCCCGGCAGGCCGAAACCCACCAGCGACAGGCATCAACTGCACCCCGGAGTCTGCCTGCTTCTGAGGATGGCGCAGGAGGAGAGAGGACCGGAGGCGACGCCGCAGAGGGAGCCGTGAGGACTGAGGCAGGTACAGGGGACGTCACCACCCCAGGCCCAGCAACCGCAAGCCTGCCCCAGCCTGCCGTCGCAGAACCCGAAGCCCCACTCACCGCGCCTGTTGCCGCGCCGCCACTGCTCCCAGCTAGGCCTCAAGTGGCGAGCGCCGCTGCTACGCCCCGCCCAGCGCCACGCCCCTTGACTCCGGGCGCCGTAAAGAGGGAAGCGTCACCGGCCTGGTCGCAAGGCCTGGTAAACCCTGGCGCCGTCACCCCACCAGGGCCCCCTTCCCGGACTGGGCCGCCACTGGACACGACCAAAAGACCCCCGGCCTGGTCGCAAGGCCGAGTGCCCCCGGGCGCTGCTCCCAAACCGGGTCCCCCCACTATACCATCGCTGGGCGTGGACCTGTTTACCCATCATACCGGTCCGGATGGACTGCCGCTGGAGTGGCCGGCTGAACTGACCAGCAGTCAGCCATGGAAGACCCAGCCCCCGCGCGAGCCTCTGATACCGGCTCCGGAGCCCATAGAGGTCACCCTACCCCCACTAGAGGACGCCCAATTTGAGTGGGACCCCGCCGGCGAGAACTTGATGGGGTTCACTCAGGAGACCCGGGCGGACGCGGTCCGTCGTCTGGAGGCTTGTCATCAGCAACTGGCGACCTTCGAACGGGAACGGCGGGAAAGGCGCGTCAGGGAGGAGCGGCTCCAGGCCCGAAGCACGGAGCAAAAACGCGGAGCCCGTCAAAACCCCCGGGCCGCCCTCGGTCCCCGAATCACTGGGACCATAATCAAATTCCATATGGAGAACGGTTGGGGCTTCATCAGGGGCCCGGAAACGGCAGGCGACGTCTTTGTAACCCGCAGGGACGTTGAAAGCCACCTACCGGAGGCACACCGTGGCCATGACCTCTACCCTGGTGATGTGGTCACCTTCACCCGACACGAGGGCGCAAAAGGACCATACGCCCTCCATGTCCATCGGCTCACCGAGGAGGAGCTGCAGCACTACCGCTATGAGGAGAGCCAAGAGGGCCCAGACGGGTCTGAAGATCAAGATGAGGAGGAAGGAGCATATGGAGGACACCGCTACTAGTAAGTAGCAAAAGCATGTGTGTAAATAGTTACCCGTCGGGGTAAAAGAACTGCTTCCAGAGAGTGTGCGGTCCCCGTTGGGACTGTTAAGAGACTGTTACCTGTGTGCCCCTCATCCCCTACCAGGCTGAGGACTGTGAGCAGCCATTCCCCTCCCCCTTTCAAACCGGCCGAGGACTGGGAACGGCCAATCCCCTGTAAATAGTTGCGCTTCCTAAAGCGCCCCCTACTGGTTTTATAAAAAGACTACCACGTCTACCTTGGGACAGCAAGTCCCTCATGTTTACAAGTTTGCCAAGGTTCCTGCACTTAAAAGAAGAATGCACACCTGGTCGCAAGTTGCACCGCCGCCAGGATCCAGGAATGTGTTTTTGAAAATGTTTTCTTGTAAATGTTTTATATGAAAAGTTTTTATATGCTGCTAAATAGTGTTGTGAATGTTTTCTATAATGTTTATATGTCAAAAGAGTTCCAGAAGTATTAGTACGTGTTTTATAATAGTGTAACAAGAAAAGGAGAGTGTTTCCCATAAAGGGAACTGAACCGTGTTGCCTGTTTCCTGATGTGAAAAGTTATTGAAAAAGTTTTGCATGTCCTGTAATTAACTGTTTTTGCTCTTTTCCAGCCCGAGGACGTGCTGTGGTTTACCAGGGGGGAATGTAGCGCCCCGAGGGCTCGGCCGCTACAGGGGTATTGCACCTCTGCCAGAGGTGTGATATTCCACTCCCGGGTGAGGATGGAGTGTGGACCAGGGCTCAGTTAGCTGCATACAGCACACTCACCCCATTTCCGAGGGACAGCTCAATGGTACTCCCATTAGACAGAAATGCAGGTACGACAGACCATGTCCCTGGCTGGAATGGGGAGGGGGGAGGAATACCCGGTGATGTAGGAGCAGATAGGGGACGGTTCCTGAGCGTAGGTAGGAGCCCATTGGTTGCTGGTCACCTGGGCTCATGGCTAGAGGGAAGTATAAGAGGGGGGCACCATCTTAGGACACAGGTCAGTCTGTGCAGAGAGAGGAGAAGACTGGGAGTAGAGGCTGTGTAGGAGCTCTACTCCAGAGTGGGCCTAGGGAGAGGCCGAGGAAGAGAGTGGAGTGGAGAGAGAGAGGAGGTGAAGGGGAGCTGTGGTTTCCTCTCAGCCCAGCTCCACGAGAAAGGGGAAGAAGAAGGAACAGGAAAGAAGAAGAAGAGAGACAGAGAAACAGAAGGGCTCAGGAACAAGAAGGTGGAAGGGACCCTAAGAACCCACGAGAATACAGGGTAAAGGGTCAGGCAGATTAAGGGTACCGGATCCCAAGTTGGTGGAGGAGAATCAACACTCAGCCAAAGACCGGAGGCTGTGACCATTTATTGGTGCAGCACCTCATCAAACCTGCTAGGAAGGCACCATAAAGGACAGCAGAGAACGGGATCCACGTTTAACCGCACAAGTCCGCGGCAGCTGGACAAAAGTGGGTCACTGGTGAGACAGGCCAGAGGAAGGATTGAAGGTGGTCCTGAGCCATACTTCTGAGCTGCCTGGGAGTTGACCGAGCCCCACACCTGGTGGACGCAGCACGGCTTGGGTGGTCACTACCTGTACAGAAGTGACCTGGAACAAATGAACTGTGAGTAAAGACCCTGGACTGTAACTTGTTGTCTGTGTGCTCCTTCGCGCCTCCAGCACTATTGGTACCGGGACTCTCACCACCATCACTCCCACCATTCCCTACACTGCCCTGGGGCCGCACTCTTCCCGTGGGGAGTCACACCATCCCAGCTGCATACATCATCAGCCCCAGCGGTCTGCCTTGCAGCAGCGGTTCCTAATAACCGCAATCCACGGGTGGCGTAGTCGGACATCACTTAAAACTTACAAAGGGACTACCACTGGTCTGACCGCCCTGAGCCACGGACCTGGTCGCCACTACTACCCCCATCGTTCCCCTATTGCCCGGATCCGAGTGCCCCACGGCCCAGGGGGCGAGTCAGGTCCATTCATTAATTATGAGATTTTGGGTGAAAAACTGCAGGGCGAATAAAATTGCCTGAGTCACCAATAAATTTAGTAAATTTTCAGTGAAAAAGTTAATTTCTGTGAGGCCTGCAGCATTAAATTTGGTTTCAGAGATGCCATGAAATCAGGAATCTTAACGTCATAATTTTCAGGGGTGGGCTCCATATTGGATCAATTGCTGAATGGATTGCCTCACCTGCAGTCCTAGGATGCCTTGCTGGGGGTCCCTCCCCACTAGAGGAAGAAAAAATTAGAATGCCTCTTCCCGAGAATAAAGCCTTTGTGAGAAATTGGCCATTTTTAATACATTCTACCAAACCTGTGTGAGTGGTGCTTTTACATGTGTACTGTATTGGGTACGTGTAAAGGAAACTATTTATTCTAAAACGTACTATACAATGTACAGAAAAAAAGCACAATATAAGTTTTAGAAGATGAAAAAAAAAAAATTAGAACAGGTATGAAAAAAAATTGGATAGAAATGTAGTTACGTCTGCTACTCTGTTATACACCTGTCTCAACACTAGGGTTAAGTTCTCCCTTTCCTTATAGCCACCGCCCTTTGCTGTGCTCCATGCCAGGTTCACTAGTTGCCCACGTACCTTACTGACATCATCCAAGGCCTTTTAAAGGAAAATTGCCAGCTCCGCAGAGCTCCTAAACTGCCAGTATAACTTTATAAGCCTGTCCCTGGATTATTAGAAGGTATACGTATGTGACGCGCCCCTGGGCCTGAGTCGCGCAGCGTTGCGCACGCGGGAGCCTACCCGGAGCCGGATCAGATGGGGGTAGTAGTCTCGTGGCGGTGACCCGGTCCGTGCCCAGGGAGTCAGACTAAGTGGCAGTCTATTAGCAGTAGATGGTGGATGACTACGCCACCCGTTGAATGCAGCTTTAGGGCTGCTGCTGCAGGGCAGACCGCTGAGGCCGGTGGTAGGATTGTGCAGCGTGGTAGTATAACCCCCAACGGGAGGGGTATGGCCTCAGGGCAGCCGACGTGGATGATGGGGGTAGCAGGAACCACTCAGAGACGATGCGGTGTAGTTCAGGGTCTTTACTGGTGACAAAGATAGACCCTCCCGGAGTACTTGCTAGCAATCGGGGCCTGGTCAGTCCTTGAGCAGATGGGATCTCCCCTGGCCAGGCGGAGTTGTAGGCCTTCCCAACTAACTGTACTCTTCTGGCTACCTTGCTAGAGGCGGGTAAAAGTAGCCCACGTCCCTGAGTGTACCGTGTGGTGCTCACCCGTATGGCCGGTGACTCGGGACCTTCTAATGGCTTCCGCTCCACGATGGCGGTGCTGGTCCCACGCGTGTGACCGTGCCTTCGGGTTTCTGGGCCAGAGGACCTGCAATCCCCTGCCGGTCGGTTTCTGCTGCTGGGTAGGAGTTAGTCCCCACAGCCTCGGACTCCGGGTCCGGTGAGAAATCTTCTCAGTCAGGGCGAGCTCTGCAGCTGCCAGCCCCTGACTCCTTGTAACACTGCTCCCACAGAGCTCCTGATGTTCTGTTCCTATATTTGCTTCTTCTCTCTGTCTCTACTTCTTCTCTACTCACTAACCCTGCCTCAGCCCTAGGTTTATATAGGGGAAGTTCTTCCCCTCCCAGGACTGGGCAGGAGGTGTGGCATGCATAGGATCCCTGACCAAGAGACCTCCCACCTGCTCTCAGACGTAATATCTCTATCACTGTGGCAACCAGACCCCTGGGGTGTCACATATGTGTATAACTGAAAAATGGATTTAAAAATCTGGTTTGCAGTATGCAAATTTGCCATGACTACTGTAGTTGGGCAAGGTATTGATTTCCCTAGATTACTCCTGCCGATCAGGGCTCTGCAACTCTTGTGTGCAGCATTGTACCTTCCTGGTTATGCTCCCCAGCTTCATCGGCGCACTGCTCATGCCCAGGTAAGTATTAATAACGCTGATCTGGCTTTGCAGCCAGTCTCTTTGAAGCGGGATTGGTGTCACATACCTATTTGGGCATGAGCAGTGTGCCGATGAAGCTTTGAGCATAAACCTGGCTTCATTCAACATGTCTGGGAAGGCAGAACATCACACTCCTGCATAAGAGTTACTGAGTCCTGATGGTGATGTTGCCTTTGTGGTGACCGTTAACCCCTTTACCACCTTGGGTTTTTAAATTTTCATTTTTGCTCCCCTTCTTCCCAGAGCCATAACTTTTTTTTTTTAGCAATATTGCCATGTGAGGGCTTGTTTTTTGCGAAAAGGGGTGTACTTTTGAATGACTCCATAGGTTTTACCATATCGTGTACTGGAAAACGGGAAAAAAAATTCCAAGTGTGGTGAAATTGGCCATGGAAGCTCAAATGTCGCAGCTGTTCTAATCCCGGTGAGTCAGCAGAAGGGTGAGACTCCTGTTATTTGCACCATCTTGGGTATTTGCTGGGACTGTTCCATATGTTAGTATCTGTTGGTGGTTCAATAAAGTATTGCCACACAGTTTTACCCTCACCCTGTGTCTCTGAGTAATTATGTCCACGGAGAAGGAGTGCGGTCATTCAGTGGGATGAGCCTTGGTCCATGAGGTCTCGGGCTAGCAGACGAGAGCACCCACTGACCCTCGTGTCTCCACAGGGGGCTACTGTTACGCACCTCTCTCTATTTCAGAGTCAGCCTATGCTCCATTCCCCTATGAATACTAACCTTTGCTTTGCTCCAAGCCAAGCTTTACACGTTGCCTAGCATACCTCACTGACCTCATCATCATCCAAGGCCTTTTAAGGTCCACTTAGCCACACTTGTAGTGTCTTGGAGTTTGTCACCACCCTGTTACTTCACCTACAATCATCTCTGAAAACCCCTGTCATTTTTCATCTACTTCTCTTCAGACTCACTGGTTAACGCATCGTCTGCTACATTACTTTAACCTTTTCATCTGCTTTCCTGTGTTTTTGTTTTATACTCCTGGTTCTGTGACTTACAATGTGTCTCACTCCGCTTACTTGCTTGCAGTCCAGCATAGCCCATTGTCCTGGCCCTTATTGCAGTACGATCGAAGTCTGTATGTTCACCCTGACCTATGACTTAGTGGATCTATCTCACCAGGTGTGCCTCACACCCTAACCATGGAACATTGAAGTACTAACTACTATGATTTTTCACACAAAAAAAGGTATGTTACTGATGCATAACCTATAGAGCTACTAGGTACCTAACTACTATTATTTTTTACTAGAAAATGGAAATGACTAATATTGCGACATCCACTGCCTTAATGCTCAATCTACAGAGCTACTAGGTACTAACTACTGTACCTAGTCCATTACTAAAAAATGGACCTAATTCACATTGTGAAGTTTGCCACCCTACCTATAGAGCTACTCCTAACTTTACAGTTATTATATGCTACTATATTAATTCATGTTCTTTTTTAAAATTTCAAAAACATTACAGGATGCTCACACAGATGTCGTGTAAATGTAGAGCCAGCAGCCATCTTTCCTCGGTCAGCATGCAATTATATGTACGGCACTTAACAGATGGTTAAATTGCCCCTTAGAAAATATTAATGCCCTGCACTTGGAATTTTTTCCCGCTTTCCAATGCATTTCATGATAAAATGAACACGTACAACATGTCCCACAAAAATACACTGCCCATACGGCTATATTGATAGAAAAATAAAAAAAGTTATAGTTCTTGAAAGAAGGGGAGGAAAAAAGGAAAATCCCATGGAGGTGAAGGGGTTAATATTTAGTACATTTAAATTGAAAATTACTATTGTCAGTTTCAAGTTATTTCAGTGACCATTGTGGGTTTATCTTAATTTAACAGAGTTCCAACTGTTAACAGGTATACGGAATTCAACAGTGCATAGAATGAGTAGACTGTGTTACTTAACCAACAACTTTTTATTTGCTTGATACATATATATCTATCTACAGGACCCAACGGGAGTCTACGTTACTTCCTGTTAGGCTGCAAGTTCGGTATCAGTGGGTTACTTGGCACACCTGACATGATGACAGCTTCCATTTCCTGAATCACAGCCCCGATTCCCCCAACCTCCCTCTGTTTCGACCGGGGGTTGCAGCTTATACGAATGTCTCTCTCTGGCAGTCCTAACACCTTTCTTGGTTCTGGCCCTGCTCACTTGACTTGGATTGCCCAACTCTGGTTTCTCATTTCTGGGTTTGGTCTCTTGGATCTTCACACAGGTCTGGTCTCTCGGGTCTTCACTCGGGTGTGGTCTCTTGTAATGGTGGTTATAAGCCAAGTCCGTTTGTCACACAACTGTCCTGCTACAGGTCCAGACGCCAACTCCTCCCCTTCTCGGTCTTCCCGGGTCTTTTATAATAACTGCGCCACAGCTGTCACCTGATTTGGTGTCTCCTCCAATCTATTCCCTCAGGAGATGTGTACTTCACTCTTCAGTTCCTACTGATGTAGCTCTCATTTCTTATCTTTAGTCGGCAGATAGCGGCAGATTTTTATCTCATCTTTAGTCGGCAGATTCACTTGCAGAGACTCGGTCAGGAGTTTGCATATCATATACTTGCGGTCACATGACCGTCGTTCCTGGCACTGACACAAGAAAATCTTCATAGCGCATCATAATGCGTGCTCTGGGAGGATTCTCAAGTCTGCAAAAACATACAGTGACTGCAGACTTGTAATTTTAGATTAGACAACCCCTTTAATGAATCTCAAGATGACTGGCACTGCAGTGTAGCTGAAATGGTGCCTCCCAGGTATGACACCAGGGAAATGGCATTACTCCTTCAGGTACACAACTCCACACTCACTATTTGTTGCAGGGGGTGAGTGACCTCACAGGGAAGATCACTAGATTCAGGTACTTTATGCAAGACCTCCTTCCTCCTGTAGTGTGCTTTGCTATGGAACTTGTGTATGGGAGAGAGGAGGAGTGGTGGGGGAGGGATGATGCTGGATGTCTTCTCCGGTGCCTTTTAAGATGGCAAATTTTGGATCTTGAAGAAAACAAGTAACATTTAAGCATACTAGCAATTCGACAAGACTAATCTCAACAGCCTCAATAATTTAGCAAAGGAAAAAATAAGTAGTATGAAAATGAAAGCAAAACTACAGCGCTGTAATCTTCAGCCCAGGAGGGCAATACGTGAGAGGAATTACTGCTGTGTTATTTGAACGGCAGTGAGAGAGTACAATTCTCCCACCCCTCCCTCCAAGCAGAGGCAAGGTACGGTCACGTCATGTGGGGATTTACGCCGTAGAAAGGAAAGGTCTATCTGTCGCGCCCCCAGGGCAATGGGGTACTCGGAGTCCGGGCCTATGGATGCTGGGGGGGATATGTCACAGTGGCTGACGCGGTCCGTGGCCCAGGGCGGTCAACCAAAAAGGGGATTGAAACTTGGATAGAGATAAAAATAAAATAAATAGTTTGTGACGCCACCTGCGGTACCTGGTAAGGTTTACCAGCGCTGCTGCAGACCTCTGGGGGGTGATGGAATGGCAGCTGAGGTGTTTCTGCTCCCCACAGGTGGAGCGGGCCCCCGGGGCAGTGTGGAGTTTGATGGTGGGTGGTGATGCTGGGACTTGTAGTGCAGAGTGAGAGATGGCCCAGCTGAAATAATTGACGGAGGCAGTTCAGTGCAGTCATCCGAGTTTTTATTCACAGTTCTTATGTAAGTTCCACAGGTACACTGTACGGGTGTCAGCCTCCCACGTCACGCTGCGTTCACCAGACCGGGGGTTCAGCTCTTCCTCAGATGTGTCAGGAGTGCTTGACGGAACCCCGCTTTCTTATGTTCCTTTCCTTGACCGACTTCATGCTGGGTCTTCTCCCTCCTGCCCTGCGCTTCCCCACTCACAGTCCCCCTCGGGTGCTCTGAAGTCCCTCTGGGCAACCTGGAGTTCCCGGACCTACTTGACCCTCATGGTGACTAGGATGAGGCTGTGGCAACTGCACTATAAAAGTCAGAAGCCTCCTGTTTTTCCAGCCGAGACCTGGAGTAACACGGCTGGTCCAGGGGCCGGTCCCCTTCTTGCGGCCTGATCCCTCTGACACCTGGCAGATTCGGGGCGTACGGGTGCCGTCCTGCACTCGCCGTACCCCCTGGGATCCCTTCTTTAGAACGGAGCCTTTCTCCTCTGCTCCCCTCCTGGGCCTCTATCACTAGGCCCCACTTGTGGAGCAGAGCTCCTGACGAGACTCTGCTCCCTGACTGACTGTCCTCACTGTCTCCTCTTACTGACTGACCTGCCACCCTAAGATGGCCTCCCTTTATATACCTCCTACTATGGTGCTCCCCTACTCTACTTCCTCCACCCACACCCACTACTGGTTCCCCCTACCTTTGGTTCCCCCCACTCCAGCCAGGGACAGGGCTCAGCAGAAAACAGTGCATCTTGCCCTTCCAGCCGGCCTGGAGTAGTGTAGTGTTGAATGTGGGTGTTGGGGTTCCGGGCAGCACTCCCTCCTTACCTGAGAGAAGGAGATACCACACCTCTGGGTGAGGTGCAGTACCTCTGTGGCGACTGAACCCTCAGGGGCGCCACATATCCTTGTAAATCCATATGCAAAGAAGACAGAAGAGGCTCTTGTCTTGTCACCTGTTGGGACTTTTATCTTTTCTCCAATTGGACAGTGCAGTGGGCGGTCTGAAGAAGTGCCGGCAAATAGCATTTCATTCACTGTGCCCAGGACACTTGCGTGTCTCTGACCAGCACCTTCAGGCTGCGGGAGTGGGGTGGGGTGGCAGCCTTCCTTGAGGGCCAAATGTAATCATCCCGCAGGTATTTCCCCGCAGGCCAAATGTGATCAGCCGGTGTTTGACACGTGATCGAGAGGTATGGGGAGATCTAAGGTAATATGTATTTGCCAGATGATCCCATAGTGCTAAAGAATGGGACTACGAGGGAAAGAATATTGAAGGTCTGGAAGACAGACTTAACCAGAGGAGTCACAGAAAGTTGTGATTAGGGGCTGCTGTGGATTCCATATAAACCCAGCATGGCATTGAAAGCTGGACATAAATCAAACTTAATTGCCCTAATTGATAGTATTTTGTTAGTTGTTATACTTCCAGTTCCCCCATGTTTTTGGGATAAATAAAGTGGACTGGGAATTCTCCTGGTGCCTTGCTGAAAAGAAATTGAAGAATTCAGGATTGTAAAGAGGGAAGGTTTTGGGGTGAACAGGAATTAAAAGGGTGCGA
Source organism: Phyllobates terribilis (assembly GCF_046119375.1). NCBI lineage: Eukaryota > Metazoa > Chordata > Amphibia > Anura > Dendrobatidae > Phyllobates > Phyllobates terribilis. The sequence goes on along the minus strand of NW_027362761.1, from coordinate 722,191,334 downwards.
AAAAGATATAGTATTCATTGTAAGAGTTATTTTCACCATGGCTATCCTTCTCTGCCATGAGATCTGATAAACAGACCACTGTTGAAGGTCTTCAATCAGCCTGTTAATAACAGAAAGATAGTTGAGCTTGTATACCAATTCTATCAATGCGGAACCCAAATTCCCAGATAGGATAGATATGAGGAGGCCCATTTAAAATCTAAATTGAGTAGAAATAATTTAACTGTGGGGGTAGGTAGATTAGTTTAAAGGAAATCTGTCAGTAGGCTCAACCCTCCTGAGCCATCTATATAGGCGTGAATGTAAAAAAAAGTTTAATAAAATCATATCTTGAAATCTACAATCCATTTCTTTTTCTAAAATAATCCACAGTTTTCTCAATAATTAAATGAGCTGTTAAGATCTATGGGCTGTACAAAGATCTCCCCAAGAATCTACAGAGCATATTTTATGAAAGGGGTAATTACCAGTGTGAGACATGTAGATCAAGAGAGCAGACTGTTAGTCATTACATGTCTCACACTGGTTGCTCATCCTTTTATTTAAAATAAGCTCTGGAGCAGATTATCAGGGAGAGCCAGCCTATAGATCTTAACAGCTCATTTACATGTAAGAAAAACATGGATTTCTCTGAAATAAAACATTGGATTGCAGATATCAAGGTATCATTTTATTCAATATTCTATGCTCATATAGACTGCTTAGGAGAGTTGATCCTACTGACAGATTTCCTTTAAGCACTTCTGATTTAGTGGTATTTATCTTGAGGCCCAGTGATCTAGTTTAAGATTTTGAATATATTGAGGGTGATATGAGTGGGGAGGAGACAAAGCGAAGAATATCATCAGCGAATACCACACATTTATTTTCATCTCTCCCATAGGTTATACCTCGGACATTGGGATCCCCAGATAAAAGGTTGGCTAATGGTTCCATTGCCAGGGAAAAGAGCACTGAGGATAGGGGACACCCCATGCCTCTGCAGATTTGGATAAGGTCAGATTCAAACCAATGGACACACGCCTGTGCTAAAACGTTTGTATATAGAACTCGGAGAGTATAACGAAAGGTAGGGCCAAAGCACATACCACTCCAGGATATATTGTAGGTACGATCATGAAACTGAATTGAAGGCTTTATGAAATCTAACCTCAGCAAAATTCCCCCTGTATCAGGCTTCTCATCCCATTTAGAGTGCCATAGGGAGATTGCATTTAAAATCTGAAAGAAATTAGAGCCCCCATCCCATTTAGAGTGCCAGAGGAATATAGCATTTCAAATCCAATGGACATTGGCTGAGGCTTGCCTATGAGGGATAAATTCCATTTAGTTTTAATGGATATATTTAGAAATAAAAAAAATTTAAGATGAGTGGTGAATATTTTAGTGACTATTTTGATATAATTAACACAGGTCTGCAAAAATAAAATTTCAAGAGCTGTTTTGGTTATTCCACGTAATCTTTGTTTTTTGGAGCGCTGAATCCGAAAATGACCTCGTTTTGTCATAGGACATCACGTTTCCTGACAATTTAGGTAACTATGTTAAATGAGGCAATACCACAAAATAAATGAAAACAGACTTATAAAATTAATTTTTTATTACAAATTTTTCATGAAAATCATTTTTGAACTGAAATGAACTCACTAACACTCACTAAAATCGATTTTTTTTCCTGTGAGTCTCCTCTTGGTACATTTACACTTGTGAGTAGCATCTGGACTATCTCTCTGAATCATCCAACATTAGTCAACCATCATTGTAATGCTCCATTTTCCCTGGTATCTTCTTTCCATCTCTTTAATGTCCTGGTGGAATCGTTCACCTTGCTCTTCAATCACAGCTCCCAAGTTTTCAGGAAAGTAGTCAAGGTGGGAATGGAGGAAATGCATTTTCAAACTCATCAGGCAACCTAAAGCTTGAAATGCTTTCATCATTCATCCTACAATCTTTTTGTAGTCAGGATCTTTTTTATTACCTAAAAATTTCTCTACGACTGCAATCCACCCTTCTTTTTGAGGATCCGTCATTGTGTTGACAAGCTCTTTATCAGCTATAAGCCTTCTAATGTCTGGTCGGACGAACACACCTTCCTTCAATTTTGCCTCCAAGAGGCTTGGAAACTTTGTGACCAAGTATTTGAAGCATTCCCCATCTCTTGGAAGTGAGTTTATGAATTACTTCATCAAGCCCAATTTTATGTGGAGAGGTGGTAGAAGAACTTTATAGGGACGTACCAAAGTTTCTCGGAGGACATTTTTTTCACCGACTGTGAGCACCCTCGGCGTCCAACTCTTCTTGGTCCAGTGATTTTATCGGTCTCGACTGTCCCACAGACACAGAAAACAAGGGTATTTGGCATGCACAAGACCTTCAAATCCCCACAGACTTGCCGATCGTGGTCTTCATATTTAAGTTTACAAAGAACCAATTCCAAGTTCTTAGGTTTCCTTCAAGTGTACGGAATGACCTACAGGGATGGACGCGTAAAAACCGCTGTTGTGGAGTAAAACTGCTTTGAGACTTTTTTTTGAAGATTCTATAAAAAGACGCCATTGCGCTGAATCATATTGGATTTTGAATTGACACCCATCAAACCTTCGACATCGATGCAATAAACCAACTTGTCTTCCTGGGCAAAGTAAGGAACAAACTCCTTTTCAAGATGTCTGTAACCATGAAAAAGACACTCCTGGTAACAATAAATTCCTGCTTTTGAGCCTTGATCCGAGTAACTCAGCGGCATCTTTGGGAAGATTCAAGTCTCTTAATAAATCCTTCATCTCCTCCTGGGAAAAAAAATTTGGTCTTGTATCATCTTCAAAGTTAGAACTTGATTCGTCACCTGGTTCAGGTATGATTCCACCTTCATCGGAGGTAGGTATCTCTTCCAGGGTAGCAGGGGCCTTGGATACTGGTATATCTGTGCCATGGGGGATGGGATAAATTGCTGAGTGAAGATTGGGGAATGAAATGGAATGCTTCCATTTGGAATTATACCCTTCCTTTCACATTGCATGAACAAAGGTAACAATCGTCACTATGGTTCTTTTGCTCTCGTCATACCATAGGAATCTCATAATAAAGCTTTTTTTCTTACCCTTGAACCAATTTTGGAGGTCTTCAAACCACCATTTGCACACTTTATGAGGCACCCAAACTTTATCTTAATCTCCAAGTTTTATGCGAAGTATACTTTTTTCACAAAGTCTGTAATATTCAGCTGTTGATTCAATACTGTATATTCACCATAAATGAAACAAACGGTCAGGCGAATTAATACACTTCCGCAAAGCCATAACGCTAATTTGGGAAAACACGGTTGATGAATGAAATTCCAATGCAAGTTTCTTAAAAGCATAAGGACCTTTCATTATGTCACTAACCACCTGACTGCCACCAGTCAATCACGCAGTTCCTATTGATGTTAATGAGGAAAGAAAATAAGCTACCTGCCGATGAGTCACACCAGAGTTTGCAGAAGAACCTATAGGTTTGTGGTAAGTCCTGACGTTTAGGATTTTTTTCAATATTTTTTTCGTTATCAAAACACCAAAATACATGGAAATTATATGAAAATAATCAAACAGCTTTTTAGTCGCAGACCTGTGTAATTAGAGATGGGTCTATAATTTTCACGGCCTGAATGATCTTTATTAGGTTTGGGAATTGAATGTCTATGGGCCAAATTAGAATAGGGACCCAGTCTACCAACAGATTGGAGATGATATAGCAAAATTTTTATTGTATTGATTTAAAAAGCCATCAGGGCAAGAAGCTCTCACAGTTTGGCCAATTTGATGGCTTGAAGAACCTCCTCTAATGAAATCTTTTTTTCATCAAATCATGGTAGTGAGGGTCAAGATAGGGAATCATTCCAGGAGAGAGTATTATATCTGCTAAAGATTTTGAAAATGAATCAGGAGGGACATATAATTGAAAATTAAATTGGAAGAAATCCTAAGTAATGAGATTAGAGTCTTGTGTTAAAAGCCATTCTGAAATATGAAGCCTTGGGGGGGGGGGCTCCAAGTCTAGAAAATGAGAAATCTTTCAAGCTAAAATGGTATTTGGTTTGTTTCTGACCAAATAAATCTGCATTTCGACCATTGCAAACTTGTCTCCGCATATGTTGTTATGGAGAGATTTAATTCAGTTCAGACTTTTGCAATTTCAGATCATAGATTTAGACTTATCTGCTTTATGGGCTTTTAATAATCTCTTGAGGTGGTTTTCGTTCACTCTTACTATAGACTGTTGGGTTTTCTTTTTATGACATCCAATGCTGGTAAATATCCCTCGGATACTGGTTTTATGGGCCTCCCACAGATTAGTAAGGGACGTGTCCAAAGGAGGATTCTTCTGGAAGTATGTAAATATGGTAGAAAGGGCAGATTGTATTCCAGAGCAGATATCCAGATTACTCAACATGGATACATTTAGCCTCTAGCAAAAGATAGAGCTACAAGAATAGAAATCTTGAAATAAGTCAAATTAGAGATTATTTTATTATAACCAATTAAAACATAATGGTTCTTGAGTTGCCTTTATTCCTAGGATCTTGTAATACCAGGATTCACTGACTACCAGAGTCTTCTAAAACCAATTGGTGGAAGATAGGAGTATTAGTCTGCTCTGCTGTGCTAGATTCAAGAAATCCAGAGGACATAAGGGATTAGATCATGCGGTTTATTCTCAACGCATTTTGAAGTTGAACCAACTTATTCATAAGTAGAACCGCAATGTTCTTCTGATGAATGCAAAACAAGAGGAAGAACAAACCGAACAAAAAGGTCCAAAGGAGTACATCAAAGGAAAAAGTGCATTGAAGAAAATAATCAAAGTTGGTAATACATAAAATACCTTTATTGAACACTAGGTAGAAAGTGGTACTACATACAAGGAAGAAAAAGGTGCGCGCGCAGAATAAATCATACAATCCAATATATATTAGAAAATGTTAGTTTTACACAGGTAAACAAACATTCATTAGGCAATTATGTCTTGTGTAGAAAATATCCCACACCTCCCATATCATCAAGGTCTAATAGCCTATGCACACAGGGGTAAACCAAAAGTAAAAAAGAACACCCTGGCTACCAGACACACTAATACTGGATGATTCCCAAAAAGGGAGGGGGAAACCCCAACAGAGAAACAAAAATGCTGAAAGGTGGGTAGAGGGGTAACTATGATGTGCTTCTCCAACCAGCAATAGCATATGAACCAATGATGTTACATGTATCAAACCATTATAATGGTAAATTATGCATCAAAAAGATATGACCCTATACTATATATGTCTCAAGATGCCAAGGGTGCAAATAATGAGGTTGACAAAAATAAGATATTGTAGGTGGAGGGTAGGGCGGGGGGCGGGGAAATGCCATAAGATACATGTAGATATGTGGTTAGTTACCTGTGTGTTGAACAACTGCGCAACACACACCCCGACTCGCGTTTCAGACCGCTGTCCTTCGTCAGGGGGTAGCGTCCATAAAGCACAAGCGCTATAAAACAGTGTGGCCAATGGAATGAAAGAGGGGGCGTGATACTACCTCCCGTCCGGCACCTAGCCGGAATTCTGCGGTTCATCCACTGGAGCAATGAGATGAATGTGTAATAATTATTCATTTCTAAAACATCAGTATGTTATAAATATATGCCCTGGTAAATCAAATTCCCATGTGGGTGTAAGAAAAATATACACTACCATTCAAGAGTTTGGGGTCACCCATACAATTTTGTGTTTTCCAAGAAAACTCATAATTTTATTTATCAAATGAGTTGCAAAATGATTAGAAAATATAGTCCAGACATTGACAAGGTTAGAAATAATGATTTTTATTAGAAAGAATAATTTTCTCCTTCAAACTTTGCTTTCGTCAAAGAATGCTCCCTTTGCAGCAATTACAGCATTGCAGACCTTTCGCATTCTAGCTGTTAATTTGCTGAGGTAATCTTGAGAAATTTCCCCCCATGTTTCCTGAAGCCCCTCCACAAGTTGGATTGGCTTGATGGGCACTTTTTGCGTACCATACGGTCAAGCTGCTCCCACAACAGCTCAATGGGGTTGACATCTGGTGACTGCGCTGGCCATTCCATTACAGCTGCTTGCTTCTTCCCTAAATAGTTCATGCATAATTTGGAGGTGGGCTTTGCGTCATTGTCCTGTTGTAGGATGAAATTGGCTCCAATCAAGTGCTGTCCACAGGGTATGGCATAGCATTGCAAAATGGAGTGATAGCCTTCCTTATTCAAAATCCCATTTACCTTGTACAAATCTCCCACTTTACCAGCACCAAAGCAACCCCAGACCATCACATTACCTCCACCATGCTTGACAGATGGTGTCAGGCACTCTTCCAGCATCTTTTCAGTTGTTCTGCGTCTCACAAATGTTCTTCTGTATGATCTAAATACCTCAAACTTTGATTCGTCTGTCCATAAAACTTTTTTCCAATCTTCCTCTATCCAATGTCTGTGTTCTTTTGCCCATATTAATCTTTTCCTTTTATTAGCCAGTCTCAGATATGGCTTTTTCTTTGCCACTTTGCCCTGAAGGCCAGCATCCCGGTGTCACCTCTTCACTGTAGACGTTGTCACTGGCGTTTTGCGTGTACTATTTAATGAAGCTGCCAGTTGAAGAGCTGTGAGGCGTCGATTTCTCAAACTAGAGACTCTAATGTACTTGTCTTGTTGCTCAGTTGTGCAGCGGGGCCTCCCACTTCTTTTTCTACTCTGGTTAGAGCCTGTTTGTGCTCTCCTCTGATGGGAGTAGTACACACCGTTGAAGGAAATCTTCAGGTTCTCGGCAATTTCTCGCATTTCTGGCCATTTTGAGAGTTTCATAGAACAAACAGATGTAATGCTCCAGATTCTCAACTAGCTCAAAGGAAGGTCAATTTTATAGCTTCTCAAATCAGCCAAACCGTTTTCAGCTGGGCTAACATACTTGTGCAAGGGTTTTCTATGGGTTTCTAAACATCCATTAGCTTTCTTACACAGTTAGCAAACACAATTACCATTACAAATACCATTAAAACACTGGAGTGGTGGTTGTTGGAAATGGGCCTCTATACACCTATGTAGATATTGCAATAAAAACAAGACGTTTGCAGCTAGAATAGTCATTTACCACATTAACAATGTATAGAGCAGGGGTCTCAAACACGCGGGCCGCGGGCCGCATGCGGCCCCTGAGGCTGCTTTATGCGGCCCGCAGGCACAGACCCCTTGACGATCCCGACCTGGTCCAGGAGGAGCCGCCAACAGCAGCGCTGAATTGCCACACAGAGACTGTTTCCCAGCACTGCATTTCCAATGCCAGCTGCTGGCCAATCAGAGGCCAGCAGCTGATATCTGCGTGTCGGCGCAGCGAGTATGACGTCATTGCCATATGCAGATGTCAGCTGCTGGCCTCTGATTGGCCGGCGGCTGACATTGAAAATGCTGTGCTGGGAGACGGTCTCTGTGCGGCAATGCAGCGCTGCTGTCGGCGGCTCCTCCTGGACCAGGTCGGGATCGTCAAGGGGTCGGACTCTGTGGTGTCTGCGGGCCACATCTGCAGGAAGGCCGCCGAGGGAACGGAGGACAGGTGAGAATCATCTTTTTTTTTTTCTATTTTATGTGTGTGAAGAACAGCACAGGGGGCACATAGCCACAAGAGGGGACCTGGATGGGGCACATAGCCACAAGAGGGGACCTGAATGGGGCACATAGCCACAAGAGGGGACCTGGATGGGGCACATAGCCACAAGAGGGGACCTGGATGGGGCACATAGCCTCAAGATGTGGACCTGGATGGGGCACATAGCCACAAGAGGGGACCTGGATGGGGCACATAGCCACAAGAGGGGACCTGGATGGGGCACATAGCCACAGGATGGGGACCTGGATGGGGCACAGAGCCTCAAGATGTCGACCTGGATGGGGCACATAGCCCCAAGATGGGGACCTGGATGAGGCACATTAGTACAAGATGGGCGCCAGGATGGGGAACGTTGCCACAGGATGGGGACCTGGATGGGGCACATAGCCACAAGATGGGGACCTGGATGGGGCACAGAGCCACAAGATGGGAACCTGGATGGGGCACAGAGCCACAAGATGGGGACCAGAGCCACAAGATGGGGACCAGAGCCACAAGATGGGGACCTGGATGGGGAACATTGCCACAGGATGGGGACCTGGATGAGGCACATTAGTACAAGATGGGCGCCAGGATGGGGAACGTTGCCACAGGATGGGGACCTGGATGGGGCACATAGCCACAGGATGGGGACCTGGATGGGGCACATTAGTACAAGATGGGGACTTGGATGGGGAACATTACTACAAGATGTTTTCCATTATTACTATATGATGCTAATTGTAAGACAATATTACTGTATGTGGCCAATTGGGGGAAATAAAATTGTAAAAAAAATAAAAAATAAAATAAAGCATGAAAAAATATTGGGCACTAAAAATGCTGTTTTATATGTAAACTAAAGTAAACACAAAAAAGTGCACGTTTATTATCGCCACATCCATAACGACTCAAGCCATAAAAAAATAAACACGGCAAAAATGTTCAAAAGGTGTATACAAAAAAATGGTATCACTAAAAATGTCACATTGAACAAAGAATGCGGCCCCCCAAATTCAAATTTTTTCCATGTGCGGCCCATATACCCAGCCGAGTTTGAGACCCCTGGTATAGAGTGTATTTCTGATTTATTTAATGTTAGCTTCATTGAAAAAAAATGTGCTTTTCTTTCAAAAATAATGAAATTTCTAAATTACCCCAAACTTTTGAACGGTAGTGTATATCACCAGACAAATGGTACAGGTCTATGCACATATAATCAAAGTATAAGCTTTACCCAGAATAAAATACAGCACTTAGAATTTTTTAAGATAACAACCATAAATACTAAGCCAAATGCATGCAACCATATAACAGTGGACTAAGTCCTACCAGGGGGTATTACCCATTAGTGGGGGTAAATAATTACAGTGGGTACGGAAAGTATTTAGACCCCTTTAAATTTTTCACTCTTTGTTTCATTGCAGCCATTTGGTAAATTCTAAAAAGTTCATTTTTTTCTCATTAAAGTACTCTCTGCACCCCATCTTGACTGAAAAAAAAACAGAAATGTAGAAATTTTTGCCAATTTATTAAAAAAGAAAAACTGAAATATCACATGGTCATAACTATTTAGACCCTTTGCTCAGTATTGAGTAGAAGCACCCTTTTGAGCTAGTACAGCCATGAGTCTTCTTGGGAATGATGCAATAAGTTTTTCACACCTGGATTTAGGGATCCTCTGCTATTCTTCCTTGCAGATCCTCTCCAGTTCCGTCAGGTTGGATGGTGAACGTTGGTGGACAGCCATTTTCAGGTCTCTCCAGAGATGCTCAATTCGGTTTAGGCCAGGGCTCTGGCTGGGCCAGTCAAGAATGATCACAGAGTTGTTCTGAAGCCACTCCTTTGTTATTTTAGCTGTGTGCTTAGGGTCATTGTCTTGTTGAAAGGTGAACCTTTGGCCAAGTCGGAGGTCCAGAGCACTCTGGAAGAGGTTTTCATCCAGGATATCTCTGTACTTGGCCGCATTCATGTTTCCTTCAATTGCAACCAGTCGTCCTGTCCCTGCAGCTGAAAAACACCCCCATAGCATGATGCTGCCACCACCATGTTTCACTGTTGGGATTGTATTGGGCAGGTGATGAGCAGTGCCTGGTTTTCTCCATACATACTGCTTAGAATTATCACCAAAAAGTTCTATCTTCGTCTCATCAGACCAGAGAATCTTATTTCTCATAGTCTTGGAGTCCTTCATGTCTTTTTGAGCAAACTCTATACGGGCTTTCATATGTCTTGCACTGAGGAGAGGCTTCCGTCTGGCCACTCTGCCATAAAGGCCCGACTAGTGGAGGGCTGCAGTGATAGTTGACTTTGTGGAACTTTCTCCCATCTCCCTACTGCATCTCTGGAGCTCAGACACAGTGATCTTGGGGTTCTTCTTTACCTCTCTCACCAAGGCTCTTCTCCCACGATTGCTCAGTTTGGCTGGACGGTCAGGTGAGCTGTGAGGTCTTATATAGACAGGTGTGTGCCTTTCCAAATCATGTCCTATCAGTTTAATTAAAGTTGGACTCCAATGAAGGAGTAGAACCATCTCAAGGAGGATCACAAGAAAATGGACAGCATGTTTCTTAAATTTGAGTGTCTGAGCAAAGGGTCTGAATACTAATGACCATGTGATATTTCAGTTTTTCTTTTTTAATAAATTTGCAAAAATTTCTACATTTCTGGTTTTTTTGCAGTCAAGATGAGATGCAGGGCGTACTTTAATGAGAAAAAAAATGAACGTTTTAGAATTTGCCAAATGGCTGCAATGAAACAAAGAGTGAAAAATTTAAAGGGGTCTGAATACTTTCCGTACTCACTGTATAACATTTGACTCAGTGTTGTATTAGAAAATGATAATACAAAACAAATATAAATATGTAGTTATTGGCATAATCCTAATCAAAGTGCACATGTAAGAGCCCACAACCCACTGGTATCAGGGTTTGGATGGAAGTATAAAGGTCTGAGCAAGGAAAATCATTTGTAACATAGCTACCAGATCAATCAATTGGACATAGGCTAACACATAGATATATGAGGGCATATATGAAAAGGATATCTCAACCTGTGTGGACCCAGAAGAAAGTACCCTTAGGGTAAAAAATTCTAAGTGCTGTTTTTTATTCTGGGTAAAGGTCATACTTTGATTATATGTGCATAGACCTATTCCATTTGTCTGGTGATATATATTTTTGTTACACCCACGTGGGAATTGGATTTTCCATGGCATATATTTTATATAATACTCATGTTTTAGAGATTAATAATTGTTACATATTATAGGGGTCTCTCTGTGGTCCCTCTTTTTTGTCTGACATTCTTCGTTTTTATCAATGATTTGCCGTACTTTATTCAATTATGTAATTAATAAAGATTAAATATTTTACATTCGCTCAATACACCTATTTTTTGTAAATTATATATATTCTGATTAGGAGAGCCATCTACTTTATGGGTCATTTATAGGTATTAACATCCTACATCTGGCTTAGTTTTGATTAACTGATTAAGATGAGCATAAGCCCCTTCCCTCTGTTTCAAACTTGAATGCATTTCTAGTGAGCAACAAGTCCGCATAGACTTTAGTCTGTTCTGCATCATCCAAGTGCAACATGTAAGTTTACTGCAATGAATTAGACCAGAATTGAGCCAGAAGGGAACTGGATACGTAGTCATTGTAAACAATGTTTGTTTCTACTATCCCCACTATAGTCCTCCACTTCATACTAACCCACCTAATCCCTACACCTAATAATGAACTGGTTATCTCTCCCTCCATCCTCCCCATCCATCTCACCACCTCCTCAGATCTGTTCCTCAACATAAAATTCTTTGTCTCCAAACACAGAAAGCCACCTCATGCCCTCTCCTGCTCCCACGTACTAACACTCTCTGCTCCTCTTCACTGCTGGAGATTTCTCTCCAAATCCTGGCCCTCCTCACCACATCCCCACAGTCACTTTCACCTCCCTTCCACAATCACAAATTTCTGCAATTTCTAACCTTATATCCATTAACCCAGCCCCCGCTTCCCCAGTCCCTCTAACAGGAGCTCTATGGAACGCTCGCTCTGTCTGCAACAAACTTTCCTATATCCATGATCTTTTCATCACTAACAAATTTTCCTTCCTTGGCATCATCGAAACCTGGCTCACCCCATCTGATACAGCCTCTCCTGCTGTACTTTCTTATGGTGGATTCCACCTTTCTCACACCTCCGCCCCAGCAACAAGCATGGTGCTCCTTCACCCCAATTTCACTGCCACCCTCCTTTACTCTCCCTTTTTTTGAGGTGCACTCTGTCCACATCTACTCCAACTCCAATCTCCAACTGGCTGTTATTTACCACCCCCAGGACCAGCCACCACCTTTTTTGACCACTTTATCACCTGGCTACTACATTTCCTTTCTGCTGATATCCCCACTATCATCATCGGTGACTTCAGCATCCCCACTGACACTTCTCACTCAGCTGTCTCCAAGCTTCTAATACTTCCTTCTTTGGCCTTTCTCAATGGTCCACTGCAGCCACTCACAAAGATGGCGACACACTGGACCTCATCTGCACCCGCCTCTGTCCCCTGTCTAACCTCTCTAATTCACCTCTCCCTCTGTCTGACCACACCCTACTTAGATTCTCTTCCTTCTCCATTCCATGTACGCATTCGCCACTCACAAACTTGCACACCCTTACAGAAATCTCCAACACCTTGATTTACACTCACTTTCTGAGTCCCTTCTCTCTCTTACAGACATAGAGGTGCATCTCACTAAATTAGAATATCATCAAAAAGTACATTTATTTCAGTTCTTCAATACAAAAAGTGAAACTCATATATTATATAGAGTCATTACAAACAGAGTGATCTATTTCAAGTGTTTATTTCTGTTAATGTTGATTATTATGGCTTACAGCCAATGAAAATACAAAAGTCATTATCTCAGTAAATTAAAATAATTAACAAAAAACACCTGCAAAGGCATCCTAAGCATTTAAAAAGGTCCCTTTCAGTAGGCTCCACAATCATGGGGAAGAGTGCTGACTTGACAGATGTCCATCTTCAACTGTCCTCCCACCTCTCCTCCTGCTCCTCTGTGACCAGTTACAATCTGGCTTCTGACCGCATCATTCCACTGAAACTGCCCTAACTAAAGTCACCAATGACCTACTAACCGCCAAAGCCAAGCTACACTACTACTCTGTCCTCCTCCTGAACCTGTCCTCTGCCTTCGACACAATGGACCATTCCCTGTTACTACAGAATCTCTCATCTCTTACTACAGAATCTCTCATCTCTTGATATCACAGACTTGGCCCTATCTTGGATTGCTTCATACCTAACAGACCGGACATTGTGTCTCCCACTTACATACCGCCTCCTCATCTCACCCCCTATCTGTCGGTGTCCCCCAAGGTTCAGTTCTTCTCCATCTACACTTTTAACCTAGGACAGCTCATAGTCTCACGGCTTTCAGTACCATCTTGATGCTGATGATACACAGATCTGCCTCTCTGGACCCGATATCACCTCCTAACTAATCAGAATCCCACAATGTCTCCCCGCTATCTCATCCTTCTTCTCTGCTCGATTTCATAGATAAAACAGAATTCATCCATCAAAGTCAATATTTCCCAGATCCATACATTCCTTAACCAAGAATCTGAAAAAACTCTAGTGCATACCCCATCTCCCACCTCGACTACTGCAACCTCTGGGGGATCCCTTCAAACACTCTCGCACCTCTCCAATCTATCCAAAACTGTGCTGCTCGACTAATCCACCTGTCCCCCGCTATTCCCCGGCTTCTCCTCTCTGCCAATCCCTTCACTGGCTCCCCATTGCCCAGAGACTCCAGTTCAAAACCCTAACCATGACATATATACCCATTTCACATGGAAAGCACCATCGACTATATGGTGCTATAATAATAAATAATAATAACTGTTGCACCAAGTAAACTAAGTGTAACATCACTGCAATCAGTCTTTTCCCTACTTTATGCTGTTCTCACATGACGTCGCAAAAATCTAGTGACAGATTCCCTTTAATAATAATGTCTTGAAAAGGACCTGCTTTTCTTTGGGCACAGAGGGTCTGACCGGTTCTGTCAGTTTCAAAGTGGATAGTGTCTAGTCCAGGGATCAGTTCTTTGACCATCTGTGTGACAACGCAATCAATATCCATCATCAATTCAGGCACTCTGCGGATTGCAAACTTGACCCTCCTAGATCTATTTTTTAAGTCCCTCAATTTTTAGTAAGGTTTGGTCCAGTTAGGATTGTAGTTTTGAGATTATATTGGTGTTCTAATTAACTCTTGACCCCACATCATCGATCTTCTGTTCAACGACCACAACCCTTTGGCCAAATTCCAACAATTCCCTTTTTAGGTAGGCCTAATATGAACAGTAACTTGGCTAGCTCAACTTGTAGCATTGCACAAAATCTGGCTATAAGAGCAGAATCCCCTGAGTACTCTGGTTGAACTTTTGGTAAGGATGAAAATATTGAAAGAGAGACAACTTGATTAAGAGGAGAATCCTGATAGAATAGATATCTATTCTATCTGGTGAGAACTAAGAGCAGGGTCTGAGAAAGAAGGTAATGTTGGACTAAGCCCTGAGTAGTTTGATGTTCCAGGTTAGCTGAATCTGTTATAGAACTCAAAGACTGAGTTAGAGAAGTGGTTCAAGTCAAGGTCATTTTAAAGAGTTTGCTAACCCATGTATAGGTAGGATCCAAAACGGGCATAGATTTCTTCCTAATACTTCTATTCATCAGTACTAGTGATAATTGAAATGTGGAAGTAAAAAAGAAAAATGCAAACCAGCAAATAATAGTAAGTAAGGACTGTGAGTTAAGGAGACTATGGTGCTGACTGGCCCAAATACATGTGCAACAAGTCGAATCACGTGCTTGCACCCTCTGGAGGGCGAGAATAATGGTAAAATTAAATTATTTCAATTGTATAGTGTTTGTAAGAAAGCTTTTTTTATGGCTTCTTGGGACTTTGTAAAAAGTTGTATTCAGGTAATTTCTCGCCACCACCAAAGAGCAAGGATCTAAGTCTTTAGTCACGATGTATTTCCAATTGTAGTAATATTGAATCACCACTAGGTGGCAGCAGAGTACTATTCAACCTAGAATAGCAATGAAGCTCACAACTCATCTTTAGAAAATGGATCATACTGTTATTCAGATGCAGCATTCAAGCAGGCTCGTGGGCAGGGTTACCAACTGTCCAGAAATTCAAGGACAGTCCGTAAAAATGGGGCACTTTTTTTGGGCTGTCTATAAAAAAAATTGAAGACGTCTGTGATTTTTTTTTTTTTGCAGCTGAACAAACTTACACAAATTATTTTGACTGCAATTATCATCAGTTCACAGTGAAAGCAGATTGTTCTGTCCTCACTACACGCTACCCTGGCAGGGTCGGACTGGGCTGGCGGGGTACCGGGAATTTTCCCGGTGGACCCCGTCCCCTGCTGCAGAGGAGAGGGGGAGAAGAGAACAAAAAAAAAAAAAAAAACCTGTGGTTTTAAGGGGCACGGGTCCTTTAAAAGCGCAGGCACAGTGTATGCAGGGACGCGCGCACGCGGTGTTCATTACCTGAACCGCCGCGGCGCACGTCCCAGTGAAGCAGTAAAGCTGCACGTTTCCCTTCGCCAGCCGGCATATGACGTCATCGTCATGCGCCTGCAGTGAAGGAGGCGCGCAGCTCAGCCGCCGGAGAAGGAGGACACCACATGGGAGCGCAGGAAGGTAAGAGGTATCTGTGTGTGTGTGTGTATGTATGTATATAAGTGGATACAGAATGGGATGGGCCCCTGGCTGGACGCACAAGGGGGAGCCCTGGCTGGACACACAAGGGGCGGCCCGGCTGGACACACAAGGGGGAGCCCTGGCTGGACACACAAGGAAGAACCCTGACTGGACACACGAGGGGGAACCCTCGCTAGACACACGAGGGGGAACCCTGGCTGGACACACGACGGAGGACCCTGGCTGGACACACGAGGGGGGACCCTGGCTGGACACACGAGGGGGACCCTGGCTGGACACACGAGGGGGAACCCAGGCTGGACACACGGGAGGGGAACCCTGGCTGGACACACGAAGGGGGAACCCTGGCTGGACATACCAGGGGGGAACCCTGGCTGGACACACGAGGGGGGAACCCTGGCTGGACACACGATGTGGGAGCCCGGCTGGACACACGAGGGGGGAGCCTGGCTGGATACATTAAGGGGGGGGAGCCTGGCTGGAAACATAAGGGGGGGATATATGGGGGGGCAGGATGGACAGATGGAGGCCAGGATGGATATGTGGGGGGGGCAGGCTCGATACACATGGGCTAGGATAAATATATGGAGGGGCCACGCTGGACATATGGGTGTCAGGATGGATATATGCAGGGGGGGAAGGGCAGGATGGATATATGAGGGGGCAGGCTGGACACATGGAGGCAAGTATGGATATATGGGTGGGCAGGCTGGATACATGGAGGCCAGGATGGATGGATGGGGGGGGCAGGCTGGACACATGGAGGCCAAGATAGATATACAGTATGGGGGGGCAGGCTGGACACATGGAGGCCAGGATGGATATGTAGGTGGGCAGGCTGGATACATGGAGGCCAGGATGGATATATGGGGGGGGCAGGCTGGACACATGGAGGCCAGGATAGATATATGGGGGGGCAGGCTGGACAGATGGAGGCCAGGATGGATATGTAGGGGGGCAGGCTGGACAGATGGAGGCCAGGATGGATATATGGGGGGGCAGGCTGGACACATGGGGCACTAGGATGGATATATGGGAGGGGGCAGGCTGGACACATGGAGGCCAGGACAGATATATGGGGGGGCAGGCTGGAAACCTGGAGGCCAGGATGGATATGTGGGGGGGGGCAGGCTGGCCACATGGGGTACTAGGATGGGTATATGGGAGGGGGCAGGCTCGATACACGTGGGCTAGGATAAATATATGGAGGGGTCACACTGGACATATAGGGGTCAGAAGGGATATATGGGGGGGTGTCAGGATGGATATATGCAGGGAAGGGGGGGCCAGGATGGATATATGGGGGTGCCAGGCTGGACAAGGGACTTAATTACTGTTTGGGGGCCAGATTGAGGAACATACTTTATTAGTTTATGGTGGCCAGTGGGGAACATTATTATTTTAGAGTCCAATTAGGGACATTATTACTTCTGTAATACAATTTACTTTTTAGGAAAATTGTTTTCCATGGGATGGGACAAAAGAGGGGTCCTGTTACTGTGCAGGGCGACACTATATCGCTTTTTTTCTTCAACTGGTGTAGTGTAGAAGTCGGGGGGAGTGGGAATGTGCTCTAGAAGAGATCAGGTATTGATAACTGTGTGTTATTTTCTGTAGAGATGATTCCTGGCTGGAAGAAGTGATGGCTGCCTGTACCTGATGAAGAAGAAAAGCGAAGATGAAGGACTTCACCTAGAGACGTCACTGGTGAGTCAGTGTATTACATGTACACTTACACTACACACGTGGTCAAAATTGTTGGTACCCCTTGTTTAATGAAAGAAAAACCCACAATGGTCACAGAAATAACTTGAATCTGACAAAAGTAATAATAAATTAAAAATCTATGAAAATGAACAAATGAAAGTCAGACATTGCTTTTCAACCCTGCTTCCACAGAATTTTTAAAGAAATTAAACTCATGAAATAGGCCTGGACAGAAATGATGGTACTCTTCTTAACTTAATATTTTGTTGAACAACCTTTTGAGGCAATCACTGCAATCAAACGATTCCTGTAACTGCCAATGAGACTTCTGCACCTCTCGACAGGTATTTTGGCCCACTCCTCATGAGCAAACTGCTCCAGTTGTCTCGTGTTTGAAGGTTGCCTTTTCCAGACGGCATGTTTCAGCTCTTTCCAAAGATGCTCAATAGGATTTAGGTCAGGGCTCATAGAAGGCCACTTCAGAATAGTCCAATGTTTTCCTCTTAGCCGTTCTTGGGTGTTTTTAGCTGTGTGTTTTGGGTCATTATCCTGTTGCAAGACCCAAGACCTGCGACTGAGACCAAGCTTTCTGACACTGGGCAGCACATTTCTCTCTAGAATCCCTTGATAGTCTTGAGATTTCATTGTACCCTGCACAGATTCAAGACACCCTGTGCCAGATGCAGCAGACCAGCCCCAGAACATAAAAGAGCCTCCTCCATGTTTCACAGTAGGGACAGTTCTTTTCTTGATGTGCTTCATTTTTCCATCTGTGAACATAGAGCTGATGTGCCTTTCCAAAAACTTCCATTTCTTGTCTCATCTGTCCATAGGACATTCTCCCAGAAGCTTTGTGGCTTGTCAACATGTAGTTTGGCAAATTCCAGTCTGCCTTTTTTAGGATTTTTTTTCAACAATGGTGTTCTCCTTGGTCATCTCCCATGAAGTCCACTTTGGATCAAACAACCTACGGATGGTGCGATCTGACACTGATGTTCCTTGAGCTTAAAGTTGTAACGGGTCTGGGAGGCGGAACCTCTGAGCTACTATACAAGGGGGCGGTCCTTGTAAGGGAGCGGGTGGCGACCAGGCAGGCAGTCACAGCAGGTGACCGGGACAGTCTCTGGAAGAACGGGCAGGAGGTCATGGCAAGTGACCGGGGCAGTCTCTGGATGAACGGGCAGAAGGTCACGGCAAGTGACCGGGGCAGTCTCTGGGTAAAGGGTTGGTACGACCTGTGGCGGCTGATGGTAGACGTGAGCTCCCAGGTGAGCAGGCGAGAGTCTCTGGATAAACGGGTGGTCACAGCATGTGACGGCGGAGCCTCCAGGAAGACCAACAGACAGGCAGCAGATGAGCGCTCCCAGGTGAGCGGGCAGAAGTCTCTGGACAGGCGGGTTGTCACAGCACGTGACGGCAGAGCCTCAGGTAGGCTAGCAGACAGGCAGCAGATGAGCGCTCCCAGGTGAGCGGGCAGGAGTCTCTGGACAGGCAGGTGGTCACAGCACGTGACGGCGGAGCCTCCAGGTAGGCTAGCAGGCAGGTAGCAGATGTGCGCTCCCAGGTGAGCGGGCAAGCTGGTCCATAGACAGACTGACAGGAGTTGGAAGGCAGACCGTCGGACCTCAGGCAAGCAGGCAGGTAGCTGATGTGCGCTCCCAGGTGAGCGGGCAAGCTGGTCCTTAGACAGACTGATAGGAGTTGGAAGGCAGACCGTCGGACCTCAGGCTAGCAGGCAGGTAGCAGAATATCAGGCAGGAATTAGACAGCAAGCTGGCAGGAATCTGGCAGGTAACTGGCAGGTAACTGGCAACGGGACCTGAGGGCTGAAGCAGAGTAGTGAACAGTGCAACAACATTGCTCGGGCACCTCCATTTTGTAGGAGGTGCCTTATATATGGTGAAGTCCTCCGGCCATTGGCCGGGGACTCCTTAGGACGGCGCGCGCGGCCCCTTTAAGAGGGAGGGAGCGCGCGCGCGCGCCCTAAGCACAGTGGCCGGGAAGGAGCGCGCGCTGCCAGCAGAGCGGGAGGAGGACGCCGGGCTCGGAGCAGAGAGGTGAGGGGAACAGCGTCCCTGCCTAGCAGAGGGCAGGGACGCCGGCGCTACAGTACCCCCCCTTTAGGCCCCCCCTTTTTTAGGCCAGACAGAAATTTAGCAAGGATGAGAGGGGCATGGATGTTCTCCCGGGGCTCCCACGTTCTCTCCTCAGGACCAAACCCCTTCCAATCTACTAGAAAAAAGGTCTTTCATCTTACCCTTTTGGTGGCAAGAATGTTCTCTACCTCAAACTCGTCCTCAGCAGAAACCGGAGCAGCAGGCGTACCTGTAGACTTGGAAAAAGAGTTAAGTACCACAGGTTTGAGGAGAGATACATGGAAGGAGTTAGGGATCCGTAAGTTGGCCGGGAGTTTCAATTTATAGGCCACCGGGTTGATCTGACTGATGACCTCCAGAGGACCGATGAACCGAGGCCCTAACTTGTAAGAAGGTATCTTGAGTCGGACATATTTAGATGAGAGCCAGACTTTATCTCCAGGACGAAATTGTGGAGGATCCAGGCGTTTTTTGTCAGCGTGTCTTTTCATCCGTTCGGACGACTGAAGGAGTGCGGATCGGGTACTCTCCCAAATGGAGGAAAATTTGCTAACGAGAGATTCCGCAGCCGGGTTGTCCACAGAGGTGGAGACAGGAAAAGGAATCCGAGGATGCTGACCGAAGACTACAAAAAACGGGGATTTGGAGGAGGATTCGCTCTCGTGATTGTTGTAAGAGAACTCGGCCCATGGTAAGAGATCCACCCAGTCTGAATGATGGGCATTAACGAAGTGCCGGAGGTAAGTGGTCAGGTTCTGATTGATCCGCTCCACTTGACCATTGGACTGTGGGTGGTAAGCGGAAGAGAAGTCCAGGGTGACGTCTAGTAGTTTACAAGTGGCTCTCCAGAAGCGTGAGGTGAACTGTACCCCACAATCCGACACGATGTGGAGGGGCAGGCCATGAAGACGAAAGATGTGACGAATAAAGTCTTTAGCTAGCTCGGGTGCAGACGGGAGGCCTGGCAGGGGAACGAAATGAGCCATCTTGGAGAAGCGGTCAGCGACCACCCAAATGACCGTACAACCGGCAGAGACTGGGAGGTCAGTTATAAAGTCCATTGCTATATGCTGCCAGGGGGCAGCAGGTACAGAAAGCGGAAGGAGGCGACCGGCTGGCAGATGTCTCGGAACCTTGTTGCGGGCGCAGGACACACAGGCAGAAACAAAGTCTATTACGTCCTTGTGCAGGGTAGGCCACCAGTAGTGCCGGGTAATAAGCTGGAGGGTCTTTTTCTGACCGGCGTGGCCAGCCAGTTTAGACGAGTAACCCCAGTGAAAGATCTTCTCCCGATCAGGTACAGATACGAACGTCTTTCCGGGAGGGAGACGATTTAGACTCACGGGAGCCACCTGCATTACTCTGGCGGGATCGATGATGTGTTTTGGATCTTCCTCGAGATCAGACACCAGAAAGGATCGAGACAAGGCGTCCGCCTTGACGCTTTTGTCAGCCGGGCGAAAATGAAGAACAAAATCAAAGCGAGCAAAAAACAAGGACCACCGGGCTTGGCGCGGGTTAAGTCTCTGGGCATGCTGGAGGTAAGCCAAGTTCTTGTGGTCAGTGTAAATTATTACCGGGTGAAGAGCCCCCTCGAGCAGGTAACGCCACTCCTCCAATGCCAGTTTGATGGCCAATAACTCTCGGTCTCCTATGGAATAATTGCGCTCTGAGGAGGAGAAGAGTTTAGAGAAGAAGCCGCAAGTTACCATCCTCCCGGAAGATGATTTTTGAGTAAGTACCGCTCCGGCTCCAGAGGAGGAGGCGTCAACTTCCAGGAAGAACTGCTTGTTGCCGTCCGGGCGATGCAGCACCGGGGCGGAAGAGAAGGCCTGTTTTAAGGAAAGAAAGGCCTCCTCTGCTTCGGGCGGCCACTCTTTGGGATTAGTACCCTTACGGGTGAGCGCGGAAATTGGGGCAGTCCGGGAAGAGAAGTGTGGTATGAAGAGGCGGTAGTAGTTGGCGAAGCCCAGGAATCGCTGAATGGCCTTCAACCCCTCCGGTCGAGGCCATTTCTCGATGGCAGACAGTTTCTCTGGATCCATTCGTAGGCCGGTCTGAGAAATAATGTAGCCCAAAAACGGAAGCGAGGTCTGCTCAAAGAGGCACTTCTCGTATTTAGCGAAGAGGTGATTCTGCCTGAGCCTGAGCAGGACCTGACGAACGTCCCTCCGGTGAGTCTGGAGATCCGGAGAGAAGACCAAGATGTCGTCCAGGTACACCACTACGCAGGAGTAGAGAAGGTCCCGGAAGATGTCATTGACCAACTCTTGAAAGACGGCAGGAGCGTTACAGAGACCAAAGGGCATTACCAGATATTCATAGTGGCCGTCCCGGGTGTTGAATGCCGTCTTCCATTCATCCCCCTGACGGATACGAACCAGGTTGTACGCCCCACGGAGGTCCAGTTTGGTGAAGATTCTAGCCCCCCTCAGACGATCAAATAACTCCGGAATGAGCGGAAGGGGGTACTTATTCTTCACCGTGATCTGGTTAAGGCCTCTATAGTCTATACAGGGACGGAGAGAGCCGTCCTTCTTTTTGACGAAAAAGAAGCCTGCTCCCGCCGGGGAGGTAGATTTCCGGATGAATCCCCTGGCCAGATTCTCGTCAATATATTCGGACATCGACCGGGTCTCAGCAGCGGATAATGGATAAATACGCCCACGGGGAGGAGTAGTACCGGGTAACAGGTCGATAGGGCAGTCGTATGGTCTATGAGGGGGTAGTGTCTCTGCCTCCTTTTTATTAAAGACATCAGCATAAGACCAATAAGGAATCGGAAGTCCAGGTAGATTAGCTGGGGTAGGAGAAGGACGGACGGGATGGACGGGAACCAGACAGGTCTTATGGCAGTCCTGTCCCCAGCGAAGGACTTCTCCGGTCTGCCAGTCAAGCACGGGTGCATGTCTCTGGAGCCAAGGTAGGCCTAGCAAGAGGGCGTGAGAGAGTCCAGGCAGAACATGAAAGGAGATACTCTCAGAATGCAACATTCCCACCTGCAGAGTAATGGATTCGGTGATGAGTTGGATGGGGCGTGGTAAGAGACCCCCATCCACGACAGCAACAGACAAGGGTACAGCCAGAGGTTTGGTGGGGATGCGGTCTTTCTCTACCAGGGACTGTGAAATAAGATTCCCGGCTGCTCCAGAGTCAAGTTGGGCTAGTTCGAAATAACGGTTCTCCCCGCAGACGATTGAGACTGACAACAGCAGAGATGGAGAGGATTTATTCTTGTCTAGGTCGACCTCTCTGAGCGAACCTAGACACAGGCGTTTCCCGACCTCTCCGGGCAGGCACGGATCCGGTGCTCCTTACTGCCACAGTAGAAGCAGCTCCCCTCGGCACGGCGTAAGTCCTGACGGGTTTTGACCATCTTGGTCTGGTCGACCTGCATAGGCTCAGGAGAGTGTACCTGGGAAGAGACGGAGGGAGTGACGGGTCTCTGAAAAGTAGGAGCTAGACGTGGAAACCTCCTCTCATGGGTGACCTCTTTGGCACGCTCCTGGAACCGTAGGTCAATCCGGGTGGCAAGAGTTATTAGGTCATCGAGAGTGGTAGGAATGTCCCGACCGGCAAGTTCATCCCAGAAGACGGATACCAGAGCGTCGTTATCCCAGGCCAGCTCCGAGGCAAGGGTACGGAACCGTATGGCATATTGGCCCACGGTGAGACTTCCCTGACGGAGGCGTAGCAGTGATGATGCGGATGAGGTCTTCCGTCCGGGTTCGTCGAAGACTTTCCGGAAGGCCGTGAGAAAGGCAGGCAAGTCGGACACCAGGGGGTCTCCTCTCTCTCATAGAGGATTTAGCCAGGCCAGGGCCTCCCCGGTGAGATGGGACATGATGAAGGCAATTTTGGCCCGGTCGGAGTTAAACTGGTGGGACAGGAGTTCAAAGTGCAGGGTGCACTGATTTATGAAGCCCCGAGCCTGGGCGGAGTCGCCTCCGAAGCGAGGAGGTGCAGAAAGCCGGGGTCCGGGGTAGGATACCATGGTATTAGTGGGCAGCGGAGCTGCCGGATTGCGAGTCATGGCACTGGCGGAGGTTGCTGGCGGAGCAGTCAGAGTGTTCAGGCGAGAATTGACATTCCGCAGGTGACCCAGGATGGACTCCTGTTGGGACCTCTGACGGGACAGTACATGACACAGGTCCGAGAGCGAGGGAGCTTGGGTGCCACCGGGTTCCATGGCCCGAGCAAACTGTAACGGGTCTGGGAGGCGGAACCTCTGAGCTACTATACAAAGGGGCGGTCCTTGTAAGGGAGCGGGTGGCGACCAGGCAGGCAGTCACAGCAGGTGACCGGGACAGTCTCTGGAAGAACGGGCAGGAGGTCACGGCAAGTGACCGGGGCAGTCTCTGGATGAACGGGCAGAAGGTCACGGCAAGTGACCGGGGCAGTCTCTGGGTAAAGGGTTGGTACGACCTGTGGCGGCTGATGGTAGACGTGAGCTCCCAGGTGAGCAGGCGAGAGTCTCTGGATAAACGGGTGGTCACAGCATGTGACGGCGGAGCCTCCAGGACGACCAACAGACAGGCAGCAGATGAGCGCTCCCAGGTGAGCGGGCAGAAGTCTCTGGACAGGCGGGTTGTCACAGCACGTGACGGCAGAGCCTCAGGTAGGCTAGCAGACAGGTAGCAGATGAGCGCTCCCAGGTGAGCGGGCAGGAGTCTCTGGACAGGCAGGTGGTCACAGCACGTGACGGCGGAGCCTCCAGGTAGGCTAGCAGGCAGGTAGCAGATGTGCGCTCCCAGGTGAGCGGGCAAGCTGGTCCATAGACAGACTGACAGGAGTTGGAAGGCAGACCGTCGGACCTCAGGCAAGCAGGCAGGTAGCTGATGTGCGCTCCCAGGTGAGCGGGCAAGCTGGTCCTTAGACAGACTGATAGGAGTTGGAAGGCAGACCGTCGGACCTCAGGCTAGCAGGCAGGTAGCAGAATATCAGGCAGGAATTAGACAGCAAGCTGGCAGGAATCTGGCAGGTAACTGGCAGGTAACTGGCAACGGGACCTGAGGGCTGAAGCAGAGTAGTGAACAGTGCAACAACATTGCTCGGGCACCTCCATTTTGGAGGAGGTGCCTTATATATGGTGAAGTCCTCCGGCCATTGGCCGGGGACTCCTTAGGACGGCGCGCGCGGCCCCTTTAAGAGGGAGGGAGCGCGCGCGCGCCCTAAGCACAGTGGCCGGGAAGGAGCGCGCGCTGCCAGCAGAGCAGGAGGAGGACGCCGGGCTCGGTGCAGAGAGGTGAGGGGAACAGCGTCCCTGCCTAGCAGAGGGCAGGGACGCCGGCGCTACAAAAGTTCACCTTTAATCTCTTTAGAAGTTATCCTGGGCTCTTTTGTTGCCATTTATATTATCCGTCTCTTTGATTTGTTATCAATTTTCCTCCTGCTGCCACGTCCAGGGAGATTGGCTACAGTCCCATTGATCTTAAATTTCTGAATAATATGTGCAACTGTAGTCACAGGAACATCAAGCTGCTTGGAGATGGTCTTATAACCTTTACCTTTAACATGCTTGTCTATAATTTTCTTTATAATCTCCTGAGACAACTCTTTCCTTTGCTTCCCCTGGCCCATGTTGTGTGTGGTACACACCATGTCACCAAACAGCACAGTGAGTATCTGTAGCCCTATATACAGGCCCACTGACTGATTACAAGATTGTAGACACCTGTGATGCTAATTAGTGGACACAACTTGATTTAACATGTCCCTTTTGTCACATTATTTTCAGGGGTACCATCATTTCTGTCCAGGCCTATTTCATGAGTTAATTTTTTTTAAAATTCTGTGGAAGCAGGGTTGAAAATCAATGTCTGACTTTCATTTGTTCATTTTCATAGATTTTTAATGCATTATTACTTTTGTCAGATTCAAGTTTTTTCTGTGACCATTGTGGGTTTTTCTTTCATTAAACGAGGGGTACCAACTATTTTGACTACGTGTGTATATAGTATATACAGAGCTCCTGTGTATGTCACTGGTGATCACTGTATTACCTATACACTATATACAGAGCTCCTGTGTATAATGTCACTGATGATCACTGTTACCTGTACACTGACACTATATACAGAGCTCCTATGTATAATGTCGCTGGTGGTAATAACAGTGTTGTTAGTATTGTGGTTTGTATACATGATCAGTATTGTAGTATTTGGTCACTTTGGGGTAGTAATATGTGGTCTGGCCATGGTATTTGTTCCTTGTATGTGGTATTATTCGGTCACTATGTGGTGGTAATATGTGATCTAGTCATGGTGTGGCGATATTTGTCCCTTTTGTATGTGGTATTATTGGTGTTGATATAGTGGACTTTGTTGTGTATGGCGGTCATTTTGTTCTCGCTGATATTAGCTAGGAAAATATTTTTTTCCATTAGGCCACATCCCCACCATCAATATTTGGTCAGTATTTTTTCTCAGGAGTGGCTGACAAAACCAGGAGTGGGTGATAAATGCAGAATTGGTGACTCGTTTCTATTATACCTTTTCTCTGATTGTTCCTCACCTGGTTTTGGCTCCAACTCCTGAGAAAAAATACTGACCGGATACTGACTGAATACTGATAGTAGGGCCGTGGCCTTAGCGATTAAATATTTGGACCAGAGAGGCAGAGATGCACTTACAGGGGTTCTCTGGTGAAAACAAGTAATCACCTCTCCACGGGATCAGTGATAATATTGATTGGTGGGGGTCTGACTGCTGGCACACAATCGGCAGAATGTGGAGCTTTTCTCCCCATTAGAATGGAGCGGCATGTGAGATGCGACCACTGATCCATTCATTCCTAAAGTGGCTGTGAGCACTGCTCTATTTTGGAAGCCCCCAAGAGAATGAATAGAGCTGCGGTCAGACGTCCCAGATGTCGCTGCATTTTAAAATGGGTATAAGTGTCCTGTCAGGGATAAAACTTCCCCATTCTTCTGATAGGTGCGTTTTCCAATGTTCGGACACAAACGCTCAATAAGTGATCACCGATCCTGTAGAGCCCATGGATCGGTGATAACTTGTTTTAACCAAAGAAGCCCTTTATTGCAAACATGTACATCCCAGTTATAGTGTCGCACAGTAGATATGCAGGAGCCGCCAGTCAATGCTCCACTATAACAGGGATAGCGGATAACAGATATTTGCATATTGCTGTAGGTGGGCCCCTAGAGTCAGTTCTCCCTGTGGGCCCCAGACACCCCAGTCCGACCCTGTCCTGAGGTGTGTGTGTAGTCCGACAGGCAACTAAACCGATCTACCGTAGTCCAAAAAGAAGACTGTATATTGAAGTCTGGCAGTTTATTGAACATTAGTAAATACATGCGGTTAAACCAGGAGCAATAAAAAACAAAGTATCAGTACATGTATACAGGTAACACAGAAATACATTAGGCAAATGTCTGAAAAGTTTATAAACAATATGTGTTAAATCAGCCTGCTATACAGTCTTATAAATACAACTGACTAATGCTAAGGACAAGATCTGCAAGGAGTTTGTATGTTCTCCCCGTGTTTGCGTGGGTTTTTTCTGGTTTTCTCCCACAGTCCAAAGACATACTGATAGGGAATCTAGATTGTGAGCCCCAATGGGGACAGTGCCAATAATGTCTGTATGGTACTGTAGAATTAATGGCACTATATATGTAAAATAAATAAGGGGTGAGAGTTTTAGGTATCTGGTGGCTCTAAACAAGTACCACATAATCCTTCTTACCAGCGATGCTATTGTAGCACCCCGAGGGCTCGGCTGCTACAGGGGTATTGCACCTCAGTCCAGAGGTGTGATATTCCACTCCCGGGTAAGGATGGAGTGTGGACCAGGACTCAGTAGCTGCATGCACCACACACACCCCATTTCCGAGGGACAGGTCAACGGTGCTCCCACTAGACAGAAGTGCAGGCACGACAGCATCTGTCCCTGGCTGGAGTGGGGCGGGGGGTGGAATACCCAGTGGTGTAGGAGCAGATAGGGGTGGGTCTCTGGGCATAGGTAGGAGCCCATTGGTTGCTAGTCACCTGGGCTCACACATAGAGGGAGGTATTTAAGGTGGGCACCATCTTAGGACAGGGTCCAGTTCAGTTCAGCGAGTTCAGAGAGGAGTTCAGCCAGAGAGGGCTGACAGGGAGCTGTGGCTCAGTCTGGGCCCAGCTCCAGAGGCAGGCCTGGAGTGGAGGCCAGAAGCAGCAGAGAGAGAGAGGAGGAGGAACAGAAAGGAAGATAAGAAAGGAACTGGAACAGAGGAGAAAGGAAGCAAAGAACACAGAGAAAGGCCCAGAGACACGAAGGCAGAAGGAACCCCATATGCCCAGGAGATACAGGGTGAAGGGTTGGCAGAACAGGGTACCGGAACCCAAATTGGTGGAGGCAACAGATTCCTCAGCCAAAGACCGGAGGTTGTTACCACATCTTGGTGCGACCCCTCACTACATCCACCAGGAAAGCATACCGCATAGGGTCAGGGAAACCGGAGATAGGTTCTGCCAAGAGAAGGCCCGAGGGAGCTGGACAAAGGTGGGTCACTGATGGGGACGGCCAGAGAAAGGAAAGGAAGGGAGCCCTGTGCCACGCTCTGGAATTGCCTGGGAGTTGGTCGAGTCCCTTGCCTGGTGAACGCAGCACAGCTCAGGCGGTCCCTCATGTGCACAAGTGACCAGAATAACAACTGTGAGTAAAGCATTGGAAACTGCAATTACAAGTCTCTGTGTTTCATCGCCGCACCAGCACCATCAGTACTGGAACGCTCACACCATCACTCCCAACATTCACTCTAGCTGCCCTGAGGCAATACTTCTCCCGTGGGGAGTCATCCCATTCCTGGCTGCGCATATAACATCAGCCTCAGCGGTCTGCAGCGCAGCGGCGGTCCCCACTGACCGCAATCCACGGGTGGCGTAGTCGGACAATTACAATACCAATAGACTGCCACTGGTTTGACCACCCTGGGCACGGACCGGGTCGCCGCCACACGGAGACTACAACCCCCCAGCATCCTACAACAGGCCCGGTTCCGGGTTTCCCACGCGGCCCAGGGGGCGCGTCACTATCACAAAGGGGAATAAGATGGTGGATGTCCTCTGAACACCAGTCTATGAAGTAATGAGCTTCTTCTCAAAATGCACCACTACAGAGCATGGAATCAGAAGAGCAGAGGAACCAAAAGCTGGTGCAGATAAATAAAATCCCGAGCCGCATCATCTAGGTATTCCCGCCGGCCCCGGGCATGAAAAAGACTGCGTGCACAGCCTTGTTCGGCAGTGGTGGGCGGCCCGACGCCAGTGCACGTGTCTGGCACGCCTACCGTTTACCCCAGTGGAAGTGTGCCGTCATCCGCTTCCAGTCGCGGCGGTGGCGCTTCACCGAGGAGCGCGTCATCAGCCGCTTCCTGTCACGGCGGTGACGTCTCCGGATGCTTGTCATCGGCCGCTTCCAGTCACGCCGATGACAC
The DNA here is from genome assembly GCF_046119375.1 of Phyllobates terribilis. Lineage (NCBI taxonomy): Eukaryota > Metazoa > Chordata > Amphibia > Anura > Dendrobatidae > Phyllobates > Phyllobates terribilis. The sequence goes on along the minus strand of NW_027362761.1, from coordinate 722,162,691 downwards.
TTGCAGAAGAAAGGCACCTACGGCGGGCCGTCACAGTGAGGTCATTGTCGGACCGCCTGCTTACCCACCACAGTACCAGGACCGGGCGGCGGTGAGCTGGGTTGACAGGGAAGATAAGGACCTTTACCTGCAACGGAGCTCCGTGGGAGAAGCAACAGGGGAGGGGGTGGGTGATCACTTTCCTGAAAGGAAGTACCTGCGGCGTGGTCTCCCATGATATGACATTCCACAGGGGGTAGAAAATCAGGGACCGTCAAGGGAGTACCTGCGTCGCGGTATCCCAATATATGACGTTCCAGGAGAAGAGGTGGGAAATCCGGGTCCTGTAAGGGAGGACCTGTGGCACGGTCTCCTTAGATATGGAGCGGACAGCTGTAGGGGGATGGGGGCCACCCTTTCCCCTTAAGGACAGCTTCCTCAGCATCATCATATGGGGCACAGGCCCAAACCAATTATTCCAGTGGGGGTTTCCGATGCGACCCCCAACACAACTCCGCATCATCTGCAAGGGAATCCGGCTTTCACCAAGGAGCAATGGCAAGAGGCAGCTCACCAAGATCATCAACCCAGGATCATCAGGATGCGGGATTTCTGGCCGGTGGGGTGGTTCCCCACACGGGTTCTGGTGAGTATGATTCTTTGTCTTGTCCGTTTTCACCAACATTACTATCTACAAATAATCTGTGCAGTCAGCATTTAAGGGAGGTGTCCCAAGTTAATATGGGCACTCAGCAAATAGGGGACGTGTCTAGGGGTGTAGGGATGGGCAATGTTGGAGTCACAAGGGTTCAGGATTTGCTATCTACCTTAAAGGATTGCTTAGCAAGGTTAGAAGGAGCCAATAGACGTCCGGCCCAAGTAAGTGCCTGGATCCCGTGGGGTGGGGGTGGGGGCACCAATAATGATGGGTATCGGGCGATCGATGAAAGCCCCCAGGCACAAGGTTTGGTCAGGGCCGGCTCCAGGTTTTTGTGGGCCCTGGGCGAAAGAATCTCACTGGGCCCCTTTAACACATACCACGATTCATGATGCACAGATACCACAGAGAAATATATATATATAGTACAATGCCAAAGATTTCACTTCTTATATTACATGAGCGATATCTATTGTAAATTCTCAAATAGCTCAGAAACCGGCAAATCCTAGCAGCGTACAGTGCAGACCGGACAATATAGTCCTCCGTACAGTATTATGGCACCACATAGTCCTCCGTACAGTATTATGGCATTACATAGTCCTCCATACAGTATTATGGGCCCCATATATTGCTCCATGCATTATAATGGACCCCATATAATGCTCCATACAAAATACTGGACTACATGAAATGCTCCATGCAGATTACTGGCCCCCATAAAATGCTCCATACAGATTACTGGCCCCTATAAAATGCTCCATACAGGATACTGGATCCCATATAACGCTCCATACAGAATACTGGCCCCTATATAACGCTCCATACCGAATACTGGCCCCCATATAATGCTCCATGCAGGCTGTGCCTCCACATAATGCCCCATGCAGGCTACCCCTCCCCCCATAATGCCCCATGCAGGCTGACCCTCCCCACATAATGCCCCATGCAGCCTGTGCACCCACATAATTCCCCATGCAAGCTGTTCCCCCCACATAATGCCCCATGCAGGCTGTTCTCCCCCACATAAATGCCCCATGCAGACTGTCTCCCCCCACACATAAAGCCCAATGCAGGCTGCTCCCCCCACACATAATGCCCCATGTAGGCGGTCCCCCCCCACTCACATAATGCCCCATGCAGGCTGTCCCCCCCACACACATAATGCCCCATGCAGGCTGTTCCCCCCACATAAATGCCCCATGCAGACTGTCTCCCATCACACATAATGCCCAATGCAGGCTGTTCCCCCCACACATAATGCCCCATGTAGGCGGTCCCCCCCACTCACATAATGCCCCATGCAGGCTGTCTCCCCCACACACATAATGCCCCATGCAGGATGTCATCACCCCCCTCCATATAATGCCCCAAGCAGGATGTCACTCCCCTCCCATATAATTCCCCATGCAGGATGTCACTTCCTCTCATATAATGCCCCATGCAAGATGTTATCACCCCCCTCCATATAATGCCCCATACATTTAAAAAAAAAATCAAATACCTCACTTCTCCTCATCTGCTGCCGCTGCTCAGCTCTGGACTCCTCAGCGTTGCTGCCGTCTTCCCCCTCTGCGCTGTGACTGCTCAGTAGAGGGCGCGGTGGAAAGATGTCATTGTGCCCTCTGACCTGAGACGTCACTGTGCAGCAGCCGCGGAGGATACAGGACCTGCTGTGGAGGCACAGGGAGAGGTAAGTAATGTGCCGGGGCCCTGAGCAAGCAAGGAGCGGGTGCTGGCACCGCTCTCCTCCACTCACGGGTCCTATAGCGCGCTGGGGTGCCCGACAGCGAGTGGGCCTCCCCGCCTGCTCAGGGCCCTGGCACTTGCCCGAGTGCGCCGAGTGCTGGCGCCGGGCCTGGGTCCAGTGTCCATTTTAGTTCAGACTGAAGCGGATAGGAGGGAAAAAATTCACTTGGATAATAGGGAAAAAGGAGAAGTTTACGTTTGTTTTGAGGGACCATTGGGGGCTCATTTAAAGAAGGAAGTAAAGGAACAAATATGGAGGGACGAGTACATTGAAATATTTTCACTATTGCCACTGGAAAAGTTTAACCTTGACAAAAGGAGGAGTGATGATAGCGCAAAAGAAGATGAGACAAAGCAAAGGTGGTGCTTGATCCCACAAACGTTCGCTAACTGGATGCAAGCGTTTGTAATCATGATCAGCGTAATAGGGAAAAAGGCTCCAGAGAACTGCTCTAGCCTTTTTTGCTATCTTGACTCTATTGGGGAAGCATACAGAGTTTATGGAGGCCAGACATGGTTGAGATATGACGAACAGTTTCGTCAAAGGAAGGCAGTTAGGCCAGCGATCAGGTGGGACCAAAAAGATATATGCCTGTTAGTGTTGAGCAAGTATGTTCTGTTAACCCTTTTGCCGAGTATGCTTGGGAGAGCACCGAGTATTTACAGCTGCTCTGTGTTATGTTTAAATCACTCCCATGTGCATGATTTACGACTGTTTGACAGCTTTATTACATGTGAGGAATGCAAAAGAAACAATCATTCCTCACATGTAATAAAGCTCTCAAACAGTTGCAAATCATACACACGGGAGTGATTTAAACATAAGACCGAGCAGCTGTAACTACTCGGTGCTCGGCCCGAGCATACTCGGCGAAAGGGTTAACAGAACATACTCGCTCAACACTAATGCCTATGGTTGCGGGTCATGGCGCCAGTCAGGTATCGGCATACATTTCGGGGAGGGGTCGGTTTATCCGGCCAAACAGGAATCTCAGGAGCTTATAATCATTCAACCCAGATGAGGGGGAGGGGAGATCAAGAGCCGGGAGTAAGTTTGGGAACAGTTGTAAATTCAAACATTTGTGCTCCTATTTTAACGGTTCTTCCCACGGGGTGGGAAAATGTTTCAGAAAAGTCAAAGGAAAAGTACCTCCCGTGCTGGGACGCCACTGAAACTACACGAAATGCGTCTCTGACATGCAGAAGTAGTGCTGTTGCTTCAAAAGCATCCAGCAACTATTAGAAGTAACACAAGCACAGGAGACAGAAAGTGTTGTGCTCCATAAGCATCCAGCAACTAGAGGGGTTAACACAGTCACAGGAGGCAGGGAGTGTTTTAGCAGAGCAACAGGGGGATTGTGGGGAAGTTATTTCCTGTCTGGCTAGAGCCAAAAAGAAAGATGGTCTATGATCTGCATCTTACAGAAGGCAAGGGAACAGAATTCAGGTTATGAGGGAAGCTAAACACAGGTCAGATAGACTCCCTGAGCTAACAGCGTGGAGTATTATTGGGCAGAAAGATAAGGACTGGAAGGAATCTTGTCATACGGATCATCTCCCTCATCAAACCCTCCCCCCTCCATCTCCATGCAGGATAAAGAATGCTGTGTACTATTGAGTCCTTGTGAAGGTGGTTGCGTATGCATTAAAACTGTGCCGTACTGTGCTACTGGATAGACTGTGTACTACTATGCTGCGAAGGAGATTGTACTATTGTTACTGGAGCCTGTTGCTCAAAGAGACACTTAAATTGCATTGGCTGTGCCTCATTAAATGTTACTGTTCTACCGTTTCTGAAGACTCTTGTCAAATGTGTCTGGTCAGCAATTGAATCTATCCTGTGCCTGAGAGAAGCTGCAGCCTATGGTCGCCCTGAGTAACGGTTCCCCCAGGATTCCAACGAATTCATGTAACCTGTCTTGCCTTAGATGGCGTACGTGGGAGGGGGCATTGAGCAAGCCTTATTCTTCTAAGAAAAAGGTGTTTGGAAAGGGGTCTTGAGCATTTGAGGAGGCTCTTTTTCCATGTTTGTACTGTTTACAATAAAAGGTCTCTGTGGCCGATATTTATCCAACCTCCCTTGAGTTCATTGTTTTTTGGGAAGGGGTACTTTGGGCCAAGAACACACGATAGTCGACAATACCAGCGTCATGAATTGTAGTTCCTTCTGAATGACACCATTCATCATGTGATGCACAGAAAAGCAGAACAAAAAATATTCTGTGCGTCAAAATTGCAAAAAAAAATGTAATTCCACAATTGTTTTTTGGGGTTTTTATTTACCATGTTCACTATACGGTAAAACTCACCTGGCAATATTATTCTCCAGGTCAGTATGATTACGCAGATACCAAACATGTATAGTTTTTTTTTTAAGCGGTAAATTTTTTTTTGCAAATTTGTAAAAAAAATTTGTTTGTGTGACCTGTAACGCTTTCAGTTTTCGGAATATGGGGCTGTGTGAGGGCTTATTTTTTTTATACACTGAGCTGACGTTTTTACTGATACCATTTTAGGGTAGATACGATGCTTTGATAGTTTTTATTGCAGTGTTGTGGTGGCCGAAAATCCGGGGTTTTGATTTCTTTTCTTATTACACCATTTACTGATCAGATTTATTTTTTGACAGATCAAACTTTTACTGACGCTGCGATACCAAATGTGTATTTTTATTTATTTATTTTTAATAAGGAAAAAAGGGGTTGATTTGAATTTTTATGCTTTTTTTATTTTTTTCATATTCTTAAAAACTTTTTTTCACTTTTTATTGTACTTTTAAGTTTCCTTAGGGGACTTGAACTTGCAATTGTCTGATCGCTTCTACTATACATAGCAATATTACAGTACTGCTATTTATAGGGAAAATCACGGTGTCCTGTGAACACAAACTACAGGCTGGCTTTTACAGGAGAACCATCATGACAAGGACAGCGATCTGCAGCAGACCCCCAGCTGTCATGGCAACCCATGGGCGCCCCTCAATCATATCACAGGCGCACCGATGGGCGCATAGAATGACACACCCCCTACCGACATGCATTAAGAGCCGCTGCCAGAGATTGACAGGAGCATTTAACAGGTTAACAGCCACAGTCGGTTAGGGGCAGATCATGGCTGATTAAGATAGCCATCATCTGCCAGGAAAGATGCAGGCTCTGCTTGCTAGCCTGCATCAAAGTCAGGGACGTGGCATATGACATAACTGTATGTCATATGTGGGGAAGGGGTTAAGTGATTAACAGCAGCGGGTGGAGCTGATCCTTGCCCACTGCTGTTAATCACTGTTAATCAACTCCACCCACTACTGCTAGAGCCATATGCTGGCTGAATAACATAGTCAGTGTCTAGCAGCAATAATACATTAATAATAATATGTGATAGTATTTCATATGCTGAAAAAGGGTTACAGAGCAGCAATTGGAGCTGCTGTCACAAGAAGCTGCTGGCTATATATTACAGCTGCTATTTCCCAGTTATGGTTTAGGCTCAGTTCCTGAGCCTGCTGCATATACAAACACCAGACATGATGTACTGTTACAACACATGTTCGGACTGGGATTAATCATTTTGGACAACTCCTTTCAACAGGTAGGTGCAAGCCTTTAGGTCACACAGGGGAAATACATAAAAACAGCAGTACTCCAGTGTGAAGATATTCAAGATAATCCCATGTCAATCACTGTGCACTGTTTGGTGGGGGTTATAGAGGTCTACATATGCAAATCTGAGATACTGCAGCTGCAAGGGAAGGGGCCTAGAGGCAGACAGTGACATTCTTTCCAGCAGCTGTGAGTGGCACAGGGCGGCCCCTCCCCCGGCCATGCGGCTTCCTTTGTGTAAGATACTATAATTCAACACCGAGATATGGGAATACGATACATCCCAGGGATACACTAAATAGTTTTTTGGAAAAACAAAAGAAGGGGGAATGTTACCCTAGCTTTAAACACAGCCCAGCGTGTAAGGAAAGGGAGATACCCGACACAGCCTTGTGAGGGCCCCTAGGGCCCAGTGTTTGGTATCCACATGTAGCAAGGGCCCGGCTGGGTCCGATGATCCCTGAACCAGCTCCATAGGACCGTCCATTATGGAGATATTGCCCATTTTAGTTTTTGGGAATCTGTAGCTGGGAGAAAACAGGGGTGGAGATTTGGGCACAGCCAGGGGGCAGTAGTGGGAGTGACCCGCAGAGTTTAACAGTCATTGCTGCCAGAGCCCAGCGTCTTTTTTCCTAGGGAGGCCGTGACGTCACGTCGTGTGGAAGGGGTCCATCAACCAAGAGAGGGCCCACAAGCCTCCCATGTGGCAGCCCCTCCCCCACAAGCCAGGCCTTTCCGTCTAACCAGTAACTGACTCATAATAACTGCTTTATATCTTTTGTACCCCGGCTATTGTATTTGTAACTGACGATTGTGAATGTATATCCCTTATGTATACAGTGTTTGTCTAATGTGCCTTTACGACGATTAAATATATAATTTAACCCTGGGCTGTTCTTTTATCTCGATCCACGAACCTTACGTCCGTTGTTCGGCCAACGAACAATCTACCGGGCGGGTTTCTAGCTCGATATAAGTCTGTTATATCTAATAGAATCTGGTGACAGCTCTCCCAGGCTGACCAGGCTTTGCTTCACTGGAGCTAGTGAAGGGGCCTCTCAGTCTGTCGGAGGTGTGAGCGAAAGTGGTGCCACATCAGTGACTGAGTGGGCCATCTCTTCTCACTCCCTAGTGCCTTCCTGTACACGTGTGGATAGGTGGTGTCTGTGCATAACTGTACCGATCTGACCTTACATGTCCCCGAGGGGGTGCGAAACGTCACATTGGTGCAAAGGGCAGATCCGTACCACGTGCTTCGTCTGATGTAATTGTGACGTCAGGCAGGTGGCGGGGTGTGGATTCATCACAAGAAATGGCAGCGGCGAGATTCTGGGGGATCTCCCTGCTGCCATTTCTTCACATTGGTGGCAGTGGTGGGATTCTGCGGGGTCTCACTGCTGCCATTTCTTCACATCCAGATATCCTGATATTTACCTATATGTTCACATTACATTACAGCTCCACTACACTGAGTCTTTGTCAGCCTTACACACATGCATACAGTAATTACAAGCACATTCCAGATTTCCACATATAAATATGTATACACATCACAGGATACACATACACACATTCTGTAATATCTGTACACACTCAGACCACTCTTACAGATAAAGATTGCACATTGTGGAAGATGCCCAGGAAGCAGAGGGATGTGCACAGTAGATGACTGAGCCTTCTGTTCTTCCTTCTTCCTTTCTCTGCAGTGCATCCTCCCTCCCTCTTCTGTCTGGACCGACTTCTGAGTTGTGGGTGCTTTGTTGTAGCTACAGGGTGTGAAGACGAGGCTGCAGGAACTGAAAGACTTGCACACTTGATTCCCAGGTGGGGGCTCCGCACAGTAGGGGAAGCCAACAGAATATCGGAACTGGTGGGTGTAGCCTCCTTCCTCCTCTGCTAGCACAGTGCTGCCCACCTAAACAGAGGCCTAAAGTACCACCTGTGCACTGCTATATGAAAGGCAGAGCCAACTCCTAGCTCAGGGGCCCACCGGATGATTCACCGATTTCCCGGTGGCCCCGTCTGAGACTTTAATCCCACTGCACCAACGCCTTCGGTCTGAGTTGTTTATCTGGACCCATGGATTGCCAAATGCACTTCACCAGGTGAGCCATAACACCCTGGCTGATCAGTGTAAGTGATGTCAGAAAGGATTAGATTGTAGTGGAAGGTATTTTGGCAAACAATTTCACATCAGCATTAATAAGAGAGGTCTGTCTGCAGCTTGCATACTGGAAGGAGTCTTTGCCAGCGTTATGGAGCACTGGTTTGTGGACCCTGAGGGAAACTTTGATGCTGTTTATCAAAGGCATTAAAATTAGACAAAAGCTGGGGGAAGAGTGTTCACAAAGTCTTTATAGTATGGGTGGGAAAAATTGCTGGGGCCTCAATGGGAGTTTCTTGTAAGCAGGTGACCGGATGCAACGCACAGAATAGACACGAGGCGGAAGTAGTCACTGAAACTATTTATTTCCCTGATAGGGCGGGAACTGTTATGGTGGTAATTATAGCAGCAGCAATTAATGCTAAACAGGATAATTTCAGCATGAAATCTAAAATGACAAATAAACAAAGAATCCACAGGTTCACTCTAACGACTATAATCGTTTCTTAATTTACGTTCTTATAACTTCTGACAAAGGGAATGATACCAATACTAGAGAAAATAACTGTACTTTTGACAAAATCTAACAAGGTTCGCTGAGCCGCCTTCACTTCGATCGGCCCCTGGCCTGGATGTTGTACTCTTCCAGACCAACCACTGTACTGTGCGTCAGTGCTAGAAGCAACAGCCCGGCTCACTCGCGCCTCCCGTTCATCACCATGGGCGTCCACCCCCGAGTGGAGTCTTCTCATGGATCTTCGGTGCTTGACTGACGACGGATGTCTCTTGTACCCGGTGGGATGAGGGCTGGGCCTTGGCTCTTGACTCACGTAGTCTGGACTTCAGATCTTGACTGGCACAGGTTAGGTTTTCGGGCTTTGACCGGCGTTGTCTGGATTCCGGAACTTGCCCGGTGTGGATTGGGTCATCAGGTCTTGACCGGCATTGTCCGGATTCTGGAACTTGCTTGATTCCGCTTCCAGGGGTGCTACAGCCCACTGCCTTGAGCTTTCTGCCGCAGCCTGTCACCTCAGCCTCAGCGTCTTCCTCGATGCACATCATGCTCGTTCCTTAACTTGGCGTCACATCCTTTCCCATTTTGGCACTCTGGCCTTTTATATCAGGGAACTGTGTCATTAAGGTCATTTGACCCGGTGCTACGTTCAAACTCTTCCTCCTTGAAACTCTCCCTCTCCTGGTTTGTTCCAAAGGATCTTGTTTGGACAGTAGATGTCAGTCTTCTTGGACAAATGCTGCAGTCGCACCTTACACTCTAACGAGTCGTCGTCAGCATTTGAGAGTGCCCGAAAGCCAGAGTCATGAAAATAGTTTACAATCAGTGTTTGTATGTCTGGGCGAAAGATTTTTCTGCTGGTGGAGTCTACAGATTATATGTGGCGCTGCTAAGTCTTTGGCTTTACCCAGAAAGAAACGAGATAGGAAGATTAAACTTTACATTTATTCAACATACTCTCCACTGATGTCAACACACTTCTTACATCGGTATTCCAAGTTCTGTAAGCCTTGCAAAAAGAAGGATTTCGGTTGTGCCTCAAACCAGTCATCCGTACCAGCCATGGCATCAGAAATGGTGTGAAATTTGGTACCCTTGAGGTGTTTCTTCAGGTTTGGAAACAGATGATAGTCGGAGGGAGCTAGATCTGGTGAATAAGGTGGGTGGTCAACCAGCTGGAAGCCTAACTCAACCAGTTTCTCGTAATGAGGAGTAATACTCCTTAAAGTCTTTGGTAATATCTACAAGGAAGTGTTAGCAGGACTGGAGGACACCTAAGTCTGGGCCCTTTAATCGCGAAGGGCCTTAGCAAATACACTATTGCATTTATTGTCATATTCAATAAGTAACTTTAGGAGGAGCGTATGGAGAGAATCACATTTTGATACAAGGCAATTTCTTGTATTATCTGTAAGGGAATATTTATAAAGATTTTTAAAAAAGGGGAATGTTCAGCTCATCTGATAAAAAAAAACAAAAAAACTTTTGGACTCTCAAGATGTGCACGGACATTGGATCCTAGTTAGAAGGATAATGCAACACACATGGAAAAATAGTAATCTTGTCCAGCACTCAATCTTCAAGTGCTTCTCACTAAATTAGAATATCATCAAAAAGTTAATTTATTTCAGTTCTTCAATACAAAAAGAGAAACTCATATATTATATAGAGTCATTATAAACAGAGTGATCTATTTCAAGTGTTTATTTCTGTTAATGTTGATGATTATGGCTTACAGCCAATGAAAATACAAAAGTCATTATCTCTGTAAATTAGAATACTTTATAACAGCTTGAAAAATGTTTTCAAAATCCAAAATGTTGGCCTACTGAAATGTAAACAGTAAATGCACTCAATACTTGGTCGGGGCTCTTTTTGCATCAATTACTGCATCAATGCAGCGTGGCATGGAGGCGATCAGCCTGTGGCACTGCTGAGGTGTTATGGAAGCCCAGGCTGCTTTGATAGCAGCCTTTAGCTCGTCTGCACTGTTGGTTCTGGTGTCTCTCATCTTCTTCTTGACAATTAGTGTTGAGCGAGTATGTTCTGTTCCGAGTATGCTCGGCCCGAGCTCCGAATATTTACAGCTGCTCGGTGGTATGTTTGAATCGCTCCCGTGTGCATGATTTGCAATTGTTTGACAGCTTTATTACATGTGAGGAATGTGTAAGAAATAGACATTCCTCACATGTATTAAAACTGTCAAACAGTCGCAAATCATGCACACGGGAGTGATTCAAACATATCACCGAGCAGCTGTAAATACTCGGAGCTCGGCCCGAGCATACTCGGCGAAAGGGCTAACAGAACATACTCGCTCAACACTATTGACAATACCCCATAGATTCTCTATGGGGTTAAGGTCAGGCCAGTTTACTGGCCAATCAAGCACAGTGATACTGTTGCTTTTAAACCAGGTATTGGTACTTTTGGCAGTGTGGACAGGTGCCAAGTCCTGCTGGCGAATGAAATTTCCATCTTCAAAAAGCTTGTCGGCAGAGGGAAGCATGAAGTGCTCTAAAATTTCCTGGTAGACGGCTGCGCTGACTTTAGTCTTGATAAAACACAGTGGACCTACACCAGCAGATGACATGGCTCTCCAAACCATCACTGATTGTGGAAACTTCACACTAGACCTCAAGCAACTTGGATTGTGTGCCTCTCCACTCTTCCTCCAGACTCTGGGACCTTGATTTCCAAATGAAATGCAAAATTTACTTTCATCTGAAAACAACTTGGACCACTGAGCAACAGTCCAGGTCTTTTTCTCCTTGCCCAGGTAAGACGCTTCTGGCGTTGTCTATTGGTCATGAGTGGCTTGACACAAGGAATGCGACACTTGTAGCCCATGTCCTGGATACGTCTGTGTGTGGCGGCTCTTGAAGCAATGATTCCAGCACAGCAGCAGTCCACTCCTTGTGAATCTCCCTCAAATTTTTGAATGGCCTTTTCTTAACAATCCTTTGAAGGCTGCGGTTATCCTGGTTGCTAGTGCACCTTTTTCCTTCCACTCAACCTTCCATTAATATGCTTGGATACAGCACTCTGTGAACAGTCAGCTTCTTTAGCAATGACATTTTGTGGCTTACCCTCCTTGTGAAGTGTGTCAATGACTGCCTTCTGGACATCTGTCAAGTCCGCAGTCTTCCCCATGGTAGTGGAGCCTACTGAAACAGACTAAGGGACCTTTTAAATGCTTAGGAAGCCTTTGCAGGTGTTTTTGTTAATTATTCTAATTTACTGAGATAATGACTTTTGTGTTTTCATTGGCTGTAAGCCATAATCATCAACATTAACAGAAATAACACTTGAAATAGATCACTCTGCTTGTAATGACTTTTTGTATTGAAGAACTGAAATAAATTAACTTTTTGATGATATTCTAATTTAGTGAGAAGCATTTGGAACTTGACTATAGCATGTGCATACTAGTGTCAACAAATGTATTGCCCTCCTATATAATGCAGGGGTCAGCTGCATGCAAAATATATATCAGAAGTCTAATGAGGAAAAGGAGAAAAAAACTGCTGAGCACAAAAGGGTGAGATCCAGATATTTTATACAGAAATAATCTATTCCGGTATAAATCTCGTGTGCAGCTGAATAGGAGGCAATTTATTGCAACCAGAGAAGAGATAGGTTAACAGGCAAAACATTTCATTACAGGCAATAGCAGATTATAATATGGGCAGTTAGTATGGCTGGCCAAAGCACCCATAGTATAATATGTCAATGTCAATCAAAAACAGCTTCTCTTTTCAAAATGGTGTGCATGTCCCATCTTTCTTAATTCATGGAGTTGGTCCTTACCAAAGATGATGTCTATGCTGAAATCTTATATTCTAAGAACTTCAGATCGTAGTGGCCAGAGCCCCTGTACCTGTCACTGTGGAAGGTAGCCTAAATGTTGCTGGTACACTTCTGGTGAATCAGACGGGTTGTTTTTTTTTATCAAATGTAATGTAGATTATTAGGGATCTAAAGTAATTTAGGTTTGGTCTAAGACTACATAGGGCCAGAGATATCTCAGAGGGACACTTTGCAGTCATCAAAACAGGCCTTCTGGACCTGGATAAAGAGGAAATAAAACATAACTTCTACAATAGGAAGATATATCTTATGAGTAATGGATTTATAAAGAAGCCATCATCCCTTTTGATAAATAATTGTACTCCTCGTTAGAAAATAGCTCTAGAGCATCTTTACTTAGACCTGTGCAGTGACATTCCTTTTTTAGGGCTGGAACCAGTAGCAGTATGTTTAACAGTTGCTTAGTCTCACCTTACCCAAGGATGTTTCTTTAGGCAGTTCTAGTGGAAACTGCTTCAGGAAAAGTGCTTTTTTTAATGCTATGTTCCCACAATGAGTGTTTGGTGAGCTTTCCACTCTGCGTATTTTCGAAAAAATGCAAGTAACCCATCTTACGTAGTAGGTGCAGAAATGCTGCAGCATCAAAAACGCCCCAAAAGCCGATTGTGGGAACGTAGCCTTAGGGTATGTGCGCACGTCTTTTTCAGGCGGATTCTACCTGAAATAGCGCTGCAAATAATGAACACAATGCACAGCAATCTAAAAGCAACATTGTTGTGCACATATTCAGTCTTTTGTTACTTCTTTTAATCCCTTCAGGTTTTGGAAACTGTAAGGCAGTTAAAAGACGTAACCTGTCATCAAAGCTGCTTCAGGAAGCGATTCACCTAGGAAAGTTTCAACAGCTGCGCCAGCATCTTTAAGACTTCATGTGCACACACTCTTTGGGACGTTTTTTATTTTCTGACGTGGCTTTGAAGAGTTTTTTTTTTCTTGAGTATTTTGCAGCCTTTTCTTTGGACAATGCATAATTTGGAGCAGATTCCATCTGGAGCTGCTTCGAAGAAGTGACGTACAGTAGTGTTCAAAATAATAGCAGTCCAATATGACTAACCAGATTAATCAGTTTTTGGTATAAATTATATTACCACGTCAAACAATTTACCAGTTGGTGCAGTAGATTGTAAGAAAACCAACAGAATCAGCATTCATGATCTGCATGTTTTTGAAGGATGAATTGAAAGGTGTGTGTTCAAGATAATAGCAGCGTTCCAGGTATATTCCCATTCTTTACCAAGATACTTTCAATCAAATCCTGGAGGAATGGACGTAGATGTGTAGCAATAAAAGGTGGCTTATTAGGTAACTATCTCCTAATCTACATCATAGAACAACTCACCAGAACACCTTGCTTGCTGTTAAAAATGTTTTAAGTTGTGCAGGCAACAAATGCACCATGTGCAAGTATGCCAAGAAAGCTAAAAATATCTCTGATACAATTAATAAAATTTATTTTGATGTTAATTCACAATTTGTGGTTTATTGTATAGATTATGACATTTGTCAGGTTAAATCCACTGGATGTATCGGTCAAAATCGAAGAAAAGGATCTCTGAACATATACAAAATATTAACACTAATAGTAGATCATATTCTGGTGGAACAAGGCACTTTATTGACATGCATAATGGTAGTACTGATAACTTTTTCAAGACTGGAAAAATCCTTTTTCACCCAATAAAGGGGATTGGAAAAAGAAACTATTACTTAGAGAAGCATTTTGAATCAACAAATTAGATACAAAATTTCCTAAGGGCATAAATTATATTGAATCATTAATATATCAGTTTTGCTCTACTTACCTTTCTATAGTTTTTTTTTCCTCAAAATTTTTGATGCCGTTTTCTGATGGCGAGTCTGTGTACATCCTCATTGTGAAGACGCAGGTTTGCGTTGGAGGTTGTCACAGAGGATTATGAATGCATGTACCGGGATATCTCCGCAGCGAGGATGTAACATTTGAATGTGAAGTTGCCATCAATTTATCCATCTGCGCTTGATATTCATTTACGCCTTTGAATATGCATAAATCTTATGTTGCTGTGGCCATTTTTTATATTTAATTTGCATGCCTTCAGATGCTGAAAGGGGTTGTCCACTACTTTATATGATCCCCCAATGTATTCCCTCAGGGCCAATAAGTGTTTCTCTAAATATCTTGTGGTGCCTTTTCTTCCTGTGAGCGGCGCTATCACTGGCCGCTCACAGGCATCACGTGACCCCCGGCTGCTGCCGGCTCTGACATCCGCTGATGTCACGACAAGTGCTGGCTGCAGCCGAAGGTCCCTCTCCCGCGTTCCCCCGCACGCTCTCTCTCCCTCTCCTCATTCACTGGGAAAACGCACGGTGGATGCTGGGTGTGACACACAGGGTAACCCCTCCCACAGCCCAGAGTCCACCGCAACACTGATGTCACGCCTCACTTGACGTGACATCAGTGACGGGTCACGTGATGCCTCTGAGCGGCCAGCGATGGCGCCGCTCAGAGGCAGAAAAGACACTGCAAGCTATTTACAAAAACACTTCTGGGCCCTGGCCGATGGGGGGGGGTTATAATTAGTAGTGGACAACTTCTTTAAGTATAGTATTAGAAATCAATATTTGATCCTTGAAATTAGTGTAATTTTTTTTTTTTTCTTTAGTTTTTAATTTCCTCTGTGTTCTGCCATAATGCATGGTCAGCATGGATACATGCTTAAGTTTGCATTTTATGCTTATTCAATACCCATTATACTTGCATGCATTTTTCTGTTCATGTGTTGAACTTAACATGTATTAGGTGGTTTAAGGTAATAACATGTGGTTAGCAATCTCACGCTCTCTATAGCACTTTTGTATATTCTATGACTAAGGGCAGCTATTACTGATGAGCGAAGGTGTTCAAGAACGTCTTATCTGAGTATCTTCAGCATGCTCCTATATATTATGTTAGAGTCCCGGTGTCTGCACGATTTGTGGCTGTTAGACAGGCAATCCCTGCATGTGTTGAGGCTGTTTATTAGACAGCCTCAACACATGTGAAGATTCCCTAACAGCCACAAATCATGAAGACGCAGGGACTCTAACATAATATATAGGAGCATGCCGAAGATACTCAGATAAGACGTTATCCAAGCACGTTCGCTCATCACGAGCAGCTATGCCAGAAATGTGCAAGAATCACTATTTTTTAATCATTGATATCCCATGATATCAAAGGAAGTTTTATTCAAGTACCAATCCTTTTTCCCCCCAACTTAAATGGGTGCTGTGATCACAGAACAGCACAAATTCCCAGTGGATGCACCTGAAAATATAGAAAATCCTCTAGTTTCAAGCTTGAAAAAGGCCCAGATTTGGAAAGATTGAAAATTTGCACTTGCACTTTATATTGATGGTGAAGTAACAACTAGGGATGAGCAAGCATGCTCTGATATGGAGTTATCCAAGCATGCTCTGGTTCGGATAGAGGAGCCGGCGTGCTCGAGTTAAATGCTCGGGTAGCTGCAGCAGCAGGCATCGGGGCTGGTACACGGCCGCTAAACATGCGGAGAATGCCCGTGTATCAGCCACGATACATGCAGCCGCGGCTACCTAAGCCTTTGACTCAAGCACGCCGGCTCCTCTAGCCGAACCCGAGCATGCTTGGATAACTCCATATCCGAGCATGCTCGCTCATCCCTAGTAACAACCTAACGATTTTCATGGTTGCCGAGTTCTCTTGGATGGCTGACTAGATGTTGGTTCTTGGCATAGCAATAACACGAATTCCATGCTACCTGTTTTATCATGCTATCAATGTGTTCGGTCTTCTCCACGGACTGTTCTAAAATGATGATTATCTACTCTGAGAAGGCAGAGAATGTCAGTGTTTGGCTACATTCACATGAACATTTGAAGCTCCTGTTTGGAGTGTATGCCGGGAAAAGCCTTAGTGAAGGAAGCAAAACTGTGCTTACATGTGAACTTTTACTTTAAAAGATAAATGTGAAAATTTAACAAAATACAAAAAAAAACAAAACAAACAGTACATTTTTTTATTCAGTCTTACAAAAAAAGAAATACAAAACTTCAGATGAAATTTTTTGATAACAAAAACCTCCATTTAGCTGCATCAGAAATTTGTTAAAATACAGTAAAGTGCTTATTCCAGTTTTTTTGCAGCACAGATTTGTGACTTAGAGATAACTTTACTTAGACTTCCACAGTGCTTTATGGCAAATTTGCATGTAGTTTTGGTCATTCACACTTGTACCAACAAGCTAAACAGTTTGTGCATATATTTCTGAAAGTCATTATATAACTTAAAAATTATTATTTTTTATCATCATTTTGGGGTAGAAGATTTATTCAGTTATGCGAATTTAATTTTGCATGAGACCCCATTCACACATTAATGCCATGCATTTATGAATATCAAGTTTCCTTGCAGATAGACCAATAGTCCAGACACATACAATAATTGTTTAAAAAAAAGAAAAAAGTCCAGGTTTGGTCGGATTTGCAGACCAATCCTGCTAATTCACATCTTGGGGTTCGTGTTTGAAACTGCTAGAACATGGATAACATCTGGGTGCAATCAATTTCAAACAAGCATATGAGAAAATCAGACTTAAGGTTATTAAAATTTATTTTTTATTAATATTTATGCATCTTTTTAAATGACCCTCTATGAATTTTCGAAGTGCAATAATCTATAAAAAGGAGGAGATGCATGCGTTTGGCATCTGTGGTACATTCATCCTGATCTGTACATATAAATGTCTTTCAAACTTGAATAATGAAGCTTTTATTTAATGTTCACACCATAGATGCAGTTTCTTGTTGGTTCCTGAACCCTGAGTACATCATAAAAGATAGTTTATTTTTACAGGAATATACTTAAAGGGCTGAGATCATCAGTATTTCACAACCCTTACAGTTTTGTTCTAACCCACATCATCCCCCCCCCAAACTTTAAAAAAAAAAAAAAAAAAAAGCACTATACATTTTACATTGTTTACTTGTACTGCTCAGGTTAAGGCTGGGTTCAGACGAGCATATGCAAAAATTGCTGTTTTCTTCATCTGCAATTTATTCCTTTTTACACACAGACCATCAGTTAGTGCACATGAACGTCTTTACACACGAGCACTTTGACTTGCATTGGTCAGTGTGCTGCCCGAATGCTACTAGTTTTGAATACCGAGCACATGGACTGATTATACACTCGTCTGAATGAGCGCTAAAGGCTATCCAATTTTGTACCTACGCTTATATGTCCAGCTAAAGATACAGATTAAACAAACAAAAAAATTCTATAAAAAAAATTCACACTACTGCAAAAGTTTGTCAGGTTTGAAGAAAATGTTGCAAAATAAGAATACTTTCAAAAACATAAGTGGCAAGAGTTTATTTTTTATCAATAAAATGGAAAAAGAATGAACAAAAAGAGAAATTTTAATCAAAATCAATATTGGATGTGACCACCTTTTGCTTTCAAAACCATATAAATTCCTCTAGGTACAAGTGTACAAATCATGGATTTTGTAAGATTATAGTCCGGTAACCAATTATACCAAACAGATAATCATTTTTCCATATGTATGTTGAAACAACCATTAATTGAAACAAACGGGTGTGTATAAAAACTGGGTGAGGAACGACCAAACTGCTACAAAAGGTGAGGTTGTGGAAGACCGTTTCATGTCACAGGTCATGCAACATAGCTAGGCTAAGCAAAGCAGCAAAACAAAGTACTTATACTGCATCAGCTAGATCTCTCCCAGGCAAAGATTGGAAAGCAGAATGGGATTTCAAGAGGTGCTGTTCAAGCTCTTTTGAAGAAGCATCAACAATTTTATAACATTGAGCATGCGCAGTGATTGACTAAGTAAAGTTCATGCAGCAGATGAAAGACATCGTGCTTACTTCCCTTCAGAACTAGCTGAAACCTGTGGGACCCAGCTACACCATCTACTGTTTAAGAAGTCTGTCTATAAGTGGTCTTCGTGGAAGAATAGCGCCCAAAAAGCCATACCTTTGACTTGGAAATAGGGCCAAGCGTTTCAACCAAGCACAAAAAATAGGAACATGGATGTATTAAATAAAAAAAAAAAAAAAAAATGACAGCAGGTGCTCTGGACTGATGAGTCCAAACGTGAAATGTTTGACTAACAAAAGGCAGTGTGTTTTCCGAAGGGCTGGAAAGCAGTACAATAAGGAGTGTCTGCAGGCAACAATGAAACATGGTGGAGGATCCCTACAAGATTGAGGCTGCATTACAACAAATGGAGTTGGAGATTTGGTCAGGATTAATGATGTCTTCAATACAGAGAAATGCAGGCAGACACTTCATCATGCAGGGAGACATCTGATTGGCTCCAAATTTATTCTGCAGCAGGATAATGACCCAAAACATACAGCCAAAATCATTAAGAACTATCTTCAGTTACAGAGGAACGAGGAGTCCCAGATGTGATGGGAAGATCAATCATCTCTATCTGGGATATTATGAAGAGACAGAAGGATTTGATCAAGCCTACAACAACATAAGTTCTGTTGATAGTTCTCCAAAATGTTTGGAACAACCTCCTTGCCGATCAAAAACGGTGTGCAAGTGTATTCGAAAGAATTGAGACAAAGGCCAGTCACACCAAATATTCATTTCATTTAGGTTTCTCATTTGTTCATTTACTTTTATAAATTAACAAAAAATGGAAGTAACACTTATTTATGAAATCATTACATTTAGCATTACTTGACAGCATTATTCCACACTTGCCTAAAACTTTTGAACAGTACCGTGTATCACACCGACAGAGTGCATCTACTCTATACACAAAGCAGTTGCAGAAAACCTGCATTGAAATGATCTTAATATAAGACAAAGTTATTGGAAATGTATCAGTCACATGCTCCAGCGGCTGGGTGGAAGTGTGTGGTGCCTTGACAAATGGAAAAACTACATGCTGTTTACCACAAATTGTTGTGGTAAAGTAAAGGTAATGCGCATTGCTGCAAAACTTGAAATTTGGAAACCACATGTAGTCTTGGCACCCTAACGCAGCAAAGCTGTAACATGTGAACCCAATATAAATAGACTGTTGGATCATAGATTTAGTCCAGTTGTACAAAATCTAAATGGTATTATTTATCTATAAGTAAAGCAGATCATATGCAAAGCTTACATGGCTATGGCCGTAACCACGTAAGCAAATTGTTATTAAATGCTTCGATTCCAATACCTAAAACCATCATAGAAGCAAAGCAATGATGAAAGTTTACAACCCAGCAACTACCAACTTCTTAGGTATTGACCATAAGCCAATCCACAAGGTGTACATGAGCCAAATATAGAGCAGTCTATAGAACGCAGTATGCGCCAGCCTGGTACTGTATTAAGGCACTATTTCATCTGGTAATTACATGGCATTCTCAAATACAAGCTCTTTATTTTACACTGTCCCCTCGGTTAAACACTACTTGTTGCACCGGAATAATGATAAACCAGTTTCTTAGCTATACTTCTGTATTGTTCCAGCGTGAAGCAGCCACACTAAATGCACATCATTTCTTGGGGAAAAAAAATCCAGCTAAAAAAGGACCTAACATGTCTGTTTTCTCCCTTAAAATATGCTGCAAAGATCAGAAATCTCAAATTGATCAACTGATGCCATTTAAGGATCTGTTCACATACTTGGGCCCTAAAGCAGAAAGATTATGAGTGATTTTGCAACAAATTCTCAATGTATCCAAAACAACAATTAAAGCACCTTTTTGCTCTGATGGTAAGAAACAAGCGACCCTCACATAGTCAGATCTGATCCCAGAGTTACAACGCTTCTATATATACAAAGTGTATGATCAAACGCTAGTGTGATCCTAGCCTGACCGTCCTCTTACTGGAAAGACGAACTGAACTTACCCTTATTTGTAGTCTCCAATTATGGAAAGCCACAGATCTGCATAGAATTTGTGGACAGACAATACAGAAGGTTTCCTAATGAAAAGTTATTGCTCCAATACATTAAAGTAAAGCAACTTTGCAATGAAAAAAAAAAAAAGAAAAGTTGCAAAGGTCGTAAACAAACTTTATGCCTTAATGTACAAATATCCTAGGGGATTATTCTAACTAGGACCAATATGTCAATAGGAACCATAGAAACCTATAGGAATGTTACAACATACTTTTTGGTACTATAAACATACAAGGTACACTGTGTGGCCAATCATGATGGGGACATGGAGACGTAAATAAAACACATTTTCTAGCCAGATTTCCATTGCCCACTTTTGCCAGATCTGCAGACACAAATTTTATTTTTTTTTTATTATTATTATTATTCCAATTTTTTTCCAAGACATGCAAAAAAATACCTTCAAATGTAAATTCTCCTTTTAATATTGTCACTCAAAATGAGTTGCCAAGTCTCCTGCTCATCTCAGGTTAAACATGTATAAAAATAAAAATCGAAATATAGAAAAACTAGATTGTTAAAATTAATTTTTATAGCTTTTGAATGGTATGAGGACAGTTTTTTGGGGGAGAATATGCAGATTTTAATGACAACATTCACGACACCGTATAAAATATTGTAAAATGTGTAAAAAATATATATATATGCAAGTGCTAGATGGCGACAATACGACCAATTCCACCATTGGTTTTTGGGTTTTATTTTTATGCCGTTCATTGTGCGGGAAATCGGACTTGTTAACATGATTCAAGTCAATAAAATTAAGGTGATAGATAAAAAAAAAAAAATCTTAAGGCTGTGTGCCCACGTAGCGTTTTTCAAGCGTTTATGCTGAGGAATTTCCGCAGCGTAATCGCTAGGTAATCCGCACCCCATGGTCCCCAAGGGGATTCCGCATGTTCTATGCACATGCTGTGGATTTTTCCGCAGCGTTTATGCTGCGTACAAAAATCCGCAGCATGTCATTTAATTTTGCGGAAGCGCAGCGGAACTCCCGCCATTGACTTGCATTGAAACGTATAGAAACCGCGACTGTACATTGGTACAAGCGGCTTCTATGCGTCTCTATGTGCGGATGGTACCCAGTTCTGGAGGAGAGGAGACTCTCATCCAGACCTGGGTACCATTGTACCTGTAAAAAAAGAATAAAATAACAAAGTTTATATTCACCTGTCCGGCGGCTTCTCTCTGAATGCCGGCATCGCTTGAGGACCTGCGGTGACGTCACAGTCATGTGACCGCAGGCCCTTCACCGCTCTGTCTCGCGATATGCCGGCAGCCGGGAACCAGACAGGAACGAGCGCTGCAGCCACGCCGGGGCCTCGGGGGTGAGTATAGCTTTATTTTATTTTTACGGTTCACACTGTATAAATCCATGCTGTTTGCATGGATTTATATAGTGTGACCTAGTTGTCAAGCACTTTCCAAGTGATGCTATCGCCTGGAAAGCGCTTGTCAATCTGCATGCGGAAACGCATGTGAATCCGCATGTGGATCCGCATGTATTCTGCAGGAAAAACGCATGCACAATCTGCATGTACAATCTGCATGCGTTTTTTTCTGCCAGGGAGATGCAGAAATGCTGCAGAAATTTTCTGCTTCATTTCTGCATCGTGGGCACATAGCCTAAACCTTTTCTATGTTTTAGCAGTTAAAAAAAATTCAGAAGTTTGCATAATAAAAAAATGTGGTTTGTGTCACCTTTATCTGGACCTTTTTATTTTCTTCTGTTGATGAGCATGTGTGAGGGCCTACTTTTTAGTACATCAAGCTGTAGCTCCAATTTAGGGTACATATGATGCTCTGAATGTAGGGACACGCCTAGATAAACATGGAAATGACAAACAATTGGCAACATAGATTACATTTTTTTTTTGGGGGGGGGTGGGGATGGAGTTTAGCAAATGAAAAAGGACGATTCTGGAGATTATTTTTTTTTATCGTTTTGGTATTCACATTCTAGAACAAGTTTTGTTTTATCTTATTAGTTTGGGCGATTATGCATTTTTATACAATTTTTTCCCATATCTTATTTTTTCATGTTTTTGAAAATCTTATCTAGTCCCCTAAGGGGATTTCAACCCTAAGGGGATTTTTTTCCTTTTTGGTTGTCATATTCTAAGAGCCCAGATGTTATCAATTTTCTGCCTACAAGGCTGTGTGAGGAGGGCCTGTTTTTTTGTTTCACAGCTGGACTTTTAATTGGTACCACTTGAGATCTAAACAAAAATATTGGTTAGTAGGATGAAAAAAAGAACAGCATTACTGACAATGATTTTTGCATTTTTTTTTTTTTTAAATTGCATTGTACAGGATAATTAGTGATCTAGTTTTATAGTATCGGTAGTTACAGATGCAGCCAAACTGTTATTTGTGGGAGGGAGATTGTTTTTTTTTTTCCAGAATATAACATTTTTATTGGGAAAACTGGTATTTTAGGTCTAACATTTATTTTAATGTTTTTCAATATTTATTAGTCTCCCCAAGGGGACATTGGGTGGCGTAGATCATACATTGTGCTACTCATGTAGTGCATGACATTATCTCATCCAGCCAGTGTTAAAATAATAGGAAGCCTATTGGATCCTGTCCCAGGCAAGATCTAACAGTCATCAAAATGTAGCCGACAAGGGAATAACTCATCGGCACACCGAGATCACCGAGGTGCTCTCTTCTTGGTGTCAAACTCCTCATGTGTCACTATTGACAGAGGCACATAGGGGTTTTAAATTGTTGGGATCGGTGAGAAAACCGATCTTAGCAGTTACAGCAGGAGCCCAGCCGTGCACCAAGTAAGACTCCTACAACTGATTGCATGAGTACAGATTCTGTGTCCATAAGATCACCATGCTATATACCAGTCATGGAAAATGAATCGATTCATGACAGATATATCATGTATCGTTAAGAGCTCAATGGTGTGATACTACAATTACCACTCAATTAGTTTTTGTCTTCACAAAACACCAGATTTTATTTTTCACAACTCATTTTTTCAACAAAGTATTGGGGCTGATGTTTGGAGGTGCATAAATAAAAAAACAGCCATTCCATCTTTTTTTGGATTTGTTCTTACACTTTGTGGTATCATTTATGCTGGGCTACATAAAAACATGTGTTTTGGTGTTCTGTTATCAGGAACAGAAACCGAATGTCTAAAATGAACGTGCTGTATAGCTGATGCAACGTGAAGCCAAAAAAAAACACCGATTTGATGGGGTCCACTATGTTTTTCAAGCAAAAGAAAGCACATCATGCAGAACTTTCTTACACCGCAAAAATGGGTATAAAACTGAACACAACAAGACCCCATTATAACCAATGTGATCCCTCTGTTTTAGTTATGCCCTTTGCTTGTTCCCAATATACGAAAGGATGGCCTACATGCAAATGGGAAAGTAGTGTTCCCATCTTTAAAAGTCATCACCCATCTATAGGGTAGGTGTCATGGTGTGTCAGAAGTGACAGTCGCCCTGCAGTTGGTTGCAGGAGATCTCAGCGTTTGACATTACAGACACCTTCTTAGAAGCTGTCTCTCTAGGACCCAGTGGCTACATTCCTCTTGCTAATTAACACCCTGGCCTGGGTGTATAAATACCTGCTGTTTGCTGGAGGGAGGTGCTGGCGATACTCACATGACCCATTGTGAAGGCTTGGAGCTAGTGCCGTACTTCTTCCTCTCTGGTGAGAAGAGGACGGGTGTTCATCTCTTTGAAGTCGACTAAAGCTAAGCTATCTTCCCTTGTTTGTTCCCCCTGGTTGTCTTTAGTTGTCAGTGGGGATCGACGCTCATCCCCTCCCTTCCATAGCAAGGGCCAAATGCCAGGGAAAAACTGGGTGAGGTTCCTGTGCGGCGATTGGTGCAGAACCACTATAGGGATGTTAGGGAAGACCGGGTGATACAAGGTCAGCCTAGGAGGTCTCCACTACCCCCTTTCACTAGAGTCTGGGCCCCCTTCCCTTCGTGTTGCACTTAGTCTTTCCTACACCTTGCCTGACAGTAGGTGAAAACGTGATGATCGATAGGGATCTGTGACCTCCACTGATCCCAAGAGAATAGGAGCTGATCTGCAGTGGCCACTAGTCACTATGATGGAACTGTGGTGCTCCACTCCATACACCCTTTACATCTGGCCGTGCCGGAGTTAACACCTAGTGCTGGAACTCCTCTAATCGTATACTGATTGCCTATCCAAAGGATATGACAATATTATGAGTGCACAACTCCTTTAAATCTCAAAATGATGATTATTTTTTTTTAGAAGGGGTCATTACAAGCAAAATTACTCACAATTTATTAAGTTTTAACAAAAAAAATATATATTTTTTTAGTTTTAATCTTTTTTTTTTTTTTTAATTTTAGTTTAATTCCCCAGGGAATCATCTCGAGTGCTCAGAAATAATTTGCAATATTGCAGTATTACAGCATATTATTCACAGCAATGTAAATATGACAGACTGGCAGTGACTAGAAGGTGCATAAAGTAGAGACATGGGGACTATGCCATATCAACCCATTGGCACACCATCAATCATTCCATCACAGGGGGCCAACGAAGGGAGCTTCCTCGATCTAACTTTGATACCACAGACAAAAGCAACAGACTGCTTAGAAGGCCAGGATTGGAGTACTCTGTTCCTGACAATTGCAGTAGGGCATCAGCTGCACACTATGGTTGACAAACACTGCTTCTAAGCCCACAGCGTCCTCCCATAATGCACGTATGGCTCCAGTCAAGAATAAATACTACATTTCTTTGTAAGGTCACGCAAAACACTTTTTTCCTATAGTAACCTGTTTAGATATTGCTGTTATATAACTGTAAGGCCACTTTCACACGTTCAGTATTTGGTCAGTATTTCACCTCAGTATCAGGAGTGGCGCAATCAGAGGAAAAGTATAATAGAAACACGTCACCACTTCTGGATTTATCACCCACTCCTGGTTTTATCATACAAATACTAATGTAAAATACTGACCAAATACTGATAGTGTGAACGCTCCCTTAGGGAACCACCCTGGTGTTTATCTGGTCCTCTTCTAGCAAACCAATTCTTACTAG
This sequence comes from Phyllobates terribilis, assembly GCF_046119375.1. Lineage (NCBI taxonomy): Eukaryota > Metazoa > Chordata > Amphibia > Anura > Dendrobatidae > Phyllobates > Phyllobates terribilis. Next base: position 722,137,218 of record NW_027362761.1, on the reverse strand, counting down.
CTGCTTGGTATAAAAGTAGGAATTACTCCGCCATTCATGTAAAACAGGGTTTGGGTGGTAAAACTAAGCGGAGTATAGGACCACAATCTTTTAATACATCAGGTGTACAGTCCAAGGGAACACGAAGAACAGCATAGAGCGCCATAACAAGTTTAACAGCAATAAAGAAACAGGAGCATTTTCTATCATTTATAAACTGAAATTGTTATAGTTTGCATCATGAAGCAAAAAATCGTAATATTTGTTGGACATTCCTTTGGAATGAGGGGGACACGAAAAAGACCTAATAAAATCTGGTACAAAACAAATCCAACAGACAGACAGACAGACGCATTTGAAATGTCATTTGTGACATTGTAGCCAGGTAGGAGTGGCCAAACAGAATAAACCATCAATTGTTTCAAAAACTGCGCTGAACACAACATTTAGCATCGACTGAAAACATTGTCCTCAATCACTAATCCTACAAAATAATTTGTAAAATTGACTTCATCAGTCTGAGAAATTCAGACAGCAGCCCTGTATGAAAACCAAGTTTGTCATTGTGCCGGCTAAACGATAAATTATTTTGCGTTTTTAAAACACACAATTTATATATCGGTCATTCTTCCTCCGCATCACTCAAGAAGCGTGTGCTAAGCACAAAACCGCCATTGCCCATAAGCGGTGCATCCAATGCCTCCCCGCTGTGTTTTAGTGCAATGGGTATAAAGCAAAAGGATCAGCGTGATCAGTAAGTGCCACATTTAGCTTTTCTAACTGGAGAATCTACGCTTTTATATAGCTGGAAAAGAACAAAACAGAGCAGGTCCTTACCCTCCTCTGGGATCCAGCATCTATACTGGTAGAGGTGCTGAGCTCAGTGATCGGCTCCAGCGGTGATGCAAGCACAGAGATTGGGGCAGCAACGCTGGATCTCAGAGGTTGTGGACCTTCTCTGTTATTTTGCAGCTATAAAAGCAGTTGAGGACCACTTTTCTTAAAGTGGAAAACCCCTTTAAAGTCTTGTATTTTAGAGTGAAACTCTAGAAGACTTCCATAGAATATTGGTTCACCACATCCATTTTCCTATCTTTATCCCATTGCTGTACAGCAGAGAGGTGAAAAGAAAAATGAGAAATAAATCCAATAATCATTTTCTGTGGGTTTGCTTATTCTGAGACTTTGTTACACATGCAATCATTCACAATAAGAATGGATGCTATGTTAGGAGGGGAGATGCCCCCTTTACTCCCCTGCTGTCTCCTCTTTGCCAGCTTTGATTCGGAGGGAGGAGAAAGTCGCATAGAGCAAGAGGTAGCTTTAATCATAATGGTGCATGAGGAAGAAGAGTCTGCTGCTTGCTCCTCCTCTTCTCGCTCCATCAGCTGGCGGTTCATTGCTATAGCTTCAGCAGCAAATGACGTAAGATCTTTGGCACTACTGTTCCTAAAACAACAATACCACAATGTTATTATAGCATTTCATTTATTCATTTATATTATTAATATTCCTGCAATAGTCAATCTGCTCTCACCATTGCTGGAGAAATTGTATTTTATTTGCCCTATTGTAATACAGTATTGCATGCGGTTTCAGAGGTAATATTTACCATTTATCATCAAGTCCCAACAGAAAAGTGACACTCACCTCTGAAGGATGATAGGAGTTGGGAGTGTATTCTGTGGAGCACACTGGAATAGCAAAACAAATTGTCAACTTCATTTAAATGTGGTTTTCCTTGACATATCAAAACCTGGGAGATAAGTGTTGCTCAATACTCGAATCTACCACGAATAGAGTGGTTTCCACCAGGATTGGAACCAATGACATCCTGCAGTCAATCAGCGGCTCTAGTGAACGACTGACAGAACGCCATCTATTCCAGTTCCAGCAGAGAACACAGGAGAGACGACGAAGCAAGTGGCACTTGTAGCAGAGGAAATTCTCATATGTACTTACAGCTAAATATTCATGCTACATACTTGCACAACTTTATAACCTCCAATGCCTTTTTTAAAATGTGATCATTAAAGGGAAAGGGTCAGAAAATGGCCCATTGTTTAAATCTCCCTTCCATATTAAGTGTATTTAAAAAAAAAAAGGTTTGCTAGAATTTCTGATGGCATTACATCTTGGCTACCTTTTACAGGTGCTTTTTTTTTTTTTAGAAAAGGTGAAGTTGAGAAATACTTATCGCACAAGCACTGAGATCAGTGGAAAGTTGGCCCCACCACACTATAAGCCTGGCACTAGGCATACTACAGAACAAAGGAGTTGATATGACTTATTCTTTCGCAAACCAGCTCTTTATTAGAAGCTTCTGACACAAGACTGAGAATTAGACTGTCCCCTTCTTTGACTTACACATTGTTCTTGCTCTACCTCATTCTCAGACTACAATCGCATGGCTGGTCTCAAAGACAATGCGCCAAGCTGGGACTGAATGGTGGCCGGTAAATTTGGCAAGCTGTACACTGTAAAATTAAAAATCCCTCGGTTCTGGAGGTAAATTGCAAAGATGCTTGTTTTTATAAACACTTTGCAATTTCACCATCTATGAACTTTATACAACCCCTCTAATAATTGATGTTGTAGCTACTCGTCTACCCCCTCAATTTAAGATGACCTTTGTTCAGATTAGAGCATGCCAAGTCTATACTTCTAGACGAACAACTAGGGTCTGACTTAGTCTATAGCTGCTAATGTCCATGAGGAACAGGATCTTGTCAGTCTAATAAATTGCAGGATGTTAGAGAAAAACAAATCTAAAAATAAAAATAGATCGTGATAAGAAAAAATAAAATTTAGTAACGTGAACCATGAAAACACGATTCAAACAATAGATCATTTTCTGATGACATTCTCTTTGAAAATGGCCTTATTGCAAGGTGTCATGATTTTAGGGTGCTACAAGTGCCTGGCTTTCACACAGATGGACACCCCAGAGAAAAGACAAAAACATAATATATAATCTGTATCTTTACAGTCACAACTGTCAGAAATAAATTAACCAAGATGGACATGGGTGAAATTATATTTTAGCCTAGGTTCACATGAAAGAGGATTTTTACATACTCTGTTTTTCACCTAAAAAACAGATGAATTTTCATTTGTATTGCCATCCGTATATCCGTTTATTTCTGCAAGACACATGACGTATCTCTATGGCACTAGTTTTCTACATCAACAATATAAAAATATAGTAGGCTAAATCCAGCTTCCTATGTTAAAAACTTCAGTGGAAAAACAAACGGATGGAAACCTGAATTTCACTAATTTTTGCACACCCACTAACTTAACAGCGCGAGAGTCTAATTCTAAAAAAAAAAAAAAAAAAAAAAAAAAAAAAATCAAAGTAGCACATACTGCCATTTTTACATGCACACCGTCTATTCGTGAATAAACATGCATGTGAACCACCGCACAATGGTCAGTGTGCGGTCCGTAGGCTATCCTTTTTGCATACAGATAGCACACGGACATGTAAAGGGAACCTGACAGCTGATACATGCTGCCCGATCCGTGAGCATGTATCAGGCGTTGGCTGTATGATCTCAGCCAGGTATGTTTGACTCTTTCTGAAATGCTGCAGTGTTTTATACTTTAAAAGTCGCTGGAGACTAGTCAGTCAAAAAGGCAGGCCTGCAATGCCTTCTTCCTGCCCACTGCCAATGACTGGCAGGTCTCTCCTTATAAACACAAGCAGTGAAAGATCTGTCACGAAAGGGGAATGGGCAGAGAAACCGCTGAGGACTAGCCTTTCCGACTCGTCTCTTGTGCTTCTCGGTTTCCGGCAGCAATAGCAATATTTTTTAAAATGACAATTTGATAAAATGGTCATTCTTCTTATGGAATTACAATTTTTACAGTTTGAATAAAATTACCAAAATATTTCTGGTTGAAAATGTGACTCAGTTTTGCCATACAACACTAACCAGATAGCGGGTTACAACAGTGCCAAGAAAAAATTAAGCAGCAGATTTGTAGAAGAAATTTCTGCAAGTGTCAAAATCATCTGAATGGGGCTTGCCGATAACCACTAAATAGTTGCTGAAATATCTGCTAATGAAAATTAGTTCTATTTCTGTTTAGGATTTTTTTGGCAACAGATCTGCATGAGAATTCACCCTTTCAATGTCCATAAAGGTTAGTAAACAAAGTAAAAGTTGCATTTTCATTCCCTTTCTTTTTCCGAATCTGTATAATGCACAATCAACTTCAAATTCGTTTGGGACTTACCCCTTGCACCCACGGATGCTGTAAAACCTGTGCTGCACTTAGTCTCTTTTTGGCATCTCGTAGCAGCAACTTGGAGATCAGATCTTTGGCTCCAGATGATATGTGAGCCCAGTCTTTATCTGGAAACTCATATTTTCCTTCTTGAATACTTACAAATAGCATATTCTGTTGATGGCATAAAAATAGCAATATCAAAATTTGTGAAAGTAAAACGAAAAAATAAAACTAAACGGCTTGGCCACTTTATGATTATTCTAACAATTGTGATGGAACATGACCATGTGGCACCTACTAATAATGGTTCTCCTCCTGCACTTTGTGCAGCTTTCCTCAGACTGCACTGCTCTCCTGGCCTAAAAATGGTAGCTGATGGAGGACTATGTGACCACACCAAGTTCAGCCACTTCCTCCAAGTGATAAACCACTTTCCCATTGATTAGTGATTTTCAATTGGAGCTGATGGACTGGTCTGATCATCAACATTTTGTGGACAGGAGAGCAACCACAACTTTATCAGGAAAGCAGCACTAACAAGCGCAGGAGGATTTATATATAAACTGGTGAAACAAAAAAAAGGTGTTGGGGACATGCTTTTTCTAACAAAAGTAGCCAACTCCTTTAAAGCAGCCAAAATGTAGGTTCCTATTCAGAATACCTGACAAGCGGGACAAGCCTCTCCTCTATCCCAGCCACAAGCACTTCCACAGTGCCCGACAAATGGTGGATAGCCACTCAACATGATGTATAAGATCACTCCAAGGCTCCACAGATCGCAGCGTTTGTCATATATTGACGCTTCCTCATTAAATGCCTCAACCACTTCGGGAGCCATATATTCTGCGGATCCACACTGTAGACAAATAAGGTCAAACATATAAACTAGATTTGGCAACACAGCAGGAAGAAAGGCAGTTTTTATTCAGTACTTAAAAGGAATAAAAGTTTAAAATTACACGAGTTGCCCCACTAGAGACTCAGATTTTTTTTTTTATAGATTTGAGAGATCCACTAGTCCAGTGTGCCCCTTCCCACCCCCCCCGGCCAGCTGTTTTATGTCCAGCTCCAGTACACTGAAGGTCTCTCCTGTGTGTGTGTACATTGGGAAACTATAACCAGAGTCAGATTATCATCTTGAATTGGCATCTTTGCTCACTTCCTTGCAGTAGCGCTCCAAATCTGTCAGATTGTGAAGGCATCTCCTGTGTACAGCACCCTCTTCAGGTCACCCACAGATTTTCATTTGGATTCACATCTAGGCTTTGGCTGGGCCATGTGAAAACTTTCTTTTTCTAGCAAAGCCATTCTTTTGTTGCTTTGGAAGTATGTTCGGAGGCATTTTCATTTGGAGGTATTGGTGTTGCTGTCGTGCTGGAAGATGAAATTAATTTTAGAGGCCTGAAGGTTTTGTTGCAAAATTGATTGATATTTGGAACGTTTTATAATTTCCTCCATCTTGTAAAGTTCCAGATGTAGCTGACGAAAAATATCCCCAAAAATACACTGCTCAAAAAAATAAAGGGAACACTCAAATAACACATCGTAGATCTGAATGAATGAAATATTCTCATTGAATACTTTGCTCTGTACAAAGTTGAATGTGCTGACAACAAAATCACACAAAAATCATCAATGGAAATCAAATTTATTAACCAATGGAGGCCTGGATTTGGAGTCACCCCCAAAATTAAAGTGGAAAAACACACTACAGGCTGATCCAACTTTGATGTAATGTCCTTAAAACAAGTCAAAATGAGTCTCAGTATTGTGTGTGGCCTCCACGTGCCTGTATGACCTCCCTACAATGCCTGGGCATGCTCCTGATGAGGTTGCAGATGGTCTCCTGGGGATCTCCTCCCAGACCTGGACTACAGCATAAGCCAACTCCTAGACAGTCTGTGGTGCAACGTGACGTTGGTGGATGGAGCGAGACATGATGTCCCAGATGTGCTCAATCGGATTCAGGTCTGGGGAACGGGCGGGTCAGTCCATAGCTTCAATGCCTTCATCTTGCAGGATCTGCTGACACACTGCAGCCACATGAGGTCTGGCATTGTCCTGCATTAGGAGGAACCCAGGGCCAACCGCACCAGCAGATTGTCTCATCTCGGTACCTAATGGCAGTCAGGCTACCTCTGGCAAGCACATGGAGGGCTGTGCAGCCCTCCAAAGAAATGCCACACCATTACTGACCCACTGCCAAACCGGTCATGCTGGAGGATGTTGCAGGCAGAAGATCGCTCTCCACGGCGTCTCCAGACTCTGTCACGTCTGTCACATGTGCTCAGTGTGAACCTGCTTTCATCTGGGAAGAGCACAGGGTGCCCAGTGGCGACTTTGCCAATCCTGGTGTTCTGTGGTAAATGCCAAGCGTCCTGCATGGTGTTAGGCTGAGCACACAACCCCCATCTGTGGACGTCGGGCCCTCATACTACCCTCATACCACCCTCATGGATTATGCTTCTAACAGTTTGTCAAGACACATGCACATTTGTGGCCTGCTGGAGGTCATTTTGCAGGGCTCTGGCAGTGCTCCTCCTGTTCCTCCTTGCACAAAGGTGGAGGTAGCGGTCCTGCTGCTGGCTTGTTGCCCTCCTACGGCCCCCTCCACATCTCCTGGTGTACTGGCCTGTCTCCTGGTAGCGCCTCCATCCTCTGGACACTACGCTGACAGACACAGCAAACCTTCTTGCCACAGCTCGCATTGATGTGCCATCCTGGATGAGCTGCACTACCTGAGCAACTTCTGTGGGTTGTAGAGTCCGTCTCACGCTACCACGAGCGTGAAAGCACAACCAACATTCAAAAGTGACCAAAACATCAGCCAGAAAGCATTGGTACCGAGATGTGGTCTGTGGTCCCCACCTGCAGAACCACTCCTTTATTGAGTGTGTCTTGATAATTGCCAATAATTTCCATCTATTGTCTATTTCATTTGCACAACAGCATGTGAAATTGATTGTCAATCAGTGTTGCTTCCTAAGTGGACAGTTTGATTTAACAGAAGTTTGATTTACTTGGAGTTATATTCTGTTTAAGTGTTCCCTTTATTTTTTTTGAGCAGTGTATAACACGGCCTACATTATGCTTCACTGTGGGTATGGTGTTCTTTTGGTAATTCATAGTTTAATCTTTGCGACATCTGACCATAACATGTTTTCCCACATGCTTTTGGCAGACTACGTAGATTCTGGTAAAACATAGCCGGGCTTTGATGTTTTTCTTTGTAAGAAAAGGCTTTCATTTTACTTGCCACCCAGCCATACAGGCCAAACGTGCAAAGAATATGGGAGATTGTTGCTACATGCAGCGCACAAGCAGTACTTGCCAGAAATTGCTACAGCTCCTTTAATGTTGCTGTAGGCCTCTTCGGGGCCTCACAGATAATTTTTTATTAATTTTTGAGCCACTTCTTGATGACTGTCTTCACAATTTTCCATGATACATCAAATGCCTTGGAAAAAATGTTTTGACCTTCTGACTGATAATTTTCAACAATGAGATGAATCGCACGGTTTACGGACCATGGCTTTTGCAGTAGAATGCAACTAGGAAAATGTCAGGAATATCCTAAACTTTATGTGGAATTAATCAGAATCACTGTAAATTATGGCAGCTGTGTACTGACTACTATTTAAAAGGAATCTGTCAACAGATTTTTGCCATGTAATCTGACAGCACCATGATGAAGTGTCAAGTTGTCCGGTAAAGATAATCTCTCCTTTTGATAAATCAATGATTGTATTGAAATGGCAAAACACAGCCTAGTAAGTTACACATCACTGGATTCAGGGTCTCTGCTTCTACATCATGCTACTCTCAGATTACATACAAAAACCTACTGACAGATTCCTTTAACATGAGTTCAAACTTGATTGTCCAATTCTGAACATAACCACATCCCCAATTACAAGAGGGTGTTCGCTCTTATGCAACAACATCATTTTAGCTTTGTAACTTATTTTCCTCTCAAAATGATTTCATTTTGTTTCTCAGTGCTTTTCTACCACCTATGAGTAACATTAAAAGGTGGAAAAAGTTCGGAAATGATTCTTCTTGGAATGATTTTTTTTTAATTAAGGGGAAAAGTGAAATTTTTTCCATCGGTGTGTAGACTTTATATCCGCTGTAGAGGAAATCTTTATACCCACTAATCTTTTTTTAGGAACAAATAAGTAATGATAAAGTGTTTATTTTACCGGCGTTAAAAGTTCAGGGGTAGATATAGGTGAGCAATCACTATTCAACTTGATCCCACTGCCAAGGTCAAAGTCACAAATCTTCACTGGGGACACCTGGCATAGAGAAGACGTATTGACATTAACAACAAGTATTTGATACCAAAGAACAGATTTTATAATCTTGTTTCCTTCCCGGGAGTAGGAAGCATCAAAGAATTTATGGCTTGTTCACATAGGTCAGATATGCTGTGGACTGTCTGAACGTCAAGAAAGCTGTGAAGAAAAGCTGAAGTAAATTCATATCTACCCCAAAGGGGTATCAATAAAAAAATCAGCTTAGAGCGCAAAAAAAGCCCTCACACAGCCCCATATCCTGAAAAATTAGAACGCTACAGGTCTTGGAAAGTGGCAACAAAAGCAAAAACATTTTTTCCACACATTTCGGATTTTTTTTTTTTCACCACTTCAATTAAAAATAAACTATACAGGTCTGGTATCTGTGTACTCGTACTGACCTGGATAATCATATCGCCGGTCAGTTTTACCATATAGTGTGAATCGTCTCTATTGTGCAGATCGCCTATTGACATTGTGCATATATAAACTCCACAGCAGATCCGCTCTGTGTGGCTGAACCCCAATAGGGTTTTCTGACAGCCCGAAGAGTAAGAAAAAAATTAAGCCTGTGTGACAATGCAATACTAAAATCTGCCTCCTGATCAGAGTCAGTGTCAGTTTGTACAGTCAGCGTTTCATCAGGTTTCTCCCAGATGAAAAAAAAACAAAAACTGATGGAGGTTTCTCAAGCTTCTATCAAGAATTTGAAAAACATGGATGGCATCCGAGTGCTGTCTGATTTTTTTTCATGGATCCATAAAGTTGCATTTGCAAATTTGACACAACACTTGAATATTGGACAAGTCGTCCAAAGAAAAAAAAATTGGATATATGACCTACCCAAAAGACCATCACAGATACAAATGCTATCCATGAAAAACATGACATCTGAAAGAGCCCTAATTAGGAGTCTATATTGTGGTCATTTGGGGGTTAGTGATTTTAACCCATTACTTGCCAAATTAGCAATTTTCATTTTTTGGACCTAATTAGAAAATCTTAGTTGCTAGAAGCAAAAAATTAGGCATCCCAAAAAAAGGACATTGGTAGATAATGGGTTAAGGGTCTGAGTATCTAATGCGCCATTTCATTGACAAGTGACATACATTTTTACCATTCTTAATTAGATGCACTTGTTCATCGGCTTTGTTTTCTGCTGCAGATAAAGTCAGTGTAGGATGTCTAAAGGGTTGGGCACTGTATGAATGAAGCTGAGATGCAGTACCGCTAAATGTAAAAAAAAAGCAGAAAGACCAAAAAAAGAGAGACACTGGAGGCAAATGTGTATAGAAAAATGCTAAACACGTTTTTTTGCTTTTTTATAAAAGGAGACAGATCACCCTCCTAAGTGCTAAGCAGCTTCCTATGGATCCATCATAATAAGCCATCAAGCAGAACAGGGCAGAGCTAAGCCAGGAACATTTGCAGCTGTATGGCCATACAGATCTGCCATAAAAGCCTTTCCAATGTGCTTTCTCTCATTCCCTTCCTTACCTGATGGAGGCTTTCACAGAGGATGTTTTCAGGTTTCAAATCTCGATGTGCTATACCTGTGAAAATACCAATTACTTTAATTTCTAGAAAATTATTTCTTTTGAGCAATGTTAAATGAAAAAAGCACTACAATGAAAACAGGCAATTGGAAGCACTAAGATTTTTGGTCTCCTGCGAGTAGGTGGAGCTGTCATGTATTAACTCCTGACCTTTAAATTTAGGTGTTGTGCATCTAAACAACTTATTTGAGACCGACTTTAAAACCACAAAACTTTTAACCCTTTCACCCCCGGGCCATTTTCCGTTTTTGAGTTTTCATTTTTTGCTCCCCTTGTTCCCAGGGCCATAGCGTTATTATTTTTTGGTCAATATGGCCGTGTGAGGGCTTATTTTTTGCGGGACGAGTTGTACTTTTCAACGCCATTACTAGTTTTACCATATCGTATACGGGAAAAAAATTCTTAACGCGGTGAAATTGCAAAAAAAAGTGCAATACCACAGAGGTTTTTTTAAAATTTTTTTACCACGTTCACTGAATGCTAAAACGGACCTGCCATCATTATTCTCCAGGTCATTACGAGTTCGTAGACACCAAACATGTATAGGTTCTTTTTTATTTAAGTGGTGAAAAAAAAAAAAAAAATGGCGCCATTTTCCGAGACCCGTAGCGTCTCTATTTTTTGGGATATGGGGCCAGGTGAGGGCTTATTTTTTGCGCACTGAGCTGAAGTTTTATTGATGCCATTTTGGGGTAGATCTGATGTTTTGATCGCCCGTTATTGCATTTCATTGCAATTTTGCGGCGACCAAAAAAAGTAATTCTGGCGTTCAGAATTTTTTCTCATTACGCCGTTTACCGATCGGATTAATTCTTTTTTTATATTGATAGATTGGGCGATTCTGAACGCGGCGATACTAAATATGTGTATGTTTTTTTTTTTATTATTATATTTTGAATGGGGCGAAAGGGGGGTGATTTAAACTTTTATATTTTTTTAAAACATTTTTTTTTCACTTTTTGCATACTTCTATAGTCTCCATAGGAGACTAGAAGCAGCAACTGTCCGATCGCCTCTGCTACATACAGGTGATCAGCAGATCACCTGTATGCAGCAGAAATGGTCCTGTGCTATGAGCGCCGACCACTAGGAGGCGCTCATAGCGACCAGCTCATGACAACCACAGGCGTCTGCTGCAGACCCTGGGTTGTCATGCCCACCCATCAGTGACCCGCGATCATGTGAGGGGGTCGCCGATGGGCGGGGCTTAGGACGCGCGCGCTAAATGCTGCTGTCGGAGATTGACAACGGCATTTAACATGTTAACAGCCGCGGGTGGATCGCGATTCCACCCGCGGCTGTCGCGGGCACATGTCAGCAGTAAGAATCAGCCGACATGTGCCCGGTTCAGTGCGGGCTCACCGCCGGAGCCCTCACTAAACCGAGGGTGATGACACAGGGCGTACTAATACGCCCTATGTCGTAAAGGGGTTAAAGGGGGTTTTCTCCCCTTGGCAAGCTAGCTAAATACTGATTGCACACTATCTCACTGTTAGGCCACGGCCCCACTATCAGTATTTGGTCAGTATTTTTTCTCAGGAGTGGGAACCAAAACCAGGTGAGGAACAATCAGAGAAAAGGTATAATAGAAACAAGTCACCAATTCTGAATTTTGTCACCCACTCCTGGTTCTGGCTCCCACTCCTGAGAAAAAATACTGACAGTATACGGATAGTGGGGCCGTGGCCTTAGGATTTGGCTCTGAATCGGGGTTCAAGCGGCCATCGATTGACCAGCCCCTGGCTGTCGTACATTCCTGGCGGCGGAGCACACTGGGTGTCAGATGTGCCTGATTCAGTAAGTAGTGCACGCTGCTTAATGAATCATGTCAGCGTACTACAGCGAGAGCATCATTAAGACTGGCATGCGCTTCAGGAGTCGTAATCAATTGCCCCCAATGTTTTTATGCCAATTTTTTTTTCTGGTTTCCAAAATATACATATACTACAGTTGTCCTTACAGAACACCTTACAGGCCAGTTTCACCAAGTTATACTTTACCAAATGATATTAATTCTGATAGTTGAAGCATCAAAAACGTAGTCAGAATTTGAGCTCCAGCCGTCATATATGATTTATAATATGTATCATTACAAATCATATTACGAAAGATGGAGCTTAAATTCTGACTACATTTTCAATACTCCAACTGCAGGACACATGTCCTAGAAAGGCAGGAAATCGTGCTGCTCATCAAGTATACAGGGCAGCTTATTCTGAAGGCACATGAATGTACAGTTACCCTTTAAAATTAGCCATTCTAGCATTAAAAAAGCTAAAATGGCTAAAAGGGTAACTATATATTCAAGTAACCTTTCAGAATAAGTGCTCCTGTGTCTGTGTACATGAGTACCACTATTTCTGGTCCTTCTATGACTTGTTATGGTCTAACAACGAAGATGCCACAGCATCTATTGACCGCAGTATCTAAAGGGTTAGACGGCGAAGATCAATGTTGTTACTGGTACACATGTATGGGGGATTGGCAGCAGCTCATAGGTAATGTGAAAAATCTTTTCTTTTAATTTCAGATACCTACCTTTGTTGTGCAAGTAGTTTAGAGCCCCTGCAATATCTTTTACTACAAAACTGGCTTCTCTCTCATTGAAATACTTCCGCCGATGAATGTGATTTAGTATTGAACCTAGGATATCAAGTAGAGATGGTAACAAAACAATATGCAACAATGTAACAAAATAAACGACAAATAAGAGCAACATGACATGTTTTATTAGATTAATCTGAATAAGTGGTAAATGATGTTTAACACTGATAAATGCAAGTGTACACTACTTTTTGGGAAAACACTGGGCAAAAGCAGTCATGGAAGGAATTTGGGTAGAAAGAAATTTTAAACAGTTGACCGAGTTCTAAAAAAAAGTTCTCTGAAAGGTAGAGATAGTTCTAAAGATAAAGCATATCCCAGGATCTGACCGATCGAACTCTCCCTTCACACGCACGTAAAGAGAGGCCTGTCATTCAAGGGGACAAGGGGAGAAGGAAGGTTTAATGCAGGGTTTCCTCACTTTATCTGATATGAACATATTGGGGCAGATTTCTCAACACCATTTCTTAGACAAACTTCAACTAAGTACCCCCTTAACACCTGAACGGAGTTGTTCGGCCTTAGGCTACAAATCTACAAGTCATAATGTGACTGCAGTCTAGTAGCCTAAGGCCAGACAGATCAAATTCTGACACTTATATACCCATACAAAAACGCCCAAAAAAAAAATCATAACATTAGAATAAAGTTTTTCCAATCACCACACCTACCTAAAAGGGATGCAACCAAAAATTGATCAAAACATCAAATGGACTCCATACTGGCATCATTAAAAACCATTGTCTCAAGACACAAAACAATCAAGCCCTTATACAGCTTTATTGATGGAAAAAAATAAAAAGACATTACCGATCGCAACTTTTTTTTTTTTTTTCTTTCAAACTTCTGATTTTTTTTTCCAAATCTGGTATGCCCATAATTGTACTAACCAAGTGAATAATTTTACCTGGTAATTTATACCATAAAATGATTACCGTAAAGACAAAACCCAATACACAATGACGAACTGCAATTTTTTCAGTATTTCATTCCACTTGAAATTTTTTTTGTATGTTTTTCAGTACATAGTGTGGTGAAAATCAACGAAGTCATTAAAAACTACAACTCATCCTGCAAAAAAAGAAACAAGCCCTCATATGCCTATGAAAACAAAACTATGGCAAAAGCAAGTAAAGATGGGACGCAAAATTGTGGGTGGGGTAGGGGGGTCTCTCTCTTAAAGGGGCCAAATCTAGATCTATATAGCAATATTTGTAATGGCATTTGTGAGGTTTTGCAGAATTGAAAAGTACCACTACATTATAAATTAATGTTATTAGGCATGTTCTGGCATAACACCAAGGTTTTACTACACATCTTTATCACATTTACTTACCACCAGACATCTTCTCAAATACGAGGTAAAATTTCTCCTCCTCTTCAAAAAATTCTATTAATTCAAGGACATTGCTGGGACATAAAAGCAGCAAGTTTTAATGACCGGTAGTAGTCAACAACATTTCAGGCGAGTCCACGCCCTTCATTCACATTCTGGTTTTTGCCATGACATCATAGCAAATTTTTGCAGAAATTTTGTGGCAATTGCAGGAAAAACTTGAATTACATTGATGCATAGACTCGCCCTTTATTAATTATCTGTCACCAGGTTTTGGCTACCCCATCTGAGAGCAGCATAATGTAAGGACAGAGGCCCCAATTCTAGCGATGTATCACTTACTGGGCTGCATGTTGAAGTTTTGAGCAAATCACTGTTTTAACTACTGTAGATCGACCAGTTCTATGAGTGCTGAGCTCTGAATAAACCCCACCACAACACTGACTGGCAGCTTTCTGCCTTTGCACTGTGTACACATAGCTGTCAATATGTGGCAGGATGGTGTTATACAGAGCTCATTAATAAAACGGCTTATAAACAGATTTTACTGATATTTCAGCATGCAGCCTAGCAAAAGATACATCGCTGGAATCAGGGTCTCTGCCGCTACACCATGCTGCTCTCAGATTACATGGCAAAAACCTGGTGACAAATTCCCTTTAATAACCTATTCTAATAGTCAAATGAAAAATTGCAATAAATACACTCACCTGTGGCCCTGACATTGATATAACATTTCCACTTCTCTGAACACTCTGCTTCGGCTGTGACCAGGTCGTTTCTCTATAATCTAATAGGAAAACAGAAGCTGTATCAATTTTCTTTAGCAGATATGCATTGATGAACATGTACTGTAACGAACACTGACTATGTAGGTGCTCGTACACAAGAGAAAGTATCTGTTGATTTCGGACTGACGAGCCGACCATCTTAAATTTATGCGGCTTCCTGACTCGCCTATTTTAGGCAATTGTGCAATATAAAGATAAGACCTGTGCGTTTCGACAAGAAGTCTTAATCATTGCGATGATTAAGACTTCTTGTCGAAACAAGTAGGTCTTATCTTTATATTGCACTAAAATTTGGTCTCATGTGTCCAAAGGAAATTCTCAATCTTTGTGGCTTGCCAATTTTAACAAATTCCAGTCTTGCTTTTATACGACTTGCTTTCAGCAGTGGTTTCCTCCTTGGTCATCTTACTTGGACAAGATAGTGACAGATGGTGCAATCTGACACAAACATGGGAGTTCACCTGTAATCTCTTTGGAAGTTGTTCTGGACTCTTTCGCTACCGTTTATAACTGCAGTCTCTACAATTTGCTGTCAATTTTTCTTTGTAGCCACGTCCAGGGGTGTTTACTACAGTCCCATAGACCTTAAACTCCTGAATATTTGCAATTGTATTTAAGAGAAACATCAAGCCGTTTAGAAAGTTAAAAGCTATAAGGCCATCTTTAATCTCCTGAGACAACCCTTTCCTTTGCTTTCCTTGATCTATGTTCAATGTGGTACACACTGATACCAAACAGCACAGTGACTACTTTTCACATTGTAAATAGGCAGACTGACTGATTACAAGTTTGTAGACACCCGTTATGGCAATTACAGGACACACCTTAGTTTAACATGTCCCTATAGTCCAATTCTTTTCAATCTTTTTTAGGGGTACCATCACTTTTGTCCACACCATTTTCATTACATTTGATTTCCTTTTTGGTTGAACCACAATGTCAATTTAATTAGTTCATATTCAGTAAATTTAAAATGAAAATTACTTTTGTCAGTTTAGCGTTATTTCAGTGACCATTTTAGGTGTTTCTTATGTTAACAGAAGGGTACTAACAATTTTGTCCATGTGTGTACCAACTTAAGAACAGGAAAATAACTATTTAAAATAATAAAAAAATGTTATATTCAGTCACAAGGAAACTGGGCTCATAATACAATTAACAAAGATCTGTCAGAAACAGCTACCATTAACAAAAAAAGAAGAACTCACTTTCACTGCATACTCCCTATTAGTGACTACGTTAATGCAGCTTTGGACCTTGGCATGTGCTCCTTCACCAAGCACCTCATCCTGAAGTTGATACATGTCTATAAAGAGAAATTCAAAGGAATCCACATTAGTTACAATAGCTGTAGGCAAAGCAACTTTTTGAAGTAAAGACACACACATGAACAGCACAAGGCTTACACCCAAAGCTCATAAGATTCTATGCACTTTGCATCCATTATAAATTCACATCTAAAGGAAATCTGTCAAAAATAACACCCTCGACCCCCCCAATTATATAATTATTAACCGATAAGCCAATCAATCCCTTTATGACCCCAAAATATTGCTCTATCAAGGAGAAAATGCATTTTGAAGTGTCTGGAAGTGCACCAGGGCATGATAATGCACTTCTAGCTTCTTATCCTCAGGCTGCATTTCCTACCTAGCAGCACCCTTCTCTAACTGATCGGTCATCAGACTGGGTAAGGTGCTGCTAGGTAGGAAATACAGGGTGAGGCTGAGAAGCTAGAAGTGCATTATCATGCCATGGTGCATTTTCAGATACAGCTTCATATGGGATTTCATGCTGCAGGGGCAGTGCTTTGTGGTACTGAAGGGACTGACTTATTTCTACATGCTACACAATCATGTTAATGGTTTGGGGTGGTAAAAGTTTGACACGTTCTCTAAAGTAAATGTTCATCTTATTGCAGACTTCAAGATAATCCATATTCAATGAACAGCTTTACTTGGTACATGCAATAATCAGCATCACCACAATATGAAGAATTTTAAAAAACTAAAACAAGACAGAACAGGACAAAACCTAACCATTCAAACAGTGCCATTTGCGGTCCTTCCAGCGTAGCTGCAGCTGTTGCTATAGCTCCAAAATTCCTCCTGAACATCTAAGGCATGTTCAGTTATGACCAGCTTCTTTATCAGCCCAGAATGTCTTTCTGTAGTCATAGCATGGCTTTGTAAAAATATCCCTTAAGTCATTCTCAACTAGGCTTCACATTAAAGTTAACCAGCGACTTCCAAAATGCAATCTATCTGCAGAAATAGAGGAAATCTGCAGGTAAATAGAATGTAAATCATGCCTGGCAGGCCTACTGGAGCAGTGGCTACAAAGTGAAATAAATTATACTATCCCTGAAGCCACTCGCTTCCAATCATTGGGACACTGCAGAGACTGGTTACATACACTGCTCACTACACAGTGAACGCACCGTAATACATGGCACATTTATTGACAGCCTGCTCTGCAATGTGTGCCGCAATCAACGTGGTGGGGAATGATCACAGCCCGCTCACTACATGTATAGTTTCTTTGTATACAAAGGATGAGAACCTCTGGAAGACCCCAGCAGCTTGCTCACCCAGCTGAGCTCTGCTTTTTTGGGGTCTGGCGAGGCCTAACACTTATTGCAGACTTCATCTTGCACTAGAATTAATCAGAATTTTGACATTGCGGGAGAATTATACATTTGGTTGGGATAAACCGCAACTGAATCACCACAACAGGATGAAAATTGTTAAGCCTATGGCTCAAACAGATTTTTATGCAAAAGTAAAAATATTCATACAGCTATATAAAAATTGATATCACCATAAATGTGTAGCACATGTAAAGATTAATTTAAAATGGCAAAAAAAGTTCACTTTTTTTTCTAGTTCTCCAAAGACAAAAAATGGTATTAACACTTCCTAAAAGGACTATTTTCGGTTTTATTTTTTTCGTCTTTTCCTCCCTTTCTTCAAAAAACTATACACCTTTATGTTATTTTTCCGTCCACATAGCAGTATGAGGGCTTATTTTTTGTGGGACAAGTTATACTTTTGAATGACACCATTTATTTTATCAAGTGATGCCCTGAAAAAGCAGGAAAAAAATTCCAAGTGCGTGGAAATTCCACAATTGTTTTTTTTTTTTTTTTATTATTTTATTTGCCATGTTCACTATACGGTAAAACTGACCTGGCAATATGATTTTCCAGGTCAGTACATTTATGCATATACAAAAATAAATAAATTTAGCTTATGTTGCCATTTTCGGAGCCCCATAACATTTTCATTTTTAAGGATATGGGGCTGGGTGAGGGGCTTATTGTTTGCGCCCTGAGCAGACCTTTTTACTGATACCATTTTGGGGTAGATATGATGTTTTGATCGCCAGTTATTGCATTTTATTGCAATGTTGCAGCAGCCAAAAAATGTAATTCTGGAGTTTTGATTTTTAATCTCGTTACGCCGTTTACTGATCAGATTAATTTAATTTAATATTGTGATACATTAGACTTTTACGAACGCAGCTATACCAAACGTGTATTTTTTTATAATTTTTTCATTGTATTATTTTTAATAAAGCAAAAAGGAGGGCAAGTTGAACTTCTATTTTTTTTTCATATTTATTAAAGTTTTTTTTATACACCTTTTCCTTTATTTATTAGTCCCCTTAGGGCACTTGAATCGGAGATCATCCAATCGCATCAGCACTGCTATGTATAGTGAGAAGCACGATCTATGAACGTCCGCTAAACGCTGGCTTTCACAGAAGTATCATAACCCCTGGCAGTCATAGCAACCCATCGGCGCCCTGAAATCACATTACCCGCGCCTTTTGGCGCACCTGTGATGATGCCCCCTTCTGCCAGCATGTGTTAAATGCCACTGTCAGAGATTGACAGCTGCATTTAACATGTTAACAGTCACAGGCGGAGCTCCGTCAGCCATCATTTGCCAAGAAAAATATGGGACGGCTTGCAAGCCTGCATGAAAGTCAGTAAGCCGACATATGTCGTACCAGTACGTCATATGTTGATAAGGTGTTAAAGAGAATCTGTCAGCAGGCCTTTGCTTTGTAATCGGACAGCATGATGATGTTGGGACAGAGACCCTGATTCCAGCGATATATCACTTAGTTTACTGGGCTCAGCAGTTGTGATGGAATCAGTTTTCTCTGCTGCAGTTCTAGCATAGATCAGTTGTTGAGCTATGTATAACCCCGCACACACCACATTGTATAGTTACAAAGAGCTGCTAATCACTGCTGGGGGTGTGGTTGGACTAGGAGGCACGAGGCCAGTTGTCTTCTAGTGATTATCTCCTGCTGATAAAGTATTGATTGTATTGAAACAGCAAAACGCAGCACAGTAACTGACCCATTGCTAGAAAAACCTGCCGAGATTCCCTTTAAAGTGGTTGTTCACTACCAAACTCGTGCTCCCATGTTATATACCCCAGAAATAGGTATTTATGAAAGTGCCAATGCCTTTCATTACTAAATGTTCCTCTGAGCGCTGCTAGCACTCATGGTGATGTCAAGCTAGGGCAGAGATAACCCTCACTTCCGGTGATGTTACGTCAGTCCAGGCCCTCTTCGACCTCTAGATTTTACCATGACAACACAAACTAGTGATCCAGACTCATGGACTGCGACCACAACTTTAATCGATTTGATTGTGGGTGATAACAGATGTTAAAGCGTGTGCGCAACAGAAAAACAGTTGTGCGCATGCCTTGTTCTATTTATATACAACGCCGCCACATCTCGGTATGAGGAGGAGGAGCAGAAGCATGGGCCACCCATGGACCAATAAGAGGTGTCATAAATTATAAGCGAGTTGAAATAGATTATGCAACTCTGGTTGCTTCACTTATGGGGGGCTGGTGACCGTGTGAAATAAGATTACTACTGGAAGCAGGTTGCTGGCTGCATATTAAACCATTTTAATAGGAGCTACTTTGTGTCTCTTGTTTTATTTGTTGTATTAGAGCGCAGTGTCATTCTCCATAACTACAGTAGGGTTATTTTAGATATTAATCTAAATAATTGTTTGCTATATTCGCAGGTGTTTATTCAGAAATAAATCATACATAACTGTGTGCATGCATATATACACGTGCACACACGTCTGCATGTATGTATGTATGTATGTATGTATGTATGTACACATGTTAATGATATGGAAACAAAAATTTTCAACACCTCTCGCTTGTTCAAGTATGAACACCATGCACAGAAATACATGCACTTTACACGTCTTGGTTGCAATGAAAGAGGTTATAAAATAGTTGTCTGAGGAATATTCTGCCATGCTGAATGCACTTAGGCACGCAAATCATCAAGATCCACTGCTGGCAGCTACCTTTGCAATCGCCAACCAATGAAGTCTCAGATGTGTTTGATGGGAGACCTGTCCGGAGATGCTGCAGGCCACACTAACATGAGCAATATGCAACCTGGAGTTGTGCTGATAAACAGCTGATGGGACACTTTTTTTTTTCTGCAAATAGGCAATACTAAAATACTGACCTTCAAACTTTCCAGTGAAACTATCTGTTGCCCTGCAACGTTTTTTCTTCTTTGTTCTTTTCTTGGAATCAGGAATATCTATGGGAGCACTTGAAGGCATGTCTGAGAAAAATAAAGTTGTAATAAAATATGTCATTAGATCTGACTAAAGTGCCATCATTAAATGGTCAATAGATACTAGATAAAAAAAAGCAGTTTCTAACTATAATCATTACTACAACCCCTGGCAAAAATTATGGAATCACTGGGCTCGGAGGATGTTCATTCAGTTGTTTAGGCTATGTGCCCACAATGCAGAAATGCTGCATATTCTTTCCGCTTCTCCCTTGCTGGAAAAACGCATGCGGATTTTACATGCGTTTTTTCCCGCCAGGTAGAAGCGTTTGTCAAGCGTTTTTGCATGCATTTCTGCATGCCGGGTTATCAAGCGCTTTTCCAAGCGAGTTTAGCATCACTTGGAAAGTGCTTGACAACTTGTTCACACTATATAAAACCATGCAACCGGCATGGATTTATAGTAGTGTGACCTAGTTAAAAAAAAAAAAAAAAAAAAATGAAGAATGGTAAAAAATAAACATTATACTTACCTTCCGATGTCCTCCCGGTGTTTTCTCTGCTGCGTCCGGTGTCTTTCACTGCTCGCGGTGGTGTGATGGACCTGAGGTGATGTCATTCAGTCATGTGACAGGTCACATGACTTAATGACATCATGGCAGGTCCTTCACAACACCGCGACCCATAGAGCAGACCAGACGGAGCAGAGAAAACACCGGGAGGACATCGGAAGGCAAGTAGAAGCTTTATTTTTTATTTAAAATTCTTTTTTTTTTTTTTTTTTTTTTTTTTTTTTTAACAGTTTCTATGGTACTTGGGTCTGGAGGAGAGTCTTGTTCTCCAAATCCGGGTACCATCTGCAAATAGAAACGCAAAATATCCGTGTGTACAAATGTACTGACACGGATATTATGCGTTTCGATGCAAGTCAATGGCGGCGATTACGCTGCGTGT
This sequence comes from Phyllobates terribilis, assembly GCF_046119375.1. Classification (NCBI taxonomy): domain Eukaryota; kingdom Metazoa; phylum Chordata; class Amphibia; order Anura; family Dendrobatidae; genus Phyllobates; species Phyllobates terribilis. Next base: position 722,115,884 of record NW_027362761.1, on the reverse strand, counting down.
CTGCAAAATTAATGGACATACTGCGGAATGATAACCCGCAATGATAGCCCGCAGCAGAAATTTCCACAGCATGTACACAGCACATGCGGATTATCATTGGGGACCATGAGGCATGTATTACCAAGCGTTTTCGCTGCGGAAATTCGGCGGCAAAAACGCTTGAAAAACACATAGGGGGCACGCAGCCTTAAAGTTGCTGAAAAGAAAGCAGATCACAGACATGGCACAAAACTAAAGTCATTTCAAATGGCAACTTTAGGGCTTTAAGAAACACTAAAATCAAGATTAATAATGTGGTACTCCGTAAGGGTAATTTTTTTCAGACCAAGCAGAGGGGAAAAAAATTATGGAATCACTCAATTCTGAGGAAAAAATTATGGAATCATGTAAAACAAACACACAAAAGAACACTCCAATACATCACTAGTATTTTGTTGCACCACCTCTGGCTTTAATAACAGCTTGCAGTCTCTGAGGCATGGACTTAATGAGTGACAAACAGTACTCTTCATCAATCTGGCTCCAACTTGTCCAGAGCTTGTATAATGATGACCCATCAGTAGGATAGGTCATCAATATTGGGATGTGACACCCAAGGGACCTACAATCAGCTGTTAAACAGGAGCACTGGGCAGTAGCAGTTTAATTTCTCATCCACTTGAGTGGGAGATGAATACTCGGCAGCAGCCACTGACCATATGGAGCTGTGATGTTCCATACATTGCTTACATCCGGCAGGAGCAGATAACAGCAGATCAATGGAAGTGCAGACTGGACTAAAGTTTCATGGTGACAGGTCCTCTTTAAAAGGTAATCTGTCAGCCGTAGCCCCTTTACATCGCCATAATGTCTGTATTCTAACATGCCCATTTTTAAATTGTGCTTGCACTATGGGAATCATTGGGTGAATAGTGCAGAGGGGACATAGATTTCCCCAGACCAATCCTCTCTCATGTAAAAACACCAACTTGGCTACTCGCCAGTGTGAGTGAACCCTAAATGTGATTGGCTAATTCTGAACACGAGCACATGTCGGATGATAAGCCTTTGTTCACACGTTGCATTTTTTTTCTCCAGGCAAAACCTGTTCTCTTGGCAGTAAAGAAGCTGCTTAAAAAAAAAAGCAGTTTTTGCTGCATTTTTCAAGATCCCAAAGTTCAGCATTGCTTCCACCACAGAAGCATGAACAATACAAGGTGTTCGGCCACTAATGCAAGACATATGTGAAACCATAAAAACATTTTTTGGAAAGTAGGGTTATTTGATCAAATTGTTTAGTGGACAAAGATTTTTGTCTCTGAAAAAATTGTGACTATTCTGAACAAAAAAGTTAATATGGGTTCATGAAAAAATACACAATTACAAATTAACAGCAGGGGGAGGTGAATTTGTCAGGAATAGTTTACCAAAGACATTGGCAGAGCATTGCTTTTGTAGGACATGGTTTACTTTCATACTTTGGTGGGCCCTTGAGATGACCAGGTACTGTTCAAATTTCACACCTTGGTCAGCCAATATTTATGTTGCACACCTATCACTAATTTAAACTGTACTAATCCTAACTGCCATTCTCAGGTGAATAGACCAAGTCATTATGATTTAAACTTGGGAAAAATCACAAAAATAAATGTGTTTCACATACTGCTATACAGTCTTTTTCCCCACTTAAAATACAGCAAAACCTGCATTTTTTTGCTGCGGTTTTGCATTTGCTCATCGCGTTGGGTCAGAAAAAAACACAGCAAAAACGCTGAAAGAATTGACATGCAGCAATTTTCAAAAACACAGCAGTTTTCCAATTCAGTAAGGAAAACAAATGTGTGCATGAGATTTCTGAAATCACAGCTTTTGCTAGTATTGTAAAATGCAGCTTAAAATTTGCACAAGTGCATAAAAAAAGCAGCAAAAGCGCAACATGTGAACATAGCCTAAGAGGGTGTTCACACTTATGCAACCACATTATTTTAGTGTCATTTTCATTTTCCCAGTGTGTTTCTCAATAGATGTGTTCTTGGTATAATTTTTTTACATAATAAAAACCTGGTATTTTAAACAGGTGTGTGTAGATTTTTATATATCCACTGCATACACGTGACGCCTTTAGAGAAGGCCTGGTAGAATGGCCCCAACAATCAGTACACCTTCCAAAAGCCTTGCACAGGTGATGACATGATCATTCATGTATGGAACCAGTACATGTACTTCTGTGCTATATATTTTCATGTATGCTTCTAACCATAAATTGGCAAATAGTGTAATGTAAAACATATGTATATCCTTGTAAGATGGAATACTGCTGGGAGAGCACTAGTGTGAACAGTGAGACCTGTGAATTAAAGTGTATCCAGGAATCATTTACACCCATTCCTCACAGATGTCTGCATCATTGTTTGTATCTGACGAGTAAGGACAATTAGAGGTATTGACCCCTCAACTTGACACTGCCAGGAAAGTGTTAATCATCAAGAAAAATGTTTGTTTTTTTCATGCTTTCTGCTAACCCTGGGGTACGTCTTATAGTAAGGTGCGTCCTATGGTCGGGAAAATACATTATATTCCTGTACATCCACAAAAGCAACCAGGGCAACAAGGGATATAATTTCTAAAACCCCCCAAAAACCATGTAGAACCCTGACTTGCAAGACAAAGTTACAATCTAAATGCTTATTTACCAGGGCGAGAGGGGCAGTCAAAGTTGAACACAGATTCCATGTTTCTTGACTCCGCTCCATAACTCACGTCAAATGGGTTTTGACCCTAAAACAGAACAGAATTATTTTCTTTACTCTTTTGCTTTAAAACTTAAGAAAAAAAAAAAAAAAAAAAAAAACATCCAAAGCATATTTATTTATTCTGCAAAATAAGGATGAACGCATTTAACCTCTGTCTAGTGAACTGTGAACTCTTACAAGACCGGTGGTTGTCATGTATCAGATCACATGCCAAACATTTTATCTTCTGCGTCTCTCAATTGAAACCATTCGGACATAGAGTTAAATGCCACCCATGTTTATTATAGATCGTACATATATTTTAGACACTTATCTTAGGATTTAACACGCTACACTCACTCTGGTTTTACCAATGACAACTATAAAAAAAAAAAAAAAAAGTCTTTAAACCAATAAAGATAAAAAAATTAAAAAAAAAGTTTGTAAGGTTTATTTCTTTTACAACAAAAACAGTGTTCTGACCCAAGCTTGGATACAAGTTGATGTGTTAATAAGCCTAGATGCTGGGTATATTCGGGAACATTAAAAATACAGTTTGATTAAGTTACTAAATTTTCTTAAGCGTCCTTTTATTTTTTAAAATGTTAAACATTAAGAAGGGAATTGTAGTAGTGCTTTCAATTTACAAGCAAGTAATCAAGCTACGCTTCACCGAGCGTTAATTATAGGCAGTAATGGAGTGGTTTGGGACAAAGGTTAAAGACTATTTTAATTACGGTACACTTATAATTCTAAGAGCAGAATAATAGTGGTAATATAAAGGAACACCAAACATACAGCATGTAAGACTTGATAATATGATTATAGCTAAAATAACTACTTCTACCAAATGATAACCTGGATACCTCAATGGTGGCGTGAGTAGGGTAGGTAGTCGCATCTCATTAGTTAGCAAAGAATTAAAAGGCAACATTGTAGCGAAGGAAGCATAAAGGTTAATGAGAAGATGGTGAGGGTCTTGTCTGATCATCGCTTGTGGTTCTGTGTTGAATGATCACCTGGCAGATGTAAGATTTGTGAGAAAGCCAAGGGCTCAAAATCATGCGATCTCAGTTCCCAATGACAGCTGGTCTAACCGAGATATCTGACCTGCTTCATTCATCCAGTGTTCTTAAAGCACCACTCCAGAGGTGTCGGAGTGGTGCTACTAATCTAGAGTCCCTGTCCTAGTAATAGAGGCAGTTGCTGTCTTCATCTGTTATCAGTTCCTGCCCGATCCCTCCAGGCACAAAGATCTTCAGCAGATCACCCGGTTGCCACGGCAACATGTGATCACATCAAGAGGGGTAAACTGATGGGCGCTTAAAACAACGCGCCCCTGAACCCCACGCTGTAAATTCCACCGAAAGAGGTTGACAACAGCATTTGTTAGGCCAACAGCTGCAAACTCAGCTCCACCACCAGCTGTTACAGAAAGACAATGGCTGAATAACAACCATCTTGCTCCATACACTTGTTCATAACCTGCTCGTCGTTAAGGGGTTGAAGAGTACCTATCACCAATCTGGGGCTGTCCTTTTTTTATTAAACAAAAGGATGATAGATACTCTAAGGATAAATTAGACCTGTTCCTTAAGGGGTTAATCTAACAAATGTCCAAAAGTAGGATACATCTGGTATCATCACATCCGCAACGACCAGCACAATTAAACTTATTAATTCTGCACGACGAACAAGGCAAAACAAAACCCTAAGCCAGAATAGCCATTTTTGTTCATCCCAACTCACATAAAATGAAATAAATGATCCAAAAGTCGTATTGACCCAAAAATAGTGGCAATAAAAACTATAACTTCAACTAAAAAATTCAGTCCTCAGAAAGATGAAAAAGTTCTGACTCAGAAAATGAAATTCTTATACTACACTTGGCATCACTGTAATCTTATGGCTCCATACTATAAAACTATCTTTAGCAAGCATATTGAACGAAAAAGAAATAAAAGCCAAAATTGATTTTTTTGTTGACTCCTACTACCAAATATGTTAAAAAGTTATCAAAAGTCAGAGTCATACCATTGAAAACTACAGCTTGTCCCACATAAAATAACCCCTTGTATAAACTCCGTTTACGGGAAAAAGGTTATAATTTATGGCTCTCAAGAGTATGAGGACTCAAAAACAAATGGTTTTTCTCAAAAGTAATAAAACAAAAACTACATAAATGTAGTATTACATAAAAGATACACAAAAATCTCTCAATACAGATACACAGATTATGTGATTAGGGTTACAACTCAGCATATAGAACATAAAAACTTCTTAGGGCATAAAGAAAATGCTCAAAATGAGTATTGTGCCTTCAAATACTTTATTAAATATAACATATATATCACAAGTTAAAAGCTAAAATAATTCTTGAAACAAAAAGAAACAAGATGCTGCATTATATGAAGGGATACATTACATGGATAATCCAGTACAAAAACATAATCAACATCATAGACAGCAATGCAGTAAAAGGATAAAATATAATCCCCATAGAGCAACAATAGGTCAAGAGTTGGGGTGGGCACTTAATTTTCCAGAGGGGACAAGAGAGACCGTGACTGTTGTGGAAAGCAGGCCGCGACCAATCAGCAGAGCGGGGTTTAAATTTGGCGCCAAAAATCACTGATTGGTCGCGGCCGGCCGCGACCAATCAGCAGAACGGCGTTGAAATTTTCCTTCCATATCGCTGATTGGTCGCGGCCGGCCACCGCGACCAATCAGCGCCGTATTAGTGAGGACCGGCGTTGCTTGTGCGGCTACTTCCGCTGCGAGAAGCCGGAAGATGAGCGGCTGCTCGCAGCAGAAGCATCCCGACCGCTCCCCGGTCCTCCGTTCACACTTGCCGTCCGGAGATCAGCAGGCCAAGCCGCTAATCTCCCGACGTTAGCCGCATGGAGGTGAGCGGCGCCGCCTGTCGGGGTACTTGTGCTGCCAGCAGCGGGGAGATGAGCAGCTAGCGCCGCTCATCTCCCGGCTGCATCACCGCTGACCTCCGTGCGGCAGATGAGCCGCCATCTTTTTCTGAAATCCCGCGTCGCTGATTAGCCGAGGCCGGACCAATGAGCGACGCAGGATTTCCTTGACAGACAGCGGCCGAACCAATGAGCGACGCGGGATCAGACAGACAGACAGACAGACAGACAGACAGACAGACAGACAGACAGACAGACAGACAGACAGACAGACTAACTATATATATATATATATATATATATATATATATATATATATATATATATATATATATATATATAGATATAGATATAGATATTGCCCAAGTTGGCTTCCAACACCATCAATAGTTAACATTCTAATGTGTAGGGAAGCATTGCAATTTAATTATTTTTAGATGCGAGAAAATCACTAGTGGTATGAACGGACACACTGATGGAAATTGGGCTTTTAATATGTATTAATAAAAAGAAAAATAATGTCTGAACAAGGCTTAAAGTGGTTGTGCACTACCCTGCCTCTGTTACTAGTTTTGCCATAAATGTTTAAGGATAATGCCCCTAAATTTCATGTTTTATGCCATTTGCTTCGCTTCCTATGCCCTGGCACCAGCTCGGTTGTCATAACGATCACTTCCTGTTCTGAATCCTCATTTCCCATCATTCATTCATTGTGTGAGGATGCAAGCCAGCAGTGAGCACAGACCTGTAACTTCGCCTAAACCTCTCCTATTCCTCCTCCACCTTCAAACACAGCCCCTATATGACCTCCTGTACAGGACGTTGCAGGAAACAGAAGTAATACATAAAGCACCAGAACATCACCCCAAATATTAAAGATTATCCACTACTCCTCCCTCACTGACATGGATGATGGGATGGATCAATGGATGGATGGGGAGAGATCTGAATATAAAGAATCTCATACACCAAAGACTACTGCTTAAAAGGCAATGCCATACACCAAAGACAACTGCCATCTGTCAGGTCATTTATGAGTACCATACTAACAGTATCCTGAAATAGGGCTTGGGCAACCCTTCAGGATTTGTAAGCCCCGAAAAATGAATACGTAAATGCGAAAGCCTTACTTACCTGTAACGGGATTTTTCGGAGCCCAGGACAGCACCACGAGAGAGAGGATCCGCCCATCAAGGACAGGAAACCTACAGGTTAAAAAGGGCAGCACCTCTCTCCCGCCTCAGTTTAAGTGAACAGAGCATGAGAGGACCGCCAAGGTTAATTACAACAAGACAAAACACAATATTCATTTTAAGCCAGTGACTTTAACTTCCCCTGTGGTTGCAAAAAAGGAAAATAACCTTATGGGGGTGCAAAACACGAGTGTAGGGAGGGAATATAAGGGTGCTGTCATGGGCTCCGAAAAATCCCGTTACCGGTAAGTAACTAAGGCTTTATTCGTACTCCCATGACAGCAGCACGAGAGAATTACAGAGACGAAGGAGATTAGGGAGGGACCACAGCCTGAAGCACCCTTCTCCCAAAGGTGAGATCAGAGGACTCCCCTAAATCTAAACTATGCCGCCTATAGAAGGTGGAGGGAGAAGACCAGGTGGCAGCCTTACATATGTCTTCGATGGAAACCCCCGTCTTCTCGGCCCAGGAAGTTGCTACTGCTCTGGTGGAGTGTGCCCTCAACCCCTCCGGGACTTCCTTATCTCCCGAAGAGTAGGCGAGGGTGATTGCTTCTCTAATCCACCTCGCAATTGTAGATTTTGAAGCTTTACAACCCATCCTAGCCCCCTGATGACATAAATAGGGAACTCTCTTTCCTAAAACTCTGTGAGACCTCCAGATATTTAAGTACGCGCCTTCTAACATCTAATGTGTGTAGTTTCTCCTCTTTCTGATTTTTAGGGGGAAAACAAAAAGTTGGAAGATTTACCCCTTGAGTTCTATGAAAACGTGAGACTACTTTTGGAAGAAAAGCCAGGTCAGGCCTTAGTACAATTCTATCATCCAGAATTTGAGTAAATGGTGGGGATATAGAAAAAGCCTGTATGTCACTTACTCTTCTGGCCGAAGTTAGAGCAACTAACAGGGCTGTTTTAAGAAGAATAATTTTATGGGTGGCTGAATCTAGGGATTCGAAGGGAGGGTTAGTCAAGGCATTTAAGACCAGGTTTAAATCCCAGGGAGAGGGTCTGGATTTAATAATAGGTCTACACCTGAAAGAGGCTTTTATAAACAGTGCTACCCAATAATTAGCGGCTATATCAAAAGAAAATAAGGCTCCTAAAGCCGAAACTTGTACTTTTAATGCACTAGTGGTTAGGCCCTGTTCTAAACCCTGCTGTAGAAATTCTAGCATCTTCCCAATAGGGATCCCATCCTCTAGTTTGAATTCTGAAAAGGACAGGAACTTTCTCCAAGTTCTAGCATAGATGCGGGTAGTAAAGGGCTTTCTGCTACATAGGAGAGTGTTTACTAAATTCGTGGAAAACCCTTTGCTGGTTAACAGTGCCCTTTCAAATTCCATGCCGTTAAATGGAGATTTGAAGCTGGAGGATGGGAAACCGGACCCTGAGTGAGAAGGTCCGTAATCTCCGGAAGGACCCAGGGGTCTGATATTGACATTCTGCGGAGACAAGAGAACCATGGCCTCTTGGGCCAAAGGGGGCATAGGAGGCTCATTCTGGCTTTGTCTGCCCTGATTTTCCTTAGGACTGACGGAAGCAGGACCATAGGAGGGAATGCATACGCCAAAGGAAACTCCCATGGAATCATGAAGGCATCCACTGCCAGGGGCCTTTCTCTGGGGTTTAGAGAACAAAATGTTGCCACCTTCCGATTGGATTTTGTCACGAACAAGTCCACTGTTGGAATAACCCACATTGCCACAATCTTGGAGAATATCTGAGGGTTCAAGGACCAGTCTCCTTCTTTTAGGCAATTGCGGCTGAGAAAATCTGCTCTGACGTTTTCTTTTCCTCTTAGATGAACAGCAGAAAGGGAGAGAAGATTATCTTCTGCTTTCTGAAGTCTGTCTGCTACTCTCATTAAGTCTTTTGAACGGGTTCCCCCTTGATGATTTATATATGCTACTGAGACTTGATTGTCCTAGAGTATACGGACATCCTGGCCCGGTAAATATACAAGGAACCCATTGAGCACATAATCAACTGCCAAAAGTTCCTTAACATTTGAGGAAAACTGTACCTCATTCTCTGACCAGGTCCCCTGAATTAAGTTACCTTCAAAATGAGCTCCCCAACCTGTAGCACCTGCATCTGTAGTCAAGACTGCAGTAGGTTTACTCTCCCAAGGGACTCCCCTGGAAAGATTAGTGTATACCAACCACAAACGAAGGGATTGTAAGGAGTGAGGGGCCAAGGTAAACTCCTGGTCTAGATGTCCATCTAGAATTGAGTCGTTATACAATATATCCCATTGAAGAGCCCTTGAGTGAAATTGGGACCAATGCACCGCGGAAAAACTTGAGGTCAGGGTCCCTAATAATGACATGGCTTTACAGAGTGGGTGTATCCACACAATGTTTCACTAGGCCCTGGATTTTTGCAAATCTTCTCATCTGATAAATGGCATAACTGTCTTTCTGAATCTAAAATGACCCCCAGGAACTGTTGAGCTTTTTGTGGGGTCAACCTAGATTTTTCCAGATTTAGAAACCAACCTAGGCCTTCTAGGACAGAAATTGTCACCTGAAGGTGGGCCTCGCATTGTAAAAAGGAGTTCCCCATTATCAGGAAATCATCAAGGTAAGGGATTATTAATATATCTTTTTCTTATATGAGCCATAACTTCTGCCACTAGTTTGGTAAAAACCCTCGGGGCTATAGCCCAGGGTTCCCCAACTCCAGTCCTCAAGGCCCACCAACAGGTCATGTTTTCAGGATTTCCTTAGTATTGCACAGGTGATGGAATTATTGCCTGTGCAGGTGATGCAATTATCACCTGTGTAATACTAAGGAAATCCTGAAAACATGACCTGTTGGTGGGCCTTGAGGACTGGAGTTGGGGAACCCTGCTATAGCCAACCCAAAGGGAAGGGCGGTACACTGGAAGGGTTTTACTACCCCTTTCATTTTAATGGCCAATCTTAAATACTTTTGATAATCCTTAAGAATGGGAACATGGTAATAAGCGTCTTTAAGATTCAGGACTACCATATAACAGTGGGGAAAAAGTAATTTTATTATAGTTTTTAATGATTCCATTTTAAGAAAGCTATTTAAGGATCTTAAATTTAGGATTGTCCTGAAACACCCATCTGGTTTGGGGACCAGGAAGAGCGTGGAGTAGAATCTGTGTCCCTCTTCTGTTTCAGGAACCTCAATCAGGACGTTTTTCTTTATTTAGGTCTTTAATCTCCGATACGAGGGCCGCTCTGAGGAGGAACTAGAGGGAATAATCACGAATCTTCTGTAAGGAAGGGCTTGAAATTTAAATTTAAGACCAAATCTAATCAGGCTCCAAATCCAATTGCTATGTGAAATAAGTTCCCAAGCCGGGAAAAACAATGACAATCTCCCTCCCACCTGGGCCGATTGGGATTCCCCTGGTTTCTGTTCATCTTTGGAAGAAAGAGCACATTCCTTAAGTTTTGACTTAAATGAACATTTCTTGCTCTGAAAAAATTATAGACAGAAAAGTAGAAGAATTAGTAGAACTTTAACGAAGATTCCACTTAGCCCCTGGAATATGTGGTACTGTAGAAGCAGAGGAATCCTTCTTAACCAGCGGAGGATCACGCCGAACAACAGGACCTTCCTTCCTGCTTTTTGCGGTGAACTTCCTAGTTGAACGACTGGACCCAGACTGGCAACGACGTTGCACCGCCTGTTGTGAGGGCTCCCCAGAGGGCTGCTCATGCAGCAGTTGTTCTTGCTGAGGTGATAGCTGCTCCTGTGTATCTCCCAGGTTACCAAAATAAAACAAGGGGCTGGGAAGCACCTCTGTATGCTGCCAGGTCCTTTTTATACTGGCCATACCAGGTACCTGTGTGGTGGGTCCCTGGAAGGAACCTCCCCCTCCCCCCAGGTGGGCTGATCACTGCCTCTCAGCAGCACTGGCGGGACACCCCTCGTCCGGTGAACAGTCTCCTGCTCCGGTGTCCTCACATCGCATGCATGCGGTCCCGTACTTCCTGGCTGCGCGCGAACTACGCCCACTTCTGGTGGAGGCCTCCGGCGCACCGGAAACACGTCACAGGGCCGCGCCTGACACGTTCCCCGCCGGCGCGGCCCAGATCTCTTGTATAGTGTAGCGGGGGGGGGGTTGCCCGCATACGGACCCACACATAGTGGACCATTCACCTCCGCAAGAGGGGATGTCATGCTGACCGCAACGCACACGGAGGTGCCCCAATGAGCCTTGCCGTGGCATCTCCAGAAGTTCAGGACCGACTCGGACAGGAAGTTCACCGCTCCAGGCACCCTGTCTATCCATCTGGGGCAAGAGACCAGTTCTTCATCCTGCAGGTAAGCCTGATAGGTCTCCCATCAAGGACAGGAAACCTAAACTGAGGCGGGAGAGAGGTGCCGCCCTTTTTTAACCTGTAGGTTTCCTGTCCTTGATGGGCGGATCCTCTCTTGTGGTGCTGTCATGGGAGTACGAATAAAAATATATTTCCCCCTTACCCCACTGATAATCCGTCCACCCCTCTGCACCGGCGTCAGTGATTCAGTCAGATGGCCGTATTACTAGCCTGAGGATCGCACTGCAATCCTTGGACTGGCCATCGGCTCTCCTGACCAGAGCGTGACAGCTGCATAGAAGTACATGCTGTCATGCTCAGGTCAAGAGAAGGGGAAGTCCAAGCATTGTGATGCAATCCTCGGGCAAGTAATATGGCAGACTGACTTAATCACTGACACCAGCGCATAGGGGTGAATATTTAGTTCAGATTTACAAGCACTTGAATAGCCGGCGTGCCACTATAAATATTCCGGGGCTTACAGCAACACAACAGGTCAACACCCAAGTCCTATTTCAGGACACTATTAGTATGGCATTCAAAAATGAGCTGACCAATTCCCTTTAAAACAAGCAACCAAAAACAAAATTTAAAAAGAACCTGATAGGAAATTGATGGCTGTATCACAGATTAAATGATAAAAGTAAGGTTGCTAAATAAAACAAAATATAAATGGCATACTAAGGTGAGAGGTAAATTGCTCTCAGCATATGTGTTATAAAACTTCAGCATGTGTTCATATCATGAAAGATCCGTAGTAGCTGTCCCGTGGATATAGCAAGTAGATTCGCCAGCCAAAAATAAAAAAAAAAAATTTGGGGGGAGCATAATAACTATTATTTTTCTGCCAACATAGCAGTATGAGGCTTTTCATTTGTTGATGAAGGGACATTTTAATTGGTACCATTTTGGAGTCTTTACGTTTTTATTAACACTTTCTATTTGGATTTTTGGATAACAGAATGAACCAATAAATCGCAATTCTCTAAATGTTTTTCCCTTTTTAATGCAGTTCCCCATGTGGTATAAGTGATAAAACAGCCTTTTTTCTTCAGTTCAGTACAATTAGCGATTCCTAATTTATACAGGGTATGTGTCGCTACTTTTGCACACTAAAGTAAAAAAATCTAATTGCATCAACATATTTCGAGAGCTGTAACTTCTTTTTCTGCTGACTGCTGAGTGAGGATTTGTTTTTTTCTTATGTGAGGAGGTGACCTTTTCGGTGATACCATTCTTATTTAGGAGTTTGTGATCGCATTTTATTGCATGGTGGTGTGATGCCCAACGTGGGGCTTTTGGTCTTCTCTATATGTATTCATTTTCTTTACGGTGCTCACTTACAAATTTTTTTATTTTCAGTTTTCCGTTAGATCCCTCCCATCCCACATGAGAATGCAAACTGATTGCTCTGATGAGCTCTGTACAACCACACCCCCACCACGGATTGGCAGCTTTCTGCCTATGCACAGTATACACAAAGCAGTCAGTGGTGTGGACAGGGTTGTACACATTCCAACAGAGAACTAGTAGATGTGTAGCAGATAAAACTAATTTTATCAAAATGACAGCAAGCAGCCGACTAAGTGATACCACTGGAATAGGGGAAAATGCCCATACATCATACTGCTCTCAGATGAGATTGCAAAAGGCTGGCGAGAAATTCCCTTTAAACATCCAGGACCGAGCTGGCAATGGGACAGACTCTGGTGGCAGGAACTCTTTTATCAGCCAAGTAGACATCGCAGTGAAGATGCCTGAGCCCGCATTATCACATGTCATATCGACATCTTCCCCATTATGATGTACAGGTCGGTCAAATATTAGGTAGTGGTTAAGCCCGGCATTGCAAGTGAATCTTAGATGCGATCGCTGTGCCCATGGGAGAATAGCAAAAATTTGGACCAACTAACAGATTGCAATAACTTACATGTTTATTGATGCATTACTACATTAACGCATAAGCACTTTAAGCCCATGCAAGTATAAAGATGGTACATAAGACTTTAGGAGTCAACGGTGTTTTCCCAAAATCGTAAGTAGTCATATAGTCTAGTCACATTGTAAGTAGTCACATGGTCATATATCTCCTATGCAAGGAGACATAGACCATGTGTTACTACTATATGCTCCAGTAGAATAAGAGAGCCATGTAGTATTGAATGCTTGGCCTTCGCTCCATTAATGGTCAATAGGGCTGTCAGAAATGGCAAAGCTGTGTACTACAGCTATGGGACTGATGGAGAAAGGAATGAATGGAGCAGAGGCAGAGCATTCAGGACCTATTCTATACATGCTTGTGCTAGGCAGAGCCCGGGTCTCATTGATCCAAAGCTCAAATCTCCAAATTGATGGAGGTCTCAGCAGCAGGACCACCAGCGATCAGCAAGTTATCCTCCATCCAATGGATAGGGAACAACTTGTGATTTTGGGAAAATCCCTTTAAAAATTTTAGTTTAAAGAATTTTCTTCATTCAACTTCCTTCAAAACATTTGACTGCATTTTTCATTTTATTGTACTGGGGCCTAGGGAAGTAACATTTGGTTTGTGTGCTCCTTCTTCGTCCCCATATACAGAGCACTAACACTATATATCAAATCTATGGGATGTGATGGGCACTGAATTATACGGACAGAGAACTGAAAGCAAGATATTAATGGGGCAGAATAAAGCCAATTCGATAATAAAACCCCACTCACCTTAAAGGAACGATGAAAACCTTTCATCTCGGGGCTTTTTTTCTGTACCATACTTGCAAAAATAAATACTTCCAAATTTAAAACCAAAGGACTGGTTTCTTAAACCTCAAAAAGTGGAATACTGCCGGAATTTGCAGTTGAAAATCTGGAATGAAGGATGAAAAAATTTGGGATTGGAGCTCTCAAATGGCTGGAAGAGACCCTGTGAAAACAAAAGCAAAGGCTGTGACATAAAACCAATCAAAACAAAAATTAAACTCGTTGTCCACTACTGGAAATCCTTGCTTTATCTATTCAGGACCCCAAAATCACTTGAACAAGTGCGGCTGTAGGAGGAGAGTATACATCGTTTTTATCTTATTTGAGGACCTGAATGGATTAAGCAGGGGTTATCCTGTAGTAGACAATCCCTTTAAATGAAAAAATTATTATGTTCACACAACAATGACCGCTGAAGTTTTTACAGGAACCATGCAAGGCATTCTTCCTGGAGAACAAAAATAAAAAGCAAAGCATGCAGCCACAACCTGCCTGTCAATGAGCAGAAGTAACTAGACCAGGGATGTCAAGGTCAAATACACAGAAGGCCGAAATTGAAATCTTGGCCAAAGTCACGGGCCAAAGCGAGTGTTCCTGCAGCATCTCCAGCCCTGGAGCTGATCATAAATCAAGTCAGTGATAGCTGTGTTATCAATAGTTCAAAGGGCCTTTTGATTAAAACTGAGAAAGCCAAATCAAATTAAAAGGATTGACAATTTTTTTTTTTTTTTTTTTTTTTTTTTTTACACAAGAGTTTATTGCAATACAGCAAAAAAACAAAACAAACATAAATTAACAGACAGTCCCTTTTTCTCAAAAAAAAAAAAAAAAAAAGACTCTCTCAGGCAGCAAGATCGAGATTTTGTAGACCTATAAAGGACTACAGGAGCTAGATTTTTCTGTTTTACAGAGGACCCTCAACTCATAGGTTCCGGCTCATTAAAGCAGTCATGATAAAAAGCTTTGAAAATTGCCAAATTTTATAGCAATGCGAGGCTGCGCTACAATTTTGTGACTTTTTGCAATCTCACCATTTTAGCCCAGCTCACACAAAGTCGGTGGAGCAGGGGAAGGATAAGGCCTTCGCAGCCCCTACTTGTCTTGACGAGGTATCACTTTCCTTATGCAACAAATTTTCCTCCAGTCCACCACTGAAGTAAGATCTGTGGCGAGATGCACATGGACACACCAGAGTAATTAAGACTCCAGCATGTCCCTTCATCAAGCCAGGTGTGAAAAATGCCAGACTTGATGCATCAAGGCCATAGTTCTTTCAGAAGACAGGATCATCCTCTTTAGGCCAAAATGGTGCAATAAAAATCACCTTGAAAGGTTCTTTCAGAATTTTTTTTTAGCTGAGCATTTAGGATTAAAGAAAGTGGAGGAAAGCCACGAGAGTTTGACAATCCAAATTTAGGCTAAGGAATCTACTGCATGCAGTTTGTCACTTGCGCTGAGATGGCCACACAGACATGCTACCTGAAACAGCGGGCACACCAATCTCACTTCTGGCTTCTGTGAACACACTTGCAGGGCCGCTAAGGCAGTGTTCTCCAATTCCAGTCCTCAAGGGCCACCAACAGGTCATGTTTTCAGAATTTCCTTAGTATTGCACAGGTGATGGAGTTATTACCTGTGCAGGTGATGGAGTTATTACCTGTGCAATACTAAGGAAATCCTGAAAACATGACCTGTTGGTGGGCCCTGCTCTAAGGTGCCCAAACAGCAGAAACCTCCCACAACTGACCCCATTTTAGAAACTACACCCCTCAAGGATTTAACCAGGGGTGTAGTGAGCATTTTGAACCCAAAAAAGGTACTACACAGAATTTGATAATATTAAGTAGTCCTACTGAATATGTCATCATTAGTGTTGAGGGCAAGTGCTCGATACTAGAGTTTGCATCGGGTATGCATCGAGTATTTGGAGTGCTCAAGTGACATGCTCGGGGCTCCACCCTGCATGTTTTGCGGCTGTTAGACACCCAAAAAAACATGCGGGGATTGCCTGTGTATGGCAGGCAATCCCAGCATGTTTTTTGATTGTCCAACAGCCACAAAACATGCGGGGCGGACAATTGAGCACCCGCTATACTCGGTGCATACCCGAGCACCCGATAGAAACTAGAGTAGCGAGAACTTATGCTCAACACTATTCGTCATATCGTCTTTTTTTTAACTTTTGAAAAAACCCTAACTGCAAAAAATGAAAGAAATAAAAACTATAAAATAAAAATAATTAATCTGATTAAGAGGATGACACAGGGAAGAGATGACATACTAATAATTAGTTTTTGATCAGTGTGATAGGGTGCATCAAAGTGATCAAAAGAAACCAATAGGAAAATTAACTATTGTTGCCGACCGATCTCACGCATGCACCAGCCTTTTTTTTTTTCAGGAAGACGGGGAGGGCCGGGGGACGGAGCAGGAGGGCTCAGGTAATGGAGAAGGTACTGGGGGGGGGGGGGGGGGGGGGGTGCTTGCGGACACAATTTTTCTTTCCTCTTACATGTATATCATGTCAGAAGAGAGAGAAATGATTTTAATAGCAGGCAGAGTTTTCTTTTAGAACGTGAATTTTTTCACTGAAAAACGGCTATCACATAATCGGGGTCCAGGTCCAGAAAATCCGGACTGATAGTGTTCTCCAGGGTCTCAGCTACTGGAGAGATTTAGCTGAGACCCTGGAGATTTTCGGACTCTGTAGGGCGCTATACCCTTATTATTCCGTTTTAAAACGGCAATGAGGGAATAAGGCTTCTTAGCGGCCGCTATTTTAATGTGTAACGGTGGTCGTTAAGGGGTTAAGCAAGAGGCACCATTAACCAAACAACACCACGAAGACCAAAGAGATCTCCAAGTAAGTCAGGGACAAAGTTGTTGAGAAACACAAATCAGGGTTGGAGCACCATCAACTCTATCATCATCAAACGGAAAGAACATGGTACCACAACAAACCTGCCAAGAGCCCACCAAAACTCTCAGCCCAGGCAAGGAAGGCATTAATCAGAGAGGCAGCACAGAGACCAAAGGTAACCCTGAAGGAGCTGCAGAGTTCCCAAGCAGAGACTGGAGTATCTGTCCATACGACCACAATAAATCGTACACTCCATAGAGAAGGCCTTTATGGACGAGTGGGCAGAAAAAAGCCTTTACTTACACACAAAAATTGTAAAGCTCGTTTTAAGTTTGCCAAAAGACACGTGGGAGACTCCCCAAATGTATGGAGGTCGATGCTGTGGTCAGAGGAGACCAAAATTTAACTTTTTGGCCACCGAGGTAAACGCTGTCTGATGCCAAACCTACACAGCTCATCACATGGAAGGTTTTTTGAACGGATTTAGGGTATTTTGAGGGTGCCGAATTCAAAAATCCCATTACTTTTGGTGAATTGGTTCTAGTTTTTGAGATCATTAATTTATGAAAATAATGCATTCTCCCAATGCGACTTGTGTGTGATAGCTTTTGGTCTCTTGGTCTGTCTTTTGACTCTAAGGCTATGTGCCCACGATGCAGAAATGCTGCATATTTTCTACGCTTCTCCCTGGCAGGAAAAACGCTTGCAGATTTTACATGCGATTTTTCCTGCCAGGTAGAAGAGTTTGTCAAGCGTTTTTGCATGCGGGTTATCAAGCGTTTTTCCAAGCGATTTTAGCATCACTTGGAAAAGTGCTTGACAACTTGTTCACACTATATAAATCCATGCAACAGGCATGGATTTATAGTAGTGTGACCAAGTTAGTTAAAAAAAAAAAAAATAAAGTGGTAACAAATAAAGTTTATACTCACATTCCGGTGTTCTCTCCACCGCGTCCGGTGTGTTGGGCGGCTCGCGGTGGTGTGAAGGACCTGCGGTGTCGTCATTGAGCCATGTGATGGGTCACATGACTCAGTGACGTCATGGCAGGTCCTTCACAACAGCGGGAGCATTGCAAGAGAGCGGACGCGACAGAGAACACGGGGAGGACATCGGATGCCGAGTATAAACTTTATTTTTTATTTTAAATTCTTTTTTTTACAGTTTCTATGGTACCCAGGTCTGGATGAGAGTCTCCTCTCCTCCAGACCTGGGTACCATCCGCACATTGAACCATGTGATATCCGCTTATCCACATGTAGTGATGCGGATGTCACACGGTCCAATGCAAGTCAATGGTGGCGATTACGCTGCGTGTCCGCAAAATTAATGGACATGCTGCGGATTTTTGAGCGCAGCATAAACGCTGCGGGCATCGACAGTGCGGCTTGTCATTGAGGACCATGGGGGGGCGGATTACCATGCGTTTTTGAAGCATTTACGCTACGGAAATTCCGCAGCATATACGCTTGTAAAACGCTACGTTGGCGCATATCCTAACAGTGTCTTAGGTAATGAAACATCCCATAGAATTATTTTGTAATTCAATTTGTAGGCTTACAATGCTATAAAAGTGACTTTCTGAAGCCAGAATTCTACAGTTATTAAAAGGGGTTTTCCCACGAACAAAAGTTAATTTGAATCAATGGCTGTGTCTGACCGTACAGGAACACGGTCTGATCATACCACATCTCCTGGACAGTGGAGGAAGCAAAAGAGTATACAGACATTGCAGCACGGGATCACAGCGGATTCATTTTGTGGGGTAAAATATTGTTTAAAAACAGGCAGTGAAATATTTTACCTCACAAAATGAATCCTCTGCAATACCCCGCTGTAATATCTGTATTGTCTCTTGCTTCCTCCCCTGCCCAGGAGCCGTGGTATCATCAGACCATGTTCCGTACACAGTCAGACAGCCAATTATTGAAAACCCCTTTAACTATTAAATATCTCAGAAATTGGAGCCAATCTGGCAAAACCAAAGTCATATTCATAACCAGCACCATAACCGTTCAGACATTGTTGGCACCAAAATCTCTGTATACCAGTGTTATCTTTGTTATTCTCCTCTGACCCGATTTATGACCAGTCCAGATGAACATTGTGGTCATAAATCAGCTCAGAGGAGCACAGAAAAATAAATTAATGCTACAGTACACACGACGTATTTTTAGTCAGTGCTGTTAGTGGAAAAAGCGGAAACTTCGACCAATGTTATTCAGTTGGGCTGTTTAGATGACCAGTTTGTTATTGTTTTTTTTTTTTTTTTTTTTTACAAGGACCAAATGTCTGAGTAAGAAAAAACTTGTAGCATGTCCTGGTCTCTTCCATTTTCGGATAAGAAATCGCCTACTCAAGTCTATGAATGCACAAAACAATTCAGATTCCATAAGTATCAACTGTGTAGCATTCGATTTTTACGGACACATTGGAAACTGATTTTTTTGGTCTTTTAAGCTGCATTCACCAATGCAATCAGATGCCTTCTAGATGGATTACGGATGAAAATAGCACATTTCTTTATACACTCGCATGAACTTAGTCTAATGGTTATAAATGCTACTAACAGAAAAGCTCATACTGCTCCATACTAACAAAAAGTGCCTCGTTCTGTTGATTTTGGAGGTTCTAGCGATCGGACATCCACAGATTTATACAGCAACACCTAGCATGCGGATAGGATGTCTTCACTGAACAACTCCTTTTAGGACTGGGGAACTGGATATAAATCCCTACATAGATAAGCCCAGCAAAACGCGTTTTAGTGCAGTCGCCATATAGTAGGGTTTGGATTGACTTCTGTCCCTACCATCTTACACTTACTCTTCACACAAGCTGACACTTAGGCTATGTTCACACTAGGCATTTTTCAGTGTTTTTTATGCAAATTTTCAGCTGCATTTTACAGTACCAGCAAAGTCTATGAGATTTCAGAAATCTCATACACACATTGTTTTTTGTGTCATCAGGATTTTGTGCTTTGCATGGCTTTTGCACAATAGAGCAAGTCACTTCTTTCAGCGTTTTTTGCAGCGGTTCTTCACCCATTGAAAGTAATGGGTGATGAAAAAATGCTGAAAAAACACAGGTATCAAGTTTTGCTGCGTTTTTCTGTGCCAAAACGCTTATGAAGTTGAATAGGTCATTTTTTTTTCACTGAACCTTAACAGCATACATAAAGAGACAAATGGACAGTAAAAAAAAAACAAGAAAAAAACAAGCAAAGGCTGCGTTCACACATTGCGTATTTTCGCGCGCTTTTTTGCAATGTGACGCAATGTGCCTTGTGTCTGCCAGCAAAGTGAATGGGAAATTCACTTTGCCGTTCAGACACTGATTTTACGCAGCGCGAAAGCGCAGCTGCCTAAAGAATTAACATGTCAACTCTTTACGCAGCTGCGTCCTGCGCTTTCTCCTATTGTGCCCATTATAAGCGATGGAATTACGCACCGGTGTTCACAAACTGCGTAGTTCCAGCGCTTTTTTATGGAGGAGCAGGAGAAACTATGGATACTCACCTATCCGATGGATGGGAGAGGCGTCCGGTCCGGTCCCGCGCTTCCAGCATCTGCCGGTGAAGCGATCAGGTAACTGTAGCTTACCGGCTTCTGGTCAGCTGATTTACAAGCCGGTCACGTGACAGTCAGCTGATCGCTTCACGGCAGATGCTGGAAGCCGCGGGACCGGACCGGACCCCTCTCCCATCCATCGGATAGGTGAGTATCCATAGTTTATTTCTTTTAAAGCAGTGTATGTACTGCAGCCAGAAGCTGTCTGTACATACACTGCTAGGAGGACACTCACAACACAGACACAGACAGGACACACAGACATACATTACATACAGGTGTCCATACTCCTCACACTTCATTTTCTCCTGCACTTCCGTAAAAAAACGCAGGAAAAAACGCAGTGTGTGAATGGAAGTGCTTTTTTTTTACCTGCGTAAACCGTAAAACGCAGGTAAAAAAAGCAGGAAATACGCGCGCGTAAAAAAACGCAGGGAAATAAGCAATGTGTGAACGCAGCCAAAACCTGCTTTTTTCTGCCTGCCAAGAGATCAGGTTTCACTGTAGAAAAAAAACGGCCTAGTGTGAACACACCCTTAGGCTACGGTCATACCTCAGTATTTGTAAGAAAAACCAGGAGTGGGTGATAAATACAGAAGTGTTGACGTGTTTCTATTATACTTTTCCTCTGATTGTTCCACTCCTGGTTTTGGCTAAGGCTGCGTGCACACGATGCGTTTTTCATGCGTTTATGCTGCGGAATTTCCGCAGCGGAAACGCATCAAAAACGCATGGTAATCCGCCCCCCATGGTCCCCAATGGCATTCCGCGGATTTTTCCGCAGCGTTTCTGCAGCGCAAATAAATCCGCAGCATGTTCATTAATTTTGCGGAAGCGCCGCCATTGACTTGCATTGAGACGCATAGAATGCGCGTCTGTACATTTGTACAAGCGGATTCTATGCGTCTTTATGTGCGGATGGTACCCAGTTCTGGAGGAGAGGAGACTCTCATCCAGACCTGGGTACCATTGTACCTGTAAAAAAAAGAATAAAATAAAAAGTTTATATTCACCTGTCCAACGGCTTCTCTCGGCATGCCGGCAGCGCTGAAGGACCTTCGGTGACGTCACAGTCATGTGACCGCAGGCCCTTCACCGCCGTGTCTCGCGATATGCCGGCAGCCGGGAACCAGCCAGGAAGCAGCGCTGCAGCACACGCCGGGGCATCGGGGGTGAGTATAGCTTTATTTTAAGCATTGTTTTACGGTCACACTATATAAATCCATGCCGTTTGCATGGATTTATATAGTGTGACCTAGTTGTCAAGCACTTTCCAAGTGATGCCAAAATCGCCTGGAAAGCGCTTGTCAATCTGCATGCGTTTTTTCTGCCAGGGAGATGCAGAAATGCTGCGGAAATTTTCTGCTTCATTTCTGCATCATGGGCACATAGCCTTACACGTACTGATTTAAAGTACTGACCAAATACTGATAGTGGAGCCGTAGCCTTATATTGTGATCAGTGCCAGCAATAATCCCTGTACAAGCATCCCCGACACCTGTGATGCCATATGTCCTATGGAGGAGACCCCGTGGGGGATCAGTTTCTGTGCTGGGCAAAGCTCCCACCCCCTGTACACTGGCACTCCCTGACCATGCCCTGTCCACTCCTAATCAGCAGCCGCCCGCTCTCTAGGACCGTGGTGAGGAGTTCCCGCATGTCTCATTGCATCATCTGAGTCACAGCACTTACAAGGTGCCATTATTAGAAACCTATAATCCACCAACACAGCTGACAATACAAAACCTAGAAGTCATCCACCCAAAGAGCTTTCCAACACAATATTAAAATATTAATCACACTTTATTGATAAATGGACACAATATCCCAAAATACACATGATTCGCTAATTAGGATTTACATACACAGATGGATCCAAACACGACAATACAAAAAAATAACTGAAAGAAATAAATCTTAAAAACAACTGGAAAGCCTCAGGCTAAACCCCAACCAACGAAGACATCCTACAATAAAGTACCCAGATTAAAGGGGTTGTGCACTACTAGGAGAACGCCTTCTCAATCTAAGTGTTTGCCCCCGTCAATATATAAACAGTGTTTATATATTGACGGGGGCAAACACTCAGATTGAGAAGGGGTTGTCTGAGTAGTGGACAACCCCTTTAATGTACAATACAAGCGACTATAAGAAGATGTGTGACAAACCCATGGGCATCTATGGAATATCTGACAGTAACAATGGATTTACACACAAATCCACAATTACCTGTGGACATGGTGGGACAAGTTCCGGCCTAAACAGTCATGAGCACACGTTTCACTTCTTCGTCAGGAGGTGTTAGTCCATATGGACCGGATGCCTAATACCTGGCTTGTTGATTTGTGAACCAATGGGGCTTAGCACAGCTAAATCAGGTGTGTAATTCCTGACTTTTGTATTTCCCTACATGTCTCTACGTGTTACACACAGGGCTGTGGAGTCGGTAAGCCAAACCTTCGACTCCTCAATTTCCATGGCACCGACTCCCTCATACATGGCTCATGTTTAAGTGATAAATTTACTGTAGCACAGATTCATCTCAGCTAAAAGTCTAAACCCTTAGATCAGGAATAGGACAGACATTTATAGGACATTTCAGAACTTTCCCAAATTCTTATGAGATAAATATTCCCCACAAACTGCATTGCACTACTGTACCCAATTTATTATATAATTTAGGAGTCGGTCCATTTTATACAGACTCCGAGAAAATGGGCTCGGAGTCGGAGAGTTGTGGAGTCTGTCATGTAAATTGAGGAGTCGGAGGTTTGGCTTACCAACTCCACAGACCTGGCTACACGCTCTCTCCCATATAGTCCTCGCCGCCTCTTACTGCCACAACCAGGCCTGTTCACGCCAATCCAGGACTTTTGGTCACAACCGGAATGCCTTGACACATGCACATCACAAAGTCGTAGAGAAATCAGGACGTGGCCACGACCTTACAACACACAACCTAGGCTGGGACTTATGGCCACGACTATGCACGGGATGCAAACATGTCCCAGGCCTAGTCCCAGCCTGGTGGAAAATGCTCTGGGTTTCAGAATGCAGTGGCGGTAAGAGGTAGCCCCAAGGATTGTACGGGGAACAGTGAGCAGCGGAGGGGATCGGTAAAGTGAGTATTGGTGGCTTTCTATGTCTTATGCTTATTATACCCTGGGGACACTCCAGACCGCAAAGTAAAAGGGGCATTCAATCTGTAGAGAATAAAATGGGCAAATCAAGTTTTCTGGGTAAAATCAAGCAGATTTGGCAAATTTCAATCTGATCAGATTCGCCCAAGTGCAACCTTTAGTTATGACAGATCTGCTTTTATCGGGATGGGAGTTACTGGGGTGATGAGACGACAACCAACACTGTATTATAAAGTGTATGACTGGCTGTGTGGGCACCGCGCTGCATGTACACCGCCACATTTACCAGCCTACTTCAGGGTCCAATAAAAGAAGTGACCTGACCACTAAACTATATAGAAAGTAAAAAAAAAAAAAAAAAAAGTGCCACAAAAAACTGACCAAAAAATACAAAAATACTCCAGGAATAACCCCAGTGTATAGGTAAAGCCTCTTCTGGTCCTAAACCAGTTTGCAGGTGACAGCATGCAAATCGCAAACCTGGACAGTGAGACTGCAGGAGTTTGGCTAGAGCCTGGAAAACCCCTTGAAGGAACCTGTCAGCTTCCTCAAGCTGCCACCATGTCATTCCTGAACAGTCTATACACTTCCAGTCTCTTATTTCTCGCTTACACATAAAAATCAATGTTAGAACTGCAGTGACAATGATAGTTAGTGGGTGACTAGTTGTGGGGACATTTCCCCTGGACTAACCAGGTTACCACGTCCCTGACGGCATGAGTGACATGACTTGTAAAAGCGGCATCACCGCCATGCCACATCCTCCCGGTCACTGAGCAGTGAAGTCGCTTGTATGCCCCCTGGCACCATCGGTGCCATGTGCATGCTCGCGGGGATGGAACAGACATTTATAGGACGTTTCAGAACGTTCCCAAATTCTTATGGAAACATTTACAGCACATCCTGCATTGTACTACTGTACCCAATTTATTATATATTTTAGAAGTCAGTCCATTTTATACCGACTCCACCGCCCTGGCAACACCAAGCTGAGCTAGAACAAATTCTACCCGAAACTTTACAAGCAATGAAGAGAAGCTACAAACTACCAGCTCTGTCTTCCTCAGCTCTGCAGCCACTATTCCATGATGTGACCAGTAGAACTAGCTCAAACTGGTGAAAGGCCCTCCTTAAAAGGGGCTGTCCAAGCAAGGACCACCCTAACATGGAGGAAGGATGCAGTCCTCTTTTGGTGGGGTACATAGAGGGCTGGGTAAGAAAGTTTCCTACGAGCCCTATGGGCCACATACCCCTGCAGCCCACACCACTGAGAAGCCATGTCCCCGTGGGCAGGCCGGGGCCTCCAGCAGCACTGCAGCATCACACCGGGACCACGGCACTGCCCGATCTCGGCCATCAGGCGCCACTGTCAGCAGCACCAACCTCAACGCCTGCTCGTACGACAGCAGCACGTACGGGCGACACGCTGCAGCCACTGCCCGACCACATCTCGGTTTACGTCTGATCCGTACAAGCAGTGTGTTCCCCAATCGGGCCGCTACATACCTGGAGGGCTCTGCAGTGGAGGGCGCACTGCTGACAGCCTGCTGCCGCTGGTGACATGAGAGGGCTGACGCATGACACTGCTAGCTCCCTTATATAGACTCGGTAAGGGGGTGTGTCCGGAGTTCACGTGACGAGTGATCATGTGACGGGGGACTGACGACCTCCTGTATACGTGCGGTTGTTCACTGCAGCCCCTGACCAGCTCCGGCGGACATGTAACCATTGCATCACACTGGCCTCCGTGACCCGGCGGTGGCAGGGCTCACCTGTCTGTATAACAGGCCATGAGTGCTGGAATAGTGCGGCCTCCAGATTAGCCATGCGTGGCCGGAGCATCGGACGTGCCACTCCACTGGTGACCGCTCCATCAGTGGCAGGCTGGAGGTGCCCTGTCCCCGGGGGACATGCTCACCATGGCCGAAGGTGCCACTCTTCCTACAAATACTGCGTGCAACATGCACATATATGGCAAGTGTAATAACACATCACTGGTCACTTACATCTGGTGCTAGAGGGGCCACTACTGAGATAGGTGGTGCTAGAGGGGCCACTACTGAGATAGGTGGTGCTAGAGGGGCCACTACTGAGATAGCTGGTGCTAGAGGGGGCCACCACTGGGATATCTGGTGCTAGAGGGGGCCACCACTGGGATATCTGGTGCTTGAGGGGGCCACCACTGGGATATCTGGTGCTTGAGGGGGCCACCACTGGGATATCTGGTGCTAGAGGGGGCCACCACTGGGATATCTGGTGCTAGAGGGGGCCACCACTGGGATATCTGGTGCTTGAGGGGGCCACCACTGGGATATCTGGTGCTTGAGGGGGCCACCACTGGGATATCTGGTGCTAGAGGGGGCCACCACTGGGATATCTGGTGCTTGAAGGGGCCACCACTGGGATATCTAGTGCTTGAGGGGCCACCACTGGGATATCTAGTGCTCAATGGGGTTGCCATTGGGATTATACTTAAAGAGGACCTGTGTGGAGGTCAAAAGTGGCCAATTTTCGCTCCTATTTGATTCTTGCAGCTCCCCATAGAATTCTGTTATAGGTTTTTTTATTCCGTGATACAGGTCCAGAGATATGGGACTTTTTATGTAGTGCTAATTTTTATGGTCTTGTCAAGGGGGTGTGGCTATGAGGGTAATTATGCAGAGCAACCTGAAGCCACGCCCGCTGGTAAAGACAATAACTATTAACACAAATGCTGGTGTCACTGGGACTGTATTGTGGATTTTAAAAAAAAAGAAAGAGTCAGAATACTCGGGAGCAGCAGGAATAAAATAAGAGTAAAAACTGCCCCCTTGAGACCTGGTGACAGTTTTTTTTAACTCCTTCATGCATGTGGGCGTAACTACATTTTGCTCAGGGTGCCTGTGTGAGGAGGGGGCTCAGTAATTGTACCCGCTCCACACGTGGCAGGTGACATCTGTATTATATAGCTGGCAACTGTGTCTAACAGCACGGCTGGAGCTGTGGCCTCAGCTGTCAATCATTTCTGCGCAGCTGTCAGTCTCTAAAGGAACGAGTGCTGCTACAGTACTGTGCTATTGCAGTATATAGAGCAAACGATCAGATGATCGCAGGTTCAAGTCTCCTTACAGGATTACAAAAATAAAGTAAAAAAAAAAAAGGTTGTAATAATTTAAATCACCCTTATTTTCCATCATTAAAAATCAAGAAATTAAAAAAATGATCATCTCATATTATGTCTATAACAATCTGATCTATCAAAATATAAAATGAATTAACCCAAATGGTAAATGTCGTAAACAGAAAAAAAGTCAGAACGCCAGAAATGTGTTTTCTCAGTCACCACACCTCCCTAAAAATGTAAAAACACAAAGAAAAACTGAGTGTACAGCATATAAAAAGAGACTTTATTAATAGAAGTATAAATACACAATATTATCAATATAATGAATAAATACCAGAGGGAGACAGTACAGAACCACGGGGGCACATAGCAGCTAACCACAGCTAGCCAATATGGTAGAATGGTATAAGAGAGAATAAGGGGAGGGGGGAAGGAGCAACCCAAGACAACATGTGCACAAAGTGGCAAGATAGGAGAGGCATCTATAGAAGGATGTCAAGCATTAAATAATGATGGGTATGTGTCCCATATTTCCCCCAAATGGGGGCAGAATAGATAAAGACCATAATACAGGATGCACTCACCAAAAAGGCCACCAAGGGGCGCTAGAGGAGGGGGTCAGGGAACACGGCAGGAGCAAACCAATGTGGGACCTGCGTGGTTCTGTACTGTCTCCCTCTGGTATTTATTCATTATATTGATAATATTGTGTATTTATACTTCTTTTTCTTTGTGTTTTTACATTTATCTTGAGTAAGCAAATTTTTTTCACGACTATGGGGTGTGAGTTGTGGTTCTTCCGCACTCCATACTCGTGATCTCTATTATGCTGGCCGAAGTGTTTTCTATTACCTCCCTAAAAATACAGTAAAAAACAATCAAAACATCTTATGGGCATTAAAATTAAAGAAGTTGATCCTCTACTTTTACGTTGATGCCATATCCGTAGTATAGGTCATCAATGTATGATCGGCTGGGGTCCCGCACGCGGCACCCCCGCCGATCAGCTGTTATCGGCGGCCACCGGCCGGAAGCGCTCGCCTGCGGGGCTCCACCATCAAATGGTAGTGGCCACCGTGGTGTACTACACATCCGCCTCCCATTATAGGAGGTGGATGTGCAGTACACCGCGGCGGCCACTACCCCTTGACGGCGGAGCCCCGCAGGCGAGCGCTTCCAGCCGGCGGCCGCCGCAGCTGGCACCGATAACAGCTGATCGGCGGGGGTGCCGCGTGCGGGACCCCGGCCGATCATACATTGATGCTCTATCCTACGGATAGGGCATCAATGTAAAAGTAGTGGACAACCCCTTTAATATGAATGAAGATGATGGGCCGATGAGCAAAAAAACAAGCCCTCACACTGCTCCATTGATGGAAAAATAAAAGTGTTACGGGTCCTTGAAATTGACAACATGAACCCAAAATATATATATATTTTTTTTATAACAGTCAGGAATATTTTCACAATTGAAATAAAAAAGCAAAAAACTATGCAGATGTGAATGCCTATGAGGCTGTGCAGTTCTTAGACTGTGAATGTAGGGCATGAGCAGTGTCCTCAGTCTGGACGGTTTCATACAGTAGTGTTCAAAATAATAGTCCAATATGACTAACCAGATTAATCACTATTTGTGGTATAAATTATATTACCACATGACAAACAATTTACCATTTGGTGCAGTAGATAGTAAGAAAACCAACAGAATCAGCATTCATGATCTGCATGTTTTTGAGTCTGTGTATTTGAATAATTAATTGTAAGGAGGTGTGTTCAAGATAATAGCAGTGTGGAGTTCAATTAGTGAGGTCAATCATTCTGTGAAGAAACAGGTGTGAATTAGGTGGCCCTTATTTAAGGGTGAAGTCAGCACATGTTGTACATGCATTTCTCCTTGAAAGCCTGAGAAATATGGGTCGTTCGAGACATTGTTCAGAAGAACAGCGTACTTTGATTAAAAAGTTGATTGGAGAGGGTAAAACTTTTAAAGCAGTGCAGACAATGATAGGTTGTTCAGCTAAAATTATCTCCAATGCTTTAAAATGGAAAGCAAAACCAGAGAGACCTGGAAGAAAACAGAAGACTACCATTCGAATGGATCAATGAATAGCCAGAATGGCAAAGGCTCAGCCAATGATCAGCTCCAGGATGATCAAAGACAGTCTCAAGTTACCTGTGAGTATTGTGACACTTAGAAGACGCCTGTGTGAAGCTAATCTCTTGGCAAAAAGTCCTCGCCAAGTCCCACTGTTAAAAAAAAGACATGCACTGAAGCGGATACAATTTGCCAAAGAACACATCAACTGGCCTAAAGAGAAACGGAGAAACATTTTGTTTTTTTTGTGAAAGTAAAATTGTTCTTTTTGGGTACAAGGGCCGCAGACAGTTCGTCAGACGACCCCCAAACTCTGCATTCAAGCCACAGTACACTCTGAAGACAGTGAAGCATGGTGGTGCAAGCATCATGATATGGGCATGTTTCTCTGACTATGGTGCCGGACCTATTTACTGCATACCCGGGATCATGGACCAGTTTGCATATATTAAAATACTTGAAGAGGTCATGTTGCCTTTCGCTGAAGAGGAGATGCCATTGAAATGGGTGTTTCAAGAAGACAACAACCCTAAACACGCCAGTAAACAAGCAAAATCTTGGTTTCAGTCCAACAAAATTGAGGTTATGGAGTGGCCAGCCCAATCCCCGGACCTTAATCCGATACAACACTTGTGGGGTGACATCAAAAATGCCGTTTCTGAGGCAAAGCCAACAAATGCCAAAAAATTGTGGGATGTAGTCAAAGCATCCTGGGCTGGAATAACAGTTGACAAGTGGCAGAAGTTGGTTGACTCTATTTAACATAGATGCGAAGCAGTTCTAAAAAATTGTGGGTATACAACTAAATACACTGCTCAAAAAAATAAAGGGAACACTCAAATAACACATCCTAGATCTGAATCAATGAAATATTCTCATTGAATACTTTGTTCTGTACAAAGTTGAATGTGCTGACAACAAAATCACGCAAAAATCATTAATGGAAATCAAATTTATTAACCAATGGAGGCCTGGATTTGGAGTCACCCCCAAAATTAAAGTGGAAAAACACACTAGAGGATGATCCAACTTTGATGTAATGTCCTTAAAACAAGTCAAAACGAGGCTCAGTATTGTGTGTGGCCTCCACGTGCCTGTATGACCTCCCTACAACGCCTGGGCATGCTCCTGATGAGGTTGCGGATAGTCTCATCATGATGTCCCAGATGTGCTCAATCGGATTCAGGTCTGGGGAACGGGTGGGCCAGTCCATAGCTTCAAAGCCTTCATCTTGCATTAACTGCTGACACATTCCAGCCACATGAGGTCTGGCATTGTCCTGCATTAGGAGGAACCCAGGGCCAACCGCACCAGCATATGGTCTTACAAGGGGTCTGAGGATCTCATCTCGGTACCTAATGGCAGTCAGGCTACCTCTGGTGAGCACATGGAGGGCTGTGCGGCCCTCCAAATAAATGCCACCCCACACTATTACTGACCCACTGCCAAACAGGTCATGCTGAAGGATGTTGCAGGCAGCAGATCGCTCTCCATGGCGTCTCCAGACTCTGTCACGTCTGTCACATGTGCTCAGTGTGAACCTGCTTTCATCTGTGAAGAGCACAGGGCGCCAGTGAGTTTGCCAATCCTGGTGTTCTGTGGAAAATGCCAAGTGTCCTGCACGGTGTTGGGCTGTGAGCACAACCCCCATCTGTGGACGTCGGGCACTCATACCACCCTCATGGAGTCGGTTTCTAACCATTTGTGCAGACACATGCACATTTGTGGCCTGCTGGAGTTCATTTTGCAGGGCTCTGGCAGTGCTCCTCCTGTTCCTCCTTGCACAAAGGCGGAGGTAGCGGTCCTGCTGCTGGGTTGTTGCCCTCCTACGGCCCCCTCCACGTCTCCTGGTGTACTGGCCTGTCTCCTGGTAGCGCCTCCAGCCTCTGGACACTACGCTGACAGACAAAGCAAACCTTCTTGCCACAGCTCGCATTGATGTGCCATCCTGGATGAGCTGCACTACCTGAGCAACTTCTGTGGGTTGTAGAGTCCGTCTCATGCTACCACGAGTGTGAAAGCACAACCAACATTCAAAAGTGACCAAAACATCAGCCAGAAAGCATTGGTACTGAGATGTGATCTGTGGCCCCCACCTGCAGAACCACTCCTTTATTGAGTGTGTCTTGATAATTGCCAATAATTTCCATCTATTGTCTATTCCATTTGCACAACAGCATGTGAAATTGATTGTCAATCAGTGTTGCTTCCTAAGTGGACAGTTTGATTTAACAGAAGTTTGATTTACTTGGAGTTATATTCTCTTGCTTAAGTGTTCCCTTTATTTTTTGAGCAGTGTATTAGATTAGTGATTCACAGGAATGCTAAATCCTCAAAAAAAAGAGTACATATTGTGAGTTTGTAAAGACAAATGCAGTAGTAGTTAATATCTCGTATATACATTTCTCTTCATGTTCTGAATTAGAAAACAGTGTGAAATGTTCCCAATTCATGGAAATAAAAACTAGTATAAAGATTTTGTGCTTAACTCATGTTTTTGAACACACAGCTATTATTTTGAACACTACTGTATGACTGACATTCACGGCCTATGTGTGGCCCTCAATGTTTGGACTTGAACACAACAGTCTATGCCTATGTGGCGATACAGTTCTTAGACTGTGAATGTAGGGCATGAGTAGCATGCTACGTCTGGCCGGTTTCATATGTCTGACATTCACGGCCCATGTGTGGCTCTCGATGTCCGGACCTGAACACAACAGTCTATGTATGCCTATGAGGTCAGAAGCCGGTCCGGACCGTGCAGCCTGTACTTAGACCTTGAATGTAGCACATGTGAATCTGGCCTAAAAGTTACACAGAGTATATAAATAACTCGCTTCCTGGTGATAAGACCCGTCCTCGACTATGTGGCCCTGGAGTCCTGAGAAGACATACCTCCCTATTCAATATAATGGGCAGCAGCACAGCAGTTCACAGTCTGAGCTATGTGAAATGTGGCCTGATACATGACAAGGAATGTGCCACTCGAATGAAGGTACTAGGCTAAGCCATCCTATACTCCTTGCCACTACTACCATATTTCTACCTATACAGATGTGCATATTAGTGCGGTGCTCTGAAGTTGGGATAATCCTAAGGTACATATGATTCTGCCAGCCTTGCTCTGAAGACTATATGAGAATAGGGTCATAGTCTGTGGCATCTAATCACCCTGCCGAGATCGTTCACATTCATGTTGCAGATTGATGTATACTTTACATGTAATGTGAACAGCGTGGCGATAACGAGTTGTCCTCTTTTAGTTAGGGCTTTTTCACACGTCAGTGTCTCCGGTACGAGTGGTGACAGTTTCCACACGTACTGGAGACACTGACACACGCAGACCCATTCAAATGCAGTGCCCTATAAGTCATACAGGGAAAACTGACCTCCTAGAAGGAGTCAGCTAGTCTGTTTTTAATCATGTGATGTCATAGACCTAATGGAAAAGAGAAGACTTAACTGGGTATAAGGGTAAGATGATCAATTGTAAGCACACAGTACCATATAATATGCAAGGAAAGAAGGACACCGGACATAATTCTAATTGATATATTATTTTCCCATAGGGTCCATCTAGTGGAATAATATAACCACCATATTTCCAAGTATATTTTTTCCGAACTAAGCATACCAAAATGTATATAACATTAATAGTTTAGCTACATATTACATTCCTGAGGTTTCATACTGTCAAAAATCTTAAAACAAGAGAAACGGTTGAGTTTCCTAATCACAAATTCATCAGTGTATTGTTTAAAACATGGATTATGGCAGAGATTGCATTGAAATATTATATGGTAATTTGTACCAATTTTGTGAAACATGGAGTGGGCTCGAAATAGGCGTTTACATCAGGAGGTATTCACATGTACCTTTTTGTTAACAGGACATTTGATCTTCCTGTAGACTTGCAGGAGACACAGTTCTAAGTGCTTAGGAGTGGCACAGGCAGCACGATGGCTCAGTGGTTAGCTCTGCAGCCTTGCAACACTGGGTCTTGGGTTCAAATCCCACCAAGGACAACATCTGCAAGGAGTTTGTATGTTCTCCCTGTGTTTGTGTGGGTTTCCTCCCGATTCTCCAGTTTCCTCCCACACTCCAATGACATACTGATAAGGAATGTAGATTTTGAGCCCCAATGGGGACAGTGCCCATAATGTCTGTAAATCGCTGTGGAATATGATGGCGCTATATAATTGAGCATAATAAATAAATGTGTACATTAAATGGGCTCTCCACTAAATTTCTGAAGTAGTGGACAACCCCTTTAAGAAAATGTTTGAAATCAGACTGCAATTACATTGACACTCTGTTTTTCCTTGAGCTGCTGCACTCTTGCAGTGATTTTATGAAATTGCTGCAGTTTTTTTTCTAGTTTTTTGACTTGCTTGTTGGCACTCTAATTGTGAGTGCTCATCTGGTTCATTTGTCTTCCTCCCTTGTGTAACCTATTTATATGGTATAAAATTGGTGTTGTGAGTCGCCATGTATCCCCAGCCTAACAGCAATTTTCAGACAAGTCGCGACTTGCTGTAGTGCGACTATTTTAGAGCTGCGATTTTTCTTAAAAAATGGCCAAATCGCAGACAAGTTGCATTTGACTTGCAATGAAGTCTACATCAGTGATATGTGTGCTACTTGCGACCAGTGACAGAAAATCCAAGACATTTGGAAACATTTAAGACTCTGCCTGTTGCCCCGGTGCACACTCACCGACCAGCGCATGCACTGTGTGTTTTGCTCTACAAGTACTTTCTGTAGTGCCGGCGTCCCTGCCCTCTGCTAGGCAGGGACGCTGTTCCCCTCACCGCTCTGCTCCGTGCCCGGCGTCCCTCTCCCGCTCTGCTGGCAGCGCGCGCTTCTTCCCGGCCACTGTGCTTAGGGCGCGCGCGCGCGCCCTCCCTCCCTCTTAAAGGGGCCGCGCGCGCCGTCCTAAGGAGTCCCCGGCCAATGGCCGGAGGACTTTACCATATATAAGGCACCTCCTCCAAAATGGAGGTGCCCGAGCAATGTTGTTGCACCGTTCTACTCTGCTTCAGCCCTCAGGTCCCGTTGCCAGTTACCTGCCAGTTACCTGCCAGATTCCTGCCAGCTTGCTGTCCTAATCCTGCCTGATTTCCTGTTACCTGCCTGCCTGCCTGAGGTCCGACGGTCTGCCTTACAACTCCGGTCAGTCTGTCTAAGGACCAACTTGCCCGCTCACCTGGGAGCACACATCAGCTACCTGCCTGCTTGCCTGAGGTCCGACGGTCTGCCTTACAACTCCGGTCAGTCTGTCTATGGACCAGCTTGCCCGCTCACCTGGGAGCGCTTCTCCGCTACCTGCCTGCTTGCCTGCCCGGAGGCTCCGCTGTCACGTGCTGTGACCACCAGCTATTCCAGACTCTTGCCCGCTCACCTGGGAGCGCTTCTCCGCTACCTGCCTGCTTGCCTGCCCGGAGGCTCTGCTGTCACGTGCTGTGACCACCAGCTATTCCAGACTCTTGCCCGCTCACCTGGGAGCGCTTCTCCGCTACCTGCCTGCTTGCCTACCTGGAGGCTCCGCCGTCACGTGCTGTGACCACCTGCTATTCCAGAGACTCTCGCTTGCTCACCTGGGAGCACACATCCTCCATCTGCCTTGCTAGCCTACCTGGAGGTTCAGCCATCACAGGTCGTACCTACCCTTTACCCAGAGACTGCCCCGGTCACTTGCCGTGACCTCCAGCCCGTTCTTCCAGAGACTGCCCCGGTCACTTGCCGTGACCTCCAGCCCGTTCTTCCAGAGACTGCCCTGATCACTTGCCGTGACCTCCTGCCCGTACACCCAGAGACTGTCCCGGTCACCTGCTGTGACTGCCTGCCTGGTCGCCACCCGCTCCCTTACAAGGACCGCTCCCTTGTATAGTAGCCCAGAGGTTCCGCCTCCCAGACCCGTTACAGTTTGCTGGGGCCATGGAACCCGGTGGCACCCAAGCTCCCTCGCTCTTGGACCTGTGTCATGAACTGTCCCGTCAAAGGTCCCAACAGGAGTCCATCCTGGGTCACCTGCGGAATGTCAATACTCGCCTGGACACTCTGACTGCTCCACCAACAACCTCCGCCAGTGCCATGTCTCGCAATCCGGCAGCTCCGCTGTCCACTAACACCATGATATCCTACCCCGGACCTCGGCTTT
Organism: Phyllobates terribilis; assembly: GCF_046119375.1. Classification (NCBI taxonomy): domain Eukaryota; kingdom Metazoa; phylum Chordata; class Amphibia; order Anura; family Dendrobatidae; genus Phyllobates; species Phyllobates terribilis. Next base: position 722,081,083 of record NW_027362761.1, on the reverse strand, counting down.
CTGCACCTCCTCGCTTCGGAGGCGACTCAGCCCAGGCTCGGGGCTTCATAAATCAGTGCACCCTGCACTTTGAACTATTGTCCCACCAGTTTAACTCCGACCGAGCCAAAATTGCATTCATCATGTCCCATCTCACCGGGGAGGCCCTGGCCTGGCTAAATCCTCTATGGGAGAGAGGAGACCCCCTGGTGTCCAACTTTCCTGCTTTTCTCACGGCTTTCCGGAAAGTCTTCGACGAACCCGGACGGAAGACCTCATCCGCATCATCGTTGCTACGCCTCCGTCAGGAAAGTCTCACCGTGGGCCAATATGCCATACGGTTCCGTACCCATGCCTCGGAGCTGGCCTGGGATAACGACGCTCTGGTTTCCGTCTTCTGGGAGGGTCTGTCCGGCCGTATTAAAGATGAACTTCCCGGTCGGGACATTCCTACCACTCTCGATGACTTAATAAATCTTGCCACCCGGATTGACCTACGGTTCCAGGAGCGTGCCAGAGAGGTCACCCGTGAGAGGAGGTTACCACGTCTAGCTCCTACTTTTCAGAAACCCGTCACTCCTTCTGTCTCTAACCAGGTACACCCTCCTGAGCCTATGCAGGTCGACCAGACCAAGATGGTCAAGACCCGTCAGGACTTACGCCGTGCCGAGGAGACCTGCTTCTACTGTGGCAGTAAGGAGCACCGGATCCGAGCCTGCCCGGAGAGGTCGGGAAACGCCTGTGTCTAGGTTCGCTCAGAGAGGTCCACCTAGACAAGAATAAATCCTCTCCATCCCTGCTGTTGTCAGTTTCAATCGTCTACGGGGAGAACCGTTATTTCGAACTAGCCCAACTGGACTCTGGAGCAGCCGGGAATCTTATTTCACAGTCCCTGGTAGAGAAATACCGCATCCCCACCAAACCTCTGGCTGTACCCTTGTCTGTTGCTGCCGTGGATGGGGGGCTCTTACCACGCCCCATCCAACTCATCACCGAATCCATTACTCTGCAGGTGGGAATGCTGCATTCTGAAAGTATCTCCTTCCATGTTCTGCCTGGACTCTCTCACGCCCTCTTGCTAGGCCTACCTTGGCTCCAGAAACATGCACCCGTTCTTGACTGGCAGACCGGAGAAGTCCTTCGCTGGGGACAGGGCTGCCATAAGACCTGTCTGGTTCCCGTTCATCCCGTCCGTCCTTCTCCTACCCCAGCTAATCTACCTGGACTTCCGATTCCTTATTGGTCTTATGCTGATGTCTTTAATAAAAAGGAGGCAGAGACACTACCCCCTCATAGACCATACGACTGCCCTATCGACCTGTTACCTGGTACTTCTCCTCCCCGTGGGCGTATTTATCCATTATCCGCTGCTGAGACCCGGTCGATGTCCGAATATATTGAGGAGAATCTGGCCAGGGGATTCATCCGGAAATCTACCTCCCCGGCGGGAGCAGGCTTCTTTTTCGTCAAAAAGAAGGACGGCTCTTTCCGTCCCTGTATAGACTATAGAGGCCTTAACCAGATCACGGTGAAGAATAAGTACCCCCTTCCGCTCATTCCGGAGTTATTTGATCGTCTGAGGGGGGCTAGAATCTTCACCAAACTGGACCTCCGTGGGGCGTACAACCTGGTTCGTATCCGTCAGGGGGATGAATGGAAGACGGCATTCAACACCCGGGACGGCCACTATGAATATCTGGTAATGCCCTTTGGCCTCTGTAACGCTCCTGCCGTCTTTCAAGAGTTGGTCAATGACCTCTTCCGGGACCTTCTCTACTCCTGCGTAGTGGTGTACCTGGACGACATCTTGGTCTTCTCTCCGGATCTCCAGACTCACCGGAGGGATGTTCGTCAGGTCCTGCTCAGGCTCAGGCAGAACCATCTCTACGCTAAATATGAGAAGTGCCTCTTTGAGCAGACCTCGCTTCCGTTTCTGGGCTACATTATCTCTCAGACCGGCCTACAAATGGATCCTGAGAAACTGTCTGCCATCGAGAAATGGCCCCGACCAGAGGGGTTGAAGGCTATTCAACGGTTCCTGGGCTTCGCCAACTATTACCGCCTCTTCATCCCGCACTTCTCTTCCCGGACTGCCCCAATTTCCGCGCTCACCCGTAAGGGTACTAATCCCAAAGAGTGGCCGCCCGAAGCAGAGGAGGCCTTTCTTTCCCTAAAACAGGCCTTCTCTTCCGCCCCGGTGCTGCATCGCCCGGACGGCAACAAGCAGTTCTTCCTGGAAGTTGACGCCTCCTCCTCTGGAGCCGGAGCGGTACTTACTCAAAAATCATCTTCCGGGAGAATGGTAACTTGTGGCTTCTTCTCCAAACTCTTCTCCTCTTCTGAGCGCAACTATTCCATAGGAGACCGAGAGTTATTGGCCATCAAGCTGGCGTTGGAGGAGTGGCGTTACCTACTCGAGGGGGCTCTTCATCCGGTAATAATTTACACTGACCACAAGAACTTGGCTTACCTCCAGCATGCCCAGAGACTTAACCCGCGCCAAGCCCGGTGGTCCTTGTTTTTTGCTCGCTTTGATTTTGTTCTTCATTTTCGCCCGGCTGACAAAAACGTCAAAGCAGACGCCTTGTCCCGATCCTTTCTGGTGTCCGATCTCGAGGAAGAACCTAAACATATCATCGATCCCGCCAGAGTAATGCAGGTGGCTCCCGTGAGTCTAAATCGTCTCCCTCCCGGTAAGACGTTTGTTTCTGTACCTGATCGGGAGAAGATCCTACACTGGGGCCATTCGTCTAAACTAGCTGGCCACGCCGGTCAGAAAAAGACCCTCCAGCTTATTGCCCGGCACTATTGGTGGCCTACCCTGCACAAGGACATAATAGACTTTGTTTCTGCCTGTGTGTCCTGCGCCCGCAACAAAGTCCCGAGACATCTGCCAGCCGGACGCCTCCTTCCGCTTCCTGTACCTGCTGCCCCCTGGCAGCATATAGCAATGGACTTTATAACAGATCTCCCCGTCTCTGCCGGTTGTACGGTCATTTGGGTGGTCGCTGACCGCTTTTCCAAGATGGCTCACTTTATTCCCCTGCCAGGCCTTCCGTCTGCACCCGAGCTGGCTAAAGACTTTATCCGCCACATCTTCCGTCTTCATGGCCTGCCCCTCCACATCGTGTCGGATCGTGGGGTACAGTTCACCTCACGTTTCTGGAGAGCCACTTGTAAACTACTAGACGTCACCCTGGACTTCTCTTCCGCTTACCACCCACAGTCCAATGGTCAAGTGGAGCGGATCAATCAGAACCTGACCAGTTACCTCCGGCACTTCGTTAATGCCCACCATTCTGACTGGGTGGATCTCCTACCATGGGCCGAGTTCTCTTATAATAATCACGAGAGCGAATCCTCCTCCAAATCCCCGTTTTTTGTAGTCTTTGGTCAGCATCCTCGGATTCCTTTTCCTGTCTCCACCTCTGTGGACAACCCGGCTGCGGAATCTCTCGTTAGCAAATTTTCCTCCATATGGGAGAGTACCCGGTCCGCACTCCTTCTGTCATCCGAGCGTATGAAAAGACACGCTGACAAAAAACGCCTGGATCCTCCACAATTTCGTCCAGGAGATAAAGTCTGGCTCTCATCTAAATATGTTCGACTCAAGATACCTTCTTACAAGTTAGGGCCTCGGTTCATCGGTCCTCTGGAGGTCATCAGTCAGATCAACCCGGTGGCCTATAAATTGAAACTCCCGGCCAACTTACGGATCCCTAACTCCTTCCATGTATCTCTCCTCAAACCCGTGGTGCTTAACTCTTTTTCCAAGTCTACAGGTACGCCTCCTGCTCCGATTTCTGCTGAGGACGAGTTTGAGGTAGAGAACATTCTTGCCACCAAAAGGGTAAGAGGAAAGACCTTTTTTCTGGTAGATTGGAAGGGGTTTGGTCCTGAGGAGAGAACGTGGGAGCCCCGGGAGAACATCCATGCCCCTCTCATCCTAGCTAAATTTCTATCTGGCCTAAAAAAGGGGGGGCCTAAAGGGGGGGGTACTGTAGTGCCGGCGTCCCTGCCCTCTGCTAGGCAGGGACGCTGTTCCCCTCACCGCTCTGCTCCGTGCCCGGCGTCCCTCTCCCGCTCTGCTGGCAGCGCGCGCTCCTTCCCGGCCACTGTGCTTAGGGCGCGCGCGCGCGCCCTCCCTCCCTCTTAAAGGGGCCGCGCGCGCCGTCCTAAGGAGTCCCCGGCCAATGGCCGGAGGACTTTACCATATATAAGGCACCTCCTCCAAAATGGAGGTGCCCGAGCAATGTTGTTGCACCGTTCTACTCTGCTTCAGCCCTCAGGTCCCGTTGCCAGTTACCTGCCAGTTACCTGCCAGATTCCTGCCAGCTTGCTGTCCTAATCCTGCCTGATTTCCTGTTACCTGCCTGCCTGCCTGAGGTCCGACGGTCTGCCTTACAACTCTGGTCAATCTGTCTAAGGACCAACTTGCCCGCTTAAATGAAAGGCGTGTCCAAACTTTTGGTCTGTACTGTATATATATACAGTACAGACCAAAAGTTTGGACACACCTTGTCATTTAAAGATTTTTCTGTATTTTCATGACTTTGAAAATTGTACATTCACACTGAAGGCATCACAACTATGAATTAACACATGTGGAATTATATACTTAACAAAAAAGTGTGAAACAACTGAAAATATGTCTTATATTCTAGGTTCTTCAAAGTAGCCACCTTTTGCTTTGATGACTGCTTTGCATACTCTTGGCATTCTCTTGATGAGCTTCAAGAGGTAGTCACCGGAAATGGTCTTCCAACAATCTTGAAGGAGTTCCCAGAGATGCTTAGCACTTGTTGGCCCTTTTGCCTTCACTCTGCGGTCCAGCTCACCCCAAACCATCTCGATTGGGTTCAGGTCTAGTGACTGTGGAGGCCAGGTCATCTGGCGTAGCACCCCATCACTCTCCTTCTTGGTCAAATAGCCCTTACACAGCCTGGAGGTGTGTTTGGGGTCATTGTCCTGTTGAAAAATAAATGATGGTCCAACTAAACGCAAACCGGATGGAATAGCATGCTGCTGCAAGATGCTGTCGTAGCCATGCTGGTTCAGTATGCCTTCAATTTTGAATAAATCCCCAACAGTGTTACCAGCAAAGCACCCCCACACCATCACACCTCCTCCTCCATGCTTCACGGTGGGAACCAGGCATGTAGAGTCCATCCGTTCACCTTTTCTGCGTCGCACAAAGACACGGTGGTTGGAACCAAAGATCTCAAATTTGGACTCATCAGACCAAAGCACAGATTTCCACTGGTCTAATGTCCATTCTTTGTGTTCTTTAGCCCAAACAAGTTTCTTCTGCTTGTTGCCTGTCCTTAGCAGTGGTATCCTAGCAGCTATTTTACCATGAAGGCCTGTTGCACAAAGTCTCCTCTTAACAGTTATTGTAGAGATGTGTCTGAGGTTAGAACTCTGTGTGGCATTGACCTAGTCTCTAATCTGAGCTTCTGTTAATCTGCGATTTCTGAGGCTGGTTACTCAGATAAACTTATCCTCAGAAGCAGAGGTGACTCTTGGTCTTCCTTTCCTGGGGTGGTCCTCATGTGAGCCAGTTTCTTTGTAGCGCTTGATGGTTTTTGCAATTGCACTTGGGGACACTTTCAAAGTTTGCCCATTTTTTTGGACTGACTGACCTTCATTTCTTAAAGTAATGATGGCCACTCGTTTTTCTTTACTTAGCTGCTTTTTTCTTGCCATAATACAAATTCTAACAGTCTATTCAGTAGGACTAGCAGCTGTGTATCCACCAGACTTCTGCACAACACAACTGATGGTCCCAACCCCATTTATAAGTCAAGAAGTCCCACTTATTAAACCTGACAGGGCACACCTGTGAAGTGAAAACCATTTCCGGTGACTACCTCTTGAAGCTCATCAAGAGAATGCCAAGAGTGTGCAAAGCAGTCATCAAAGCAAAAGGTGGCTACTTTGAAGAACCTAGAATATAAGACATATTTTCAGTTGTTTCACACTTTTTTGTTAAGTATATAATTCCACATGTGTTAATTCATAGTTTTGATGCCTTCTGTGTGAATGTACAATTTTCATAGTCATGAAAATATAGAAAAATCTTTAAATGAGAAGGTGTGTCCAAACTTTTGGTCTGTACTGTATATATATATATATATATATATATATATACACACACCTTCTCATTTAAAGATTTTTCTGTATTTTCATGACTATGAAAATTGTACATTCACACTGAAGGCATCAAAACTATGAATTAACACATGTGGAATTATATTTTCAGTTGTTTCACACTTTTTTGTTAAGTATATGTCTTATATTGTAGGTTCTTCAAAGTAGCCACCTTTTGCTTTGATGACTGCTTTACACACTCTTGGCATTCTCTTGATGAGCTTCAAGAGGTAGTCACCGGAAATGGTCTTCCAACAATGTTGAAGGAGTTCCCAGACATGCTTAACACTTGTTGGCCCTTTTGCCTTCACTCTGCGGTCCAGCTCACCCCAAACCATCTCGATTGGGTTCAGGTCTGGTGACTGTGGAGGCCAGGTCATCTGGCGTAGCACCCCATCACTCTCCTTCTTGGTCAAATAGCCCTTACACAGCCTGGAAGTGTGCTTGGGGTCATTGTCCTGTTGAAAAATAAATGATGGTCCAACTAAACGCAAACCGGATGGAATAGCATGCCGCTGCAAGATGCTGTGGTAGCCATGCTGGTTCAGTATGCCTTCAATTTTGAATAAATCCCCAACAGTGTCACCAGCAAAGCACCCCCACACCATCACACCTCCTCCTCCATGCTTCACGGTGGGAACCAGGCATGTAGAGTCCATCCGTTCACCTTTTCTGCGTCGCACAAAGACACGGTGGTTGGAACCAAAGATCTCAAATTTGGACTCCTCAGACCAAAGCACAGATTTCCACTGGTCTAATGTCCATTCCTTGTGTTCTTTAGTCCAAACAAGTCTCTTCTGCTTGTTGCCTGTCCTTAGCAGTGGTTTCCTAGCAGCTATTTTACCATGAAAGCCTGCTGCACAAAGTCTCCTCTTAACAGTTGTTGAAGAGATGTGTCTGCTGCAAGAACTCTGTGTGGCATTGACATGGTCTCTAATCTGAGCTGCTGTTAACCTGCGATTTCTGAGGCTGGTGACTCGGATAAACTTATCCTCAGAAGCAGAGGTGACTCTTGGTCTTCCTTTCCTGGGGGGTCCTTATTTGACCAAGAAGGAGAGTGATGGGATGCTACGCCAGATGACCTGGCCTCCACAGTCACCAGACCTGAACCCAATCGAGATGGTTTGGGGTGAGCTGGACCGCAGAGTGAAGGCAAAAGGGCCAACAAGTGCTAAGCATATCTGGGAACTCCTTCAAGATTGTTGGAAGACTATTTCCGGTGACTACCTCTTGAAGCTCATCAAGAGAATGCCAAGAGTGTGCAAAGCAGTCATCAAAGCAAAAGGTGGCTACTTTGAAGAACCTAGAATATAAGACATATTTTCAGTTGTTTCACACTTTTTTGTTAAGTATATAATTCCACATGTGTTAATTCATAGTTTTGATGCCTTCAGTCTGAATGTACAATTTTCAAAGCCATGAAAATACAGAAAAATCTTTAAATAGGAAGGTGTGTCCAAACTTTTGGTCTGTACTCTGTGTATATATATATATATATATATATATATATATATATATACAAGGTATATATTTATACAAAGATATATATATATATATATATAAATATATATATATATATATATATATATATATACAGTCATATGAAAAAGTTTGGGCACCCCTATTAATCTTAAGCTTAATGTTTTATAAAAATTGGTGTTTTTGCAACAGCTATTTCAGTTTGATATATGTAATAACTGTTGGACACAGTAATGTTTCTGCCTTGAAATGAGGTTTATTGTACTAACAGAAAATGTGCAATCTGCATTCAAACAAAATTTGACAGGTGCATAAGTATGGGCACCCTTATCATTTTCTTGTTTTAAATACTCCTACCTACTTTTTACTGACTTACTAAAGCACTTTTTTTGGTTTTGTAACCTCATTGAGATTTGAACTTCATAGCCAGGTGTATGCAATCATGAGAAAAGCTACTTAAAGTGGCCACTTGCAAGTTGTTCTCCTGTTTGAATCTCCTCTGAAGAGTGGCATCAGGGGCTCCTCAAAACAACTGTAAAATGATCTGAAAACAAAGATTATTCAACATAGTTGTTCAGGGGAAGGATACATAAAGCTGTCTCAGAGATTTAACCTGTCAGTTTCCACTGTGAGGAACATAGTAAGGATATGGAAGAACACCGGGACAGTTCTTGTTAAGGCCAGAAGTGGCAGGCCAAGAAAAACATCAGAAAGGCAGAGAAGAAGAATGGTGAGATCAGTCAAGGACAATCCTCAGACCACCTCCAGAGAGCTGCAGCATCAACTTACTGCAGATGGTGTCACTGTGCATCGGTCAACTATACAACGCACTTTGCACAAGGAGAAGCTGTATGGGAGAGTGATGCGAAAGAAGCCGTTTCTGCAAGCACGCCACAAACCGAGTCGGCTGAGGTATGCAAAAGCACATTTGGAGAAGCCAATTTATTTTTGGAAGAAGGTCGTGTGGACTGATGAAACCAAGATTGAGTTGTTTGGTCACACAAAAAGGCGTTATGCATGGTGGCAAAAAAACACAGCATTCCAAGAAAAACACTTGCTACCCACAGTAAAATTTGGTGGAGGTTCCATCATGCTTTGGGGCTGTGTGGCCAATGCCGGCACCGGGAATCTTGTTAAAGTTGAGGGACGCATGGATTCCACTCAGTATCAGCAGATTCTTGACAACAATGTTCAAGAATCAGTGATAAAGTTGAAGTTACGCATGGGATGGATCTTTCAGCAAGACAATGATCCAAAACACTGCTCCAAATCTACTCAGGCATTCATGCAGAGGAACAATTACAATGTTCTGGAATGGCCATCCCAGTCCCCAGACCTGAATATCATTGAACATCTGTGGGATCATTTGAAGAGGGCTGTCCATGCTCGGCGACCATCAAACTTAACTGAACTGGAATTGTTTTGTAAAGAGGAATGGTCAAAAATACCGTCATCCAGGATCCAGAAACTCATTAAAAGCTACAGGAAGCGACTAGAGGCTGTTATTTTTGCAAAAGGAGGATCTACTAAATATTAATGTCACTTTTCTGGTGAGGTGCCCATACTTATGCACCTGTCAAATTTCGTTTGAATGCAGATTGCACATTTTCTGTTAGCACAATAAACCTAATTTCAAGGCAGAAACATTACTGTGTCCAACAGTTATTACATATATCAAACTGAAATAGCTGTTGCAAAAACACCAATTTTTATGAAACATTAAGCTTAAGATTAATAGGGGTGCCCAAACTTTTTCATATGACTGTATATATATATTCGCCCTTCTGTCTTATGGTATTTTATTACTTATTGTGATATTTTCATCTATTACTTCTTGATCCACATTAGTGCACTTTACTATGTCGGTTATTAATTGACTGTCACGTTGTATTTTTGTGGTCATGAGGCATTATTCATATCTATTCTGTATTAGACCTTATTTTATCATATGCCATCTTCTTATTGTACTGTGCAGAGCAGGTGGGTGTTTTTGCTTATTATGGGGCGCGCTCTGGAGAATATTTTAAGCTTTCTGACTTTATGTGTTTTTATTCTTCCTGGTGTTGTTTGTGCTGTATATGGGGTGTTGATAATCATAGTGGTGCCCTCCCTTTTCTTATTCTGTGCTGCAGGACGTCGCAGTTCGACACCACAGGGACTTATTAGACGTGATGTTGTTCTGTAGCCCTGGCCTTAATGTGCCCTTCTGTTTATTAAAATGTTCTTTAAATAAAAAAAAAAAAATCACTATTTCCCATAATTCAGGATCCATTCCTGGTTTTGGTAAAAGCCATTGACCGAGCTGATATCCATGTAAGCAACACTTTGTTATCTTGCACGTGAAGCGAGATGGTGTATTGGATTGGCTGTGGACTATATTCCACCCACTTCAACATATCTTCTGTGCAGTTGTAGAATAACAGCTTCTGCTGTATCATCAGAAACTGGGATGGTGTGACGTCGCCTGCTGTGCTTACACTGCTCCCTCCACAATGGGCCTTACATGTTTATGGGAGAAGCGGCACCTCCCTCTCTGGACTGGACATAATGTTCTCGCTGAAAGGCGGGAAACCTACGTCACAGGTTGTTTTTTTACTTTCCTTTTCGTGTGTGCCTCTGGCATTTCTATCACATTCCTCTAGATTTCTATCCATGATTTTGAAGGGACATCTGTTGCTATTTGAATACCTAAGATAATTCTCCACACATAATTTTGGCAGAATTTTAAAAGCATGGTTAAAAATCACCATAGCATTTGATAACCGGACTCTTTATAGCATTTTTTTATTTTGTAACATTTAGAATTTAAAGGAGCACTCCCGTGAATTTTTTTTTCTTCTCCCTTCAGTAGCAATCAGGTGAGTATGTGTAATGAATGCCGTAATATACTCCCCAGCCGCTGTTTTCAGCGATGCTCCAGTCCGCTCCAGCATAATGCATCTGTTTTTTTTCTACCATGTGCATAGTTCGCATGCATTAGATGTTTTACTGCCCTGATTTACATACAGTTGTGCTCAAAAGTTTACATACCCCGGCAGAACTAACAATCCAGAAACGTCAGTGGTTAAATGAAAGATGCAAGAGTCTGTCTGGATCCCAGAAACTCACTCAGCTTTTATGCACACACACTGATTACAAGCAAACAGGTCACAGGTGAGGATGTTACCTTTAGCCATTCAAACCTATTTGTGTCAAATTCTGTGCATGTTATCAGGCCAAAATCACCAGGGTATGTGAACTTTTGATCAGGGTCATTTGGATGTTTTTGATTGTCACTAAGATTTAATTAGCGAAAACACATTAGTTTTACAATAAATGGCTTCACTCAACCAATAACCATGAGTGGAGAAAAAGTGTTTTTGTTATCATTTATATTCTATGAAACAGGGCCAAGAAAGGAAAAATTCTGCCGGGGTATGTAAACTTTTGAGCACAACGGTATATCTTTGGCATAACTAGAGCCCTATGGGCCCCAATGCAAAATTTGGACCGGGCCTCCACCAGAATGTTGGTCCGATGGACTGGATCATGTAATAATGTCCCCTATCCTAGCATGCATCCTGTAGCAATGTCCTCCGTCCTGGCCCAATCATGTAATAATGTCCCTTGTCCTGGCACCTTTTCTGTAGTAATGTCCCCCATCTTGTAGTAATGTCCCCTGTCCTGGCACATATCCTGCACTAATGTTCCACCATCTTGTAATAAAGTCCCCAATCCAGGCCCCTTCCTGTAGTAATGTCTCCCATCCTGCAATAATATCCCCCATCCTGGGGTCTTTAATTAATAATGTCCCCTGTCCTGGGCCCCTTCATGTAATAATGTTCCCCTTACTGACACACTTCTCAAACTCATTTAAAGGGAATCTGTCACCCCCTGGAAATGTGAATCTATACTTACCTGTATGGCCCATATTAGCGGTCTGGTTTCTGTTTAATCGCTTAAATGATTTCTGCTAAGCTTGCCGTCCCCCGGACCCCAAGAAATCCCCGCTTACTAGCCCTATTATCATACTTACCCCACCTCTCCTACACGTCACAGGGCCCTGTGACATGCAGTTCCTGGCCGGATCCCGCGGCGACATGGAGGAGAGGTGGGGTAAGTATGATAATAGGGCTAGTAGGCGGGGATTTCTTGGCGTCCAGGGGACGCCAAGCTTAGCAGAAATCATTTAATAAAAATGCGATTAAACAGAAACCAGACCGCTAATATGGGCCATACAGGTAAGTATAGATTCACATTTCTATAACTTGTATGCCCATATTAGCAGTCTGAAAAGTCCCAGGGTTGACAGATTTCCTTTAACCCCTTAATGACCAGGTCATTTTCTGTTTTTGTGTTTTCGTTTTTTGCTCCCCTTCTTCACAAAGCCAAAACTTTTTTTTTATTTTTTGTTTAATATGGCCGTGTGAGGGCTTATTTTTTGCGGGACAAGTTGTACTTTTGAATGACACCATTGGTTTTACCATATCGTGTACTAGAAAATGGGAAAAAAATTCCAAGTGCGGTGAAATTGCAAAAAAAGTGCAATTCCACGTTTGTTTTTTTTTACCATGTTTACTAAATGCTAAATGCTAAAACTGACCTGCCATTATTATTCTCCAGGTCATTACAAGTTTGTAGATACCAAACATGTATAGGTTCTTTTTAATTTAAGTAGTGGAAAAAAAATCAGTTTCTTAAAAAAAAAAAAAATGGCGCCATTTTCCGAGACCTGTAGCGTCTCCATTTTTGGGATCTGGGGCCGGGTGAGGGCTTATTTTTTGCACACCAAGCTGACATTTTTATTGATACCATTTTGGGGTAGGTCCAATGTTTTGATCGGCCATTATTGCATTTTATTGCAGTGTTGCGGCGACCAAGAAAATTCTGGTGTTAGCCATTTACCGATCGGATTAATTATTTTCTTATATTGATAGATCTGGCGATTCTGAACGTGGCGATACCAAATATGTGTATGTGTGTTTTTTTTGTTTTATTTTGAATGGGGCGAAAGGGGGGTGATTTAAACTTTTTTTTTCTTTTTTTAGATTTTTAAAACAATTTTTTTATACTTTACACATGCTCCAATTGTCTGATTGCCTCTGCTACACACAGGTGATGATCAGATCGCTTGTGTGTAGCAGAATTGCTTACTTGCTATGAGCACCGATTTCAATCTGAAATGAAAACTGCAGGGGTCTCCTGCAGACCCCGAGTTGTCTTGTTATGCCAACCCATCGGCGACTCGCGATCATGTGATGGGATCGCCGATAGGCGGAGCCAGTGACGCTCTTACGGGAAGCGCAAGTTAATTGCCGCTGTCAGAGATTGACAGCGGCATTTAACTAATTAACAGCTGCAGGTGGATTGCGATTCCACCCGCGGCTGTTAGGGGCACATGGCAGCTGTCATGTGCCCAGGAAGGTGTGAGCCCGCACCAAACGGAAATCTGACGTATGTCATACTATTATGGCACACGTCATAAAGGGGTTAAACAAAACAAAAAAAAAGATTATTCTTACTATTTCTTGCTGACACGACGAGTAGTACCCTCTTCTTCCTCCATAGTCGGTGCATGGAGGCGAGTGGTACACAGCAGTGACAAGATGCACTGCCTGCAACGGGCATACTGATATCAGCCTCTGATTGGCCGGTGTCAACTATAGCTATTTCGGCGCAGTAAGCTGGTGGCTCTCTACACCACATTAGATTTCAGCTGATTGTGCATCCGTGGACACAGATTGAGCTGAGAATGGTGCTGGCGTCAACAGGGCTGCTGATTGTTTCGCCCCACATACCCAGGTGGTCAAAATTGTTGGTACCCCTCATTTAATGAAAGAAAAATCCACAATGGTCACAGAAATAACTTGAAACTGACAAAAGTAATAATAAATTAAAAATGTATGAAAATGAACAAATGAAAGTCAGACATTGCTTTTCAACCCTGCTTCCACAGAATTTTTAAAAAAAATTAAACTCATGAAATAGTCCTGGACAGAAATGATGGTAACCCTGAAAATAATGTGACAAAAGGGACATGTTTAATTAAGTTGTGTCCACTAATTAGCATCACAGGTGTCTACAATCTTGTAATCAGTTAGTGGGCCTGTATATAGGGCTACAGATACTCACTGTGCTGTTTAGTGACTGTAGCGTTGGCGTCTCTGCCTCCTGCCGGGCAGAGATACGGTTCCCCTCACCGCCGTGGTCCCGGTCCGGCGTCATCCAGCTCCCCTGTAGCAGCTGCGTGCACTGCGCACAGCTTCCCAGGCACTGTGCTTAGGGCGCGCGCGCTTCCTCCCTCTTAAAGGAGCTGCGCGCGCCATCCCAAAGAGTCCCCGGCCAATGGCTGGAGGACCACTCCTATTTAAAGCACCTCCTCCAATATGAAGGTGCCTGTGAAAGGTTGTTGTTTGTCTGCTAACACTCTCCTCAGCCGTGTCCGCCTGCCTGCCTACCCGGATCACCTGTCTGGCTACCTGCCGTGCCCGTCTGCTTGCCTACCCGGATCACCCGTCAGGCTACCTGCCGTGCTCATCCGCTGCGCCTGTTAGCTTCAGCCATCTGACCCGTGGGAGTCGTCTGCTCTCACACAAGGTTGGTCCCAGAGTGGCACCTGTACCACCTGCCCAGTCCCTCCCTGGTTCACTGAGTCGACTAAGCCGCCGTGTGGCCAGGGTCGGTCCGAGTTGGCACTTAGTTACGCCCCTCTGGTCCCTCCTTGCATTTCAGCACAGAGGTTCCACCACCCGTACCCGTAACAGTTTGCACAGGCCATGGAACCTGGTGGCACCCAGGCTCCTTCGCTCTCAGACTTGTACCAAGAGGTCTCTCGCCAAAGATCCCAACAGGATACTATCCTGTCCTGTCTGTGGACAGTCAACTCCCGCTTGGACGTGCTGTCCACCTCGACTGTGTCCGCCTCTAACCAAGCAGCACCCGCTCCGGCGGCACTTCAACCCTGTGGCATCCGGCTTTGGACCCCGGCTTTCTGCGCCTCCATGTTTTGGTGGTGACCCTGTCCTATGTGGGGGCTTCATAAATCAGTGCACGCTGCACTTTGAACACCAGTTCACCTCCGACCGGGCCAAGGTGGCATTCAACATGTCTCACCTCACCAGAGAGGCATTGGCGTGGCTTAACCCTCTGTGGGAGAGAGGGGATCCTCTGGTGTCCAATCTTCAGGCTTTCCTCGCGGCCTTCCGGAAGGTGTTCAATGAGCCCGGACGAAAATCTTCTACTGCCTCCTCTCTTCTCCGACTCCGCCAAGGGAGTCTCACTGTGGGCCAGTATGCCGTACGTTTCCGAACCCTCACATCTGAACTTGCCTGGAACAATGAAGCCCTGGTGTCCACCTTTTGGGAGGGCCTTTCCGGACCGATCAAGGATGAGCTAGCCGGTCGTGACATACCTCCCTCCCTGGACAACCCGGTGACATTAGCTACCTGGATTGACATCCGTTTCCTGGAACACGCTAAGGAGATGATCTGTGAGAGGAAACCTCCGTGCCTCGCTCCCGTTCTCCAAAGTCCAGTCTGGCTACCTGTACTCCCCCGGGTGTCTTCTCCAGAGCCGATGCAAATTGACCAAGTCAAGATGGTCACGTCTCGCCAGGAGACCCGTCGTGCCGAGGGGAGTTGCTTCTATTGTGGCAATATAGAGCATCAGATCCGCTCGTGCCTGGTGAGACCGGGAAACTCCAGTGTCTAGGACCTCTCGTAGAGGTCGTCCTAGGCTAGAGTTCTTCCTCTCCGCCCTTGACTCTGTCCATTTCCGTTACCAGTGGTGAGACCCACTTCTTCAAGACTGCCCATCTGGATTCCGGAGCCGCTGGGAATCTCATTCAACAGGCCGTTGTGGAGCGTTTTCAGATTCCTACTATACGTCTGGCGGATCCTTTAGCGGTTTCCTCTGTGGATGGAAAGCTTCTTCCTGAAACCATCTTGTTGGTCACTAAGCCGGTAACCCTTCAGGTGGGAATGCTGCATTCGGAGAAGATCTCCTTTTACGTACTGTCCAGCCTCTCTCATCCCCTCTTGCTTGGTCTACCTTGGCTACAGAGACATGAGCCCGTCCTGAATTGGAGCTCGGGTGAGGTGCTCTGTTGGGGTCAGGAATGCCATAAGACCTGTCTGGTTCTGGTTCGTCCTGCTCAACCCCCGTCTACTCCGGCTAACCTACCTGGCCTGCCCGCACCCTACTGGTCCTATGCGGACGTCTTTGATAAAAAGGAGGCAGAAACTCTACCACCTCATAGGCCGTATGATTGCCCCATCAACCTAATACTTGGTGCTTCACCTCCTCGTGGGCGAATCTACCCCTTGTCGCTGGCTGAGACCCGTACCATGTCTTAATACATTGAAGAAAATCTTGCTAGGGGATTTATCCAGAAATCCACCACTCTGGCTGGAGCAGGATTCTTTTTCGTCACAAAGAAAGACGTCTCTCTTCGTCCTTGTTTCGACTATAGGGGCCTTAGCCAGATCACCATAAAAAAAAAGTACCCCCTGCCTCTTATCTCGGAGCTGTTTGACCGCCTAAAAGGTGCTAAGATCTTCAATAAGCTCGATCTTCATGGGGCATACAATCTGGTCCAGATTCGCCAGGGAGACGAGTGGAAGACGGCATTCAACACTCGGGATGGTCACTACGAATACCGTGTGATGCCCTTCGGTCTCTGTAATGATCCGGCCGTCTTCCAGGAATTAGTGAACAACATCTTCCGAGATCTCCTGTATTCATGTTTGGTGGTGTACCTGGACGATATCTTGGTGTTCTCCCCTGATCTGCCCTCTCACCGGAGGGATGTTCGTCAGGTTCTGCTGAGGCTCCAGAGGAATCGCCTGTATGCCAAGTATGAGAAATAGCTCTTTGAGCAGACCTCCCTACCATTTCTGGGGTATGTCATCTCGGACACCGGACTGCGGATGGATCCCGAGAAGGTGTCTGCCGTCTTAAAGTGGCCCCGACCTGAGGGGTTGAAGGCTATTCAGCGGTTTCTGGGATTCGCTAACTATTATCACCTCTTCATTACTCATTTCTCCTCCCGGACAGCTCCCATCTCTGCTCTTACCTGTAAGGGAGCAAATCCCAAGGAGTGGTCTCCAGAGGCAGAGAATGCCTTTATCTCTCTTAAACAAGCCTTCTCCTCTGCTCCTCTGCTACACCGTCCGGATGGCAATAAAAAGTTCTTCCTGGAGGTTGATGCCTCTTCCTCCGGAGCCGGAGCAGTGCTCACCCAGAAATCCTCGTCTAGGCGAAGGGTGACCTGCGGCTTCTTCTCTAAACTCTTCTTTCCGGCCGAGCACAATTACTCCATAGGAGATCGAGAACTGCTGGCCATCAAATTAGCGCTGGAGGAGTGGCGCTACTTGCTTGAGGGGGCTCTGCACCTGGTGGTCATCTACACTGACCATAAAAACCTTGCGTATTTGCAGACCGCCCAAAGACTAAACCCGTGTCAGGCCAGATGGTCTTTGTTCTTTGCTTGATTCTGCTTCAATCTCCATTACCACCTGGGAGACAAGAACATTAAAGCCGACGCTCTATCCTGCTCTTTTCTGTCTTCTGACTTGGAGAAGGAGCTTCTACACATCATTGACCCCTCCAGAATAATGACTGTTGCTCCGTTTAACCTTTCTCGTCTACCTCCTGGTAAGACCTTTGTAGCTGCTCAGGATCAGAAGAGGGTCTTACTCTGGGGCCATTCATCCAAACTGGCTGGCCATGCCAGTCAGAGGAAGACACTTCTGCTCATTGCCCGGCACTATTGGTGGCCCACCCTGCGCAAGGATGTTGCGGATTTTGTTGCGGCTTGTTCTTCTTGTGCCTGTAACAAGATACCTAGGCACCTTCCAGCCGGTCGTCTCCTTCCTCTTCCCGTGCCATCCGCTCCGTGGCAACATATTGCAATGGATTTCATCACGAATCTTCCTGTATCGGCCGGTTGTACTGTCGCCGACCGCTTCTCCAAGATGGCTCACCTCACTTCATCCCTCTGCCTGGTCTTCTGTCTGCACCTGTGCTGGCTAAGGACTTCATCCGTCACATCTTCCGTCTCCACGGCTTACCCCTCCACATTGTCTCGGTTCGCGAAGTTCAATTCAGTTCGCGCTTCTGGAGAGCCACGTGCACGCTGCTGGATGTCTCCTTGGATTTTTCTTCGGCCTATCACCCTCAGTCCAATGGTCAAGTGGTATCAATCAGATCCTTACCAGTTTTCTTCGGCACTTTGTCAACGCTCGCCATAGCGATTGGGTTGAGCTCCGTCCCTGGGCTGAGTTT
The DNA here is from genome assembly GCF_046119375.1 of Phyllobates terribilis. Taxonomy (NCBI): domain Eukaryota; kingdom Metazoa; phylum Chordata; class Amphibia; order Anura; family Dendrobatidae; genus Phyllobates; species Phyllobates terribilis. The sequence continues at coordinate 722,063,212 of NW_027362761.1, read as the reverse complement.
TCCTATAACAACCATGAGAGTGAGTCTTCTGCTAAGTCTCCGTTTTTTGTGGTCTATGGTCAACACCCCCAGATTCCGTTTCCTATCTCCGCTTCAGTGGACAATCCTGCCGCGGAGTCTCTCGTCAGTGAATTTTATGCGATTTGGGAAGACACTAGATCTGTTCTCCTTCAGTCCTCCGAGCGGATGAAGAAGCATGCTGATAAGAGACGTCTGGATCCGCCTTAATTCCGTCCGGGAGACAAGGTCTGGCTTTCCTCCAAGTATGTCCGTCTCAAGATACCATCATACAAGTTGGGTCCGCGGTTCATTGGTCCGTTCGAGATTCTGAACCAAATAAATCCTGTGGCTTATAAGCTGAAACTCCAGGCCTCCTTACGGATCCCCAACTCCTTTCACGTGTCTCTCCTCAAACCGGTTGTCCTTAATTCTTTCTCTGACGATCCAGGTACTACTCCAGCTCCAGTCTCCGCTGAGGACGTCTTTGAGGTAGAGAATATTTTGGCCATCAAGAGGGTAAGAGGAAAGACTTTCTTTCTTGTGGATTGGAAGGAGTTTGGTCCTGAGGAGAGATCTTGGGAGCCCAGGGAGAACATTCGTGCCCCTCATCTTCTTGAAAAATTTATTGCGGGCCTAAAGAAGAGGGGGCGTAAAGGGGGGGATACTGTGGCATCGGCGTTTCTGCCTCCTGCCGGGCAGAGACGCCTTTGCCCTCACCGCCGCGATCCCTGTCTGGCGTCCTCCAGCTACCCTGCTGCAGCTCGCGCGCTGCGCGCAGCTCCCCGGGCGCTATGCTTAGGGCGCGCGCTCCCTCTTGGAGGGGCTGCACGCGCCGTCCTAAAGCGTCCCCGGCCAATGGCCGGAGGACCACTCCTATTTAAAGCACCTCCTCCAATATGGAGGTGCCTGTGCAAGGTTGTTGTTTGTGTGCTAACACTCTCCTCAGCCCTCAGGTTCCAGTGCCCGACAGTCTGTCTATCAGCCGTGCCCGCCTGCCTATCTATCAGCTGTGCCCGCCAGCCTGTCTACCTGCCGTGCCCGCCAGCTTGCCTGCCCGGTTCACCTGTCTGGCTACCTACTGCGCCCGTCTGCCTTCCTACCTGGATCACCTGTCTGGCTACCTGCTGTGCTCATCCTCTGCGCCTGTCAGCTTCAGCCATCTGACCAGTGGGAGTCGCCTGCTCTCACACAAGGTCGGTCCCAGAGTGGCACCTGGTCCAGTTCCCGCAGTGCAGTTCCCGGCCGGATCCCGCGCATGCGCTGTTTCCTCTATACGGACGGTGCTCTTCTCCCTGCTGTCAGCGTAGTGTTTTGCAGCAGGGAACTTGTGCGCAGGCGCTGGGAAAGCAGTGACTCACCGGCACCTGCGCACAAGTTCCCTGCTGCACAACACTACACTGACAGCAGGGAGAAGAGCACCGTCCGTATAGAGGAAACAGCGGATGCGCGGGATCCGGCCGGGAACTGCACGTCACAGGGCCCTGTGACGTGCAGGGGAGGTGGGGTGAGTATGGAAATATGGCTATGAACAATAAGGAATAAGGCTATGAGACTTGGGAGGCTCAGAATGAGCATCATAAATTTGCATTGAGAAAATAACCACCACTCCACACAAAATTTGTCTTTCTCATTGGATTGGGTTTTTAAGTGCGTTTTTTATTTTTACATGTCTTTTTATCATGTTTTTGAAGCCCACCAAAACCTTGTTGCTGGAACTTAACCTAAGTGGTGAAAACAAATTCAGAAGTTTGTAAAATAAAAAATATTTAGTTTCTGACGTCATTTTTGGAGATGCATAGTATTTTCATTGGATGGAGCTGTCTGAGGGCTTATTTTTTGCCTGGTGAGCTGACAATTTTTTCGATGCCATTTCGAGTTATATGGTGTTTTTGATTGCTTTTTTATTTATTTTTTTAGGGAAGCGTGGTGCGCAAAAATCCGCAATTCTGGCTTTTCGATTTTCTCTTTGCGGTGTGTACTGTGCGAGTTAACTTATTTTATATATTTTGATTGACGTGTCAATGCCATATATGTTTTTTCATTTTTAAATCTCTTTATTTTCATTGGGGAAAAGGGGTGTCATCTGAATTTTTATATTTTACATTTGTTTTAAACAATTATGCTTTAGTCTCCTCTGGGAACTTAAACCTGTAGTTGTCTGATTGTTTATATTATATACTGCAATACCACAGTTTTTCCGTATATAGTGACAAGCCTCCGTGCACCGCGCCCTATTCCAGGCATTTCTCAATACGGTGAGCTGATGATTACTTCGTCTTTATGCTTTCACACTGCGTTCAGGCCCCCGTTCAGTGGCTCCATCAGGGCTTACGTTCAAACTTTCCACAAAACAAGATACGCCAACGGGCATGTATGCCTACTGGAGATGGACACCCAGACGCAGTCTACTACTGAGTGTACAGGGACGAAACTGATGCACGGCAGAGCTCACATTCGCTCTGTCGGCACCATTATAGTCTATGGCCCCGTCTGTGCATATGCCTGAATCCACTTGTGTGAGGGGCTCTGTCGTAAGCCCCAATGGGACCAATGAACGTGTGCCAGAACGCAATATGAAAGCACCCTTAGTGATAAATCCTTCACTTAGTACATAACAGCAGACACTTTGACAAGTGACACATCCCTGAATTCTGTGCTTCAGCCTCTATCTCCTTCTGTCCTCAGATTACATAGAAAAAGCTGCTGACAGATTCCCTTTAATGACATTGCCTTTAAGATCATTGTCCTGCAGCAGAATAAATTTGGAGCTATTCAGATGACCTTAAAAATGCTGAAAAATACTGGCAGATATTTATCCAATCATCTCCAAACATACAGCAGGGGCGTATATAGGGGGGGGCAGCCGGGGCATGTGCCCTGCACGCTGCCAGCAGGGGGACACAGTCGGGCTGCCTAATGCGGCAGTCCGGCCCCCCCCCGGCGGCTGCGTTCTGCCGCCACCCGGACCGGGATTCGGCCGTTCTCTGAGCTGGCGTGAAGCTGACACCCAGCTCAGAGAAGCTGCGGTGTGCCAGCTCCCAGTGATTGAAGTAGCCAGTACAATTGAAGCTCTGACCCCTGCGGGTCAGAACGACACCAGCAGAGTGATCAGGTTATGTGGTCACGGTGCTGACTTCACTCACCGGCGCCCAGCGCGAAGATCTTTGGTGGTGGTAAGTGCTCCACACTGGAGCTGAAGATACCGAAGATTACATGGAGGGGCGGGGGGAGAGTTATTTACTGTGTATGTGTGTGTATATATATTTAATGTGGGGGTATATACTGTGTGTATATATATTTACTGTGGGGGTATTTATACTCTATGTGTGTTTGTGGGGTATATATACCCCCACAGTAAATACACACACCGGATATACCCCCCCACACACATAGAGTATATATACCCCCACACACAGAATGTATATATATACAGTACAGACCAAAAGTTTGGACACACCTTCTCATTTAAAGATTTTTCTGTATTTTCATGACTATGAAAATTGTACATTCACACTGAAGGCATCAAAACTATGAATTAACACATGTGGAATTATATACTTAACAAAAAAGTGTGAAACAACTGAAAATATGTCTTATATTCTAGGTTCTTCAAAGTAGCCACCTTTTGCTTTGATGACTGCTTTGCACACTCTTGGCATTCTCTTGATGAGCTTCAAGTGGTAGTCACCGGAAATGGTCTTCCAACAATCTTGAAGGAGTTCCCAGAGATGCTTAGCACTTCTTGGCCCTTTTGCCTTCACTCTGCGGTCCAGCTCACCCCAAACCATCTCGATTGGGTTCAGGTCTGGTGACTGTGGAGGCCAGGTCATCTGGCGTAGCACCTCATCACTCTCCTTCTTGGTCAAATAGCCCTTACACAGCCTGGAGGTGTGTTTGGAGTCATTGTCCTGTTGAAAAATAAATGATGGTCCAACGAAATGCAAACCGGATGGAATAGCATGCCGCTGCAAGATGCTGTGGTAGCCATGCTGGTTCAGTATGCCTTCAATTTTGAATAAATCCCCAACAGTGTCACCAGCAAAGCACCCCCACACCATCACACCTCCTCCTCCATGCTTCACGGTGGGAACCAGGCATGTAGAGTCCATCCGTTCACCTTTTCTGCGTCGCACAAAGACACGGTGGTTGGAACCAAAGATCTCAAATTTGGACTCATCAGGCCAATGCCCAGATTTCCACTGGTCTAATGTCCATTCCTTGTGTTCTTTAGCCCAAGCAAGTCTCTTCTGCTTGTTGCCTGTCCTTATCAGTGGTTTCCTAGCAGCTATTTTACCATGAAGGCCTGCTGCACAAAGTCTCCTCGTAACAGTTGTTGTAGAGATGTGTCTGCTGCTAGAACTCTGTGTGGCATTGACCTGGTCTCTAATCTGAGCTGCTGTTAACCTGTCATTTCTGAGGCTGGTGACTTGGATAAGCTTATCCTCAGAAGCAGAGGTGACTCTTGGTCTTCCTTTCCTGGGGCGGTCCTCATTTGAGCCAGTTTCTTTGTAGCGCTTGATGGTTTTTCCAACTGCACTTGGGGACACTTTCAAAGTTTGCCCAATTTTTTGCACTGACTGACCTTCATTTCTTAAAGTAATGATGGCCACTCGTTTTTCTTTACTTAGCTGCTTTTTTCTTGCCATAATACAAATTCTAACAGTCTATTCAGTAGGACTATCAGCTGTGTATCCACCAGACTTCTGCACAACACAACTGATGGTCCCAACCCCATTTATAAGGCAAGAAATCCCACTTATTAAACCTGACAGGGCACACCTGTGAAGTGAAAACCATTTCCGGTGACTACCTCTTGAAGCTCATCAAGAGAATGCCAAAAGTAAAGGGAACACTCAAATAACACATCCTAGATCTGAATGAATGAAATATTCTCATTGAATACTTTGTTCTGTACAAAGTTGAATGTGCTGACAACAAAATCACACAAAAATCATCAATGGAAATCAAATTTATTAACCAATGGAGGCCTGGATTTGGAGTCACCCCCAAAATTAAAGTGGAAAAACACACTACAGGCTGATCCAACTTTGATGTAATGTCCTTTAAACAAGTCAAAATGAGGCTCATTATTGTGTGTGGCCTCCACGTGCCTGTATGACCTCCCTATAATGCCTGGACATGCTCCTGATGAGGTTGCGGATAGTCTCCTGTGGGATCTCCTCCCAGACCTGGACTAAAGCATCCGCCAACTCCTGGACAGTCTGTAGTGCAACGTGACGTTGGTGGATGGAGCGAGACATAATGTCCCAGATGTGCTCAATCGGATTCAGGTCTGGGGAACGGGCGGGCCAGTCCATAGCTTCAATGCCTTCATCTTGCAGGAAGTACTGACACACTCCAGCCACATGAGGTCTGGCATTGTCCTGCATTAGGAGGAACCGAGGGCCAACCCCACCAGCATATGGTCTCATAAGGGGTCTGAGGATCTTATCTCGGTACCTAATGGCAGTCAGGCTACCTCTGGCGAGCACATGGAGGGCTGTGCGGCCCTCCAAAGAAATCCACCCCACACCATTACTGACCCACTGCCAAACCGGTCATGCTGAAGGATGTTGCAGACAGCAGATCACTCTCCACGGCGTCTCCAGATTCTGTCACATCTGTCACATGTGCTCAGTGTGAACCTGCTTTCATCTGTGAAGAGCACAGGGAGCCAGTGGCTACTTTGCCAATCTTGGTGTTCTGTGGCAAATGCCAAGCGTCCTGCACGTTGTTGGGCTGTGAGCACAACCCCCATCTGTGGACGTCGGGCCCTCATATCACCCTCATGGAGTCGGTTTCTAACCGTTTGTGCAGACACATGCACATTTGTGGCCTGCTGGATGTCATTTTGCAGGGCTCTGCCAGTGCTCTTCCTGTTCCTCCTTGCACAAAGGCGGAGGTAGCGGTCCTGCTCCTGGATTGTTGCCCTACTACGGCCCCCTCCACGTTTCCTGGTGTACTGGCCTGTCTCCTGGTAGCGCCTCCAGCCTCTGGACACTATGCTGACAGACACAGCAAACCTTCTTGCCACAGCTCGCATTGATGTGCCATCCTGAGCAACTTCTGTGGGTTGTAGAGTCCGTCTCATGCTACAACGAGTGTGAAAGCACAACCAACATTCAAAAGTGACCAAAACATCAGCCAGAAAGCATTTGTACTGAGATGTGGTCTGTGGTCCCCACCTGCAGTAACACTCCTTTATTGAGGGTGTCTTGATAATTGCCAATAATTTCCATCTATTGTCTATTCCATTTGCACAACAGCATGTGAAATTGATTGTCAATCAGTGTTGCTTCCTAAGTGCACAGTTTGATTTCACAGAAGCTTGAATTACTTGGAGTTATATTCTGTTAAGTGTCCCCTTTATTTTTTTGAGCAGTGTATATATACACAGGTGGTCAAAATTGTTGATACCCCTCGTTTAATGAAAGAAAAACCCACAATGGTGACAGAAATAACTTGAATCTGACAAAAGTAATAATAAATTAAAAATCTATGAAAATGAACAAATGAAAGTCGGACATTGCTTTTCAACCCTGCTTCCACAAAATTAAAAAAAAAAATAAACTCATGAAATAGGCCTGGACAGAAATGATGGTAGCCCTGAAAATAATGTGACAAAAGGGACATGTTCAATCAAGTTGTTTCCACTAATTAGCATCACAGGTGTCTACAATCTTGTAATCAATCAGTGGGTCTGTATATAGGGATACAGATACTCACTGTGTTGTTTAGTGACATGGTGTGTACCACACTCAACATGGACCAGAGGAAGCAAAGGAACGAGTTGTCTCTCCTGCTCTAACACAAGGTCGGTCCCAGAGTGGCACCTGGTCCACCTGCCCGGTCCCTCCCTGGTTCACGGAGTCGACTAAGCCGCCGTGTAGCCAGGGTCGGTCCGAGTTGGCACTTAGTTACTCTCCTCTGGTCCCTCTTTGCATCTCAGCACAGAGGTTCCACTACCCGGACCTCATGTGCAGGTCCTGCAATGCCTGCACATGAGGAAAGAGACATAGCAAATCAAAAATACTATACTACATTTCTAATTGGAGGTATTTGCTAATATTATTATTATTACACCTACTACATATTGGGATAGGATCTTGTAGATGGGAATGCCCCTTTAAATCCCCAGCAGCTTTCTTCAAGCTGCCAGTTATAGATGTTATTTTCCTGGTTGCTTTGTTTAGCCTTTTATTCTGAGTCTCCTGATCATTAATTCTTGATCTTGGCTTGTATTATTGACTACCCAACTTTCTCACAATTATGTCCCTGACTTTGACCTCCTGGTTTAGACCTGGCATCATGACATTACTTTGCCAGCTTTGTTCCTCCAGCCAACAGCCACTCTGTCTGGGCAATGGTATGTTCACACATTGCGTTTTTGCTGTTATTTTTTTTTTGCCGCATGGTGCTGCCTTGAAAAAACGCAGTGTATTACTACTGTACCAGTAAAATTAATGAGATTTCTGAAATCTCTTGCATATTCTGCTTATTTTTTCCTTCAACAGTTGAAACCGTTTCAAAATCTGCAGCATGTCAAATCTTGAGGCAACTTTTCACCCATTCAAATGAATGAGAAAAATGCAGCACAAATGTGTACTTTATTCTGCCAACACTCTAGTATTTGCAGCAGATTTTTCTGCTGCAATACTGAACATGTGCATATACTGTAAGTCCAGATCCCTGTATAGGGGTTAAAGGGTGAAGGCCAAGGTTCCTTTGTGACTTACTAAGAGCTGTCAGCCTTCACCGTTACAGGCATATTGGTGAATGTAATGATAAACCCACTTCCATTTACCACCCTTTAAAAACTTAACATTACATTATAACATGTTTCTAATATTATTATAAAGTAGTTTCTGGTTAGATGCAAAATTAACAGGAAAAAAGAAAAGAAATTTAAATTGACCCATAGTTTAGAGTTGAAGAACCACACTCCCTGTTCATCGTCTGGCAAAATGAAAGCTTGAATTAGTATTAGTATATTAAAGTATACAACCAATAAATTTAAGAACACCACAAGATGAGAAGACAACATTAAAAATATCTAAAAAAGACAAGAGAGGACTGGACGTTCTCTAACAGACAATGAATAGGACTGGGAAGTATATAATGACTGGCAATGTACAAATATAAGAAAATTGATAAAATGAATATAAATAAGTAATAATGAATATATATTTCATAAAAAAGAGTTCAATAAATAAGTGTCTAGTGATAAACACAAATACATATCGTGATAGAAATATTCTCACATGGTATATTGCACAAAGACAAATGTAAAAGGACCCAGAAAATGAAAGTATCAAGGTAAGTATATGGTAATGACCATAGGTCCCAACCCCCTCTCACCACTCCAACGCGCGTTTCGCTACCGCATCTTCAGGGAGTCCACTTTAGGGCTAAAAGAAGGTAGTGTTCTTAATAGGACTCGATCCTGTAGAAGTATATGATAAGGCTCTCTGGAAGCTAGTGCCTGAATCTCACTCACTCATTGCAGACGTAATAGCTACAAGAAAACCAGTCTTGAGGCATAGATACTTTACATAAACAAAATACAATGATAAGCACTCCCATCCCTGTGGACCCAAATACATAGGAGTGCCCCAAAGGAAGTATCTATATAAAATAAAATGGAAAAAGAGATATACTTCCCAACAGGAAGACAGAATAAAAAACACAAGGGAAGGAGTGGAGCTAGTAGGTGTATATAGACGCAAGACAATTTAAACAAATTGCTATCACCTATCCTTTGTTCCAGGAGGATAAAATCCCCATTGGTGCTGCTGCTGTAGGACGACAAAGAAAGGAGTGAATCATAAGTGGAGAAAGAAGCATATTTCTCTGTATAAGATATATTACAAAGTTACTTATATTCTCTTGCACGATTAATATATACAGCTCCAGTTTAAAGATGTCCATTACTTTTTACTATGGCCCAAATGTCCCCCAATGTATTTACCCTGTTCAGATAAGGGTTTTTGTAAATACCTCTCTTTGTCCTTCTGGCCTGTGAGTGGCGCTATGGCTGACCACTCACAGGCATCACGTGACCCCCAGCTGCAGCCGGCTCTGACATCCGCTGAGGTCATGTCAAGTTTCGGATGCAGCAGGGGGTGACTCAGTGCTGCGCTCCACGATGAGTGATGGTCTGTGGGCAGGCTTACCCCGCATGTCACACCCAGCATCCACCACGCGCTCTCCCTCTCCTCATTCATTGGGCAAGCGCAAGATGGATGCTGGGTGTGACGTGCGGGGTAACCCCACCCACTGCCCAGCATCCACCGCGGGGACGGCGTCACTGATGTCACGCCTCACTTGACGTGACGTGACATCAGTGGAAGAAAAAGCCGACTGCCACCGGGGGTCAGGTGATGCCTGTGAGCGGTCAGTGATGGAAGGACAACGAAAGGTATTTACAAAAACCCTTATCTGAACAGGGTAAATACATTGGGGGACATTTGGACCATAGTAAAAAGTATTGGACAACTCCTTTAAGCTTACAGTGCTTTATGACCTGAGCACAAGTGCTGGGGGAGTTATGTACAAGTCAGGGAGGGAAGGAGGAACTTGCTGCCTGCACAATAGCTAAGAACACTGTGCAGAGCAGAGCTTTCCAATATGTACTCAGTCTATTAAACACACTGCTAGTTCTGCAAACACATAGCTCCACTATGCACACATGCAGTCACACTTCTGTTTCCAGTATAGATGGGACATGGCAGCCTACATAATGTGTGCATAATAAAGCTGTGAACAGTGAAAGTCTGGGCTTTTGTCTATTGTATAACCAGCAGAACTGTATATTTATCTGTAAATTTGCATATTGATCTACTGCTACTCGGAACACAGTCAATTCTTCAATATTTTTAAAATGTTGTTCATATGGTACCATTTATATAGGAGGAGTAGATGCAAAACGTGTATAATATGCTCCCATAGATAATCAGCTAATTATTCCCCATTGGGGCTCTGTAATGACATAGTACACCACCAAAGAAAATAGAGCCACAATACTATCATATGAGCAAAAATATATCTTTATTATAAGACATTAAAAAGAACACAATTCATTAAGTCACATAGAGGTCTACTAGGAAAAATCCAAAAGAACAGCAAAACAATATGAGCGGTGTCAGGGGAGTAACTTGAAATGTCTGTTGGCTCAAAATGAGGGCCCAATCGTCGCAATCAAAAATTGGGCTTTGCATCATTTCTATAAAGTTTATGTATTCTGTATCACTAAGCTACCAGTTTTAATTTACTGTTATTATTTATGGTGCTCTATTTAATTAATATTTTTATTATATTGTCTATATAGATTGACATCTTGGTTGTTTACATCTTTTTTCTCCTTTGTTACCCTTGTTGTTGACTGTGTAATGAGAGATGGAAGAATGACCCGATCCCTTTCTGCACTTTAATCATGCTCTTTATTCAATTATACACTTTTATGGGTCTCTGTATATCTATTATATTATAGCAATGGGTATTCTACTAATTATATTTATTGTATATTATATTATTTTTTGTTGATCATTGTGATTTAGCGTAGTTATTGAATTTTCAACCATCACTTAATAGTTAAGCTACTATCACATTGGTTCTAATTGAGAGATAGCTATACATGGGAGATACTTATGTTCTTGGTCTCAATGCTGCTGCACTTGCCCGTCCTGCCGTCAAACAATGTCTTAGTCCCATCTCTGCGTTCCCACATCGTAATGACGCTTTTGGTGTATGCGTGTTCCGGATTGGCACCCAGATTTGGGGCAGGGTGACGTGTGTAATGGACATGCATTGATTACACACCGAGTACTGATCTATAATCAGGGTTGGAGTATTTAATGGGCCCAACAGCAGTTATTATTCAGCCCCTTGGCAAGTGAAATTTGCATTGGTTTGGTGGCGCCCATATGATGCACTTTTACTTTGCATATTATGGGTAAGAATCATGTCTACATATGATCCTTGAGTTCACTATGATTATGCATCAGCACCTTGTTCTCTGTTTTGCACTTGGTGATACATCCGATTAATTATGGCACTAGCACTTTCATACTGCTATATCATACATAGCAAGTGATACAGTTAGGTCCATATATATTTGGACAGAGACAACATTTTTCTAATTTTGGTTCTAGACATTACCACATTGAATTTTAAACAAAACAATTCAGATGCAGTTGAGACTTTCAGCTTTCATTTGAGGGTATCCACATTAAAATTGGATGAAGGGTTTAGGAGTTTCAGCTTCTTAACATGTGCCACCCTGTTTTTAAAGGGACCAAAAGTAATTGGACAGATTAAATAATTGTAAATAAAATGTTGATTTCTAGTACTTGGTTGAAAACACTTTGTTGGCAATGACTGCCTGAAGTCTTGAACTCATGGACATAACCAGACTCTGTGTTTCCTCCTTTTTGATGCTCTGCCAGGCCTTCACTGCGGTGGTTTTCAGTTGCTGTTTGTTTGTGGGCCTTTCTGTCTGAAGTTTAGTCTTTAACAAGTGAAATTCATGCTCAATTGGGTCGAGATCAGGTGACTGACTTGGCCATTCAAGAATATTCCACTTCTTTGCTTTAATAAACTCCTGGGTTGCTTTGGCTTTATGTTTTGGGTCATTGTCCATCTGTAGTATGAAACGACGACCAATCAGTTTGGCTGCATTTGGCTGGATCTGAGCACACAGTATGGCTCTGAATATATCAGAATTCATTTGGCTGCTTCTGTCCTGTGTCACATCATCAATAAACACTAGTGACCCAGTGCCACTGGCAGCCATGCATGCCCAAGCAATCACACTGCCTCCGCCGTGTTTTACAGATGATGTGGTATGCTTTGGATCATGAGCTGTACCACTCCTTCGCCGTACTTTTCTCTTTCCATCATTCTGGTAGAGGTTGATCTTGGTTTCATCTGTCCAAAGAATGTTCTTTCAGAACTGTGCTGGCTTTTTTAGATGTTTTTTAGCAAAGTCCAGTCTAGCCTTTTTATTCTTGATGCTTATGAGTGGCTTGCACCGTGCAGTGAACCCTCTGTATTTACTTTCATGCAGTCTTCTCTTTATGGTAGATTTGGATATTGATACGCCTACCTCCTGGAGAGTGTTGTTCACTTTGTTGGCTGTTGTGAAGGGGTTTCTCTTCACCATGGAGATTATTCTGCGATCATCCACCACTGTTGTCTTCCGTGGGCGCCCAGGTCTTTTTGCATTGATGAGTTCACCAGTGCTTTCTTTCTTTCTCAGGATGTACCAAACTGTAGATTTTGCCACTCCTAATATTGTAGCAATTTCTCGGATTTTTTTTTTCTGTTTTTGCAGCTTAAGGATGGCTTGTTTCACCTGCATGGAGAGCTCCTTTGACCGCATGTTAACTTCACAGCAAAACCTTCCAAATGCAAGCACCACACCTCAAATCAACTCAAGGCTCTTTAACTGCTTAATTGAGAATGACATAACGAAGGGATTGCCCACACCTGTCCATGAAATAGCCTTGGAGTAAATTGTCCAATTACTTTTGGACCCTTTAAAAACAGGGTGGCACATGTTAAGGAGCTGAAACTCCTAAACCCTTCATCCAGTTTTAATGTGGATACCCTCAAATGAAAGCTGAAAGTCTGAACTTCAACTGCATTTGAATTGTTTTGCTTAAAATTCATTGTGGTAATGTCTAGAACCAAAATTAGAAAAATGTTGTCTCTGTCCAAATATATATGGACCTAACTGTATATGGATTATATTTGTAATGGTGCGATCATATTTTTTTATGACTGATCTTTAGGAGTTTTCCTTGTAGAACTCTGATTTTATGAATTCTGTTTCTTTTTAATGTTGTATAGTAAAATGTATTTTATTCATATGATAGCATTGTGGCTATATTTTCTTTGGTGGTGTAGTAATTCTTAACTATATGTACACCACAGCATTAGACTAGGTTCCCATTTTGTATATCTTGTGCTGTACTCTGAGCTTTGAATTGGGGTTTCTCTCTTATTCTGGGTTCAGTGAAGTATATAAAAAGATCCAGAAAAAAAAACAATCCATATTCCATTTGTATGTCATCTATGTGCCATCCCTACATCTGTTTTTTAATATATCCGTATGGTATCTGTTTTAATAAATCAACAATTGAAAAAGTGTACAACAAGAAATACAGTGTCCCATGTTAATAATTGCAATGTTTGGCCTTCATTCTATCAGTTTGCCATCTTTTTAGGTAGGCACCAAAGAGCACAAAGTCAACACAGTACTCAGTGTAGAGCACTGTAAAAACATGAACCTAGCATAACATGCGTGACAATGACCACCCTAATCCCACCTCTCATATTATTCACAGAATCCACTTTCTGTTCCAAACTGGGGGGGAGATGTACAGGACATGGTTACACGGTCGAATTGGGTTGCTAATTTATTTGCCTATAATGGAAATCTGCCATGTTTGAAAACCTTAAAACTTCATGTGTTGTTGATCAAGACAAAAATTGTGCCCTGAATAATACAGCGTGTTGTACTATTTTGTCTGGTAAGATGCTAGGGCTCAACACAGAAACCTAACAGTAGTCCCAGATATTAAAAGGTCACTTCCATTCATCATGCAAATTAAACATTTCATCACCCTACTAAGGCCTCAAACGACCATAACATACGATAAATTTCCATAATGAAATTATGGCCTATTGTGTGTACGGCACTGTGATATCACAGGCTTAGGCCATCTGCAGTAATTTTCAGCTGTAAATTACAGCTGATACTCTACCACAACAACTGGAGTCAGAGAGAAATGTGATCCTAGCCATTCCCTCAGATACCTTGGTCAATAACGTTGACTGAAGTCACCGATATCAACGAGTTCGGTCAACAGTCTAACATAAAATGATTCCTGACAGATGGTTGTCAAGAGAGATAAGGATCTGGAATGTACAATATGAATGGGAAAGTTGGGTGGGATAGCTGTCTGCCAAACGATTGGCCAAACCATCATTCGGCCAACAACTATCTAAAGTGTATGGAGAACTTTAAAGAAGAGTAAGGGCTTATGGATTTCATGGCAGCCAGGGAGCTAATAAAGGCTTCCAGGCATGCCATCTTATCAGTCCTCTGAGGCCATGCCTGAAGCATAATATACTGCAAGACAGAGATATTGGTGACTATTATCAAGAAATTGCATGAACATGTTCCCTAATGTGATTTTTAAACAATGGGGAAAAAAGTTAAAGAGGACCCATCACTGGAATTTTATATTTAAACTGACTACCTCCTTCAATTGCCGCTGTTTCACTGTTTGTGGGGCAGTTTTTCTTTTTATATATATATATATATATATATATATATATATATATATATATATATATATATATATATATATATACATATATAACCCTCCATTCTAAACATATGCCCCAGTAATAAGGAAGGACATTTTTCTTTCAACCAACTGGGTGTATTCCAAAGAATGTCTCTGTAGGCACAGCCATATTTTGATTGGCCAGTATCAGAGTAGAAAAAGCAGATGCTGACAGAGAAGTTCTGTGGCATAAGCCCAGCTGGTTGAAGGGAAAATTTGCTTCTTTAGTACAAAGAGGAATTGACGCGCCCCCTGGGCCGTGTGTGTGTGGGGATACCCGGAACCGGACCTTTTGTGGATGCTGGGGGTTGTAGTCTCCGTGGCGGCGACCCGGTCCGTGCCCAGGGCGGTCAAACCAAATGGCAGTCTATATGCTGAATGTCCGACTACGCCACCCGTGGATTGCGGTCAGAGTGAACCGCCGCTGCAGGGCAGACCACTGAGGCTGGTGTTGTGGGTGCAGCTGAGGGTAGTCTAACTCCCCACGGGAGGAGTATAGCCTCAGGGCAGTAAATAGTGATGTTGGTGGTGATGGTGCGTGGGAGCAGCAGTAACCACACGGAATCTGTCATGAAATTCAGGGTCTTTACTGTTGGTGGTATTAAGGGACCCGTCCGTAATACAGGTTAACAATGGAGGCCTGGTCAGTCTGAGAGCAACTGGGAAATCCCGCTGGTCAGGGGGAGTTTGTAGGCCTACCGTGCTGACTTCACTCTTTCTTGGCTATCCTGCTGTAGTGTAGTGGTAGCCCACGTCTCTGAGTGTACCGTGTTGTTCTCACCCGTATGACTGGTGACTCGGGCCTTCCATACTTCTCATCCCTCCGGGGCAGTAGTGGTCCCTCTCGTGTGGCTGAGCCTCCGGGCTTCCTTGGGCCAGAGGACTTGAAGTCCCCTGCGTGGTGGTTTTCTGCTGCTGGGCTTATATCCCTCACAGCCTCGGACTCCAGTGTCCGGCTTTGTAAGTCTCTAGGCAGGACGAGCTCTGCTAGCTCCCCTCCTGGCCTCGTGTTCCTCCTCTGCCTACAGGGACTCCGCAGCCTGCTGCTGACCTGTCCCTATCTGCAACTTCACTGGAGCTTGTCTCTAACTGGTCTCTCTAACCCCGCCCCAGATCCAGTTTATAAAGGGCAGGTTTCTCCCCTCCCTGGACTGAGGCAGGAGGTGCTGCATGCTAATTGTCCCCAACCAGGGAACCTCCCACCTGCTCTCAGACATGACATTGCTGCCACTGTGGCGACCAGACCTGGGGTGCCACATTCCCCCCTAGTGCAATTTAGTACTCCGGGACTAAACACATTTTGCAAAAACACAACAGGTAATAACAATACAGTAACATACACCACGTGCAGAATTATTAGGCAAATGAGTATTTTGATCACATGATACTTTTTATACATGTTGTCCTACTCCAAGCTGCATAGGCTGGAGAGCCAACTACCAATTAAGTAAATCTGCTCATGTGCATCTCTGTAATGAGGAGGGGTGTTGACTAATGACATCAACACCCTATGTAAGATGTGCTTAATTATTAGGCAACTTCTTTTCCTTTGGCAAAATGGGTCAGAAGAGAGATTTGACGGGCTCTGAAAGGTCCAAAATTGTGAGATGTCTTGCAGAGGGATGCAGCAGTCTTGAAATTTCCAAACTTTTGAAGCATGATCACCGAACAATCAAGCGTTTCATGGCAAATAGCCAACAGGGTCGCAAGAAGCGTGTTGGCCAAAAAAGGCGCAAAATAACTGCCCATGAATTGAGGAAAATCAAGCGTGAAGCTGCCAAGATGCCATTCGCCACCAATTTTGCCATATTTCAGAGCTGCAATGTTACTGGAGTATCAAAAAGCACAAGGTGTGCGATACTCAGGGACATGGCCAAGGTAAGGAAGGCTGAAAAACTACCACCTTTGAACAAGAAACATAAGATAAAACGTCAAGAATGGGCCAAGAAATATCTTAAGACTGATTTTTCAAAGGTTTTATGGACTGATGAAATGAGAGTGACTCTTGATGGGCCAGATGGATGGGCCAGATGGATGGGCCAGAGGCTGGATCAGTAAAGGGCAGAGAGCTCCACTCCGACTCAGACGCCAGCAAGGTGGAGGTGGGGTACTGGTATGGGCTGGTATCATCAAAGATGAACTTGTGGGACCTTTTCGGGTTGAGGATGGAGTGAAGCTCAACTCCCAAACCTACTGCCAGTTTCTGGAAGACAACTTCTTCAAACAGTGGTACAGTAAGAAGTCGGTATCGTTCAAGAAAAACATGATTTCCATGCAGGACAATGCTCCATCACATGCATCCAACTACTCCACAGCGTGGCTGGCCAGTAAAGGTCTAAAAGAAGAAAAAATAATGACAAGGCCCCCTTGTTCACCTGATCTGAACCCCATAGAGAACCTGTGGTCCATCATAAAATGTGAGATCTACAGGGAGGGAAAACAGTACACCTCTCGGAGCAGTGTCTGGGAGGCTGTGGTGGCTGCTGCACGCAATGTTGATCGAAAACAGATCAAGCAACTGACAGAATCTATGGATGGAAGGCTGTTGAGTGTGTAGCGCCGGCGTCCCTGCCCTCTGCTAGGCAGGGACGCTGTTCCCCTCACCCCTCTGCTCCGAGCCCGGCGTCCTCCTCCCGCTCTGCTGGCAGCGCGCGCTCCTTCCCGGCCACTGTGCTTAGGGCGCGCGCGCGCTCCCTCCCTCTTAAAGGGGCCGCGCGCGCCGTCCTAAGGAGTCCCCGGCCAATGGCCGGAGGACTTCACCATATATAAGGCACCTCCTCCAAAATGGAGGTGCCCGAGCAATGTTGTTGCACTGTTCACTACTCTGCTTCAGCCCTCAGGTCCCGTTGCCAGTTACCTGCCAGTTACCTGCCAGAAACCTGCCAGTTTGCTGTCTGTTTCCTGCCTGACATTTCTCCTACCTGCTTGCTAGCCTGAGGTCCGACGGTCTGCCTTCCTACTCCTGTCAGTCTGTCTATGGACCAGCTTGCCCGCTCACCTGGGAGCGCACATCTGCTACCTGCCTGCTAGCCTACCTGGAGGCTCCGCCGTCACGTGCTGTGACCACCTGCCATTCCAGAGACTCCTGCCCGCTCACCTGGGAGCGCACATCTGCTACCTGCCTGCTAGCCTACCTGGAGGCTCCGCCGTCACGTGCTGTGACCACCTGCCATTCCAGAGACTCTTGCCCGCTCACCTGGGAGCGCACATCTGCTACCTGCCTGCTAGCCTACCTGGAGGCTCCGCCGTCACGTGCTGTGACCACCTGCCATTCCAGAGACTCCTGCCCGCTCACCTGGGAGCTCTCATCTGCTGCCTGTCTGTTGGCCTACCTGGAGGCTCCGCCGTCACATGCTGTGACCACCTGCTTATCCAGAGACTGCTCACCTGGGAGCACTCATCTGTCATCCGCCTGCTAGCCTACCTGGAGGCTCAGCCGTCACAGGTCGTACCTACCCTATACCCAGAGACTGTCCCGGTCACTTGCTGTGACCTCCTGCCCGTTCACCCAGAGACTGCCCCGGTCACTTGCTGTGACCTCCTGCCCGTTCACCCAGAGACTGCCCCGGTCACTTGCTGTGACCTCCTGCCGTTCACCCAGAGACTGCCCCGGTCACTTGCTGTGACCTCCTGCCCGTTTACCCAGAGACTGTCCCGGTCACTTGCCGTGACCTCCTGCCCGTTTACCCAGAGACTGTCCCGGTCACCTGCTGTGACTACCTGCCCGTCTTCCCTGGTCACCACCCGCTTCCTTACAAGGACCGCCCCCTTGTATAGTAGCTCAGAGGTTCCGCCTCCCAGACCCGTTA
Source organism: Phyllobates terribilis (assembly GCF_046119375.1). Taxonomy (NCBI): domain Eukaryota; kingdom Metazoa; phylum Chordata; class Amphibia; order Anura; family Dendrobatidae; genus Phyllobates; species Phyllobates terribilis. The sequence goes on along the minus strand of NW_027362761.1, from coordinate 722,045,049 downwards.
CAGTTTGCTCGGGCCATGGAACCCGGTGGTACCCAAGCCCCCTCGCTCTCGGACCTATGTCGTGAACTGTCCTGTCAGAGGTCCCAACAGGAGTCCATTCTGGGTCACCTGCGGAATGTCAACTCACGCCTGGACACTCTGACTGCTCCACCAGCAACCACCGCCAGTGCCATGACTCGCAATCCGGCAGCTCCGCTGCCCACCAATACTATGGTATCCTACCCCGGACCCCGGCTTTCTGCACCTCCTCGCTTCGGAGGCGATTCTGCTCAGGCTCGTGGCTTTATAAACCAGTGCACCCTGCACTTTGAACTCCTGTCCCACCAGTTTTACTCCGACCGGGCCAAAATTACCTTCATCATGTCCCATCTCACCGGGGAGGCCCTGGCCTGGCTAAATCCTCTATGGGAGAGAGGAGACCCCCTGGTGTCCGACTTGCCTGCCTTTCTCACGGCTTTCCGGAAAGTCTTCGACGAACCCGAACGGAAGTCCTCATCCGCATCATCTTTGCTACGCCTCCGTCAGGGAAGTCTCACCGTGGGCCAATATGCCATACGGTTCCGTACCCTTGCCTCGGAGCTGGCCTGGGATAACGACGCTCTGGTATCTGTCTTCTGGGAGGGTCTGTCCGGCCGTATTAAAGATGAACTCGCCGGTCGAGACATTCCTACCACTCTCGATGACCTAATAACTCTTGCCACCCGGATTGACCTACGGTTCCAGAAGCGTGCCAAAGAAGTCACCCGTGAGAGGAGGTTTCCACGTCTAGCTCCTACTTTTCAGAAACCAGTCACTCCCTCCGTTTCTCCCCAGGTACACTCTCCTGAGCCTATGCAGGTCGACCAGACCAAGATGGTCAAAACCCGTCAGGACTTACGCCGTGCCGAGGGGAGCTGCTTCTACTGTGGCAGTAAGGAGCACCGGATCCGTACCTGCCCGGAGAGGTCGGGAAACGCCTGTGTCTAGGTTCGCTCAGAGAGGTCGACCTAGACAAGAATAAATCCTCTCCATCTCTGCTGCTGTCAGTCTCAATTATCTGCGGGGAGAATCGTTATTTCGAACTAGCCCAACTTGACTCTGGAGCGGCCGGGAATCTTATTTCACAGGCCCTGGTAGAAAAATACCGCATTCCCACCAAACCTCTGGCTATACCATTATCTGTCGCTGCTGTGGATGGGGGCCTCTTACCACGTCCCATCCAACTCATCACCGAATCCATAACTCTGCAGGTGGGAATGCTGCATTCTGAGAGCATCTCTTTTCATGTTCTTCCTGGACTCTCTCACGCCCTCTTACTAGGTCTACCTTGGCTCCAGAGACATGCACCCGTGCTTGACTGGCAGACCGGAGAAGTCCTTCGCTGGGGACAGGACTGTCATAAGACTTGTTTGGTTCCTGTTCATCCCGCCCGTCATTCTCCTACCCCAACTAATCTACCTGGACTTCCGATTCCCTATTGGTCATTTGCTGATGTCTTTAATAAAAAGGAGGCAGAGACATTACCCCCTCATAGACCATACGACTGTCCTATCGACCTGTTACCCGGTACTACGCCTCCCCGTGGGCGTATTTACCCATTGTCCGCTGCTGAGACCCGGTCGATGTCCGAATATATTGAGGAGAATTTGGCCAGGGGATTCATCCGGAAATCTACCTCCCCGGCGGGAGCAGGCTTCTTTTTCGTAAAAAAGAAGGACGGCTCTCTCCGTCCCTGTATAGACTATAGAGGCCTTAACCAGATCACGGTGAAGAATAAGTACCCCCTTCCGCTCATTCCAGAATTATTTGATCGTCTGAGGGGGGCTAGAATCTTCACCAAACTAGACCTCCGTGGGGCGTACAACCTGGTCCATATCCGTCAAGGGGATGAATGGAAGACTGCATTCAACACCCGGGACGGCCACTATGAATATCTGGTAATGCCCTTTGGTCTCTGTAACGCTCCTGCCGTCTTTCAAGAGTTGGTCAATGACATCTTCCGGGACCTTCTCTACTCCTGCGTAGTGGTGTACCTGGACGACATCTTGGTCTTCTCTCCGGATCTCCAGACTCACCGGAGAGACGTTCGTCAGGTCCTGCTCAGGCTCAGGCAGAATCACCTCTTCGCTAAATATGAGAAGTGCCTCTTTGAGCAGATCTCGCTTCCGTTTTTGGGCTACATTATTTCTCAGACCGGCCTACGAATGGATCCAGAGAAACTGTCTGCCATCGAGAAATGGCCCCGACCGGAGGGGTTGAAGGCCATTCAGCGGTTCCTGGGCTTCGCCAACTACTACCGCCTCTTCATACCGCACTTCTCTTCCCGGACTGCCCCAATTTCCGCGCTCACCCGTAAGGGTACTAATCCCAGAGAGTGGCCACCCGAAGCAGAGGAGGCCTTTCTTTCCTTAAAACAGGCCTTCTCTTCTGCCCCGGTGCTGCATCGCCCAGATGGCAACAAGCAGTTCTTTCTGGAGGTTGACGCCTCCTCCTCTGGAGCCGGAGCGGTACTTACCCAAAAATCATCTTCCGGGAGAATGGTAACTTGTGGCTTCTTCTCCAAACTCTTCTCCTCTTCTGAGCGCAACTATTCCATAGGAGATCGAGAGTTATTGGCCATCAAGCTGGCATTGGAGGAGTGGCGTTACCTGCTCGAAGGGGCTCTTCACCTGGTAATAATTTACACTGACCACAAGAACTTGGCTTACCTCCAGCATGCCCAGAGACTTAACCCGCGCCAAGCTCGGTGGTCCTTGTTTTTTGCTCGCTTTGATTTTATTCTTCATTTTCGCCCGGCTGACAAAAACATCAAGGCGGACGCCCTGTCCCGATCCTTTCTGGTGTCTGATCTCGAGGAAGAACCGAAACACATCATCGATCCCGCCAGAGTAATGCAGGTGGCTCCCGTGAGTCTAAATAGTCTCCCTCCCGGTAAGACGTTCGTATCAGTACCTGATCGGGAGAAGATCCTACACTGGGGTCACTCGTCTAAACTAGCTGGCCACGCCGGTCAGAAAAAGACCCTCCAGCTTATTACCCGGCACTACTGGTGGCCTACCCTGCACAAGGACGTAATAGACTTTGTTTCTGCCTGTGTGTCCTGCGCCCGCAACAAGGTTCCGAGACATCTGCCAGCCGGTCGCCTCCTTCCGCTCCCAGTACCTGCTGCCCCCTGGCAGCATATAGCAATGGACTTTATAACTGATCTCCCCATCTCTGCCGGTTGTACGGTCATTTGGGTGGTCGCTGACCGCTTTTCCAAGATGGCTCATTTCGTTCCCCTGCCAGGCCTCCCGTCTGCACCCGAGCTGGCTAAAGACTTTATCCGCCACATCTTCCGTCTTCATGGACTGCCCCTCCACATAGTGTCGGATCGTGGGGTACAGTTCACCTCACGCTTCTGGAGAGCCACTTGTAAACTGCTAGACGTCACCCTGGACTTCTCCTCCGCTTACCACCCACAGTCTAATGGTCAAGTGGAGCGGATCAATCAGAACCTGACCAGTTACCTCCGGCACTTCGTTAATGCCCACCATTCAGACTGGGTGGATCTCCTGCCATGGGCCGAATTTTCTTACAACAATCACGAGAGCGAATCTTCCTCCAAATCCCCGTTTTTTGTTGTCTTCGGTCAGCATCCTCTGATCCCATTTCCCGTCTCCACCTCGGTGGACAATCCGGCTGCGGAATCTCTTGTTAACAAATTTTCCTCCATATGGGAGAGTACCCGGTCCGCACTCCTTCTGTCATCCGAGCGTATGAAAAGACATGCTGACAAAAAACGTCTGGATCCTCCTCAATTCCGTCCAGGGGATAAGGTCTGGCTCTCGTCCAAGTATGTCCGGCTCAAGATTCCTTCCTATAAGTTAGGGCCTCGGTTCATCGGTCCTCTGGAGGTCATCAGTCAGATCAACCCGGTGGCCTATAAATTGAAACTCCCGGCCAACTTGCGGATCCCTAACTCCTTCCATGTATCTCTCCTCAAACCCGTGGTACTTAACTCTTTTTCCAAGTCTACAGGTACGCCTCCTGCTCCGGTTTCCGCTGAAAACGAATTTGAGGTAGAGAACATTCTGGCCACCAAAAGGGTAAGAGGGAAGACCTTTTTTCTAGTAGATTGGAAGGGGTTTGGTCCTGAAGAGAGAACGTGGGAGCCCCGGGAGAACATCCATGCCCCTCTCATCCTAGCTAAATTTCTCTCTGGCCTAAAAAAGGGGGGGGCCTAAAGGGGGGGGTACTGTAGCGCCGGCGTCCCTGCCCTCTGCTAGGCAGGGACGCTGTTCCCCTCACCCCTCTGCTCCGAGCCCGGCGTCCTCCTCCCGCTCTGCTGGCAGCGCGCGCTCCTTCCCGGCCACTGTGCTTAGGGCGCGCGCGCTCCCTCCCTCTTAAAGGGGCCGCGCGCGCCGTCCTAAGGAGTCCCCGGCCAATGGCCGGAGGACTTCACCATATATAAGGCACCTCCTCCAAAATGGAGGTGCCCGAGCAATGTTGTTGCACTGTTCACTACTCTGCTTCAGCCCTCAGGTCCCGTTGCCAGTTACCTGCCAGTTACCTGCCAGAAACCTGCCAGTTTGCTGTCTGTTTCCTGCCTGACATTTCTCCTACCTGCTTGCTAGCCTGAGGTCCGACGGTCTGCCTTCCTACTCCTGTCAGTCTGTCTATGGACCAGCTTGCCCGCTCACCTGGGAGCGCACATCTGCTACCTGCCTGCTAGCCTACCTGGAGGCTCCGCCGTCACGTGCTGTGACCACCTGCCATTCCAGAGACTCCTGCCCGCTCACCTGGGAGCGCACATCTGCTACCTGCCTGCTAGCCTACCTGGAGGCTCCGCCGTCACGTGCTGTGACCACCTGCCATTCCAGAGACTCTTGACCGCTCACCTGGGAGCGCACATCTGCTACCTGCCTGCTAGCCTACCTGGAGGCTCCGCCGTCACGTGCTGTGACCACTTGCCATTCCAGAGACTCCTGCCCGCTCACCTGGGAGCTCTCATCTGCTGCCTGTCTGTTGGCCTACCTGGAGGCTCCGCCGTCACATGCTGTGACCACCTGCTTATCCAGAGACTCTCGCCTGCTCACCTGGGAGCACTCATCTGTCATCCGCCTGCTAGCCTACCTGGAGGCTCAGCCGTCACAGGTCGTACCTACCCTATACCCAGAGACTGTCCCGGTCACTTGCTGTGACCTCCTGCCCGTTCACCCAGAGACTGCCCCGGTCACTTGCTGTGACCTCCTGCCCGTTCACCCAGAGACTGCCCCGGTCACTTGCTGTGACCTCCTGCCGTTCACCCAGAGACTGCCCCGGTCACTTGCTGTGACCTCCTGCCCGTTTACCCAGAGACTGTCCCGGTCACTTGCCGTGACCTCCTGCCCGTTTACCCAGAGACTGTCCCGGTCACCTGCTGTGACTACCTGCCTGTCTTCCCTGGTCACCACCCGCTTCCTTACAAGGACCGCCCCCTTGTATAGTAGCTCAGAGGTTCCGCCTCCCAGACCCGTTACAGAGTGTCATCATAAAGAAAGGTGGCTAATCACTAATTTTTTTTGTTTTTGTTTTTGCATGTCAGAAATGTTTATTTCTAAATTTTGTGCACTGATATTGGTTTACCTGGTGAAAATAAACTAGTGAGATGGGATTATATTTGGTTTTTATTAAGTTGCCTAATAATTCTGCACAGTAATAGTTACCTGCACAAACAGATATCCTCCTAAGATAGCCAAATCTAAAAAAAAAACCACTCCAACTTCCAAAAATATTAAGCTTGGATATTTATGAGTCTTTTGGGTTGATTGAGAACATAGTTGTTGATCAATAATAAAAATAATCCTCTAAAATACAACTTGCCTAATAATTCTGCACACAGTGTATATACAAGAAGTTTAGTCTTTTTAGGTCACGGCTCTCCCGTAACCAGGTGTCCTTGTCACCCATGATGCACTTTGAGGGACCCGTCCCAAACCCTCCACGTAGGACCTGGGGTGGCTACAGGGCTTTGATGATCCGGAGTTGCACCACGTCTTCAGCCACCTCCACGGGTTTTGTGTTCTGTGGTCGTCTTCAAAAGAGGGCACCTTACCAGGTGCAACTATGTGCAAGGTACAGTTCCGGTTATTCATTGTCCATAACCTGTTAGTCCATTGAACTCTGTCGGGTAACTAGAAAAACATAATTAGTATGCACGCAACAAACATTTTAACATTTGCCATTTTACAGGTATTTATATCACATTTTTAAATTCTCCAGCGAGCTGGTATTTGACCCCCAGTGCTCCTGGTGGACCTACGTAACCCCCTGTCTGGTGGTACTCTACTCTGGTCCCCTGTTTCCACCCCCTGTGTACTGGGTGTGCTCGTGTCTGCACCAGAGGTGTTTGCAGATGTTACGGGTAGGTTGGGCAGCTTTCTGTGTACTCTTTGGCTCACCACGGGCATGGCAGGTTCACTACTAGCAGAGGGTTGATTCTCCTGGGCTGCTGGTATGTACTCTTCTGCCTCCGGGGCCACTTGATCTTCCAACACTACTTGCTCTTCTGCAGGCCCTTGAGGGGCTGGCTGGAGAAAGGTAAGGACGGGTACCACTATAGCGTTGTTGATTTGGGTCCAGTACCGGGTAAATTGTCCGAGCACTGTACTGACCATTTCTTCCCTTTCCTCTGCGGGTTGAGGGCTATCTTGGTCTTCATCAGCGCTTTGCAGCTGCTCGGGACACTTTTTCAGGTAGTCTCTGGAGAGCATCCTTACTGATAACACATAACTTTGGGTTTTCATGGCTTGACGGCAGTACGGTGTACGGGTCTTTCTCCCACTGGTCATCCAACTTGTGGAGCCGTCTCTTCCTCTTCATGACCTGCTCTCCAGGTGCCAGGGGAGCAGCAGGAGCATGCTGGTTGTAATTCCTTTCTTGCCTCTCTCTTGCTTGAGACAGACTTCGCTCCACACTCTCCTGTACTTTCCGGTACTGCTGCTGTCGTTCTGTGTCCCAGTCTGCTTCTGGTGAGGTGTCCTCGGGTGTCAGGACTCCCATCTCCAGGTCAATTGGCAGCTTACCAGGTCTTGCTCTCATTAGGTAAGCTGGGGTGCAGTTGGTAGAATTTACTGGGATATGGTTATACAAGTCCACCAGATCCGGAAGTTTCTCAGGCCACAGGCTGCGTTCCTCCAGGGGCAACGTCTTGAGCAGGTCTAGTACTACCTGGTTCATTTTCTCACACATCCCGTTGGTTTGGGGGTGGTAAGGCGCTTATCTTCTTGCAGCCATACAGGTTTCAGAATTCCTGGAAGACTTCAGCCTCGAACGCTGGACCTTGATCAATCAACACTTGCTCTGGATACCCGTGTGGGCGGCAGAAATGCTGCTGAAAGGCTTTGGTGGCCGTCTGAGCTGTTAAGTCTTTGACAGGGACCACCACTAGGAACCGGGAGTAGTGATCTACGATTGTGAGGGCGTAGACGTATCCCGATCTGCTTGGAGCCAGCTTTACGTGGTCCAGGGCCACCAGCTCAAGGGGCTGCTTTGTGATGATGGGCCGCAGGGGAGTCTTCTGGCTGGCGCGGTCCTTCCTCCTTAGGATGCACGGGCCACAGTCTCTGCACCATCTCTCTATAGCCCCTCTCATGCCTACCCAGAGGAACCGCTCACGCAACAGGAACTCCAGCTTCTTCCATCCAAAGTGCCCTGCTCCGTCATGGTATGCTTCTAGGACCATAGCCGCATCCCGCCTTGGGACCACTACCTGCCAGGTCAGCTCATGTGTTCGAGAGTTGACGGTTCTGCGGCACAGCCTCCCCTTGTAGAGAAACAGCTTGCTCCTCTCCTTCCACAGCTGTTTGGTCTCTTCTGGAGCATCCGGATCAAGGTGGGCATCAGCCTGGGTCAGCATCTCTTTTACCAGGCGGACTGCGGGGTCACTATCTTGGGTCTCTGCCCAGCCGTGGTGGGGTAAGGGATTGAATGTAGCAGTGGCAGAGCACCTCTCCTTTACGCAGTGGGAACACTGGGTGATCCCATGACGGTGGAATGCAGGGAATTCAATTTCTTCCAGTTCTTCTGGATCCTCTCCCCCGTCCTGCAAGTGAGGCATTCTGGACAATGCATCTGTGTTGGCATTTGCGCGCCCTGTCCGGTATTTGATAGTAAATTCATAATTGGACAGCTGGGCCATCCATCTCTGCTCTAGGGTACCAAGTCTTGCAGTGTCCAGGTGTGTCAATCGGTTGTTGTCCGTGTACATAGTGAACTTAGAAGAAGCCAGGTAATGCTTGAAGCGTTCGGTGACTGCCCACACCACTGCCAGGAACTCTAGCTTGAAGGAGCTATAATTCTCAGGGTTTCTCTCTGTGGGTCTCAGCATTCTGCTAGCATAAGCAATTACCCGTTCTCTGCCCTGCTGGATCTGGGACAGTACGGCTCCTAGGCCCACGTTACTGGCGTCGGTGTGGAGGATAAAAGGCTGGCCGTAATCAGGGTAGGCCAGGATCTCATCCCCCGTGAGGGCCATCTTCAGCTGGCGGAAAGACTCCTCCTCCAGCTTGTCCCACTTAAAGGGCGGCTTCTGACTTTTAGTCTTTGACTGACCTAACAGGAGGTCCTGCATAGGGGCTGCCATCTTGGTGAACCCGGAGATGAATCTTCGGTAGTAGCCTACCAACCCGAAGAACTGCCGCACTTCCTTTATGCTGGAGGGTCTTGGCCAGTCCTTAATCACCATGATCTTGTCAGGGTCTGGGGCTACTCCGTCAGCACTCACCACGTGTTCCAGGTACTGTACTTTTGGCTTCAGTAGATGACACTTGGAGGGTTTCACCTTTAGGCCGAAGCCTGCCAGGGCATCGAACACCTCTGCCAGGTGCTTTAGATGGGCCTCATAGGTCTTGGAATACATGATGACATCGTCCAGGTAGAGTAGGACCGTCTCGAAATTTCTGTGCCCCAGACAGCACTCCATCAGCCTCTGGAAGGTCCCTGGTGCGTTGCAGAGTCCGAACGGCATACAGTTGAATTCACTGAGACCCATCGGGGTGGTGAAGGTGGTCTTCTCCTTGTCTGACTCTGCTACAGGAACCTGCCAGTACCTGCTAGTGAGATCCAAAGTAGAGAAGAAGTTAGCAGATTTTAATGCAGCCAGAGACTCCTCTATCCTAGGTAACGGGTACGCATCTTTGTGTGTTATTCTGTTGACCTTTCTATAATCTACACACATCCTCATCGTGCCGTCTTTCTTTTTTACAAGAACTAGAGGAGCTGCTCAGGGGCTACAGCTATCCCTGATCACCCCAGCCTCCTTCATCTCTCGTAACATACCCTTGGCATTCTGATAGTGTGCAGGGGGTACAGGCCGGTATCTCTCTTTTATGGGTGGATGGTCTCTTGTGGGGATTTGGTGTTCTACCCCCTTTACTTGCCCAAAGTCTAGCGGGTGTTTGCTAAAGACTCTTTCGTACTCCTGTACCACCCGGTAGACTCCCTGTTTCTGGTGTGGGGGAGTGGAGTCAGTGCCTACGTGCAGCTTCTGCCACCAATCCTCCATTTGTCTTTTAGAACCGTTACCTTCCTCTGGGGGAGATGGAGGCAAGGGTTCCACGGCTTTTACAGAGTTTTGGTTAATGGTGAACAATTTGGCTAGAGTGGCATACCGGGGCAAGTGTACTTCTCTTTCCCCAATATTTAGGATGCGGATGGGTACCCTCCCATGGCGGACATCAACCACCCCCCGTGCTGTCAAAATGGTGGGCCTACTGTCTGAGTAAACGGGTTCTACCATAGCTTGGTAGTCTCTTAACCCGATTGCTGTCCGGCACTAGATCATCATTTCGCTTTTTGGGGGCATGGCGATAGGGAACGGGTCACTCATCCTAATGCTACCAATCTCACCACCAGACAGTTCTACCTGTTGCCGCTTCATCAGGGCTCTGATCTCCTTTTGTAAGACACGCTGCTGGCTGGAGCTGGCATTCATTGCAACCTGCTGTAATATAACAATTATCTCTGAAAGACAATTTTCAATAACGTTAGTACCCAAGGTTATTTTAGGGTGACTTTCACGACGGTCAATGTCCACAATAATCAGTCCCTGCGCCGGCAGTTCAACTTTTTTGATGGTCACCTCCTTGAACCCCACCTGCGGCATGGGCTGACCATTGCTGGCGATGATGCTCAAGTCATTATCTGGGTAGCGGGTGATATCCATGTCATCCCAGTACCGCTTGCATATAGGGGATGGTGGTTAGCTGTGACCCGGTGTCCAACAGTGCACTCATGGGAATGCCATCCAGTACCACAGGCAAGACCGGTCGTCCCCCCACATACTTGTCACGCCAGTTTGACGGGCCTGATGATCTTACGCCTGGGGGTTGGCCCTCTGCCCCAGGTTGCGCTCGTTTAAATTACAGTACCTCGCCATATGTCCTGATTGGCTGCATCGGCGGCAGATGGGTTGTCCATCCTGGTCGTAGCGGTCCGTTGGCTTCCCTCTGGACGGTGGGATCCTCCTTTGTCGGCACCACGGGACGTCCTCCGGACTGGTAGCCAGCTGGATCTTTCCTGGAGAAGATACCTGTAACGACTGCACAGTCCTGGTTAGTGCGGCAACGCTTTTAGTCAGCTCTTGGACCTGATGGTGCAGGTCTGCAGCCGGGTCTTTGCCCAAAGCCTGTGCATCAGCTCCCACAGGCTCTGCAGACAAGGGCGCCGCCTCCTGGTGATAGGTGATAGCAGGGCGCTTATGGGTTACAGCGCCGCCTGGTGCCAGTTCCCGGAGCACCCGCATGGCCCTCTCTTTGAACTGTGCAAAGTCTAACTCAGGGTTCTGCAGTGCCATTAGGCGTAACTGGGTTTGGTGGGCGCTGGACAGCAGACCCTCAATGAATTGTTCAGTCAGCAGTTTATCTGCATTCCGCACACTGTCAGGGTCTGCCTGCTTAATGGCTCTCAGGGCCTCTTGCAAATTCAAAACATAATCTCTTATACTGTCTTGGGCCCGCTGCTTGCACCCATAAAATCTCATTTTGATCTCTGCTGAGGTGCGGGTATCAAAAGTGTCCTTTAGACGGGCTAAAATCTCCTTAACGGTCCCTTTGTCCCTGACTGACCATGACTTTACCTCTCGTTGGGCCGCGCCGGCTAACTGGCCTATCAGTATGCTCACTTTTTGTTCCTCCGTCAGGGGGTACACTTTGAATAGGCTATACAGTCTCTCTTTAAAGTCGCTCAGGGTATGCGACTCCCCTGAGTACTGGGGCAACCAGGCCGCTCCGGGGATATAAGGCATAGTGAACGGCATTACTGCGGCAGCGGCCGCGCTGGCGGTGGCAGTTCCCTCCGTTTCCGACATCTTCTTCCCCCCTAGTCAACCGTGGCCTACCTTCCGTTGCTTTTCTTCTGTAGGCCGCAGCTCCGCAGGCGACCGTCGGGGTTGAGGACCTTGCATCGCGTCCTGGTGACGTCAGCGTCCGCTCGGCTCCTTTCAGGACCTTGCGCAGCGTCCGTGCTTAAGGCGGGGCTCCAGTTCACACGCGCTTTCGTCATCCACGCCCCTCTTCTTCCCGCACGGTGTCCCAAAGATGGCGCCCGATGGCGGGAAAATGGCTGCGGATGGCGGGAAACTGCTGCAGATTGCGGGAAACTCCACCAAGGTAAGTATTACAGTCTTTCTTCAGGCACGCAGTACCCGTTGGTGGCGGGCACGAAATCCTGCCGACTACGCCAAAGTTGACGTGCCCCCTGGGCCGTGTGTGTGTGGGGATACCCGGAATCGGACCTTTTGTGGATGCTGGGGGTTGTAGTCTCCGTGGCGGCGACCCGGTCCTTGCCCAGGGCGGTCAAACCAAATGGCAGTCTATATGCTGAATGTCCGACTGCGCCACCCGTGGATTGCGGTCAGAGTGAACCACCGCTGCAGGGCAGACCGCTGAGGCTGGTGTTGTGGGTGCAGCTGAGGGTAGTCTAACTCCCCACGGGAGGAGTATAGCCTCAGGGCAGTAAATAGTGATGTTCGTGGTGATGGTGCGCGGGAGCAGCAGTAACCACACGGAGTCTGTCATGATATTCAGGGTCTTTACTGTTGGTGGTATTAAGGGACCCGTCCGGAATACAGGTTAACAATGGAGGCCTGGTCAGTGTTAGAGCAACTGGGAAATCCCGCTGGTCAGGGGGAGTTTGTAGGCCTACCGTGCTGACTTCACTCTTTCTTGGCTATCCTGCTGTAGTGTAGTGGTAGCCCACGTCTCTGAGTGTACCGTGTTGTTCTCACCCGTATGACTGGCGACTCGGGCCTTCCGTACTTCTCACCCCTCCAGAGCAGTAGTGGTCCCTCTCGTGTGGCTGAGCCTCCAATTTAGGGTCACCTTGTCGCTGGTGGGACGGCTTGCATACTTTTTTTGATCAAAAATAGTTCACTAAGTACCCTATATTTAATATGCAACTTTGCTTTACATTTATATATAATGATGGTAGGGTATGAGATATATTTTTTGTCTTTTGTAGGTTTTGCTTCTTTTTGCTAGTGTGAACATGCTCCTATTTCTTTCATGTGTACCATCTTAGACCTCAGTTCACATTGCTTGGTTTTTTGTCTTGTTTGCATTCTGTGCAAATTAAGGGTGTGGCATCCCCTTTGTTGAGCTGGTTAGTATATATGAAGCTTACCACGGGCCTAGGTGGTCTGGAGTTGGGACCCGGTCCTATTTGTCTACCCTTTTATATGCATTACTTCAACTTTGATATACAGTAAGGTTTTTAATATAGACAGTGTAGGTACCGTCCCAATTTAGGGTCACCTTGTCGCTGGTGGGACGGCTTGCATACTTTTTTTGATCAAAAATAGTTCACTAAGTACCCTATATTTAATATGCAACTTTGCTTTACATTTATATATAATGATGGTAGGGTATGAGATATATTTTATGTCTTTTGTAGGTTTGGCATTACCATGTATGGCAGGCAATCACCGTAAGTTTATTGGCTGTCAAACAGCCGCAAAACATACGGGGCGGAGACATGAGCGTCCGCGATTCGAGTAACAATCGATACCCGATGCTTTATCGAGTATTGAGCGGTGGCGAGCACACTTTCTCATCACAAGTACTCAGTTTCATTTAAAACAAATCCAGTGAAAGGTCTTCTTTAAATGGAATGTTACAAAATATTTAAGAAACAAACAAAAAAAAAGCACAAAAACCTTTTTTCCCCGATGTAATTACTTTATTAAAGAGTACTATGTTTTATTAAACTGATAGGCCCTACCTAATGTGATGCAGATCAGGGGAGAAGTGAACATTGGTCCCGAGACTCTCATCAATGTCTCAAAACTCTGCCTTGCAATGCGCTGCTAGACAGCCAGAAAGAGTTTGTGTATGTACAATATGTGTACAGAGCAGTGTACAAGCTCAATAATACATAAATGTGTCCATCATTTAGAAAAAACAACAAAACCTGCAGCCTCAACCACGTGTGCATCTGAAAGATAGGAGGGATAGCTGTCGGCCTAACAAATGTTTGGCCGTCAGCTATTTACAGCTCAGATATGCAACTTGTCTCTTCAGAGAGGAAGAGGACTTGAACTCTAGTAACACCTATTGGAAGTAGCAATCATACAAGTCAATATCCACCCTTTAATGAGCCTTGCAATATGACTTACGATAAAAGCCAAATGAGAACCTTAATTTGCAGACATGGTGTTTTGGGGTATTGCCCCTGGTCAGTGCAAAGTATGAGATCTGATTAGGCTATGTGAGATGCTAAGAAAACTTACTTCTTAGATCCCAGTCTTAGCCTCTCACCCAGCCAAATTAGATCTCATACTTTGCACTGACGAGGGAAAATACCTTGAAACACCGTGTCTGCAAATTAAGATTCTGATTTGTCTTTTATCCTAAGTCATATTGCAAGGCTCGTTAAAGGGTCAATACTGACTTGTAAGATTGCTACTTCTAATAGGCGGCATTAGAGTTCAAGTCCTCTTCCTCTCTGAAGAGACAAATTGCATATTTAATTTCCCAGAGGAGCATGCAAGGCGTTTGACTCGCCCCCTGGGCCGTGGGGCACTCGGATCCGGGCAGTAGGGGAACGGTGGGAGTAGTAGTGGCAACCCGATTCCGTGGCTCAGGGTGGTCAGGCCAGTGGTAGTCCGTTATGTGCTGATGATTATGTCCGACTACACCACCCGTGGATTTGCGGTCATTAGGAACCGCCGCTGCAAGGCAGACCGCTGGGGCTGATGATGTATGCAGCTGGGATGGTGTGACTCCCCACGGGAAGAGTGCGGCCCAAGGGCAGTGTAGTGGATGTTGGGAGTGATGGTAGTGAGAGTCCCAGTGCTGATAGTGCTGGAGGAGCAAGGAGCACGCAGACACCAGGTTGCAGTCCAGGGTCTTTACTAGAACAGGTAAACTTACCCACAAACAGTCCCAGCTAGGAGGGGACCTGGATGTCTGAGAGCAACAGGGAAATTGGCCCTGGTCAGGGTGAGGGTATAGGCCTACCGTGCTTTCTGTGCTCCTTCTGGCTATCTCCTCGCTATAGGGTAACAGCCCACGTTTCCGAGCTTTCCGTGTATTCTCGCCTGTATTGCCTGCGACGTGGGTTCCTTTCTGCTCCCAGCCTTGTACGGCTTTGCTGGTCCCTTCTGTTGTGGCAGGGCCTCCAGGCTTCTTAGGCCAAGGAATATACAGTCCCCTGCGGACTGGTTATCTGCTGGGGGATGTGGAATCCTCCCAGCCTCAGACACCAAAGTCTGGTAAATTAAGTCCATTATCTGCCAAGACAGGCTCACTTCGCCTCTTGTCTCTGGCTTGTGGCTCTCCTCCTGCCACACTTACTCTTAGGGTGCAATACAACTGTCCCTCTCTGCTCTGGGACCTGAATCCTGAGACAGGTCGTCCAGCTCTCTTTAACCCTGCCCCCAGCACCAGCTTTTATAGGGGCAGCCTGCTCCCCCTACTGACCTGAGACAGGAGGTACTGCATGCTAATGTTCCCCTGACTAGAGAACCTCCCCCTTGCTCTCAGACACAGCTTTATTACATTTTGTGGCATCCAGGCCAGGGTGACACATTCCCCCCTAGTAAAATTTAGTACTCCGGGACTAAACAGTAAATAAAGAATAACATGCATAACCATAAAACATTATCAGGAAAGTGACGCACAAATTGAGTTCTTAAGGTCACAGTGTGGTCTGTGACCGGGTGTCCATATCACCAATACAACGGGGAGCCTTAACCAGGTGGGGGTCTGTCCTACCCCAAGTCCTTTACAGTCTTAGTTCATTGCTGGGTTAGGCTCCGAACGCAGTCCATACAAGGTCCCGGTTATAAAAAGTCCATAACCTTTAAGTCCTTACGGTAGCTGCAAGAAACTGAAACATAGAATTACCAAACATGCGTGTAACTTGGCAAACATTTCAACATTTGGCAACAGGGTTATTTACAATTTTAGTACACTCTATATTTTCCAGCAAGCGGGTATCTGTCCCTTTGTGCTCCTGGTTGACCTACGTAGCCCACTGTCTGGTGGTGGACTGACCTGGCTTTCCCCATTAGCGTTAGGGGTGCAGCTACCAGCTGGGTGTACAGGTAGGGCAGGCAGCTGTCTGCGGGTCCTTTGGCTTACCGCAGGCATGGCAGGCTCACTGTCAGCAGAGGGTTGACTCTCCTGGGCTGCTGGTACAGGCTCTTCTGCCTCTGGAACCGCTTGCTCCTCTTCACCTTCCGGCTCTGGTGTTGGTTGTTGCTGTGCCGGTTGCAGGAAATGCAGGACGGGTACCACTATGGCATCATTTATGCGAGTCCAGGACTGAGGGAACTCTCCGAGAACGGTGCTGATCATTTCTTCCTTGTCCTCTGCGGGTTCAAGGTCACTCTGATCCTCTTCTGCACTACGGAGTTGCTCGGGGCACCTTTTGAGGTGGTCTCTGGAGACGGTACTAGTGGTTTCTCCTCCTTCCTTGGTGATCACGCACACCTTCGGGTTGTCGTGATCAGACTGCAGTACGGTGTAGGCTTCCCTTTCCCACTGGTCGTCCAACTTATGTAGCCTTCTCTTCCGCTTCAGGACCTGCTCTCCTGGTTCCAGGGGACCAGCAGGGGCGTGTTGGTTGAAGAGTTTTTCTTGCCTCTCTCTCACCTGGGCCAGGCTCTTCTCCACACTCTCCTGTACCTTCTTGTACTGCAGTTGCCTTCCCGTATCCCAGTCCGCATCCGGGGAGGTGTCCTCTGGCGTTAGGACTCCCATCTCCAGGTCTACGGGCAGCTTACCTGGTCTGGCTCGCATCAGGTAAGCCGGGGTGCAGTTGGTAGCATTCACCGGGATATGATTGTATAAGTCTATCAGGTCCGGCAGTTTTTCTGGCCACCGGCTGCGTTCCTCCAGGGGCAACGTCTTCAGGAGATCAATGACTATGTTGTTCATCTTCTCACACATCCCGTTGGTTTGTGGATGGTAAGGCGTTGTCCGAATCTTCTTACAGCCATAGAGGTTGCAGAACTCTTGGAAGATTTCAGCCTCGAACGCTGGACCCTGGTCTGTCAGGACCTGTTCCGGATACCCGTGTGGACGGCAGAAGTATTGCTGGAAGGCTCTGGCCGCTGTTTGGGCTGTCAAGTCTTTTACCTGGACCACCACTAGAAAACGGGAATAGTGGTCCATGATTGTCAGGGCATAGATGTATCCTGACCGGCTGGGAGCCAATTTGACATGGTCCAGAGCTACCAGCTCAAGAGGCTGCGTGGTGACGATGGGCCTCAAGGGTGTCTTCTGGCTGGCACGGTCCTTCCTCCTTAAGTGACAAGGGCCACAGTCTCTGCACCACTTCTCTACAACCCCTCTCATGCCGACCCAAAAGAACCTTCCTCTTAGCAGGAACTCCAGTTTCTTCCAACCGAAGTGTCCCGCTCTGTCATGGTAAGCCCCCAGGACCATAGCTGCATCTCGCCTTGGGACCACGACTTGCCAGGTCAGCTCGTGCGTCCGGTGGTTGACAATCCTTCTGCACAACTTGCCTTCGTAGAGGAACAGCTTGCTCTTCTCTTTCCATAGCTGCTTGGATTCCTCTGGGGCATCTGGATCTAAGCGGGCGTCTTCCCGGGTCAGCAGATCTTTCACCAGGCGGATTGCTGGGTCACTATCTTGGGTCTCAGCCCAGCTGTGGTGAGGTAGGGGATTGATCATCACGGTTGTTAGATCCTCCTCCTTCATGCGGTGGGAGTATTGAGCGGCTTCATACCGGTGAAACGCGGGGAGTTCTACCTCCTCCAGCTCTTCTGGGTCTTCGTCACCTTCAGGTAAGTGAGGCATCCTTGATAGGGCGTCAGCGTTGGCATTGGTTTTGCCGGCCCGGTACTTGATCACGAAGTCATAGTTGGAGAGACGGGCCATCCACCGCTGTTCTAGGGCACCCAGTCTTGCATTGTCCAGGTGTGTCAACGGGTTGTTGTCCGTGTACACGGTGAACTTTGCGGAGGCCAGGTAATGCTTGAAGCGTTCAGTCACAGCCCACACCACCGCCAAGAATTCTAGCTTGAAGGAGCTGTAATTCTCCGGGTTCCTCTCGGTGGGCCTCAGCTTCCGGCTTGCGTACGCGATCACCCTTTCTCTGCCCTGTTGGTTTTGGGACAGTACTGCTCCCAGTCCCACATTACTGGCGTCCGTGTGGAGAATAAAAGGCTGACCATAATCAGGGTAGGCCAGGATCTCATCCCCCATGAGGGCCATCTTCAACTGGCGGAAGGACTCCTCTTCCGGTTTATCCCACTTGAAGGGCGGCTTTTGGCTCCTGGACTTAGACTGTCCGATTAGGAGGTCCTGCATAGGAGCTGCCATCCTAGTGAACCCGGGGATGAACCTTCGGTAGTAGCCTACCAATCCGAGAAACTGTCTCACCTCTTTGATGTTCGAGGGCCTTGGCCAGCTCTTGATTGCCGTGACCTTGTCAGGGTCGGGGGCTACTCCTTCCGCGCTTACCACGTGCCCTAGGTACTGGACCTTTGGTTTCAGCAGGTGACACTTCGATGGTTTCACCTTCAGGCCATAGCCTGCCAGGGCTTCGAACACCTCTGCCAGGTGCTTGAGGTGGCCCTCGTAGGTCTTCGAATAGACGATCACGTCGTCCAGGTAAAGGAGGACCGTCTCGAAGTTTCGGTGCCCTAGACTGAATTCCATCAGCCTCTGGAAGGTCCCTGGTGCATTGCAGAGCCCGAAGGGCATACAGTTGAACTCACTCAGTCCCATCGGGGTGGTGAAGGCGGTCTTCTCCTTGTCAGCCTCTGCCGCAGGAACCTGCCAGTACCCGCTAGTAAGGTCCAAAGTAGAAAAGAAGTTAGCTGATTTTAGTGCGGCTAAAGACTCTTCTATTCTAGGCAGCGGATATGCGTCTTTGTGGGTGATACGGTTGATTTGTCTATAGTCTACGCACATTCTCATGGTGCCGTCTTTCTTTTTCACCAGAACCAAGGGGGCTGCCCAGGGGCTACAGCTATCTCTAATGACCCCAGCTTCTTTCATTTCTCTTAGCATACCCTTGGCGTTCTGATAATGTGCAGGGGGTACAGGCCTGTGTCTCTCTTTTATTGGTGGGTGGCTCCCTGTGGGGATGTGGTGTTCTATCCCTTTTACTCTGCCGAAATCTAGCGGGTGCTTACTAAAGACTCTCTCGTACTCCTGTACCACCCGGTAGACTCCTTGTTTTTGGTGCAGGGGAGTGGAGTTAGCACCCACATGGAGTTTCTGGCACCAGTCCTCCTTTTGTTTCTGGGAGGCATTACCCTCCACCTGTGGAGATGGAGGCAAGGGTTCCACGGCCCTGATAGCTTTGTGTTCGACAACAAACAGTTTGGCGAGTGCAGCGTACCTGGGTAAGTGTACCTCCCTCTCCCCAATGTTGAGGATGCGGACGGGCACCCTCCCATGACGGACATCAACCACCCCCCGGGCTGTCAAAATGGTGGGCCTGCTGTCTGAGTACACGGGTTCTACCATGGCTTGGTAGTCTCTAACTCTCAACCCCATTGCAGTCCGACACCAGATCATCATTTCACTTTTGGGAGGCATGGAAATGGGGAATGGGTCACTCAGTCTTACGCTACCGATCTCACCACCACACAGTTCTACCTGCTGCCGTCTCATCAGGGCTTTTATCTCTTTGTTGAGGACTCTCTGTTGGCTGGAACTAGCATTCACCGCCACCTGTTGTAGAATTACAATTACCTCTGAAAGACAATTTTCAATCACGTTAGTACCCACAGTTATTTTAGGGTGACTTTCACGACGGTCAATGTCCACAATAATTACTCCCTGTGCCGGCAGTTCAACTTTACCAATCTTAATGGTCATCTCCTTGAACCCCATCTGCGGCACGGGTAAGCCATTACTGGCGATGATGCTCAAGTTACTGTCTGGATACCGTGTGATATCAGCATCAGTCCAATACTGCTTAAAAAGTACATAAGGGATAGTGGTTACTTGCGACCCAGTATCCAGCAAGGCACTCATGGGGATACCGTCCAGCACCACGGGTAAAACTGGGTGCCCCCCAACGTACTTATCACACCAATTATAAGGGCCTGGTGATCTTATGCCTGGGGGTTGGCCCTCTGCCCCAGGTTGGACCCGTTTAAATTACAGTACCTGGAAATGTGTCCGGGCTGGTTGCATCGACGGCAAATGGGCTGTCCATCCTCGGCGTAGCGGTCTGTGGGCCTCCCTCGGAACGACGGGATCCTCCTCTGTCGACGCCACGGGACATCCTCCGGACTTGAAGCCAGCTTGATGGGTCTTGACGGGTCCACTTGCAACGCCTGGACGGTCCTGGTCAACGCCGCGACGCTCCTGGTCAGCTCCTGGACTTGGTGGTGCAGGTCTTTCGACGGGGCTTGGTTCAGGGCCTGTGCATCAGCCCCCACGGGGTCCATAGAGGAGGGCGCCGCCTCCTGGTGGTAGGTGAGAGCAGGGCGCTGGGGGTTTATAGCGCCACTGGTTGCAGATTCACGGAGCACCCTTATGGCCCTGTCCTTAAATTGGGCAAGGGTCAGGTCGGCTTTCTGAAAGAACATGAGGCGCAGTTGGGCCCTGTGGGCGCTAGACAGCAGACCTTCTATGAATTGTTCTGTTAGCAGCTTATCCTTTTCCTGCACACTGCCAGGGTCAGTTTGTTGAATAGCCCTCAAGGCTTCCTGCAGATTTAGGGCATAGTCTCTGATGCTGTCCTGTGCCCGCTGCTTACATCCATAGAACCTCATTTTAATTTCAGCGGAGGTACGTGTGTCAAAGGTACCCCGCAGCCGGGCCAGAATACCCTTCACAGTCCTTTTCTCCTCAGTGGACCATGATTTTACCTCCCTTTGGGCTGCGCCAGTTAACTGCCCTGTCAATATGCTGACCTTCTGTTCCTCTGTCAGGGGGTAAACCTGGAACAAACTGTACAGCCTTTCCTTAAAGTCAGTTAGGGCATGGGGCTCCCCTGAGTACTTGGGCAGCCAGGCCGCTCCAGGGATGTAGGGCAGGGAAAAGGGCATCACCGCTGCTGCAGCTGCGTTGGTGGTAGTGGGCGCCTCTGTATCCGACATCTTCCTCCCCCCTAGTTAAGCGTGGCCTACCTTCCGACTATCCTCTTCTGTAGGCCACGGCTCTGCTGCTGCTGCTCTGGACGAGGACCTTGCGTCGCGTCCTGGTGACGTCAGCGTCGCTCTCTCTCCCTTCCAGGACCTTGCGCAGCGTCAGTGCGTGGGGCGGAGCTTCGGGTCTCGCGCGGTTTGGACTTCCACGCCCCACTTCTTCCCACGCGGCGTCCTGAAGATGGCATCCGATGGCGGAAAAACGGCTGAAGATGGCGGGAACCGATGGAAGATGGCGGGAGACGGCTGGAAATGGCGGGAAACGGCTCCGGACGGCGGGAAACCTCTTTTCAGGTAAGTGCAAAGTCTTTTTCAGGCACGCAATACCCGTTTGTGGCGGGTTGGTTGCAATCCTGCCGACTACGCCAAAGCTGACTCGCCCGCTTGGCCGTGGGGCACTCGGATCCGGGCAATAGGGAAAAGGTGGGAGTAGTAGTGGCAAGCCGGTTCCGTGGCTCAGGGTGGTCAGGCCAGTGGTAGTCCGTTATGTGCTGATGATTATGTCCGACTACGCCACCCGTGGATTTGTGGTCATTAGGAACCGCCGCTGCAAGGCAGACCGCTGGGGCTGATGATGTATGCAGCTGGGATGGTGTGACTCCCCACGGGAAGAGTGCGGCCCCAGGGCAGTGTAGTGGATGTTGGGAGTGATGGTAGTGAGAGTCCCAGTGCTGATAGTGCTGGAGGAGCAAGGAGCACGCAGACACCAGGTTGCAGTCCAGGGTCTTTACTAGAACAGGTAAACTTACCCACAAACAGTCCCAGCTAGGAGGGGACCTGGATGTCTGAGAGCAACGGGGAAATTGGCCCTGGTCAGGGTGAGGTTATAGGCCTACCGTGCTTTCTGTGCTCCTTCTGGCTATCTCCTCGTTATAGGGTAACAGCCCACGTTTCTGAGCTTTCCGTGTATTCTCGCCTGTATGGCCTGCGACGTGGGTTCCTTTCTGCTCCCAGCCTTGTACGGCTTTGCTGGTCCCTTCTGTTGTGGCAGGGCCTCCAGGCTTCTTAGGCCAAGGAATATACAGTCCCCTGCGGACTGGTTATCTGCTGGGGGATGTGGAATCCTCCCAGCCTCAGACACCAAAGTCTGGTAAATTAAGTCCATTATCTGCCAAGACAGGCTCACTTCGCCTCTTGTCTCTGGCTTGTGGCTCTCCTCCTGCCACACTTCCTCTTAGGGTGCAATACAACTGTCCCCCTCTGCTCTGGGACCTGAATCCTGAGACAGGTCGTCCAGCTCTCTTTAACCCTGCCCCCAGCACCAGCTTTTATAGGGGCAGCCTGCTCCCCCTACTGACCTGAGACAGGAGGTACTGCATGCTAATGTTCCCCTGACTAGAGAACCTCCCCCTTGCTCTCAGACACAGCTTTATTACATTTTGTGGCATCCAGGCCAGGGTGACACACGTTTATGCCTCCTCATACTGGCATGCTAGACCTGGCATCTCACTCTCCTTAGATACAACTCCGATAAAACACTTAGTCATCAAATATTTGCGTAAAGTGGCGTTGCGCTAAAATTCTGCAACTTTTGCCGCTTTTACATCAGATTCAAGCCGCTCGCCGCTCTGCCAAAATGGGTGGTGCTGGAGCCAGGGTGGGATGGGGTGCAGCTATGCCCATCAAATTTATGGATAGTTGCTGTCACGGGGTCCTTCTCCAACATCACACAATCAACAGAGCAAGAGAAGAGTGAACAATCCCAAGACCTTTATTATAGGCAAAACTGAAAGGTCCATATACAATCCACCACACAGAGGAAAAATAGTCCAGAAACAAGAATACAGTCCGATAATGGAACAAACACCCTGGGAGATGAGAGTCCAACAATCCAGCAGACAGAGGATAAAATAGTCCATATGTTTCTCCATATATATTCCCTCCAGCGGTATTTCCAAAGTCATCCAGGTTTCTCCCATTCTCTCTGACATGCTGTCCTCACATCATCATCCCACACAGCATCTAAAAAGTGTCTCTCCTGGCTGTGATATTTAAAAGTCCCTCTCATTCACAGGTCAGGGGGGAGGTGGCATTGTTGGTCTTCCATTGTTTTACAAAATCGCCAAGCTGGTTCAATATGTCATTAGCATATTAGCAAACAGCATTATTCACTAATCCTGTGCAAGATAACAGTACAATAGGCTGTGGGAGCTGATATCAGACCATAAATACAAGCTATTCATCGATTAACAAATATCAACTCATCCTACAAGAGAAGTCAACATTAGAGGGACACAGAGTAACAAGAGAACACTATGAAAATCAGTAAAATATAAATATACACAAAATGATACCCTCATACCATATCACACCATCACATCCTCTCCCCCCTCATAATAAGTGAGCATGCCATGAGGTCTACACAGACCTCAGGCCTGCTGACTTTAGTCCACATTGCTCAACTGTTTATAGTTCCTTGTACAGTGGCAGGGGTAGGTTGGCCTGAGGGAGTCTATGGTTCTTCTTGTCGCGATAGTCCATCGGTGTTTTGGTGTTGGCTTCCCCATTTGTATTGGATGGAGAAGCTATAGGGTTGTAAAGCCAAACTCCATTAAGGCCATCTCCTCACACTCCTCCATTCTTTTTCAGCATGGTCACGAATGTAAGAGGTCTCATTTATATGAGAACGAAACTTTGTATCATCCAGTTCCCTCAAAGCATATTCCATGTTGTCCTTGTGAATAAACTCCACAGTCCCCATTCCACCCTGGTGCACATCAACATAGTAGACAACTCCAGCTTCTTTCATATGATCTTTCAGATCCTGCCAACTCCCCGATGGCGGAAGCCCTGAGACAAGGACTCTGCATTTATTTCACTGGGACAAGGGTCTATATCTCCCTCGGGGTCCCCCATATCCTCCCCCTGATCCCCGATTAGTCCTGGGAAGCTCCACATATACTCAGTGAGAGCCGAACTTGTATCCATTGCGTCCAACTCCCGAGTGCTGACCCCCAGCTAGGGGGATGGTCATTTGGTGGCCTGGTAAATAGTGTTCTGTGGGGACAATATCTCGGTCATTGCATTTTGTGCATTACTCACCACAGATGGGGGGGGTCAGTCTGCAGTTTTAGATCGCTCCGTTCCCTCTGGGTTGATGCAGGGTGAATTGGTCCTTGGCTGTGGGTTACGACATTGGCCCAGTTGCACACCAACCCTGCTCCTAGGTTGTTTCCCAGCAACACATCTACTGGTAGATGCCGCACTACACCTACATCCACAAGTCCAAGACTGTGACCCCAGTCTAAATGTAGTCGGGCCCTCCAAATGTTCAAGGATTCTCCTCCGGCTATGTTCACTAACATACGGCTGCCAGGAAAAATACATTGGTCGGGTACTAAATGTTCTTTGATCAATGTGACTGTGGCTCCGGAGTCACGGAGCCCTGCAGCCTCCACACCCTCTACCCAGACCGACTGCAGATGCTGGTTCATGGTCGCTGAAGGGTCCCATCTAGTCTGGGACACTTGTCCTTGTACCACATATGCCTCTTCTTCTTCTGGTCGGGGTAACAGGATCCTCTCCAGTGGGGATGGTGATAACTCTTCCTCAGGTGGGATGGAGTGCACAAGATACACCGGATGAGGTGGGGGTCCATGGGGCTCCCTCCGAATCCTTGAGGGACAGCTGGATTACAGGTGCCCAGGTTGGCCGTACCCATAACATCTCCTCTCTGTGATTCCCCCAGGTCGTGGGCAGAACTGTTGGGGCCCAGGATTGTGAGACGTGGTTGTCATCGGCCTGCAGCTGGGTGGAGAGGCAAATATAACCGGAGGGGGCCTGAGCGTGGGAGCAGGCTGTGGTTTATTGTCCAGAAGCCTCCTCCATTGCGGTCGGATAGTAAGGGTCTCATCAGCCAGGGCTGCAGCTCTATCCAAGGTGCACGGCATGCGCTCCCGGACCCATTACCGTATTTCTGGAGGGCACTTGGCAAGAAATTGTTCTATAAGGAACGCCTGTGTAACATCTTCCACAGTAAAGACATTTTCCGCCTCCAGCCATCTCCGACATGCCTGGGACATCTTATGTGCATACATGCTAAAAGATCGCCCCCATGCTGCATGGGAGGTCTCGGAACTGAGCCCTATATGAGTCTGAGGTGATAGCATGGTAATCAAGAATAGTCCGCTTTACAATGTTATAATCCCGATTCCCCTGTGAGTCAATGGTTCGGTAAGCCTCCGCCACGCTTCCATTCAGGAGTCCCACTGACAAACGCATCCAGCCAGAGTGGGGCACCTCCATCCTGGCACACTGCTGCTCAAAGTTCTTGAAGAACCCCTCCACATCTCCAAAAGCCTCATCAAATGGCTTAAAGTCCATCCGGGTAATCCGTACAGGCTCCCTGATCTTTGGGTTTACACTCCACAATGTATTACTCCCTCTATCGAGCTCCATTGCTTCTTGTCTGTCTTCGCTGTGCTCGGAGAGCAGCCTCCTCCTTATACTCCTGAGAGATGCCTGGGCCCAGAACCGCCATCTCTTCTTCAAACCATACCAACCACTGGCTTTTTGGGGTGAGAATCCCCATCTCCAGCGCTTGTCTGTCAGACATCTGGGAGGAGGTGGCCTGGCTAGCACCAACCAGAAGATCAGTTAAGGCCTCTTTAGTCAGTCCCTGGTAGTTCAAGCTCAGGTCTCTGGCTCTCTCCTGTAAACTGGATACAGTCCAATTTCTGTACTCACTCTGTGGGTGGTTCTCCATTTAATTGCGCTCTGTTGATCCCACCGCTGCCACCAGTTGTCACAGGGTCCTTCTCCAACATCACACAATCAACAGAGCAAGAGAAGAGTGAACAATCCCAAGACCTTTGTTATAGGCAAAATTGAAAGGTCCGTATACAATCCACCACACAGAGCAAAAATAGTTCAGAAACAAGAATACAGTCCGATAATGGAACAAACACCCTGGGAGATGAGAGTCCAACAATCCAGCAGACAGAGGATAAAATAGTCCATATGTTTCTCCATATATATTCGCTCCAGCGGTATTTCCAAAGTCATCCAGGTTTCTCCCATTCTCTCTGACATGCTGTCCTCACATCATCATCCCACACAGCATCTAAAAAGTGTCTCTCCTGGCTGTGATATTTAAAAGTCCCTCTCATTCACAGGTCAAGGGGGAGGTGGCATTGTTGGTCTTCCATTGTTTTACAAAATTACCAAGCTGGTTCAATATTCCATTAGCATATTAGCAAACAGCATTATTCGCTGACCCTGTGCAAGATAACAGTACAATAGGCTGTGGGAGCTGATATCAGACGATAAATACAAGCTATTCATCGATTAACAAATATCAACTCAAATACACAAAATGATACCCACATACCATATCGCACCATCACAGTTGCAACATTTATTATGTCACGTGGCACGGCGATGGGGGCGGCCTGTGCCCCCTCATACGCCAACCTCTCCCTGGGCGCGTGGGAGAGAGAGATATTTGGCGACGAGGGTGTACAGGGCGCGGACCGGGTCGTGTCATGGATGAGGTATATAGATGACGTTTTATTTTTCTGGCAGGGGACGGTGGAGGAGCTCGATGATTTTATGGCGCGTCTGAATTCTAACAAACGTGAGGTTGTCTTATACGTACCATCCTAAACAGATCGATTTTCTGGATATTACATTGGAGGTGGACTTAGATCTCCGTATCCAGACCGATCTGTTTAGAAAACCCACCTCATTTAATTCGCTGATACATGCTGCATCAGCACATGACTTTTCGACCATCAGAGCCGTCCCGATTGGACAATTTCTCAGGGTGAGGCGGATTTGCTCGACTAATTCCAACTTTGAGAAACGGGCTTTAGATCTGGCTGAACGCTTTAAACAGCGAGGCTACAGTAATCGATGCATCGGCCGGGGCTATGTGAGGGCTCGCAATACTCCCCGGGATGATCTTATACATCCTCCTCCCAGACATAACCATGGGTTACCGGAGAGGATCCGCTACATATCCACATTCAACCTTGAGTGGGGGGAGATGCGGCGGATCCTCTCCCGTCATTGGAGCGTTTTGGGCAAGGAGCCCTCCCTTCGGGATTTCATTGGTGAATCTCCATGCATGACACCCCGGCATTCGAACACCCTGGGAGATCTGCTGGTTTCCAGCCACTACATTCCTCCCTTGTGCAACCCCTTCGGATCCCGTGGTCCCACAGTGGGCACCTTCCCATGTGGACATTGCACCGCCTGCACCAATGTCATACGCTGCACGTCGTTCACGAACACTGATGGCTCCCGTCACTTTGACATTCGTCACTACATTTCCTGTAGCACCATACACGTGGTATATTATGCCACGTGTGGGTTAGGGCTGATATATGTAGGTCTTACATCAAGGGAGCTACGAATCAGAGTTCGCGAGCACGTAAGAGACATTGGTGCGGCTTGGGTAGCAACTTATCCCCGGGAGCTCAAGACTTTACCACAGCATTTTAGGGCGGTTCATAACTGCGATCCTCGATCACTGAAAGTACGGGGTATTGATGTGGTACACTTGGGCTCCCGGGGTGGGAACGCCAAACGCCTCCTGGCACAAAAGGAGGCAAGGTGGATCGTTACCCTTGACACCTTGGTGCCACGTGGTCTGAATGAGAACTTGGGGTTTGCCTCTTTTCTCTGACTGGACCCATTCCGTTACTGTGCTTCAGTATATTAGATATGCTGCCAATCGGAATATGTATTTACCGTATATATTTCATGGCAGCTAGCCCTATCTAACAATATACATTTACATTGGGTTGTTTGTATATGCTCTCCTGTTGACCCTGCCTAATATTTTCTTATGCATGTGGGGGTCATTTTTCATTGCTCCCGTTTTTAATCTTGTTTTTAATTGTTTTCATATAGACTCTCTTTCAAGGACCACAACCATCTTTCATTTTCGTGTTTGGACAGACAGGATACGTCATCTCCTTCGTCATGAAATTCAGCTGGATTCATGACTTATATATATTTGTTTTTTATTATTATTTTCTTTTCTCTGTCTTTTTATCATATTGTTTGCTTTCCACCTTCCTTGTACTTGTCTTTCGCCTCCCCTCCCCTCCCTGTTTCTCATTTTTTCTATGTGTGGTTTCATATACGCATAATTTATTATTGAATTGTCTGATTCTTTTTTGACTTCTATATTATTTCTCTACCTTTTCTTTCTTCTTATTGCTCCCTCCGGTCCCATTATGATCTGCTATGACCTTTGTTTCCCCCAATCTGCGTACGGGGGTATACTATTTGCTTCGACTGGTTGCCCACTAATGGACATGTTGTCCCTTATAGATTTGGGGCTTACATAATCGGGGCACTATGTACCGCTATCGGGGGATGCTGTGCGCATGCGCTGGGCTACTCACGCCCTGCGTCCCCGCGCGTCTGTCACCATGGCTGCGGCGCTTCTCCGAATGTTGTCCTGGTGGCACTTCCGGGTCGCGCCTACGCTATGACGGACGGCGCGGGGTCTTGTGGGGCAGTGACGATCCCAGCGCATGCGCCGTATATGCCGCCCCGGTGGCGGCCATATTGCTTGATCACATGACAACACATGTGATCTTCTAGGGGTTGGCATAAAAAGGTCCTTGAGCCCTTTGCATCTATGCCTCTTGATAAAGCAGTTGCGAAACGCGCGTCGAGGCCCGTTCTGACGGGAGCAACCAGCCCTCCTCTGTCCCCCTTACGAGCAACTCTCTATATTTTCGTAGGTGAGTCATTTTGGTCATGTTGGTGATATATTATGAGATGAATTCAATGATACGTTGTTTATCTAATTGACCTGACCCCCATTTTACTGTCTAGTACTTTCAATGTTTGCTTGTACCACCTTTGCTGCCTTCTCCTTCTTCCCATCTCCCTCCTTTTACCTACTCTCCATCCTTTTTTTTTTTGGATGGTATCTCTAGGTGAAGTGTCATACGATAGCCACTGACCTGAGCCCATCCTATGATGTTAATATATCTTCATGGTTCCCCCTAGGACTTCATTCCCTAGGGGACCTATGCCGATTTATAGTTATTTCTTTTTGTGCTTATTTTTTCATCTCAAATCTGTGATGTACTGCTTAGGTACCTAGTCCTTTACCTGTTTATGGGTCTAAGGATATGGTGGGATTTATGATCCGCAAGTCTACATATTGTCTTTACATTTTTGATACTGTTTAAAATAATTTTTAAATAATAAAGCTTATTTATGCCAGTATACTCATTTGCCCTCTTCGTTTTTTCATCGATTTTTTGAGTAGGCGCTATTTTGCGGTTATGGGGTGTGAGTGGTATCCCCTCCACACCACCTATCCGTTGTTTTCAACATGCTGGCCAAAGTGTTTTCTATTATTTATTATGTCAGTCTAGAAATGGAGTAAGATTTGTGGTATGGAGGCTCATGTCACGTTTAAGACGTACCTTACTAATCAAAAACCTGTTAATGGATCCGTCGCCTCTGAATTCACAACGCCCATTTATCAACACTGGCATGAACAACGTTGTTTGTGATGAATCTGGGCCAAAGAGCAAAAATGAAAATTGTCTAAAAAAAAAAAAAAAAAGATAGAATCTAGAATGTAGCAGTAAAATCCCTTGTAATATAGTCATCCTATATAACTAGCAGCCTCTTATCTGTCCCTTATGCTCGTCGTATATACTGTAGCTAGCTGTCTCCAATAATCATCTCATATAACAATCTGTCTCATAACTGCTCCATATGTCATATCTCTCGGTCTCTGCGTCCATGTCTTGTCTGTTTGTCTCTTTTACTTAAAGAAGTTGGCCACTACTTTTTATGATTGCCCCGGTGCCCATAAGTGTTTTTATAATTACCTTCTGCTGTCCTTCTTGCCTGTGAGCGTCGCTATTGCTGGCCTCTCACAGACATCACGTGACCCCTGTCAGCAGCCGGCTGTGACATCTGCTCATGTCACGACAAGTGAGGTGTGACATCAGTGACGCGGTCCTCGCGGTGGATGCTGGGCAGTGGACGGGGTCACACGCAGCATCAACCGCGCACTTTCCCAGTGAATGAGGAAAGGGAGAGCGCGCGGTGGATGCTAGGTGTGACATGCGGAGTAACCCCGCCCACAGCCCATCACTCACCGTGGAGCGCAGAAGTGAGTCACCCCCGGCTGCAGCCGGAATCATGACGTGACCTCAGCGGATGTCAGAGCCGACTGCAGCCGGGGTTCACGTGATGCCTGTGAGCGGCCAAGGATAGCGCCACTCACAGGCAAGAAGGGCAGAAGAAGGTAATTAGAAAAACACTTATGGGCACAGGGTCAATTGATTGGGGCAATAATAAAAAGTAGTGGCCAACTTATTTAATGTATATAGCTAGCAATCTTAGTGGTTTCTTATACTTACAGTATCTTCTATAATTACTTGTCTCATATACTTGCTCTATATAACTAACTGTCTCTTCTATTCATCCTATATAACTTTCTGTTATACTTGTCCTGTAATACTAGCTTACTCTTGGGCTCCATTCACACATCTGTTGTACACGTGTTTGCAATCTATTTTTTTAAACAGAGAGAACATGGACCAATAAAGTTTCATTGGTTCATATACGCATCTGTGTTAAAAAAAAGATCCGTTTGTCTGATCTGTGATGTTCAGAGCATGTCCTTTTTTTTTAATCTGTTTTGCAGATCAGACATGGATATTAAAGACAATGGGGATCAATTTAAAAAACAGATGTAAAAACTGAGATCTCCTTTTTACTTTAGTGTTCCATCCTTGTTTCATCTGTTTTTAACAGATCCATTGCTGAGTCAATGGATATGAGAAACTCAGACGGCTCCTTCAGGTTTTAAAAATGGATGATAAAAAAGATGATGCATCTCCGATGCCAAACCGATGAGACATCTTTGATGCCAAACCGATGAGACACGGATGAAAAAACGGAAACTGATGTGTGAATGTAGCCTTATACTCGTCTATTCACTTTCATATACTGGTGCTATAGAACCAGCTGCCTCTGCTAACTGTCTCATGTCACATCTCCTTCGGTCTCATGGGCTACATAAATCTGCCTCTGCCTCATGTGTTACATTCCCCATTGGATCTTTTTCCATGTCTTGCCTGTCTCTCTATTTTCGTGTTTCCCCTCCCCCAGCATTAGAGCCCTTTCTAGCCAGGGAGCTATTCTTAGACTGACATGTTTGGCCATGTGTCCTGTGGATGTCTGAACGTTGGCATCTGCGCTGATTCCCTCTTTGCACACACAAATGCTGGAAATAAGGGGGGTGTAAGACATTTACTGTGGTGTAGCGCTTGCACAAGGAAGGACAAAATAAAATGTGAACAGGATTCCCCTACCTGGTTGCTGGGGCCACCTACTGGGTGAATTGCAGTAGTTAGTGGGTGACTCCCATGTGAATCTGGCTTTTAATTCCATAGTGCTTTTATATAGTGTTTTTTATGAGATAAAAGTCCAGCAGTCAAACAAATTTATATATACAAATGCTATAAGGAAAATAATAAAATAATAAAAGTAGCAATTTTATTTCATATGTGCAACAGAATAAAAAGGATAAGGAATAATATTCTCTTGCATTCCACAAGGCAAAGAGTTTTGAATGTATGTTTCTTTTTTTTTTTGCTAGTGGGCAAATACGCTGTGGCTATCAAATTTATATATGCAAACGCTATGGGAAAAACTTACAAAAAAAGTAGCGATTTTATTTCATATGTGCAACAGAATAAAAAATTATCATTTTCACTTGCATTCCAGAAGGCAATACATTTTGAATATATAATTAATTTTTTAAGCCTGTCATGGTGTTTATATTTAGAAATTTGTTTAACAGCCAAAGCATACTTGAACCAGTGATTTAAAGGGATTGTCCTGGCTTGGCTCAAAAGTCTGCAGTCACTCTGTTATTGCAAACTCACAAATTGTGACAATGTGCTGTACGTATATTGTTATAATTCCCCGGTATTTCTGATGTGTGTGGGCGGTTATGCAACCGTGTGGATACAATTTGCATTTCTTCAGACACATTGTAACTAGACCCCTACCCTTCTTCCAATAAAATGAACTGAGAGAAGTGAAAGAAAATCTAGTTGGCACGTGACCACAAGTGTACAGATCATATACATGCGGTCAAGGGACCGCCTGCTTGCTCCTGAAATTGCTGAGTGGGCACACTTTCATGATTTGGCAGTCTTAAATCACATAGAGTTACAGTACACTTTTGTCCCAAGCCTGGACAACCCCTTTAATTTTATAATTTTGTCAATTGAAGCGGCTAAGTGGACACTGTATAGAAGGATTCTGCTTGATTTCTTTCTGCTAAAAAGAAAACTGGATCTGTTCTTTTGTATCCATCTCGTATTCTTTTTTTTCCATTTGTAACTAATCCATTATTTTTTTTTACCTGGATCCATTTAACTCCTTCACCCCGAAGCCTGTTTTCATTTTCCTGACAGGCCAATTTTTTTAATTCTGACCAATGTCACTTTATGAAGTATGGTAATAACTTTGAACGCTTCAACGGAACCAAATGATTCTAAGACTGTTTTTTCATGAGATATTGTACTTTATTATAGTGGTAACATTTCTTTGATATGACTTGCGTTCATTTGTGAAATATTTGGAAATTTGGCGAAAATTTTAAAAATTTAGCAATTTTCAAACTTAATTTTTATGCCCTTAAATCAGAGAGTTATGGCACACGAAATAATTAATAAATAACATTTCCCACATGTTTACTTTAGATTAGCACAAGTTTTGAAACATCATTTTTTTTGTTAGGAATTTAGAAGGGTTAAAAGTTGAGCAGCGATTTCTTATTTTTACAACAAAATTTACAAAACCAATTTTTTAGAGACCACATCACATTTTAAGTGACTTTGAGGGGTCTATATGACTGAAAATACCCAAAAGTGACACCATTCTAAAAACTGCACCCCTCAAGGTGCTAAAAAACACATTTAATAACTTTATTAACCCTTCAGGTGCTTCACGGGAATTAATAGAACGTGGAAGGAAAAAATAAACATATAACTTTTTTTCACACAAATTTTCCTTTAGACCCATTTTTTTCTTTCACAAAGGTAACAGCAGAAAATGGACACCAAAATTTGTTGTGCAATTTCTCCTGAGCACACCGATACCCCATATGTGGGGGAAAACCACTGTTTGGGCGCATGGTAGAGCTCTGAATGCAAGGAGCGCCCTTTGACTTTTTGAATGTAAAATTAGCTGGCATAACTAGTGGATGCCATGTCACGTTTGGAAGAACCCATGATGTGCCTAAACAGTGGAAACCCCCCACAAGTGACACCATTCTGGAAACTAGACACCTCAGGAAACTTGTGTAGATGTGTTTTTTAGCCCCAAATTCTGCATTTTCACAAGGGTAACAGGAGAAATTTCACCATACAATTTGTTGTGCAACTTTGCCTGAGTACATCGATACCCCATATGTGGGGGAAAACTACTGTTTGGGCACATGCCAGGGCTCGGAAGGGAAGGAGCACAATTTGACTTTTTGAATGTAAAATATGCTTGAATAATTATCGGATGCCATGTCGTGTTTGGGGAGCCCCTGATGTGCCTAAACAGTGGAAAACCCCCACAAGTGACACCATTTTGGAAACAACCCCTCAAAGAACTTATCTAGATATGTGGTGCACACCTTGAACCCCCAGGTGCTTTACAGAAGTTCATAACGTTGAGCCATGAAAATAAAAAAAATCACATTTTTCCCACAAAAATGTTTTTTAGCCCCAAATTTTTAACAGGAAAAAATGGACTCCAAAATTTGTTGTGCAATTTTTCCTGAGTACGTGGATACCCCATGTGTGAGTGAAAACTACTGTTTGAGCACACGGCAGGGCTCAGAAAGGAAGGAGCAACGTTTTGGAATGCAGATTTTGATGGAATGGTTTGCGGGTGTCGTGTTGCTTTTGGAGAGCCCCTGATGTGCCTAAACAGTAGAAAACCCCATTTTGGAAACTAGACCCCTCAAGGATTTTTTTCTAGATGTGTGGTGAGCACCTTGAACCCACATGTGTTTCACAGAATTTTGTGAAAATCTGTGAAAATGAAAACAAAAAACAATTTTTACACAAAAAATGTTGTTTTAGCCCCGAATCTTTTCATTTTCACAAGGATAGCAGGAGAAAATTGACCCCAAAATTTCTCCTGAGTACGCCGATGCACTATATGTGGTTGAAAACTACTTTTGAGGCATAGTGCAAAGCTCAGAAGGGAAAAAGTGCCATATTGGAGTTCAGATATTGCTGAACTGGTTTGAGGGTGCCATGTCACATTGGTAGAGCTCCTGAGGTGCCAGAACAGCCAAACTCCCCATAAGTGACAAACTACACCTCTCAATTAATTCATCTAAAGATGCAGTGATCATATTGACACCACAGGCGTATCGCAGCATTTTATACCATTGGGCAGTGAAAAAAAAAATAATAAATTTACGGTCCAAATTTTGTTTTAGCCCCAGATTTTACATTTTCACACTGGGCAATGGTTAAAAATGCCACCAAAATTTGTCACCTAATTTCAATGTAGAAATACCCCAGATGTGGCTGTACAGAACCGCTCAGCCACACAACGAGACTCGGGAGGGTGCGAGTCCTATTTGCCTCCTAAAACACAGATTTTCCTAGAATAGTTTGCAAACTCCATATACAGAGAGCCCCTAAGTGCTAGAAGAGCAGAATTCCACCTCAAATTACCCCATTTTAGAAATTATACCCCTTTGGGAACTTATCTATAGGTGTAATGACGATTTTGACTCCATGGGTGTTTTCCAGAAACAAGCAGCAGTGGATATTGCTGAGTGATAATTGCAAACTGACGTTGTAGTGACCAGTACGCTGTAGTCACCAGTGTGTTGTAGTCAGCAGCACATTGTAGTGACCAGTACATTATTCCCAGCTTGTACTTCTGAAGGCAAACACCCGTAAATTAGATGGGCTCTCATTGCTACATAAATGCCAAACATGTGGAAGCTAAATGTGGTTTAAACATACTGTGGCTCAGAAGGGAGGGCAGCATTTGGATTTGGGAGCGCAGAATTTGCTGGATTTCTTTTGGGGGGCAAGGAGCCATAGTGCTTTTCCAGAGCCTTTGTACTACCAGCAACGTGGAAGCCCCCTATATTTCCGATCACAGATGACGGACCTGAGGGGGGCTTTTTTTGTATTGGGAACATTTTACATAACATTTTGGATCACATTTATCCGGCACTCTACGATGACCACTTACTTTGGGGTTTCCATCTAAATCTCAGAGTCACGTGATTCAGATGAAACCCCCGAGGGATCCATTCACTATAATGAGGCAACAGAGTTACTCTGGACTCCGTCTGGCCTCTGTTCAGCGTTGTCCTTCTTTTCAGAAGTGCACAAAACTGCGGCGGACCACTCTTCTATGCATGTCTAAAAAAGACAAACACTGCCGGATCATAGGTCAGACGGCGTCCATAGTGCCTCCATCTGCCTCATTATAGGGAATCTTCCGCCGGGGGGCTCCGATGTAAGCGCTCAGTGTACAGCGCAGGATAAATGTGAGCTGAGCCTTACTGCGATTTTTCGGAGGCAGAATGAACAAATCAACAGCAGACGAAGAATTGGTTTTATTTATTTTTTAAAGGGAATCTGTCACCACTTTGGAGTTATCAGACCTCTACTTTGCGCATGCCCGGGAAGTCAGGGAGCACAGTGCACATCACAGGGCCTGTCACAGGGCCCTGTGACATGCAGGGGAGGGGGGATATGATAATTAAGCATATAGGCGGGGATTTGGGGGAATATTAAGCACATAGGCGGGGATTTCTTGGCGTCCAGGGGACGCCAAGCCTGTTCAAAACTGAGTTTATAAAAACAGATTTCTCTGCAATCAAATCTCTACTATGGGCATACAGGTATGTATAGATTTACTTTTCTATACCCTGTATGGCCATAGTAAAGGTCTGATAACTCCAAAGTGGTGACAGATTCCCTTTAAGCTGTTCCTCGTGCGGTATAAGTGATTAGATGACTTTATTCCTCGGGTCGGTGTGATACCAGATTTATATTGCTTTTTTTTGTTGCAAAAACTAGTTTTTGCTTCGCCATATTCTGAGAGCTATAATTTTTCCATTTTTCAGCCAACAGAGTCATGTGAGGGCTTGTTTTTTGCAGGACGAGTTGATGTTTTTATTGGTACCATTTTCGGGCACACGACATTTTTTGATCGCTTTCAATTCACAATTTTGGGAGGCAATTTTGTGGTAAAATTGATGAGGCAAATTTATTATTTGGTTCAGTATGATTGTCGTTACTGTGGCCCTGCTCTATGTGTCTTTAAATTCTTAGTGGGGTTTTTCCTAAAATTGGTCAGCCGTTGGACTCACTGCATACCCTATAACTGTATAGCAGGCTCTCTCCTTTCTAAAGGGAATTTGTCATTACTGTGGCCCTGCTCTAAGTGTCTATAAATTCTTAGTGGGGTTTCTCCTAAAATTGGTCAGCCGTTGGACTCACTGCATACCCTATAACTGTATAGCAGACTCTCTCCTTTCTAATGGGAATTTGTCATTACTGTGGCCCCGCTCTATGTGTCTTTAAATTCTTAGTGGGGTTTTTCCAAAATTTTAGCAGCCCTTGCAGTCACAGCATGGGCATTACCACGATAGGAAACCCGCTCCTTTATAATAGGAACATTTTTTTTACTGAGACCCTCCTCTATGTCTCTTCAAAGGGGTATTGAGTTGCGTCCAGATTTTTGGCAGCCCTTGCAGTCACTGGATACGCAATAATAGTATAGGAGACCAACTTGTTAATAATGGGAACAACAAAGCATAGCCGGCTGATGGCTCTCTAACAATAGCGAGGGCCGACTGCTGGCCTTTTAAGAATAGTAAGGGCTGTCTGATGGCCCTATAAAAATAGGCTTTATGACTTTCAGAGTCCCTCCATCATAAATAAAACAGGATGTGTCTGATGATGTGTCACACACCACATTGCCAGATAAGGTTGTAAAATGTTAAAATGACATTTCCCTGTGAATGCATTTGTCTTAAAAAATAAGTAAAAAAAACAACAAAACAATAGGATCTTTCTTTAGTATAAAAAACAGCATCACCAATTTAACCTCAATGTAATCACATTGTTCAGCTCCTGCACCTCCTCCTCCATCTCCGAAATGACCACATCAGTCACAAGCAGACAGCACTGCTGCACTGCCTTGGCCAAGTGGCAACAGGTTGTGCTGAAGATAACATGCTTAATGCTTAATTGACAAACTGCCCAGCGCTGCAGAGCTGTTGAAAGCTGTAACACAGCAGCCTGATCTGTGGCTCTCACCGCTGAACATACAGCCAGGCATGGTCGTGTGTGACAATGGGCGGAACCTGGTGACGGAGAAATGACACCCAGAGTAGATACGGTTTCCCTCTATGCCAGTCCTTTCACAGAGCTAAATACAACTCTCAGCAAAAAAAGCTGTGGACTGGCTCCGTACTGTCCCTGACCACATGCACCTGTCCACGTGTTTGTGGTTAGGCGGTCCTTCCCAGTAAGTGCACTGGGGAGGGCACAGGTAATGTTGTGGGACCCGTGCTTGTGGAAGGCGGAGACGATACCGGGAGAAATAGTGGCGGCTAGGGACCGAGTATGGACACCCGGTCGCCGCCGGCATGAGGTTATGAAAAGCTTCCACCTCCACGAGCCTAAAAGGCCACATTTCAAGTGAAAGCAGCTTTAGAGGACTTCCTGGGAGAAATGACAGCTGGTTAGATGTGGTTTCCCAAGTCCTTTCACCAAGCTAAAGAATATGGCTGTGGTGAAATACAACTCAGCAAAAAAAGCTGTGGACTGGCTCCGTACCATCCCTGGCCACATTCACCTGTCCACGTGTTTGTGGTTAGGCGGTCCTTCCCAGTAAGTGCACTGGGGAGGGCACGGGTAATGTTGTGGGACCCGTGCTTGTGGAAGGCGGAGACGATACCGGGAAAAATAATGGCGGCTGGGGACCGAGTATGGATACCCGGTCGCCGCCGCCATAAGATTGTGGACAGCTTCCGCCTCCACGAGCCTAAAAGGCCACATTTCAAGTGCAAGCAGCTGCCCAGAAAGCTGGCAGTTTAGTGTTGCGGCCTGTGGATGGGTGGCTGGCTGCATACTTGCGCTTGCATTCCAAGTAACAGAAAACTAAACAGATGGTGGCCTCTATCATCATCATGGCCTCACCTCGGCACTATGAACTCTCCTGAAGGAGAAGCCAGGGCCCACCGGAGGAGTCTCCGGTTCTCTGGTGGGCCCGTCCAACCCTGCCGAGAAGCAGCCCTGGCTAAGAAAAGTGTGGCGGAAGGTTCCCAGACACTCTATGGCTGCTTTTTTAATGTGGATTGGACATGCTTATGTTATTTCTTAAACCGCATTGCAGATCAGGCCATTGTCCAACTCTGTATTCATGAAATTAAATGCGCAAAGAAAGATGTTTGTGTGTCAAAGTACCACCGACAAGTGCGATTTGATGTTGGACGGGCTGCCATTGCTTCTGCAACAAGCTGCATTAGAGGACTTCCTGGGAGAAATGACACCCAGGGTAGATACGGTTTCCCTCTATGCCAGTCCTTTCACCGAGTTAAATACAACTCTCAGCAAAAAAAGCTGTGGACTGGCTCCGTATCGTCCCTGGCTACATTCACCTGTCCACGTGTTTGTGGTTAGGCGGTCCTTCCCAGTAAGTGCACTGGGGAGGGCATGGGTAATATTGTGGGACCCGTGCTTGTGGAAGGCAGAGACGATACTGGGAGAAATAGTGGCGGCTGGGGACCGAGTATGGACACCCGGTCGCCGCCGGCATGAGGTTATGAAAAGCTTCCGCCTCCACGAGCCTAAAAGGCCACATTTCAAGTGAAAGCAGCTTTAGAGGACTTCCTGGGAGAAATGACAGCTGGGTAGATATGGTTTCCCAAGTCCTTTCACCAAGCTAAAGAATACGGCTGTGGTGAAATACAACTTAGCAAAAAAAGCTGTAGACTGGCTCCGTACCGTACCTGGCCACATTCACCTGTCCACATGTTTGTGGTTAGGCGGTCCTTCCCAGTAAGTGCACTGGGGAGGGCACGGATAATGTTGTGGGACCCACGCTTGTGGAAGGCGGAGACGACACTGGGAGAAACAGTGGTGGCTGGGGACCGAGTATGGACACCCGGCCGCCGCCGGCATGAGGTTATGAAAAGCTTCCGCCTCCACGAGCCTAAAAGGTCACATTTCAAGTGTAAGCAGCTGTCAAAAATTTGTCAGTATAGTATTGTAGCCTGTGGGTGGGTGGGTGGCTGGCTGCATACTTGCGCTTGCATTCCAAGGAATGGTGTAGGGACAACTGAACGCTGCACTGGGACAAGGACGTGGACGGTGATTGTTGCAAGTCTGCAATGACAGGTGCATGGCGGGAGGCATCTTCGCATGCGCCAAGGATCACTTATGATGGGCACACTTTTAGGCAGTGACCTGGGAGTCAGAAATGCTTCCAGAGATCTTCCCCATGCTGTTCCCATGTCTTTTCAGCACTGTATTCATGTGTCTGATGATGTGTCACACACCACATGGCCAGATAAGGTTGTAGAATGTTAAAATGACATTTCCTGGTGAATGCATTTGTCTTGATTGAAGGCAATGCAAAAGTGCAAAAACGCATCAAAAACGCTACGTGTGAACATAGCCCAAGTTGTGGAGGAGCATTTTTGTTTTTGGTTATTTATTTTGCCTTATATACAAGTCATTACCCTAAAAAGGATGTTCCTTAACATATTTCCCAGGAAAATCCATTTTGGTTTAGATTTTGTATGTTTTATTGTGAGTCCGTAAAAGTGGCATAATACTCTGACCACGTTGTTGACAGCAGTGACCTGGGAGTCAGAAATGCTTCCAGGGGTCTTCCCCATGCTGTTCTCATGTCATTTGAGCACTGTTCCCATCGATTTGGGCAATTTTTAGGCCCTTTGTACACCGCCGGGGGAAGCCGCCTGAAAAATGCTCGGGTTTCCCATAAACTTACATTGGGCTCGTTGCTCGGGTTGAGCACTCGAGTATTCCAATTTGCTCGACCCGAGCAACGAGTACCCGAGCATTTTAGTGCTCGCTCATCACTAATGTCAGGGACAAGATCATAGACCTGCACAAAGCTGGAATGGGCTATAAACCATAAGTAAGACGCTGGGTGAGATGGAGACAACGGTTGGTGCAATAGTCAGAAAATGGAAGAAATACAAAATGACTGTCAATTGACATCGATCTGGAGCACCATGCAAAATCTCACCTCGTGGGGTATCCTTGATCATGAGGAAGGTGAGAGATCAGCCTAAAACTACACGGGGGGAATTTATTAATGATCTCCAGGCAGCTGGGACCACAGTCACAAAGAAAACTATTGGTAACACATTACGTCTTAAAGGTTTAAAATTCTGCAGTTCCCGCAAGGTCCCCCTGCTCAAGAAGGCACATGTGCAGGCCCGTCTGAAGTTTGCCAATGAACACCTGGATTATTCTGTGAGTTACTGGGAGAAGGTGCTGTGGTCAGATGAGACAAAAATTTATCTGTTTGGCATTAACTCAACTCGCCGTGTTTGGAGGAAGAGAAATGCTGCCTATGACCCAAAGAACACCATCCCCACTGTCAAGCATGAAGATGGAAACATTATGTTTTGGGCGTGTTCTTCTCTACTAAGGGCACAGGACTACTTCACCGCATCAATGGGAGAATGGATGGAGCCATGTACCATAAAATCCTGAGTGACAACCTCCTTCCCTTCGCCAGGACATTTAAAATGGTTTGTGGCTGGGTCTGCCAGAAAGACAATGACCCAAAACATACAGCCAAGACTATAAAGGAATGGCTCAAAAAGGAGCACATTAAGGTCATGGAGTGGCCTAGCAAGTCTCCAGACCTTAATCCCATAGAAAACTTATTGAGGAAGTTGAAGTTCCGAGTTGGCAAGCGACAGCCTCAAAATCTGAATGATTTAGAGATGATCTGCAAAGAGGAGTGGACCAAAATTCCTCCTGACATGTGCGCAACCCTCATCATCAACTACAAAAAAGTCTGACTCCTGTGCTTGCCAACAAGAATTTTGCCACCAAGTATTAAGTGTTGTTTGCCAGAGGAATCAAATACTTATTTTTCACTGCAAAATGCAAATAAATGTATCTAATTTATACAATGTGATTTTCTGGATTTTTTTTGGATATTCTATCTCTCAATGTTAAAATTAACCTACCCATAAAATTATAGACTGTTCATGTCTTTGTCAGTGAGCAAACTTACAAACACAGCAAGGGATCAAATAATTATTTAGTTCACTGTATACCCGTATTATAATGCACAGCCCATAGTCATACACGTAGTATAATGCACAGCCCACAGTCATACACGTAGTATAATGTACAGCCCATATTCATACATTTAGTATAATGCACAGCACATAGTCATACATGTAGTAGTATGGCCACAGGCTCCGTGTACTCACTTATTTAAAAAAAATATATAAATAAATTCTCACCTTCCCTGCGATCCCCCGCCGTGCAGGGTCCTGTTCTGAAGCTGGAGTGGTCCTACAGGTGGTGACCACAGACCATTTCTCTGTTCTCATCCTTTTTGGCTGTTGTTTTGGTCACTTTTTCATTTTGCCATTGCTCTCACCACTAGAGGTACAGTAGCATGAGGTGGTGTCTACAGTACAACCCACAGAAGTTGCTCAGGTAGTGCAGTTCATCCAGGATGGCACATCAGTGCGAGCTGTGGCAAGAAGGGTAGCTGTGTCTGTCAGCACAGTGTACAGAGCATGGAGCAGATACCAGGAGATGTGGAGGGAGCCATAGGAGGGCAACAACCCAGCAGCAGGACCGTTACCTCCTCCTTTGTGCAAGGAGGAGCACTGCCAGAGCCCTGCAAAATGACCTCCAGCAGGCCACAAATGTGAATGTGTCTGCACGAACGGTTAGAAACCGACTCCATGAGGGTGGTATGAGGGCCCAACGTTCACAGATGTGGGTTGTGCTCACAGCCCAACAACATGCAGGACGCTTGGCATTTGCTACAAAACACCAGGAGTGGCAAAGTCGCCACTGGCGCCCTGTGCTCTTCATAGATAAAAGCAGGTTCACACTGAGCACATGTGACAGAGGTGACAGAGTCTGGAGACGCCGTGGAGAGTGATCTGCTGCCTGCAACATCCTTCAGCTTGACCGGTTTGGCAGTAGGTCAGTAATGGTGTGGGGTGGCATTTCTTTGGAGGGCCACACAGCCCTCCATGTGCTCGCCAGAGGTAGTCTGACTGCCCTTAGTTACCGAGATGAGATCCTCAGACCCCTTGTAAGACCATATGCTGGTGCGGTTGGCCCTGGGTTCCTCCTAATGCAGGACAATGCCAGACCTCATGTGGCTGGAGTGTGTCAGCAGTTCCTGTAAGATGAAGGCCTTGA
The DNA here is from genome assembly GCF_046119375.1 of Phyllobates terribilis. Classification (NCBI taxonomy): domain Eukaryota; kingdom Metazoa; phylum Chordata; class Amphibia; order Anura; family Dendrobatidae; genus Phyllobates; species Phyllobates terribilis. The sequence goes on along the minus strand of NW_027362761.1, from coordinate 722,003,049 downwards.
AGCTATGGACTGGCCCGTCCGTCCCCAGACCTGAATCCGATTGAGCACATCTGGGACATCATGCCTCGCTCCATCCACCAACGTCACGTTGCACCACAGACTGTCCAGGACTTGGCGGATGCTTTAGTCCAGGTCTGGGAGGAGATCCCACAGGAGACCATCCGCAACCTCATCAGGAGCATGCCCAGGCGTTGTAGGGAGGTCATACAGGTACGTGGAGGCCACACACAATAGTGAGCCTCATTTTGACTTGTTTTAAGGACATTACATCAAAGTTGGATCAGCCTGTAGTGTGTTTTTCCACTTTAATTTTGGGGGTGACTCCAAATCCAGGCCTACATTGGTTAATAAATCTGATTTCCATTGATGATTTTTGTGTGATTTTGTTGTCAGCACATTCAACTTTGTACAGAACAAAGTATTCAATGACAATATTTCATTCATTCATTCAGATCTAAGATGAGTTATTTGAGTGTTCCCTTTATTTTTTTGAGCAGTGTATACTATCGGGAAAATTTTCTTCATCTAAAAAAATAAATAGGAGAAAATTACCTAAATTTTTGGTCTCAGTTGAGCACGAGAATTGTCGCCGAATGACAGAATTTTAGAACTGAAAAAAAAATGGGTTTTAGTAACTTTTGCCGCGAAAAAAATGTTCAGAAGTGAAAACCAAACTTTCTTCTATGAAGACCACCAATCTTATTACAAGTCATATCACAACCACGTCTACATTTTGATCTTCATTCGAGTTTCCTACTATGGAGTGTACTAGGCTATAAAGGCGTAGGGTAACATTACGATTGTAGTGTGTTGCATTCCAAAATTACATCTTTTATCGAATTAAGAAAAATAGTGCAATTGCTTTACCAATTTTTTTTTCCATCACACACTCACGAAAAGTTGTACTTGAATCACAGTTGTTAAAAGTTGATATGTGTTGTAATACATTTGCACAACAAGGCACAGATTTCATTTTTGGATGTAAGGCTGTGTGCACACGATGCGTTTTTAATGCGTTGCCGCAGCGTTTTTGCAGCTGCGGAAACGCTGCGGAAACGCATTAAAAACGCATGGTAGAAGGGCAGCAATGTTCCCCAATGGAAATCCGCATGTGCTGTGCCCATGCTGCGGATTTTTCCGCAGCGTTTATGCTGCGCTCAAAAATCCGCAGCATGTCCATTAATTTTGCGGAAACGCGGCGTTTTCGCCGCCATTGACTTGCATTAGAACGCGCCAATACCGCAAGACTGCATTTGTACTTGCGTTATTGGCGCGTTCTAATGTGCGGATGGTACCCGGGTGTGGAGAAGAGGAGACTCTCCTCCACACCCAGGTACCATAAAAAAGCTGTAAAAAAAGAATAAAATAAAAAATAAATGTATACTTTACCTTCTGTCGGCCCGCGCACCGCTCCTGCTTGGTTCCCGGCACTTTGCAGTGAGTTGAAGGACCTGCGCTGACGTCAGAGTCATGTGACGGGTCACGTGACGCTGACGTCGGCAGGTCTTTCAATTCACTGTTGCCGGCAAGGGAGAACGGAGTGAGCGGGACACCGGGGGCCATCGGAGGGTAAGTATACATTTATTTTTTTATTTTTACCACTCTCTCGGGTCACACTATATAAATCCATGCTGGTTGCATGGATTTATATAGTGTGACCTAGTTGTCACAAGCACTTTCCAAGTGATGCTAATCGCTTGGAAAGCGCTTGTCAATCCGCATGCGGAAATGTCAGTGGTAACGCTTCATTTCCGCATGTCCCTGGCAGGAAAACGCATGTACAATCCGCATGCGTTTTTTTCTGCCAGGGAGATGCAGAAACGCTCAGGAAAAAATCATGAGCATTTCTGCATCGTGTGTACATAGCCTAAGGCTGTGTGCCCACGTAGCATTTTTCAAGCGTATATGCTGCGGAATTTCCGCAGCGTAAACGCTTGAAAAATGCATGTATATCCGCACCCCATGGTCCCCAATGGGATTCCGCAAGTTCTATGCACATGCTGCGGATTTTTCCGCAGCGTTTATGCCGCGTTCAAAAATCCGGAGCATGTCATTTAATTTTGCGTTTCCGCAAGCGGAATTGCCTTAGTCAAATGCATAAAAAACGCAAGGCAATTCCGCATGTGGAAAACGCGTGATAAACGCGCGAAAAATGCGCGATAAACGCGTGCGGAATTCCGCATGCGTTTTTCCGGGAGAGGACTTGCATATATGCAGCAGAAATTTTCTGCTTCATAAATGCAACGTGGGCACATAGCCTAATACTTGGCAATGTGTGCAATAGCCATATTGATACATTAGTGTGGTGACTGTTGCAGCTTCAACTTTCATGCGGCTTAGTAATTGCTAAAGTTTTCATGTGGCCTCTTACTATGTCTCCTCTCAAAGTACTAAAGTAATAAATACATATACAGTACTTTGTAAAAAATTTAGGTAGGTGTGGAAAAATGATACAGAAAAAGAATGCTTTTAAAAATAGATGTGTTAATAGTTTATTTTTATCAATGAACAAAATGCAAAGTGAATGATCAAAAGAGAAATCTATATCAAATCAATATTTGGAGTAACCACCCCTTGCCTTCAAAATAGCATCTATTTCTCTATTCTGTAATATTGTAGGATTGTAGTCAGGTGCATGAGTAACAAATTAAACTAAACCAGTAATAATGATAATCATTTTCATATTTAGTTTGAAACACAGTGCTGTTAACTGAAACAGAAACAGCTGTGTAGGAGATAATAATAATAATAATTTTTATTTATAGAGCGCCAATATATTTCACAGCACTTTACAATTAAGGGGGGACATGTACAGACAATAAAAACAATACAATGTAACACATTTCACCACTTACAGGAGAAGTGAGGGCCCTGCTCACAAGCTTACAATCTATAACGAAAAATGGGGACACAATAGGTAGAACGTGCTTGTTATGTACGGTCCAGCCGTCATTATAATAAATAAGGGTTTTCATATTAAGCTGCATGATCCGGTCATCAGCCAGGGTCTGTGCTGTTGGGTGCATGGAGGATGTGGAGACAGATGAATAGGAAGGAGCATATTTTGACTAACATTTAGGAAGGAATAGGGGAGAGTCAGCTTGGTGAGTTGAGGTGATAGACTTGTCTAAACAGATGTGTTTTTAAAGCACACTTAAAAACATAGGGGCTAGATATTAGTCAGATCATTTGGGGCAGTGCATTCAAGTAGACTGGCGCAGCTCGAGAGAAGTCTTGGAGATGGAAGTGTGAGGTTCAGATTATGGAGGATGTTAGTCTTAGATCAGTTGCAGAATGGAGGACACAAGTAGGGTGATAGACAGAGATGAGGGAGGAGATATAGGCCGGTGCAGAACTGTAGAGAGCTTTGTAGGTGAGAGAGATGAGTTTGTATTGTATTCTGTAGCGTATGGGTAACAAGTATAATGACTGGCAAGGGGACAAAAGGCATCAGTAAGGCAGCCTGATAGAAATACGACCCTGGCTGCTGCATTCAGGATGGATTGGATAGGAGAAAGTTTGGATAGAGGGAGACTGTTTAGAAGAGAATTTCAGTAGTCCAGACGAGAATGAATAAGATATGAGTAAGAGTTTTTGAAGTTTCAAAGATGAGAAAAGGTCGGAGTCTGGAAATGTTTTTACGGTGCAGGTGACACGAACGAGTGAGTGATTGGATATAGGGAATTAATGAAAGTTCTGTGTCAAATATGACCCCAAGACAGTGAGCTTGTTGCTTGGGAGTTATGGTTGCACTACCCAAGGAAATTGCAAAGTCATGTTTAGGTAGTTTAGTAGAGGGAGTAAACACAAGGAGTTCAATTTTGGAGAGATTCAGTTTCAGACAGAGGGAGGACATGATGTTAGACACAGCAGACAGACAATCCCTGGTATTTTGTATTAAAGTGGGGGTGATATCAGGAGAAGAGGTGTATAGTTGGGTGTCATCAGCATAGAGATGATGCTGGAAACCAAATCTGCTGATTATTTGTCCAATAGGGGCAGTAAATAAGAAGGAGAGGAGAGGGCCTGGGACTGAGCCTTAAGGAACCCTGATAGTAAGGGGAAGATTAGAGGAAAAGGAGCCGGCAAAAGATATTGTGAAGGAGCGGTTGGAGAGATAGAAGAAGAACCAGGAGAGAATGGTGTCCTTGAGGCCCATAGAGCAGAGTATGATGATGAGGAGCTGGTCATCCACAGTGTCAAATGCAGCAGAGAGATTCAGGAGAAACAGCAGAGTAGTGACCATTGGATTTTGCTGTTAGTAGTTTATTAGAGACCTTAGTAAGGGCATTTTTAGTAGAGTGTGAAGAGTGGAAGCCAGATTGTAAAGGGTCAAGAAGAGTTATCCGAGTGATAGCAGATGAGATGGTAGTGGACCAAGCGTTCCAGGAGTTTAGAGATGAAGGGGAGATTAGAGACCGGTCTGTAGTCAGCAGCGCAGTTCTGGTTCAGGGATGACTTTTTAAGTAAAGGGGTTATGATGGTGTGTTTGAATGAAGAGGGATAGATACCCAAAGAAAGAGAGAGGTTAAATATTTTAGTTAGGTGGGTAGTGACAGCTGGGGAGAGGGACTGAAGGAGATGTGAGGGAATAGGGTAACTGTTGCAGGTTGTAGGGTGTGTCACCCCGGGGGAATATAGGGGACTCGGTACTAGGGCCTTTTACCTTGTTTAGGAGGTCACTGCAGTCGGCTCCCGGGCCCGTACTCTGGGTCTCTCTTTAAAAAGGGGTTTTAATATACAGATTGTCTCGTGATGCCACCTGTGGTTTCCGGTAATGGTTACCGGCGCTGCTGCAGACCTCCGGGGATGATGGGATGGCAGCTGGGATGTTCTTGCTCCCCACAGGCGGAGCAGGCCCCCGGGGCATTGTAGGTGCAGATGGTGGTGATGCTGGGGCTTGTAGTGCAGGTGAGATGGCGCAGCAGGAGTAACTGACAGAGACAGGGGATTCACTTCAGTACCTTTACTGGTGTGGATGTCAGGTACGATCCAGGGTACACAGTAGGAAGGGTGCACTTCAGGACTTCTCCCCAGTGAGCGGGTATAAGGCCTCCTGGTCCGTTTCTCCCTCTCTCTAAGCTCCTGGCCAGCCTGCAACTGGGCCTAGCTTCTGTGTCATGCTGTTCCTTCACCTGTCACTTGGTAGTAGGACCTTTTTCTGGCAACCACTATCCCTGGACACCGGGGCCTTCATGGTTCCTAGTCCTGTCAAGGGTTTAGCTTCAGGTCGACCAGGGACTTGTAGTCCTCCTGGTATGCCGGTGATCCCTACTGGGTATAAAGGACCCTGTAGGCGCGGACCCGGTGTCCGATTCGTGTCTTGGGGTGAGCCTATGATGCTCCTCTGCCCCCTCAACTCCTCTCTCCTCTCCTCTTTGCCTCCAGCCACACTCGGGGCCCTCAATTCAGTAGCAGACATGCTGCATCTTCACTGCTCTCAGTGGCAGCACACTCTCTCTCAGACTGAGACTGAACTGCCTGGCTCCACCCTCCATATATATATCCCTAACGGGCTCCCTCTGGTGGTATGAGATGGAAGGGTGGAGGTGTTTGTTTGTAACGAGGGCCTCTTGTGGAGAAGTCCATCCATGCACCCTTTTGGGTCCTGTGGTACCTGTGAACAGCAGGGTGCCACATTCCCCCCTAGTACAATTCAGTACTCCTGGACTGAAGCATTTTTTTAACAGGTTACAACAATAACAATAATTATAATAACAATAACAACAATTAAGTTACAGTAAGTCCCGTAACCCGGTATTCATTTCACCGAAGAAAGCGTAAAATGAGTAACTTGAGGGACCTGCCTGAAAACCCTCAACCTAGGCCCTGGGCGTGGCTACAGGGCATAAGTGATCCAGGTGTTGGACCACGTCTTCGACCACGCCAAACGGGTTTTTGTTCAGTGGTCAAATAAGGGGGGCACTTTTGATGAGAGCAACTATTTACAAGGACAGTTTTTTGCTGCTCACAGTCCTCAGCCTACAAGTCTCTGTACCCTGACGGGTAACTACAGGCACACATTAATTTGAGTTTACACAATAAACAATAGGCAATACCCAACTGGGTAACTATTTATACTTTAGGCATTTTGTATTTTAATCCCTAAACCTGGCAGGGATTTGGCCTTGTGTGCTGCGTGTGGACCTTCGTAGCACTGGGGTGATACATGCACTCTCTGCTAACCTATCAGGTGTACGTGCTGGTAGATTCTAAAACTGCCTCAATCTCTCTATGGGACTGGCAAGTGCACTGATTACTGGGCCTTCAGGCTCTGCTTCAACGGGTGATCCTCCTCTGACTGGGGACACTTCCTGTTCCTGAGCAGGTTCCTCTATGGCACTCACAGGTTCTTCTTGTGGTTGATAGAAGTGTATTACTGGTATAATAACTGCTCCATCAAGTTGAGGCCAGTCCACAGGGAAATCTCCTAGAACTGTGTGAAGCACATCTTCCTTGGGTTCTTCCGGTGCTATAGGAGGTACTTCTTCCTCCGTTGTCTTCAGTAGACCTGGGCACACTTTCAAGTGGTCTCTTGAGACTGTTGCGGTTGTTTTACTTCCATCCTTACTAATCAGGCAGGTTTTACTGTTGTCGAATCTGGAGTTTAGCACAGTGTAGGGCTCTCTTTCCCACTGGTCTTCGAGCTTGTGACCTCTTCTTTTCCGCTTTAGCACTATCTCTCCAGGTGCCAAGGGTTCTGCTGGTGCATTTTTGTTATACTGCTCTTCTTGTCTTTCCCTCATCTTGTTTAGACTGTCTTTGACACAGGCCTGTACCTTCCTGTACTGCTCTTGCCGACTTGTGTCCCAATCTTCAGTGGACGTATCTGCAGCAGGTTCTACCACTCCGAGCTCCAGGTCCATGGGCAATTTTCCAGGTCTTGCTCTCATGAAGTACGCTGGGGTACAATTAGTAGAACTCACGGGTATGTGGTTATACAGGTCCACTAGGTCAGGTAGCTTTTCTGGCCACTGGTTCCTTTCTTCCAAAGGTAGGGTTTTCAACAGGTCTATAACGATGTTGTTCATTTTCTCGTACATACCGTTGGTTTGCGGATGATATGGCGTAGTCCGGATCTTCTTGCATCCATACAGGTGGCAGAATTCCTTGAATAGCTCAGCTTCGAAAGCAGGGCCTTGATCTGTGAGCACCTTTTCCGGATATCCATAGGGTCTGCAGAAGTAGGCTTGGAACGTTCTTGCTGCAGTTTCTGCTGTCAGATCCTTGACAGGGGCTACCACCAGGAACCTGGAATAGTGATCCACGATGGTCACGGCATAGGAATAGCCTGATCTGCTGGGTGGAAACGTTAGAAGAAAACATAAGCGACAACAGAGCCCTGAATAAGCATATAAAAAAATCTTTTTATTAAATACACATATAATAGAATTACAAAAATACCATAGAGCTTAAAGGCACAAAGTGCCACATGTGTGAATAAAAGAAAAAGACACCAAAAATCCCCTAAATAACCCCATCAGGTTAACAATTTAAAGATGTAAAGTAATGACATCTAAAATACATATATCAAAAATTATCATCATCAAAGGGAACAATTCCCAAATACCTGACTAGTCAACCATAGCTTGCTATTGGCATATAATAAGTGTAGAAAATTTAAGAATGGTAACCAGATTTTATAAAGGAAACATCAAAATAGCCTATAGTTACCCAATTCACAGGTACCGATGATATCTCCCAGGGGGAAAAAAAAGGGGTGGATGAGGGGGGGTCTGGTGTCACTGATCTGCTGGGTGACAGTTTGACGTGATCCAGAGCGACAATCTCCAGGGGTTGGGTTGTTTTCATGGACTGCAAGGGTGCTTTCTGGCTGCTGTAGTCTTTCCTTCTGAGGCTACAGGGTCCACAATTCCGGCACCACCTTTCTATGGAACTCCGCATTCCAACCCAATAGAACCGGTCCTTCAGCAGGGTTTCCAGCTTCTTCCAGCCAAATTGACCTGCTTGGTCGTGGGAGGCCTCTAACACCATCTGGATATCTGTCCTAGGAACAGGATTGACATACCTTCTGCACAGCTTCTCTCTGTAGATGAACAGCCGACTTCTCTCATTCCACAGGTGCTTGGCTTGTGGGGGAGCATCATTCTCCAGGTGAGAACCTTCTTGTGTTATCAGTCTTTTGATGAGGCTGACAACCGGGTCACTGTCCTGGGTCTCCTTCCAGCTGTGATGAGGTAGAGGGTTTGGCGTCCTACCATGACATCTTCTGGAGGCGTGTTGCTCGTGGACCACTCCGCTTCTGTGGAAGGCAGGTAATTCAACTTCTTCTAGGTCATCCACTTCATCCTCGGTGTCTGACTGGTGGGGCATCCTTGACAGGGCATCGGCATTGATGTTCTTGTGACCTGCCCGGTACTTGATTGTGAACTGATAATTCGACAGTCTGGCCAACCAATGCTGTTCCATGACTCCCAACCTGGCTGTCTCCAGCTGTGTCAAGGGATTATTGTCAGTAAAGGCTGTGAATTTAGTTGAGGCTAGGTAATGCTTGAATCTTTCGGTGATAGCCCAGACCAAGGCCAGGAACTCCAGCTTGAAGGAACTGTAATTCTCCGGGTTCCTCTCAGTAGGGCGAAGCTTCCTAATGGCATACGCAATTACCTTTTCTCTGCCGTTTTCCTTCTGGGACAACACAGTCCTTCGTTGCTGGCGTCGGTGTACAGCAGGAAAGGCTGGCTGTAGTCAGGGTAAGCCAGAATTCCTTCATTGATGCAAAGGACTCAGTCTGCTCTTTGCCCCACTGGAATGGGGGACTTTTTCCTCTTTTGGACTGTCCTACCAGGAGATCTTGCAGAGGTGCTACCTTTTTGGTATAGTCCTTTATGAACCTCCTGTAGTACTCGACCAGTCCCAGGAATTGCCGTACTGCTTTGATGCTTCTCGGTTCAGGCCACTTCTGGATGGCAGTGACCTTCTCCGGGTCTGGTGCTACTCCCTCTGAGCTGACTATGTGTCCCAGGTACTGAACTTCTGCTTGAGCAGGTGGCACTTAGAAGGTTTTAGTTTAATCCCATACCGGGACAATTCTTCAAATACCTCCGCCAGGTACTTCAGATGTTCTTCATACGTCCTCGAGTACACGATAACGTCATCCAGGTACAGCAGCACTGTCTCAAAGTTCCGGTGTCCTAAGCAACACTCCATCAACCTCTGGAACGTTCCGGGTGCGTGGCAGAGTCCAAACGGCATGCTCTTGAATTCGCACAGTACCATCGGGGTGGTGAAGGCTGTCTTCTCCCGGTCTTCCTCAGCAACAGAGACTTGCCAGTACCCGCTAGTGAGATCCAATGTAGAGAAGTAATTGGCAGATTTTAGTGCAGCCAGGGATTCCTCTATACGGGGCAAAGGGTTTGCATCTTTATGTGTTATTCGATTAATTTGTCTTTAATCTACACACATCCTCATGCTACCGTCCTTTTTCCTGACCAGGACCAGGGGAGCTGCCCAGGGGCTACAGCTATCCCTTATTGCCCCTGCCTTTTTCATGTCATGCAACATTTCCTTGGCTTTTTGGTAATGTACTGGTGGTATGGGTCTGTAACGCTCTTTAATGGGTGGATGGTTACCGGTGGGTATGTGGTGTTGTACCCCTTTAACCCTTCCAAAATCAAGTGGGTGTTTGCTAAACACTTGTTCATATTCCTGAACCACTCTGTAGACACCGTGTTTTTGATGGACAGGAGTGGCGTCAGTTCCAACATGGAGCTGTTGACACCAATCCTCCAGCTGAGCTTCGGAGTCATTGTCCTCCACTGTATCTGGTGGGGTCAAGGATTCCACTGTGTGTATGACATCATTATTCACAGTATACAATCTGGCAACAGTGGCGTATCTTGACAATTTAACTTCCTCCTCCCCACAATTTAGGAGACGTACAGGTACCCTTCCATTGCATACATCAACTACCCCTCTAGCAGTTAGGAGTGTAGGTCTGTGCTCTGAGCTAATGGGCTCCACTACCACCTGGTAGTTCTGTCCCTTGAGACCTATTGCTGCCCTACACAAAATCAGCATTTCACTCATGGGGGGAATCACAATGGGTATCAGGTCTGTCACCCGTACATTACCAATCTCACCACCTGTTAGTTTTACCTGCTGGTACAGGAGGGCTCGAATTTACTTCTGGAGCACCTTCCTCTGCCCCGGTTTGGCAGTGTCAGCCATCTGTTGGAGTAAGAACAACACTTCTCCCAAACAGTTACCAACTACATTTGTACCAAGTATCATATACAAGTCTGTATCACCAGGGTTAGACTCCACTACAATCAGCCCTTGGTCCTTTAGTTCCTCTCTCCCCACCTTCACTGTCACGTCCTTAACCCCTACTAGGTTAAGAGGAAGGCCATTGGATGCATACACAGAGAGATTTGGGGCTGGCGGATGGAGTTCATCTAGGGACCAGTACCTTTTGTAGAGGATGTCAGGTATGATGGTTACCTGTGACCCGGTGTCCAGTAGTGCAGGTGTTGCTATTCCATCCAGCACGATGGACAGGAAAGGCCTTCCTCCTACAAACCGGTGGTACCAGCTTGAGGGCCTTGTAGGTCTACTCCTGGGTGTCGGCCCAGCGCAGTGTGGCCTGCCTTGTGGCAACGGTAGCAGATGAAGTCTCCTGGAGGGCGACGTTGGTCGTTGGTCCTCCCACGGGGTGGCGTTGTCCTCCTACGGGGTGGCGTTGTCCTCCTTCTTCTCCTCATTCAGGGGACATCCTCAGGACTGTCGGCGAGTAGGATCCTTCCTTCCGGCTCGGGCTCTGCCTGTAGCTGCAGGGCGCTCAGGACAGTGGTCAGGGTTTTACTTAGCTGATGCACTTCAGAGCGCAGGCTGTCCAGCTCACTAGGGGGCACTGTTTGCATCTTTGTTTCAGCTGTTAATGAAGGAGCAGTGGGTGCTACGGGCACTGGGGTGGCCCCACCCTGGTAACGCTGGATAGCAGTATCTGATGGTTCCATGGGCTGCAGACCCTTAATAACCATGTCCTTCAGGGCGTCAAAGGTGGCATTTGGATGATCTAAGGCCCACCACCGTACGGTTCTGCTCTCCTCCTGGGACCTCAACCCCCAGATGAACTGTTCTGTCAACATTTTGTCCTCACCATGTATGCTGGCTGGACTAACCTGTTTCAGGGCCCGCAGGGCTTCCTGTAAGCACCAGGCATAGTCCCGGATACTGTCCTCAGGTTTCTGGGTACAGTGGTAGAACCTCATCCGGAGATCTGTCTCAGTGCGGTTTTCAAACACAGTTTGCAGTCTTTTAAAGATAATGGATACTGATTCCTGGTCTGCGGCTGGCCAGGTTTCAACTTCCCGCTCTGCGGCACCAGTCAATTGTCCCAGCACAACAGCGGCTCTCTGCTTACCAGTCATTGAGTACATATCCAGTACACCGCATATTTTCCTTTTGAATCCAGACAGTGTGTCTGGTTTGCCGTCATACTGGGGAAGCCATTTTGCTCCAGGGATATATGGCAGGGCCATGGGTATCAATGGAGTCACGACCCCTGCTGGTGGGGCGGCTGCTCCGGCCTGAGCAGCGCCGGGCACGAGTTGAGCATCAGGAGCGTTAACCGGTGCTCCGACGTTTTATTGGTCGTCGGCCATGGTTGCGCCCCCCTAGTAAACCGTAGCCTACCTCCTATTTCTTTTTCGGGTAGGCCGCAGCTCCGCAGACGACGGTCTCCTTCCAGGACCTGACGCTTCCTGGGGCTGCGTCAGAGCGCGAGGCGGGGCTTGAGCTTCACGCACTTCTAGCAGTCATGCCTCTCCGATTCCCGCGGTTACGCCCCTCTTCTTCCCACGCGGCGGCGCGGTAATGTCGGCGATGTTCACCACAGTAAAAACACAGTTCAAATACGGCACACAGTACCCGGTGGCAACGGGCACGAAATCCTGTTCGTGACGCCAGGAAAGAGAGCTGTGTCACCCAGGGGGGATATAGGGGACTCGGTACCCGGGCCTTTTACCTTGTTTAGGAGGTCACGGCGGTGAACCCGCCCTTGAGAAAGCGCTTTTACCGCGAAACGTGCGTTGGGCTCCCTGCTGCCACCATCCTTTCTTCTCCCCCCCCCCCTCTCTCCACTCTGACTGTGAGAGTTTTTACAGCTAACATACTTATAATCATATATTCTGCTCTGGCACTAGGTATATGTTGGTGTGCCCCCTTGCCACATGGCAGTGTTCCCCCTTGTTATATTAATGGTACCTGTTTACCCTATACAGGTGGAATGTTTCTATTATATGTGGCATATTTATTATATTTATGATTTACCATGGGCAATTGTGCAATTCTACCTATACTAAAGGGCTAAAACCATTGTCTTATTATTACATGTATCTGATTTTTCAGTATGTTTCTATCCAGTCATCTTGTCCTACTTTTTGTCAGGTTTAAATACTCACTTTTCTTAATATGTTTAAATAAAGACACCTTTTTGCAAAGATATGCTGAGTTCTCCTCCTTTTTTTGATATGTTCTTTCAGCATGCGGTTGGACGGATGCTCGCCACTTGACTAGCTATCCGCCCATTTTTTCGTAGTTATTATATGGCTCTCTCTTTGTTATTAATGAATAAAAGAAATAATAAAAATGCATTAAAAAAACAACAACAACCTGGCGTCCCCCCACTTTTCATAATTAGCCAAGGTATAACAGACAGTCAAGAGGCGATATCAGCAGGGAAAGACCCCAGCATCACATTCAATGGTCCATTTCTGTTGCTTCACCTTGGCTCTTCTCAATGCTCCGGTGCAATAGCAAGCGAGGTAATATTAATTTAAGAGTGGTAGGTGGGAGTGTTGTCAGTCTTGAGGTGTTAAAATACACAGATGGCTGACACCAAGCTAAGGTGCTACTAATAGAGAGGTGTCATTTAGACATCTCCAATACTAACCCAGTAGTAAAATGGCTAAAAAAAACTTTATTTGAAGGGAATTTGACAGCATCCCTAGGCACCCCACCCCTCCCCCAAACTGCCACCATGTATGTTTTGCTATCTTTATGCTCTCTTAACAAACCCTCTTTAGGCTACGTTCACACAGTGAGTATTTAGTGAGTTGCAGATTTTCTGTAGGATTTCTGCACATATTATGTAAATTAGGTTACTTGCGTTTTTCCATTGCGTTTTGTTTACATACCTTTTTATCATTATAGTTTATCTAATTTTACATGCATCTTTAGTACATTACACTAAAAATACATATGTTTTTTTTAAACATGCGGATTTTCCACATCCAATGCAATTCTGTAGGGAAAATCCGCACAGAAAACTTAGCGTACCCGCTAGAGAAATTGACATGTTGTGGATTTGACACACGCACTGCAGGACAGTTTATGCTGAGTAAAAAAAAAGCTTAGTGGACATGAGTTTTCTATAATTCCCATCTACTATAATTCCCATCTACTATAATTCCCATTTACTATGCTGAAGATGTAAGACCCTGCATTTTTTAAGCAGCTAAAATACGCAGCATCAAAAGCTCATCGTATTTTTGTCTCTTATGACTACATATTTTCTCTTGAAGCAGAACTGTGATTGTTGCGTTTTAGGTAATTTCCCAGTAAGCAGATATCTTTGCTCTCTAAGGCCTCTTTCACAAGTCGAGATATTTCCAGTACTGGAAATGCAGAAGAGAAATGGCCGATGTTTAGGTGTTAAAGTTGTGCAAAGATACAGATAAATAGATAGATAGATAGATAGATAGATAGATAGATAGATAGATAGATAGATAGATAGATAGATAGAAATGGGGTAGAAAGATACACTGACAAGCAAAAGGGTAAAAATGTTTTGAACGTTTGACTTTCAGGCTCCATATCTCATCATCCACTACTGCTTCGAATGTGAGACTGCTATCATTATGTAGACAATCATCTTGGCTATCTCATACATAAATTTGACTGCAATTATTTAGCATATGATTAGTTATGCAGATTCTTTTCATGTCACTGCATTGTTACTATTTTGCTCCTAAAAATCTAAATTTAAATTTTTATTATTTTGCTAGTATTTTGTAAATCCAGCTTTGGCTTTCAACACTACCTGAATCCTTCTGGGCGTGCTCTCGATCAGATTCAAGCATGTTTCAACTAAAATCTGATCCCAGCTCTCTTCTACACGTTTCCAAAGTTGGTGTGCAGCGGCCGTAAGGGCCTAGGGTACTTGGTAACCGGGCCGGCAGTATTCCAGGGAGGTCACGGTGGCATTGGCCCAGCTCCGTGGCCCTGGCCGAGCAGATAAAGGGAGTATTTACAGGGGATTCGTAGTCTTTATGTTACGCCACCTGTGGTGCCTGGTCAGGGATGACCGGCGCTGCTGTGTGGACCCTGAAGGATAGATGGTATAGCAGCTGGGATGAAACACTTCCCACGGGTGAAGCGGGCCCCCAGGGATTGAGAAAGCTTACATGAAGGATGGCGGCGGGGTAGACAGGGTGCAGAGAGCAGGACGGCAGCAGTGATGATTGTCGCGGTGGTAGCACAGCTGCGTAGAGGCGCAGAAGAAGAAGGCAGACACGAGGAATGCAGTCCGGTTACCTTTACTGCAGAGAAAGCTGTGGAGTCAGGGGCACTGGTCGCTAGGTCCAGGAGGGTCCGGTCAGCCTGGAAGCAATCAGAGCCCACCCCGTCAGGTGGGTTTGGAGGCCTGCCTGCTGCGCTTCTCCGTTGCGGGCCCCGCTGCCTGTGAGCTATCATGCAGTCCCTTTTCTTCACTCCTCCCCTAAGCTCCGTATTAGCAGGCGGTGCGAACCTATAACGGGTACTTCCGTCTTGGGTGCAGCTCCGGGCTCTAGTTATACCGCTGTGCTGCCGAGCCTCTGCTTGTGGCCAGGAAACTTGCAGTCTCCTGTCCCCCAGATTCGGTTGACGGGACGTGCAATGCCAGTACAACCCAGGACTCTGGCATCCTCTACTCCGCTGCCTGTCATGAGATCTTCACTTGCTCTGCTCCCCAGAACTTTCTCCTTCTCCCTCTGCTGCTTTCTCTCTCTCTCCCTTCCCTTTCACACTCACCGATTAACTCCTCCCCCCAGCCAAAAAAGGCAGCTCCCCAAAATAGGGTGTAGAGCTCCCCCTTCAGATCAGAGATCAGAACCTGTGTGTGCATGTGGGGTTTACCTGACGTGGGGAGCTCCTCCTGCTTCCAAGCGTAATATCAGCTCCGGTGAAGGAGGCAACAATACTGTGGCAACCGGCCCATAGGGTGCCACAGGTGCATACTGGTCGACTCACTTGCATACAGTTTTTTCTTCAACCCTACCCACAAGTGTTCAACTGGGTGGAGGTCTGGGGACTGTGGGGGCTAATCCAGCACCTCTACTTTATTGTCATTGAACCATTTCTTTGCCAATCTTAACATATGCTTTGGGTCGTTGTCCTGTTGGAACACTATGTCATCCTTTTCATACCAATAGTACTCGAGTGTACGAAATAACTCATCTTGTTGGATACCAACATATAGCTCAGCGTTGAGACCACCATCGATCCTGGTCAAGTATGTAATGCCTTTGGCTGTGAAACAACCCCATATCATCAGGCTTCCTCCGTCGAACTTGACAGTTCCTTCAATTTCTCTATCCATTAACCCCTTTTTCCCTTGTTTCTTCCAGACCCATTTTCACCCATCAGAGCCTAGTCTATTGACTATCATTTCATTGCTCCAAATCACCCGTTTACAATCTTCTATTGTCCACTTTTTGTACTTTTTTGCAAACTCGAGCCAACGTTTCTTATGACGATAATGAAGTCGGGGCTTCTTCGCCTTTTTCCGGTCACCATTCCATCCAACATGCGTTGCACGGAGCTTGCATGGACCTCTGTGATCTCACTATTACGAAGCATACGAGCCACTTTCACTGCTGTGTTTGTCGCAACAGAACTGATAGACTTTGCGATGAGACGACTTGTTGACTTCAATATTTTGTCTGGACGTCCACCTCTTGACTTTTAAATGGATGGACAGACTTCATTTCATATTCTTCCAACAAATTGGCAATTTTCTTGGCTGAGAGATCAGTATTGATGAGCTGGATGATGCTGTTTCTCTTTTCCTGGGAAATCTTCTTCAAGGCTGCTCTTAAGTCAAACCAGTGACCTTTCGCTTGGGAATCAGCCTAATAAAACACTGCGCTATTAGGGAATGTGAGAACAGGTTGTATTTTGTAGCATACAGGAAAAAAATGATTTTTCCACCATCTGACCACATGACCTTCTCTCATGCCTCCACTGGATCATCCAGATGATCATTGGCAAGCTTCAAATGGGCCTGGACATGTGCTGGCGTGAGCAGGGGGACCTTGCGTGCCCTGCAGGATTTTAATCCATGACAGTGTAGTATGTTACTAACGGTAATGTTTGAGACTGTGGTCCCAGCTCTCTTCAGGTCATTGATCAGGTCCTCTGAAGTTCTGGGCTGATTCCTGACCTTTTGCAGAATCGTCTTCACCCCACGAGGCTAGATCCTGCATTGAGCCCCAGAACAAGGAAGATTGACAGTCATATTGTGTTTCTTCCATTTTCTAATAATTGTGCCACCAGTAGTTGCCCTCTCACCAAGCTGCTTGCCTATTGTCCTGTAGCCCATCCCAGCCTTGTGCAGGTCTACAATTTTGTCCCTGGTGTCCTTAGACAGCTCTTTGGTCTTGACCATGGTGGAGAGGTTGGAGTGTGATTGATTGAGTGTGTGGACAGGTGTCTTTTATATAGGTAATGGGTTCAAACACGTGCAATTAATACAGGTAATAGGTGCAGAGTAGGAGGGCTTCTTAAAGAAAAAGTAACAGGTCTGTGAGAACCAGAATTGTGGCTGGTTGGTAGGTGATCAAATACTTATTTCATGCAATAAAATGCAATTTACTTATTTAAAAATCATACAATGTGATTTTCTGGATTTTTTTTTTAAGATTCTATCTCTCACAGTTGAAGTGTGCCTACAATAAAAATTACAGACCTCTCCATTCTTTGTAGGTAGGAAAACTTGCAAATTCGGCAGTGTATCAAATACTTATTTTCCCCACTGGGAAATTCAGCCATTTTTTACACACACAGATGTAATCAGGGCCGGACTGTGTCAAAAAAGCAGCCCTGCCAAACAAACCCCACCAGTCCACATACTATAAGGGTATGTGCACACGGTCGGTATTGGCAGCGCTTTGAACACAGCATACTTTATGCTATGTCCAAAGCGCTGCACGCAGGTGATTCTGCATGTGCTCATTGAACCATGCGGATTCAGGCGCATCCTATACATTGAACTGATATAATTTCTCTTTGCGGAGACTAGCGTCTCCGCAAGAGAAATTAACATGCTGCGGTCTGGAAAGACACGCCACATATTCGTGTCCGCAGGTGATCCGCAGGTGCACGGAGACGTAAAGTGGACAAGGGATCTCTACAAATCCCATCCACTAGGCTGTAACATCTGGCTGCTGCGGATTGCACATAGCGCAAGTGCCCCTCACTCTCCTAAAAGGAGTTATTTAAAGTGCGTATGATCGGCCACAGCTCCATTTACATGGTGCTCTACAGAGCTCCGATTCTCGGGATCATGGGGGTCCCAACAGTCAGTACTCCAGCGATTGGACAGTTATCCCCTATCCAGAGGAGAGCGAATTACTTGGGATAATCAATTTAAACAGGTTTTCCAATATTTATTTTTATTTGCCCATAGTAATATTGAAAATACTAAACCAATATTGACGCCTCTCCAACAACAGGAATGGAGAAGTGGTACTGTGCAGTGTATGTATACAAGACAGGAGAAGTGGTACTGTGCAGTGTATATATACAGGACAGGAGAAGTAGTAATGTGCACTGTATATATACAGGACAGGAGCAGTGGTACTGTGCAGTGACAAACTCTTCAGAGCAAACTCTGCAGTTAGAGGCATTAGAAGCTATTAATTATTGCACACTATACAAGACCAGCTTTTCAAAGTCAAATATGTGTCTTGATTGCCCATCCTAAACTCTTAGAACTCTGAGTTGTCCAGTCATTTGTTTATTTGCCTACCATAAAGATAAGTAGATAAACAGATAACCTCAGACTCCACACAAAATGCATGACTCACTGATACACAATGGTACACTGACAACAGTAGCCCAGCAGCCCATTTTATGACCTAACAGACCAGCCCACCGGGCATCTGCCCGATAAGGCAGATAAGCAGTCCGGGCCTGGATGTAATTAGTGTAAGGGCTTTTGTGAAGTCTGGTGGGTAGTAGCCCCCACAGGAGAACTACGAAGCCCAGGAGAAGCAACCCTGCACACCTGGGATTGAGTGGTGCTGGAGATCAAGGAGGCCAGCCAGTGCCTTCACTGTGGTCGCTGTCAGGACTCCAGCAAAATCTGTGCAGCTGCGTGGAACATAGTGTCCTGTGCGATTCAACAAGTGCCCAACTCCCAGACGACATCAGTTAGGGATCAGGAGAGGTATGTCTATGGAGGATCCTTAGCTGCAAGTGGTGGGAAGAGCGCTGAGGTAATTTCCTGTAAGCCAGAGGTGCCGTGGATGCCAAGGTCCAGGCTGAGAGGAGACATTTACTGCACATATAGTGCTATATGCAGCGGGAGTGAGGAGAGCTGCTATACATTGCCGGAAAAGAGCTGGATTCATCACACCATGAGGAGCTGTTAGTTCACTGTACTGAATAACTGTGAAGAGCTGTTATCATCATCTTCATCATCATCAACTGCTCCAGTAAAAACGAGGTCTGGACATTGCTTATTGAGACAGGCTGATCCTGCATCCCTTCCACAACTTCTCTTCTGAGGACGGCCCTCTGGGCCGGCGAGACCACAGTGACAGATGGCCGCCATTACGTCCAGATTCGGTGGAGGCCAACACAGACAGTATTGATGTCCGTGATGCAGGAAAAAGACAGACATGTCCACGTGTGGATCACACAGATGACGCGCCCCCTGGGCCGTGGGGTACTCGGTGCCGAGCCGGTCGTTGCTAGGGGAGATGTCACAGTGGCGGTGACCCGGTCCGTGACCCAGGGCGGTCAATCAAAAAGGGGTATATTTACAGGGGATTTATAGTTTTTATATACAGTTCGTGACGCAAGGTGGTATGCGGCTATATGGAGCCGCCGCTGCGGAACAGGTCCTCTGGAGCTGATGTCAGTGCAGCAGAGTTGGTTTAGCTCTGCACTGGTAGACCTTAGCTCCAGGACAGTATAGATGTTAAAGATGTTGCGGTGTAGTGCAGGGGGTGATGGCGCAGCAATAATTTCACAGAGACAGTGGGGTGCAGTCTTCAGAGTTTACTCACAGTTGTTAAGTTTCTCAGGTTGCACTTTCCGAATTACAGCCTCCCACGTAGCGCTGCGTTCACCAGGCAGGGGTTCAGCAAACTCCCAGGTGTTTCAAGAGTGCCTGACAGGACTCCGTTCTATATGACCTTCTCAGCCGTCTTTCTGCGCTGGCCCTCACCCTTCTTGCCCTGCGCCTTGCCAAACAATGTCCCAAGCCAGTATCCTCAGATCTTTCTGGGCAACCTGGAGTTCTCTGGATCCTATGTGGTTACCTTTTTGGCGACTTGAGTGCAGATGTGGCAACTGCACCCTGAAAGTACAGAAGCCTCCGGTTTCCAGTTGAACTTTGTAATTCTCACTGGTCAGGGGCCGGTCCCCTCTGCGGCTTGATCCCTCCACCGCCTGGCTGATTCGGGCGTACGGGTGGCCTCCAGCACTGCCCGTACCCCTGGGATCCCTTTCACGTTCCTGGAGCCCTTCTCCCGCTCCTCTCTCCTTCCTCCTCTTCTTCTCAGTCTTGGGCCTCTCTGCTAGGCCCTCCTCCCGAGCAGAGCTCCTGCTCCCACTACTTCTCCTCTCAGACTGATCTGTCCTTTCAAGATGGTTCCCTCTTTTATATCACTTCTAACAAGTGCTCCCCTGATCTACATCCTCCACCCACACCCACTACATCGTTCCCCCTACTTTGGTTCCCCCCACTCCAGCCAGGGTCAGGGCTCAGCAGGAAGCGCGACACATCTTGCCCTTCCAGCTGGTCTGGAGTAGTGTAGTGTTGGATGCAGGTGTTAGGGTCCTGGGCAGCACTCTATCCTTACCTGAGAGTGAGATACCACACCTCTGGGCGAGATGCAGTACCTGTGTGGCGACTGAATCCTCAGGGGCGCCACATAACCCCTTGGTAAAACACAGCACGTCCGCGGGCTGGACCAGAGTAAAAACCACATTTTAGACATACATTTTTTAGATGCATCACATAGAAGAATTTTCAAACAACTTTTTCTTCCCTTTATGGGAGGCACATCACTTGAACGTTACTGGTTTCTATTAGCATATCAAACATTATAAAAGAATTTGCAATAACATTCTTCTTCACATATAAAACATTTTTCACATAAAACACTTTACAGCAGATACAGTGAGATATTTTAACCGGGTGTCCATCTCACTGAAGAAGGTGCAATTTTGGTGAACATGAGGGACCCGTCCAAAAACCCTCAACATAGGCCCTGGGCGTGGCTGCAGGGCATAGGTGATCCGGTCGTTGTGTAAGGGGGAAGACCGGGGTGTAAGTACTTTCAGAGCAAGGGATCCTGAACTGCCGGGCCATGCCTCTGGTTGCAGGGGGAAGACAGACTGTGAGCACAGGAGTCAGGTGACTGGGAAGCTGGGGGTGTGTCGAGAGTGAGAACTGGGAGGTCAGGTGACCGAGAGACTGGTGGTGTGGGGAGAGAGAAGAAGAGACGAGGACGTTTGTGCGGGAAAGCGGAGCTGGGTCCTGCTCAGCAGAGCAGTGTGAGAGGGTCCAGGCTCCTGGCTCCAGGACTGGGAGCAAGTGCCGAGTGCAGTGGACCGGAGGAGTCAAGCCTACTAGAGAAGAGACGCAGTAGTCGGTGGAGCCGGGCACGTGAGGTGCCGTGTTATGGACTAGGGGCTCAGCGGGTAAAGCCGGAGACCGCCCGCTGCCGCCAGAAGACGGAGCATTGTTTGGGCGGGGAAGCCTGAAGAAATCAACACCGGCCCCAGCTGGCAACTGCCTTGTGGAGGAAAAGAGTCAGCTAAGTGTAAAAACTGTAGTTTATAACCGGTTCGACTCTGCTATATCTAGTTAAACTGTGAACTGTCAGTTAAAGACTTTTATCTGCTACTTCCCTTGTTTTCGCCCATATTTTCCCCTGATACTCCCTGCGTGGAGATTTACCCTGTTATTTTAAACTTCCCCTGTTTATTAACCCTGTATTGGCTGCTCCGTGTTTCTGTGTCGCTGCATCTAAAGTACCCATGTTACATTTGGCGTAGTCGGCAGGATGCTGTCGTTAGACGCAGACACTGCAGAGCAGTCCATCCTGGGAGCCCCTAAATCTAGCTTGTCGCTGGGGGCCATGCTCAGCAATCTCCCAAAGTTCACCGGGACAATATGATGTTGTGGGACTGGGTTGAGAGAGTTAGAAGTATGTTACGTATGCATCCGATGGCCCCAGCTATGCAAGCCGAAATAGCCTTACTGGCCCTGGACGGCGAGGCCCGACAATCCATGATGTACCGCCCTCCCCATGACCGGGATACTGTAGAAAAAGTGGTGCGGATACTGGAGGAGATGCATGGGGATCCCACCAATGTAGAAGAGCTGAGGATACGACTGTTTCACCAAGTGCAGCAGGAGGGGGAGACTGTGACGCAGTATGTTAATGCCTTACAGAGGGTGCATGCCTATATCACTAGAAAAGACGACATGGGGAATTTGGGAATGGGCCCCCCTGAAGTGATCTTAAGGCACCAGTTTGTGGCAGGCCTCAGGGATGTGCAGCCGAAGCAGGCCTTGCGGGAGCGCCTGCGCGCCAACCCACGTATGACTTTTCTAGAAGTTGGGGCGGAGACATGTGTGAGAGAGCAGGAGATGGGGGTGACGGCCCTGGCAGGAATGGTCCGGAGTAACGAGGTACCCACCCCGCATGCAGCTGAACCGGAATGGGCTCGAGAGATGCGAAAGGAGATACAGGAGATGCGGGATGAATGGTCCAGTCTCAAGAAGACCCCTGCCCCAACACCAGAGATACCCAGACCGATTGCTCCAGTTATGGAAAGAATTGAATTCAGGACCCCCCTGCAGGAGAGTTCCGTAGGGGAGTGAGGCAGCCCTACACAGACAGAGACACGACCTGCTGGAAGTGTGGAGGCGCAGGACATTACGCCAGGGGCTGTGCTAGCCGAGGGCGGCCCCTGTCGCGGCAGCCGTTAAACTAGCGGGCTCCGTGTTTGGGGGACACAGCCCGGAGCCTGAGGAAGGGGAAAGAAAAAGAGGAAGTCCCAAGGACCTGGTTTCCATCAGCCCGACTGTCTGGGCCGAAATAAGTGGTCGGGCTGTTCACTGCCTGATTGACACGGGATCCCAGGTGACTACGATGACAGAAGCCTACTTCCAACAGCGATTTCCAGAGATAGCACGGCCTGAATGGGGATCAGTAATTAGACTCACGGCAGCTAATCAATTACCCATTCCGGTCGCAGGGGTGGTGTGGATGAAGATCTGAGTGTGTGGAAAAGATATGGGAAAAAAAGGAGTCGTTCTGGTCGCAGGGGGAACCGGAAGTGGACCCCCGGTGACCCTCAGAATGAATGTGCTGAAAGAGATCGGGCAAATCCTGATTAGTGAGCCGAAGGAGATTCCTCTAGACCAGTGGGACCAACGAAGCCCCCAAAAGAGGGTCTTTTAGCAACTAATCAGAGCTGCCCAGGCTCAGGAGACATCGAGTGAAGGGAAGATCCTGGGGAAAATAATAGTGCCAGCAGCTACGGTGATCACCTTACCGCCCGGACAAACTGTACTCTTCTCTTGAGGGGGTTGAAGTTCAGATAGAACCATCGATGGACAAAGTACCCCCCGGACTCTTGGTGGCTCGGACACTGGCCACCGTTCGGTGTGGCAATGTTATAGTGCGGTGTGTTAATCTGGGTGAAGATGATCTCACACTCCCTCCCAGGGCGGAAATAGCCCAGATTCTGGGAATGCCAGAGAAGTTGGCGCGACCTGATGTGGTGCAGCTGTCCGCTGTACGAGGAGACACCTGGACTCTGGTGGTCACCGTGCCGCCGAAATCCCACCAGGCTAGTGTGAAGGGGGGACGAAGAATCCTAGAACGAATGCAGGCTGAATTGATGTGACTTTCACCTCGACAGGTGCAGCAGGTTGAAGAGATGCTGGAGCGGTACCAGGAAGTCTTTGCTCACCATGAAGATGATTTTGGTTGCACCGAAGCCATTACCCACGAGATTCCCACGGGGAGCGCTGCCCCAGTGCGGGAGAGATACCGGCAGATACCTCCCCAGATGTATAAAGAGGTTAAGGAGATGCTAGCCCATATGTTACAGAATGGTGTGATACGTGAGAGTCAGAGTCTGTGGGCAGCCCCGATTGTCTTGGTCCGGCAGAAAGATGGGACCCTGTGGTTCTGTGTGGACTATAGACGACTGAATGCCTGTACAGGACGGGACTCTTACCCACTACCCCGAATCGAAGAGTCCCTGTCGGCCTTAGGTAAGGCAAGATACTTTTCCTCCTTGGATCTGGCCAGTGGGTACTGGCAGGTGCCCGTGGCCGAACATGACCGTGCAAAGACGGCGGTGATATTACCCTTGTGACTGTTCGAGTTCAATAGGTTGCCATTCGGCCTGACTAACGGCCCCGGGACGTTCCAGCGTCTGATGGAGAGGTGCCTGGGCGATTTAAACTTCGAGTCGACACTGATTTACCTTGACGACATAATTGTCTATGCCGCCACCTTCGAGGAGCACCTCCAGTGACTGGAGCAAATACTGAGTCGCCTACAGAGTCATGGCCTAAAGGTGAAGCCCCAGAAGTGCCACCTGTTCCGCAAACAGATCGAATATCTCGGTCATACTGTGTCCGGTGAAGGAGTCAGGCCCACCCAGGAAAAGGTGGCCGCCGTACAGGACTGGCCTACCTCGAAGACAGTGAAGGACGTTCGGGCCTTCCTGGGACTTGCCGGGTACTACCGAAGATTCGTGAAGAACTTCACCCGCATAGCCAACCCATTGCTGGAGCTACTTAAGGGAGTGCTGGCGGGCTCCAAGAATCAGGGGAAGCACCCAGGAAGAGGCCTTCCGTGCCCTAAAAATGGCCCTGACCGAGGCCCCAATACTTGCCTATGCGGATTTCTCCCAACCCTTCATACTCCACACGGATGGGAGCCTACATGGTCTGGGAGCCATGTTATCCGAAGTACAGGAGGGGAAAGAGCGCGTGATTGCGTACGCCAGCCGCTCCCTTCACGACTCCGAGAGGAACCCGGATAATTATAGCTCTTTCAAATTAGAGTTGCTAGCTCTGGTTTGGGCAATGACCGAGAAGTTTGCAGAGTATTTGTCCGGGTCTGAAGTACTGGTGAGAACAGATAACAATCCGCTGGCCCACCTGGAGAATGCGAAATTGGGGGCCCTGGAGCAGTGGTGGGTGGCCCGCATGGCCAGGTACCGGTATAAGATCGCCTACCGGCCTAAGGCAGAGAATACTCACGCCGACGCCCTCTCCAGAGTGACATATGAACGGCCTGATCATGACCGCGATGAAGATTTGGAGGCGGTTGAGACCCCTAGCTTCCGAAGTTTCGTGGAACCGCTGGCCGTGGCGCAGGGACAGATCGGAGAGACGTCGGAAGAACAAGTGCTAGGGCGGCCAAGAGATGACTGGATCTGACTTCAACAGACTGACAGAGAAGTTGCTCAATTACGTCAATGGGTGGCTTTGTGGCAATTCCCCGGTCGAGAAGAGAGGAGTACCCTGTCCCTGGGAGCACTGAAGATGCTGGGACAATGGGAGAGACTGTATTTGCGAGACGGGCTTCTGTACCGACGAGTGCAGCTACTGAGAGAGTTCGGGACCACCTGGCAAGCGGTGATCCCAGAGAAGTTGGTCGGAGTAGTGACTAAGGAGGCTTATGAACGAGGGGCTCACTTCGGACCAGAGAAGACGTTTCAGTGGTTGCAGAGGCTGGTGTATCATCTCCGACTGCGAGCAAAATAGAAGACACTTGCCGAAGATGTCGGAGCTGTGAGCTGGTTAAGCCCCCGGAGCAGCGGGTCCCTATACAAACTATTGTGACTTCTGCCCCCTTGGAGGTGCTGATGATCGACTATTTGACTGTTGGACCGGCGCATCTTGGGTATGAACATTGCCTGGTAATGACAGACCACTTCACAAAGTTTGCAGTAGTGACCCCGACAAGAGACCAGACCGCCGAGTCCGCTGCGCAGGCCATCTGCCGAGACTTCATTCGGGTGTACGGCTGCCCAAAGAGGATTCATTCCGATCAAGGCGCCTGCTTTCAAGGCCGGGTGATGGAAGAGCTGCACCGGTTGTACAAGATTGAGAATTCACGGACTACTCCTTACCACCCTCAAGGAAATGGAGCCTGTGAAGGCTTTAATCGGACACTGATCCAAATGCTCCGCACGTTGGAGGAAGATCGGAAGGTACGGTGGCCTGAGTTTGTGGCCGAGCTGGTGTGGGTCTACAACAACCGAGTGAATAGTACGACGGGGTTCACTCCTTATACCTTGCTGTTCGGGCGAAAGGGGCGAGAGATTACCGAGTTAGAGCTGGACCCCGAGGAGGACTACCCATGGACAGGGGTGTCTTCCTGGGTCCGGGAACATCAGCATTGACTGCAGACCCTCCGACGGTTGGTACAACAAAAGTTTCAGGAGTTCAAACATCATGAGACATTGCCTCTTCGAGGGACAGCTCTGAGGCCCGGGGAGCGGGTGTTGGTTCGGGACAGGCGGCCCTGGGGCAAATTGAGTAGGCGGTGGGAACGGACCCCGCACAGAGTGAAGCGCAGGATTGGCGCTGAAGGACCTGTGTATGAAGTTCAACCCGAGGGGGCTGAAGGAGTCCCTACCTGAGTGGTTCATCGTAGTATGCTGCGACCCTGTCTGTCTAAAGATGACGAGGATGGAGAAGAATCACCTGCTTTTAGAGAGGGTCCTGTCACAGTTGTCCCAAGCCACGATGTGGACGAAGAAGAGTTGTTGATTCTACCTCCGAGCCCCAGCACTCGATTACCTGCAGTCCCCAGTGCAGGCGGCGAGGGAACAACATCGGTTGAAGCCACCGGGCCGGCGGAGATTGGAAATCCGAGTGACCCTGCACTGCACAGTGATCGGTCAGACTGAGTTACGCCGTTCAGAACGGACAACAGCAGGAGTGCCTCCTCACCGTTACAAACAAGATCAATTCATATGGTCCAGGAAGTCCAAGAATGTGAATGTTTGATGAAGGAACTCTCGCCTGTGGAATGGCGAGTTAAAGGAGAGCGGGAGTGTAAGGGGGAAGACCGGGGTGTAAGTACTTTCAGAGCAAGGGATCCAGAATTGCCGGGGCCGTGCCTCTGGTTGCAGGGGGAAGACAGACTGCGAGCACAGGAGTCAGGTGACTGGGAAGCTGCGGGCGTGTCAAGAGTGAGAGCTGGGAGGTCAGGTGACCGAGAGACTGGTGGTGTGGGGAGAGAGAAGAAGAGACGAGGACGTCTGCGCGGGTAAGCGGAGCTGGGTCCTGCTCAGCAGAGCAGTGTGAGAGGGTCCAGGCTCCTGGCTCCAGGACTGGGAGCAAGTGCCGAGTGCAGTGGACCGGAGGAGTCAAGCCTACTAGAGAAGAGACGCAGTAGTCGGTGGAGCCGGGCACGTGAGGTGCCGTGTTATGGACTAGGGGCTCAGCGGGTAAAACCGGAGACTGCCCTCTGCCGCCAGAAGATGGAGCATTGTTTGGGCGGGGAAGCCTGAAGAAATCAACACCGGCCCCAGCTGGCAACTGCCTTGTGGAGTTAAAGAGTCAGCTAAGTGTAAAAACTGTCGTTTACAACCGGTTCGACTCTGCTATATCTAGTTAAACTGTGAACTGTCAGTTAAAGACTTTTATCTGCTGCTTCCCTTGTTTTCCCCCAATATTTTCCCCTGATACTCCCTGCGTGGAGATTTACCCTGTTATTATAAACTTCCCCTGTTTATTAACCCTGTATAACTGTAACCCGTGTTACAGTTGGACCACGTCTTCGGCCACGCCAAACGGGTTTTTGTTCTGAGGTCATTTTTGTTGCATAAAACCAATAAGGGGCAATTTAAGAAGTGCAACTATTTACATGTGAAAGTTTTTAGCTGCTCACCGTCCACGAGGTAAATGTCTCTATACCCTTACCGGGTAACTGGATAAACACACACATAAACAACTTGCAGTGTCTCTGCTGTACCCTTCCGGGTAACTATATACAGTATTTTTTTTTCAAGAAGCAGTTCAATAGTGGTGCTCCCTCCGAGGAAGCACGTGTCCACAATAGGCTGGCCCAGCCGGGTCATCAGCTCTAGATGACGAGGGTACATTCTCCTCCACCACCCTGTGGACGTTCAGGGCATACCAGCCCCTCTCACCTCTATGCCTGGTGTAGGTGACGTGATCATCAGGGTATAGATTCCGATCCGGATGTCCTTCCTTTAGATGGGACTCCACGTCCCTCCTGTTGACAAAGAGATCCGTCTCGGCGTGTGGATCCCGGATGAAACCCCATCCTCCATCCATGTTAAATTTCACCACGGTCCCCTCGGCACGGGGACCGTGTGCGGCCTCCTTGTTTCGGTGGGCCTGGGCCATCTCCTCCATATTCCGGGCCTCCATCCTCTCCCAGCGCTCCTGCCGGATGCGCCGCTCCTTCTCCAACTGCTCGAGCTCCCTCTTACAGTGCTCCACCCGGAGCGCAGCTTCTGCTTTGGTCTCCCGGGGAAACCCCATGAGGTCCCCCCCAGGGTTCTCCCACAGGAACTGAACTGGTACTCTTCACTCCTGGAGATGATGGAGGACTCAGGAGCGGGGAACAGTGGGCGGCTACGGTCCTCCACCTCTGCGGACCAGTCCCAGGGCAGGCGTCCATACACCCATTCAGGTGTCGGGGGAGGTGGTTCCTGCAGGGGGCCCAGGAGCGTACCGTAGTCGCTGGCGCCCGGGGTTGGCGTTCCGGGCCCAGGAGTAGGTCTAGAGCGTGCGTACCCGGAGACGGAGGATCTTGCAAGAGGGCTAGGAGCGGATCTGCACTTTTCGCGCCCGGTGACGGAGGGCTCTGCAGGGGGACCAGGAGCACGCCTGTGTCGGCAGCACCTGGGGCTAATGGTTCCGGCAGGGGGCCCAGGAGCAGGTCAGCATTTTCAGCACCCGGGACAGGGAGACTCCTCCTACCTGCTCCCGCAGACGCTCCTGTACTGCACTCTGCTTCCTGGCGCTGGTCCAGCTCCGCCAAGGCTGGGACGCTGCCTGTTGATTGCAGCGCTGGCTGCTGCCTGTTCGCCATCCTCTCCACCATCTCCTTTTTCCAGCTGGCGATGGCATCCTGTTGGGCCCTCTCCATCCGCCGGCTTAGGTCCTACATCCCGGCGTAGAAAAACTCTGAATCCTCCCGGGACAGCTTGGATACCATCTCCTCCAAGGTGAGGGGTGTCTCCGGCTGCTGCAGGCCACTGGCGGGAACTCTTGTCTCACCTCTCTACACCTTGTCTGCCGGGTGCGGTCTGTCTAGACTGCTTGAGACCACACCCCGTCTCCCAGTTTTCTTCTTTTTTCCTCTCCCCTTTCTGGGACGGTCCCATGGCTGCTTGCTGTCGGACACACCTGGGGGCAGCTCCCCCACCTTGATGAACACATCTACATACATGGTTATTGCTGCTTGGGGCATGCTCCGCTTTTGGCGCCATTCTGAGACCCGGCCCACGATGGGAGGTTCTATGTTGTCCTTGATAACGCACATAATGGCGCCCGTTCTTCTGGGGCGGGCGCCACATTCAGTATAGAACACAGTCTCTAGGCGCACAATACCCGGTGATAACGGGTGGGTTCATATCCTGTTCGTGACGCCAAAGATGACGCGCCCCCTGGGCCGTGGGGTACTCGGTGCCGGGCCTGTCGTTGCTAGGGGAGATGTCACAGTGGCGGTGACCCGCTCCGTGACCCAGGGCGGTCAATAAAAAGGTGATATTTACAGGGGAATTAAAGTTCTTATATCCTGTTTGTGACGCCAAAGATGACGCGCCCCCTGGGCCGTGGGGTACTCGGTGCCGGGCCTGTCGTAGCTAGGGGAGATGTCACAGTGGCGGTGACCCGCTCCGTGACCCAGGGCGGTCAATAAAAAGGTGATATTTACAGGGGAATTAAAGTTCTTATATCCTGTTCGTGACGCCAAATATGACGCCCCCCCTGGGCTGTGGGGTACTCGGTGCCGGGCCGGTCGTTGCTAGGGGAGATGTCACAGTGGTGGTGACCCGGTCCGTGACCAGGGCGGTCAATCAAAAAGGGGTATATTTACAGGGGATTTATAGTTTTTATATACAGTTTGTGACGCCACCTGTGGTATGCGGCTATATGGAGCCCCCGATGCGGAACAGGTTCTCTGGAGCTGATGTCAGTGCAGCAGAGTTGGTTTAGCTCTCCACAGGTAGAGCTTAGCTCCAGGACAGTGTAGATGTTAAAGATGTTGCGTTGTAGTGCAGGGGGTGATGGCGCAGCAATAATTTCACAGAGACAGTGGGGTGCAGTCTTCAGAGTTTACTCACAGTTGTTAAGTTCCTCAGGTTGCACTTTCCGGATTACAGCCTCCCACGTTGCGCTGCGTTCACCAGGCAGGGGTTCAGCAAACTCCCAGGTGTTTCAAGAGTGCCTGACAGGACCCCGTTCTATATGACCTTCTCAGCCGTCTTTCTGCGCTGGCCCTCACCCTTCTTGCCCTGCGCCTCGCCAAACAATGTCCCAAGCCGGTATCCTCGGATCTTTCTGGGCAACCTGGATTTCCCTGGATCCTATGTGGTTACTTTTTTGGCGACTTGAGTGCGGATGTGGCAACTGCACCCTGAAAGTACAGAAGCCTCCGGTTTCCAGTTGAACTTTGTAATTCTCACTGGGCAGGGGCCGGTCCCCTCTGCGGTTTGATCCCTCCACCGCCTGGCAGATTCGGGCGTACGGGTAGCCTCCAGCACTGCCCGTACCCCTGGGATCCCTTTCACGTTCCTGGAGCCTTTCTCCCGCTCATCTCTCCTTCCTCCTCTCCTTCTCAGTCTTGGGCCTCTCTGCTAGGCCCTCCTCCCGAGCAGAGCTCCTGCAGAGCTCCTGCTCCCACTACTTCTCTTCTCAGACTTATCTGTCCTTTCAAGATGGTTCCCTCTTTTATATCACTTCTAACAAGTGCTCCCCTGATCTACGTCCTCCACCCACACCTACTACATGGTTCCCCCTACTTTGGTTCCCCCCACTCCAGCCAGGGTCAGGGCTCAGCAGGAAGCGTGACACATCATGCCCTACCAGCTGGCCTGGAGTAGTGTAGTGTTGGATGCAGGTGTTAGGGTCCCGGGCAGCACTCTATCCTTACCTGAGAGTGAGATACCACACCTCTGGGTGAGATGCAGTACCTCTGTGGCGACTGAACCCTCAGGGGCGCCACATAGACACATGGTTCATTTGAACACATGGACGTGCGCAGCCCCATAGATTTTGATGGGTCTACATGTGTAAGTGTCTCCAGAACGTGTGAAATCTGTCACCTCACATATGGGACACACTAACATGTGAAGAAGGCCTAATGAGTGTTGCACTTTTAATCCTCATCAATCTCTTAACAGCATGTTCACATTTAGAGATGGCAATTATTCTGTTTGTCTACCTTGCTGGTTAGGAGGAGTATACAAATGTTAAACTTGGTGCACAAATATGTTTTTTGTCATTTCAATAGATTTAGACTTCATTGTTAAATTACCATAAAGTAGCAGCTCAATCCATGCTTACTCTAATTCTGCCACGATTTCCAATAATTCAACAAAAGCTGATTTTTGCAAAAGCTTTTTTTGCATTGATTTCAAATAAAATCATAACAAAACATAACAATTCCCCTCAAAATCATAGCAACAAACAATCCGGCTGTAGTCCTAATTTTTAACCTTTTCCCAACATCCACTGTACGTGTGTGATAAATGTCAGGTGCAGAAATGCCGCCCCCCTGATATACACACCTAAAAACGTAGCCTCAGTAACGCTGCATGGAGCCGGATTTAGCCCTATCAATGAAAAAATAAAAACATTACAGGCCTCAGAAATTGCCAACACAAACCAATTTTTTTTTTTTTTACAAACGCCTGGATATTTTTTTCACTACTTATTGTAAAATAGGGGAAAAAAGTCTATACAACTTTGGTATAACCTTAATTGCATTGACCTGAATAATCATGTTCCTGTGTTATTTTTACAATACAAATAATGGCTTTAAAAAAATCCCCAAAAACTACACAGAATTGCATTTTTCTCCACCACTTTTCTCCTTTTCTCCAGTCTGTGGCTAGATGATAACCTCGGTGCTGTTACTTTCATTATTGAAAACTTTTTTGTCTTATATTTTGTTTTCTCCCATATACATGCAGCAAACAGAAGTTGTCAGTACAAACTGTAACTAATACAATAATAGCCAACTTACTGATACAGAGAAATGCAATAGTATTGTCTCATATGCCACCAGGTGGTGGAGTCAGAACATTACAGGCTGATAATTATTTTTAGCAATAAAGTCAGCCTGTATGTAGTGCTTTAGGATTGTGCTGACAGGCAAGTTATTGTGTCAGATTAAAGCGATGTTCCTGTTCATTTAACGATGACTACATCAGTAGTTATGTTGCATCAGCAGGGTTTCTCCTAGGCAAAGATTTCAAAGCAGACCAGGGTTTCAAGATAAATTCCCCCTAAAAAAGTCATACATGTTACAAGGAGTTTACAAAAATGAGAGACAATGAAGAAGCCATAGTGCGAAACGCGTGTCAGGGGGTCTGGTAGTAACTATTTTGTGCTTTTTCTTTTCATTCATATCTGACTTACTTTCTCTTATGGCTATAATATCTACTTAACATCTGGTGCTGGCATTGTCACGGGTGTGTCGCCACGAAGATCGTCACGATTACACAGCCTGACTTCTCGCAGCTGACTTTTTGGTGCTTTGTGTTTTCGGCAGTGAGGGAGTTAATTCTCTTTCTCTCTGTGCTAGACGAGGTCCAGCCTCGCCCAGCTGCAATCAATGCTGCTGTAGTGAGTCTCCTTCAAATGCCTGCTGGTCTGTTTGGGAAGTGTCGGTGAAAGCTTTTCATACAGACTTACAGAGCGGATCGTGGTATTTGGAGTTTCTGAGATAAGTGTATTTGGAGTGTATTTTCCCTTCCTCGCTTTATCATTTATCTCCTTTCCCGTTCGTGTTCCCTCTGTTGTAGTAGTGTAGTCTTTGTATGCAAGGTGGTTTTGGTTTTTCCCTTGTACTGTCTCGTTCGTCTAAGTACTGTGTGTGGGCATATTATTACTTGTCCTCTTTTGTTGTGATCGGGGTCCTTCTCAGGACTAGATTACTTAGGTGCAGGGATCCTCAGGAGGTAGGGGTTACGCTGGCGGCCTGGACCTCTGTACCTTTAACAGTACCTCCAGGTTGAGGGATTAGTCAGGGCCCCAGCTTAGGGTCAGCTTAGGCCCCTACCTCCAGTATACAGAGACAGTGTGACATTTTCACCGACCCACTTAGTTTTTCTCCAGCTACCATGGATCCAGTAGCCGGTCTAGCTCGGCAGTTGCAGAGTTTGTCCATGGAGCTGGCGGACGTTAGGTCCAAGGTTTTGCATCCTCTGGAGCAAGCCGGACCAGAACCTAAAGTAGCTCTCCCTGACAGGTTCACTGGGGGGCGGGACAAGTTTTTTGTTTTCCGGGAGGCATGCAAATTGTACTTTCGGCTGCGGCCTCGGTCATCGGGGAGTGAAGAACAAAGGGTGGGAATTGTCATCTCGCTCCTACAAGGGGACCCACAATCTTGGGCGTTCTCTCTTCCCCCGGGCTCCCCGGCTCTCCAGTCAGTGGATAGGTTTTTCGCTGCTCTGGGACTCGTATATGATGACCCAGATCGGATCTCCCTTGCTGAGTCTAAGTTACGTAGGATCCAGCAGGGAGATCGTCCGGCGGAGGAATTCTGTTCGGAGTTCCGTAGGTGGGCCACGGACACCCAGTGGAATGACCCGGCTCTTAGGAGCCAGTTTTGTCAAGGTTTATCCGACAAATTACAGGATGTGTTGGCACAGTATGACTCTCCCGCGTCACTGGAAGCCGCTATGGCCCTGGCTATTCGCGTTGACAGACGGCTTCGGGAGAGGTGCGGGATAACTCGACCCCCTGTGATGACTCCACCTCCTACAAGGTCCCCTCATATGGTGGTTCCCCTGGTCAGTCCAGAGGAGCCTATGCAATTAGGAGGGACATCATTTCGGGGGAGGGGACCGGTGGTGCGCCATAAGACAGGAAGGTGTTTCTTCTGCGGGAGAAAGGGACATTTTATTGGGGGGTGTCCATCCCGTCCCTTGCAGAGTGAAGAGTCGTCGGAAAACTGTTGATCCCAGGTTGTGTGGTGGACGGCAATCTGGGAGTAGGTATTTCGTCCCTAGGTTCGTCTCAGTTTCTCGTACCGGCAGAGGTGGTGGTGGGTACGAGAACTGAGAGGATATCTGTTCTTCTGGATAGTGGGGCCGGGGCTAATCTGGTTGATGCTCGGTTTGCCCGGGTTCAAGGTATGCGATTGAGTGAGTTGGCTAAACCCATCCCCATATTCTCGATCGATGCCAGGCCTCTCGGTCAGGGAAGTTTTTTGCAAGCTGTGCATGACGTAAAACTTCAAGTGGGGGCGATACATAAAGAACTGTTGTCTTGCTACGTGTTGGAGGGTCTTCCCACTCCTATAGTGTTGGGCCTTCCTTGGTTAACTAAGCATAACCCGGTTATTAATTGGCAAACCAGAGAGATAAGCCAATGGAGTAAATTCTGTAATAAAAACTGCATGAACACGGCCATCGGTGCGGTTACTCCTTGGGTCTTACTTCCATTTCTGGCGGACTTTGAGGATGTATTCTCGGAGAAAGGGTGTCAGGAACTACCTCCTCATCGCGAGTATGACTGTTCTGTAAAACTGCTCCCTGAGGCCAAGTTACCTAAAGCTAGGTTGTATAACCTTTCTGGTCCTGAGAGGCAGGCCATGAAGGATTATATTTCAGAAAGTCTGGCTAAGGGGCATATTAGACCTTCATCTTCACCGGTGGCTGCGGGGTTCTTCTTTGTTAAGAAGAAAGATGGAGGCCTACGCCCTTGCCTGGATTTCCGTGAACTTAATCGGATTACGGTCCGAGATCCGTATCCACTCCCACTTATTCCCGATCTCTTTAATCAGATCGTGGGCGCCAAATGGTTCTCTAAGTTGGATCTCAGGGGGGCGTACAATCTGATTAGGATGAAGGAGGGGGATGAGTGGAAGACGGCGTTTAACACTCCGGAGGGGCATTATGAGAACCTTGTCATGCCATTCGGTCTGACTAATGCCCCGGCGGTGTTCCAACACTTTGTTAATGACATTTTTCGCCGCCTGGTGGGACAGTTTGTTGTCATATATCTGGATGATATCTTAATTTACTCGCCGGATCTGGTGTCTCATCAGGAGCACGTTAGGCAGGTGTTACAGATCTTGCGGGATAATAAACTGTATGCCAAATGGGAAAAGTGTGTGTTCGCCGTACAGGAACTCCAGTTTTTAGGCTTCCTGGTTTCAGCGTCCGGTTTTCGTATGGACCCTGGGAAAGTGCGGGCAGTTCTTGAGTGGGATCGGCCAGAGAATCTTAAGGCACTACAACGTTTCCTGGGGTTTGCTAATTATTACCGGAAGTTCATTCGTAATTTCTCGTCCATGGTTAAGCCTCTCACAGACATGACTAAAAAGGGGACGGATTTTTCTAGGTGGTCTGACAAGGCTTGTCAAGCATTCTCCTGCTTGAAAAAATGTTTTGCCTCGGCACCCATACTCATTCAACCTGATGCGTCACAGCCATTCATTGTAGAGGTAGACGCTTCCGAGGTAGGGGTGGGAGCAGTATTGTCACAAGGTTCGTCCCCTGGTAAGTGGCATCCGTGCGCCTTTTTCTCTAAAAAATTGTCGTCCGCTGAGAGGAATTACGATGTCGGCAATAGGGAACTCTTAGCCATTAAGTTAGCTTTTGAGGAGTGGCGCCATTTTTTGGAGGGGGCAGTCCATCCGGTCACCGTCATCACCGATCACAAGAACCTGCTATATCTGGAGTCCGCGAAACGTCTGAATCCCAGACAAGCTAGGTGGTCATTGTTTTTTACCAGGTTTAATTTTGTCGTTACATATCGTCCTGGGTCAAAAAATGTAAAGGCGGATGCCTTATCTCGTAGTTTCCCTGGGGCCGGGAATACGGACGACCCGATTCCTATCCTTCAGGAGGGGGTGGTGGTTTCGGCAGTATGCTCTGAGCTGGAGGAGGAGGTATTGGAGGCTCAGGGGGACGCCCCTGTTGGACCTCTGGGGAGACTGTTTGTTCCAGATCAGTTGCGACAAAAGGTGATCGAGGCACACCATAACTCAGTTTTGGCAGGACACCCGGGGAGTAAAGCAACTGTGGATCTTCTCTCGCGTCGGTTTTGGTGGCCTAACTTACATAAGGAGGTGGTAACTTTTGTCGCGTCCTGTGGGGTTTGTGCGCGCTCTAAGACCTCACATACCCGTCCGTCTGGGGCCCTCTTACCTTTGAAGATCCCGGAGCGTCCTTGGACTCATCTGTCTATGGACTTTATTACGGACCTCCCTCCGTCTTCGGGTAAAACGGTCATACTCGTTGTAGTGGACAGGTTCAGCAAGATGGCACATTTTATCGCTCTTCCGGCTCTCCCTAATGCTAAAACTCTTGCGCAGGTGTTCATTGGGGAGATTGTGAGGCTTCACGGGGTACCCTCCGATGTGGTGTCTGATCGGGGGTCTCAGTTTGTGTCCAAGTTCTGGAAGGCGTTTTGTGCACGGCGGGGGATGCATTTGTCATTCTCATCGGCTTTTCACCCTCAGACCAACGGTCAGACGGAACGTATGAACCAGAGCTTGGAGACATATCTCCGGTGTTTTGTGTCAGAGAACCAGGAGGACTGGGCTTCTTTCTTACCTCTGGCAGAGTTTGCTCTCAATAATAGGCGGAGCGAGTCCACTGGTAAGTCCCCGTTTTTTGGGGCATATGGTTTTCACCCCCAGTTTTGTACTTTCAGTAGGGGGGGCTCTTCGGGGGTTCCTGAGGAGGAACGATTTTCCTCATCACTCGCTTCAGTATGGAGAGGGGTGCTGAAGAATCTGAATACTATGGGGAACCGATACAAACGTATGGCTGATAGGAGGAGAGTGTCTGGTCCGGACCTAAGTGTGAACGATCGGGTATGGTTGTCTACCAGGAATATTAAACTTAAGGTTCCCTCCTGGAAACTGGGTCCCAGGTTCATCGGGCCGTACAGAATCAGTTCTATTATTAATCCGGTGGCATTCCGTCTTGACCTCCCCCCTACGTTTAAAATTCACAACGTGTTCCACAGATCGTTGCTTAAGAGGTATGTGGCGCCGGTGGTACCGTCACCTTTACCTCCCCCTCCAGTGGTGGTCAATGGTAACTTGGAGTTCCAGGTATCAAGGGTCATCGATTCACGTTTTAATCGCCGGTCCCTTCAGTACCTGGTTCATTGGAAAGGGTATGGTCCTGAGGAGAGGATGTGGGTTCCTGCGTCGGATATTAACGCAGACCGATTAGTTCGGGCCTTCCACACGACTCACCCGGATAAACCTGGCCCTGAGGGTCCGGAGGCCCCTCGTAGAAGGGGGGGTACTGTCACGGGTGTGTCGCCATGAAGATCGTCACGATTACACAGCCTGACTTCTCGCAGCTGACTTTTTGGTGCTTTGTGTTTTCGGCAGTGAGGGAGTTAATTCTCTTTCTCTCTGTGCTAGACGAGGTCCAGCCTCGCCCAGCTGCAATCAATGCTGCTGTAGTGAGTCTCCTTCAAATGCCTGCTGGTCTGTTTGGGAAGTGTCGGTGAAAGCTTTTCATACAGACTTACAGAGCGGATCGTGGTATTTGGAGTTTCTGAGATAAGTGTATTTGGAGTGTATTTTCCCTTCCTCGCTTTATCATTTATCTCCTTTCCCGTTCGTGTTCCCTCTGTTGTAGTAGTGTAGTCTTTGTATGCAAGGTGGTTTTGGTTTTTCCCTTGTACTGTCTCGTTCGTCTAAGTACTGTGTGTGGGCATATTATTACTTGTCCTCTTTTGTTGTGATCGGGGTCCTTCTCAGGACTAGATTACTTAGGTGCAGGGATCCTCAGGAGGTAGGGGTTACGCTGGCGGCCTGGACCTCTGTACCTTTAACAGTACCTCCAGGTTGAGGGATTAGTCAGGGCCCCAGCTTAGGGTCAGCTTAGGCCCCTACCTCCAGTATACAGAGACAGTGTGACAGGCATGCTTTAAACACATTTTTGAGAAGCATTCTATGCGCCTACATTAAAATATAATAACTGGGTTTATTAGCTACTGAATCTGCATATACAGGTGCATCTCACAAAATTAGAATATCATCAAAAAGTTAATTTATTTCAGTTCGTCAATACAAAAAGTGAAACTCATATATTATATAGAGTCATTACAAACAGAGTGATCTATTTCACGTGTTTATTTCTGTTAATGTTGATGATTATGGCTTACAGCGAATGAAAACACAAAAGTCATTATCTCAGTAAATTAGAATACTTTATAACAGCTTGAAAAATGTTTTTAAAATCTGAAATGTTGGCCTACTGAAATGTATGTTCAGTAAATGCCCTCAATACTTGGTCGGGCTCCTTTTGCATCAATTACTGCATCAATGCGGCATGGCATGGAGGCGATCAGCCTGTGGCACTGCTGAGGTGTTATGGAAGCCCAGGTTGCTTTGATAGCAGCCTTCAGCTCGTCTGCATTGTTGAGTCTGGTGTCTTATCTTCCTCTTGACAATACCCCATACATTAAGGGGTTAAGGTCAGGCGAGTTTGCTGGCCAATCAAGCACAGTGATACTGTTGTTTTTAAACCCGGTATTGGTACTTTTGGCAGTGTGCACAGGTGCCAAGTCCTGCTGGAGAATGAAATTTCCATCTCCAAAAAGCTTGTCGGCAGAGGGAAGCATGAAGTTCTCTAAAATTTCCTGGTAGACGGCGGCGCTGACTTTGGTCTTGATAAAACACAGTGGACTTACACCAGCAGATGACATGGCTCCCCAAGTCATCACTGATTGTGGAAACTTCACACTAGACCTCAAGCAGCTTGGATTGTGGCCTCTCCACTCTTCTTCCAGACTCTGGGACCTTGATTTCCAAATGAAAATTGGAACTCTGGGACCTTGTAGAGTGTGTCAATGATTGCCTTCTGGACATCTGTCAAGTCAGCAGTCTTCCCCATGATTGTGGAGCCTACTGAAACAGACTAAGGGACCTTTTTAAATGCTTAGGAAGCCTTTTGCAGGTGTTTTCTGTTAATTATTTTAATTTACTCAGATGATGACTTTTGCGTTTTCATTGGCTGTAAGCCATAATCATCAACATTAACAGAAATAAACACTTGAAATAGATCACTCTGTTTGTAATGACTCTACATAATATATGAGTTTCACTCTTTGTATTGAAGAACTGAAATAAATTAGCTTTTTGATGATATTCTAATTTAGTGAGATGCACCTTTATGTGTAGTAACTTTGTTCAGACATACTGATGTTATTTTTAACTACCCCACTAGGGGGAGACATTGCTTTGAGAAATATATACGCATATACTTATTTTTATATTGATTATTGTTATATTGATTAATGTGTCAGGTTAATATATATTTTTATGGCTCATCCAATACATTTCTCTGTGTGGGCTACAGTATATTTACGAAATATATATGCTTTGAGATATTTCTTACCATGGAGTATATATTTTAAGAAAGCACACTGATACACACGTGGTCAAAATTGTTGGTACCCCTCGTTTAATGAAAGGAAATCCCACAATGGTCACAGAAATAACTTGAATCTGACAAAAGTAATAATAAATTAAAAATCTATGAAAAAGAACAAATGAAAGTCAGACATTGCTTTTCAACCCTGCTTCCACAGAATTTAAAAAAAAAAATTAAACTCATGAAATACGCCTGGACAGAAATGATTGTACCACTGAAAATAATGTGACAAAAGGGACATATTAAATCAAGTTGTGTCCAATAATTAGCATCACAGGTGTCTACAATCTTGTAATCAGTCAGTGGGCCTGTATATAGGGCTACAGATACTCACTGTGCTGTTTGGTGACATGGTGTGTACCACACTCAATATGAACCAGAGGAAGCAAAGGAAAGAGTTGTCTCATGAGATTAGAAAGAAAATTATAGACAAGCATGTTAAAGGTAAAGGTTACCCAAAGTTAGCCAACCCCCCTGGACGTGACCGCAGGAGGAAAATTGATGACAAATCAAAGAGACGGATAATATGAATGGTAACAAAAGAGCCCAGGATAACTTCTAAAGAGATTAATGGTGAACTTCAAGCTCAAGGAACATCAGTGTCAGATCGCACCATCCGTCGTTGTTTGATCCAAAGTGGACTTCATGGGAGACGACCAAGGAGAACACCATTGTTGAAAAAAAATCATAAAAAAGCCAGACTGGAATTTGCCAAACTACATGTTGACAAGCCACAAAACTTCTGGGAGAATGTCCTATGGACAGATGAGACCAAAATGGAAGTTTTTGGCAAGGCACATCAGCTCTATGTTCACAGATGGAAAAGTGAAGCATATCAAGAAAACTGTCCCTACTGTGAAACATGGTGGAGGCTCTGTTATGTTCTGGGGCTGCTTTGCTGCATCTGGCACAGGGTGTCTTGAATCTGTGCAGGGTACAATGAAATCTCAAGACTATCAAGGGATTCTAGAGAGAAATGTGCTGCCCAGTGTCAGAAAACTTGGTCTCAGTCGCAGGTCATGGGTCTTGCAACAGGATAATGACCCAAAACACACAGCTAAAAACACCCAAGAACGGCTAAGAGGAAAACATTGGACTATTCTGAAGTGGCCTTCTATGAGCCCTGACCTAAATCCTATTGAGCATCTTTGGAAAGAGCTGAAACATGCCGTCTGGAGAAGGCAACCTTCAAACACGAGACAACTGGAGCAGTTTGCTCATGAGGAGTGGGCCAAAATACCTGTCGAAAGGTGCAGAAGTCTCATTGACAGTTACAGGAATCGTTGATTGCAGTTATTGCCTCAAAAGGTTGCTCAACAAAATATTAAGTTAAGACCTCCATCATTTCTGTCCAGGCCTATTTCATGAGTTTAATTTTTTTAAAATCCTGTGGAAGCAGGGTTGAAAAGCAATGTCTGACTTTCATTTGTTCATTTTCATAGATTTTTAATTTATTATTACTTTTGTCAGATTCAAGTTATTTCTGTGACCATTGTGGGTTTTTCTTTCATTAAACGAGGGGTACCAACAATTTTGACCATGTGTATATATTAACTAGATACCACTGGAATATCAATTAGTGTAGTTTATCTCTTTTTTATGTATTTTGTTCATTGTTCATTGTATGCATATACAGTACATCAGTATATAACATACACATGTAGTGCCCCAAAGTTGTAGTGTATGTGCCTTTAAGATGTAGCAGAGCTAGCAGCAGGTCCGGCTCCAGGTTTTTGTGGGCCCTGGGCGAAAGAGTCTCAGTGGGCCCCTTTAACACATACCATGATTCATGATGCACAGATACTGCAGAGAAATATAGATATAGTACAAGGCCAAAGATTTCGCTTACTTCTTACATTACATGAGCGATGTTTATTGCAGATTCTACAAAAGCTCAGAAACCGGCGAATCCTCGCAGCGCACAATGCAGACCAGACAGTATAGTCCTCCATACAGTATTATGGGCACCATATAGTCCTCCATACAGTATTATGGGCACCTCACAGTCCTCCATACAGTATTATAGGCCCCAAATATTGCTCTATACAGATTAATGACCCCACATAGTCCTCCATACAGTATAATGGGCCCACATAGTCCTCCATACAGAATAATGGCCCCCACATAGTGCTCCATACAGAATAATGACCCCAAATAGCTTTCCATACAGTATAATGGGCACCACACAGTCCTCCGTACAGTATAATGGGCCCCACATAGTCCTCAATACAGAATAATGACCCCACATAGTCCTCCGTACAGTATAATGGGCACCACATAGTCTTCCATACAGTATTATGGGCCCCATATATTGCTCCATACAGAATAATGGACCCCATATAACGCTCCATAAAGGATACTGGTCCCCATATAACGCTCCATACAGGATACTGGTCCACATGTAACGCTCCATACAGGATACTGGTCCCCATATAATGCTCCATAGAGGATACTGGCCCCCATATAACGCTCCATACAGGATACTGGCCCC
The DNA here is from genome assembly GCF_046119375.1 of Phyllobates terribilis. Taxonomy (NCBI): domain Eukaryota; kingdom Metazoa; phylum Chordata; class Amphibia; order Anura; family Dendrobatidae; genus Phyllobates; species Phyllobates terribilis. The sequence continues at coordinate 721,961,663 of NW_027362761.1, read as the reverse complement.
CTTATAACGCTCCATAAAGGATACTGGCCCCCTTATAATGCTCCATACAGGATACTGGCCCCCATATAATGCTCCATACAGAATACTGGCCCCCACATACTGCCTCATGCAGGATGTCACTCCCCCCCATATAATGCCCCATGCAGGATGTCACCCCACCATATAATACCCCATGCAGGATGTCACCTCTCCCCCCCATATAATGCCCCACGCGGGATGTCACCCCCCCCTATATAATGTCCCATGCAGGATGTCACCTCTCCCCCCCATATAATGACCCATGCAGGATGTCACCCCCCCATATAATGCCCATGCAGGATGTCACCTCTCCCCCCATATAATGCCCTATGCAGGATGTCACCTCCCCCCCATATAATGCCCCATGCAGGATGTCACTTCTCCCCCCCATATAATGCCCCATGCAGTATGTCACTTGTTTCCCCCCCATATAATGCCCCTTGCCTCCATACATATAAAAAAAAATCAAATACTCACCTCACTTCTCACCTGCTGCCGCTGCTCCGGACTCCTCAGCGTCACCGGCGTCTTCCCGCTCTGCGCTGTGACGGCTCAGGAGAGAGCGTGGTTTAAAGACGTCACCACGCCTTCTGACCTGAGACGTCACAGTGCAGCAGACGCGGAGGAGACCGGAGCTGCTGCGGAGGCACGGGGAGAGGTAAGTATTGTGCCGCCGGCTGCTGGGGCCCTAAGCAAGCGTGGATCCCATAACATGGCTCACGGGTCCCATAGCACGCCGGGGTGCCCGACGGTGAGTGGGCCCCCCGCCTGCTTAGGGCCCTGGCACTTGCCTGGGTGCGCCGGGTGCTGACGCCGGGCCTGGCTAGCAGCTACCTTATTTTGTTTGCACTATGTTAATATTTTCCTTTGCAGATGTACATGTAAATTCAGTACAAAGAAGTCGTTTATATATGCACAAAGTGATGTACTTATTATGCTCTGCCATTAGGAGGTTGCAAACAGTTAACAAAGCAGCCCTGCTTTCCATATATGGCCATAAAGTCACATGGTTAAACCACATGACTGGGTCCTGGGCTTAGCAGTGAAGGAGTGGTGTACAGAGTGGAGTTGTCTTAGGGAAGCTGAAGGAGAAGGTAAGGGAGCAGCTAGAGCTCCTGCATATGAGCTCCTCAGCTTCAGACACCTGTGTGATAAGGACTGTGCACATAAGCAGACGTTGAAGCTCAGAAATCTCTACACCATTTATATATCTGCATTACTATACTGGGAAGTAACTGTGATTGCTGCATTGGAATTGAATCTCTGTTCAATCATCAGTTTATTTATTTTACTCACTTATATAGTGCCATTAATTCCACAGCGCTTTACAGACATTATGTTTATCTGGATGTCCCTGTGTATTTGTGCAACAAGTAAAAGTTATTAACAGCCCCTCTGACCTCCCTGTTTTCTGGCTATTTGGAGTGCACCACATTACATCACAGGAAGCAGAGGTTAATTAAGTCCACTCTGGCATCATGAACTTTTACTGCTATGGCAGAGTGGTAAATTTCGCACACCACATGGCATAGTGCATGACATGATTTTTGCCATTCACGAACAGGTTCCTACTAAATTAAAGGTGTGCAAGAAGCCCCCGGGCCATTGTGACTGCAAAGCCTGATTATTGAACTGTAGATGTGTTTATGGCCGCGGTGAGGACAAGCACAGCACTAAAAGCAAGCCCTGCCTTCTTCATCGTGCCTCAGCCAATATCAGCACAGTGCACCAAAGAAGAGGAAGCCCCTCCTCCACTGCAGACCCTCGCAAAACGGAATTGCTCATAAGCAAGTGCCACCGTTATCCACAGTTACAGAATTGCAGTGCAGCATCAGTGACTCCTTCAGCAGAAAAGAACTAGATCATAGCCACAATTAACGAGACAGCAACCCTGGAAGAGGGTAAGCAAACTGTACCAGCACCTGATTATAATAGACTGTACAAAATGTCTGAGGATAAAGAGTGTGTCCTATCCAGCAGTAGTGGAGCTTCCAGCATAACCCACGCACTGCCTCTATCTATGCCATATTATTTTGGAGCACCGTGGTTCCGAAGCTATAAAAGGGATGCCCATGAACTAAGAGACTTCAGAGAAAAGATGCAGGCTATGTTCAGACTTTATCCAATGTCCACAGAGCAGAAGGTGGAAATTATAATTGGGAAATTGAGTGGAGCAGTTGTAAGGGAGGTGAAGTACTGACCCCATACTGAGAAAAGAACTGTTGAACAAATCTTTGAGAGACTGAGTGCCACCCTTGATAACAGAACAGTTCCAGAATTAAAAATGCGGTTCTTTGGCAGTAAACAGCAACTTGACGAATCACTCAGAGATTTTGCTCTTAGCTTGCAAGAAGCACTGCATGCTATCCGTCAGGTGGACCCTCATGAACTATTGAATGCAGATACTGCCCTAACGAACCAGTTTGTAGAGAGGGCAAGGACAGAGCTCATCAAGACTCAACTGAGAATACTGTCCCTTCAGAACCCAGCCAGCTCATTCTTCGACTTTAAGGAGATGGCTATAAGAGTCCTGGGAGTGGACGCAGGTTCCAGCCAAGTTTCCACTTGCAGTAGGCCATGTAACCAGACTAAGAACCAAATGAGTGCTTTCCGTAGACTTGAAATAGCGCCACCACCTGGCCTTAAAGAGACTGTTACCAACTGTGCTCAAGTTCAAGCATATGATGCTGCAGGAGAGCAGCGTGAGAAAGTTGTAGAATTCACCAAGGGACAAAGAGTGAAGTGTAAGACGCTAAAGGATTTAAAGCAGCAGCAGTATCGGCAACCTGAAGATTCTTGGTCCCACAAAGACAGATGGCATTATGGCTCCAGAAACAGTGGTTATGGCAACCCAGGAAGATGGACCACAGATCAGTTTGATACTCAAGGGATGCCTATCTGCAGGAAGTGCCGGAAAAGTGGCCACATTGAACGGGAGTGCCAACAGTTAAACTGGAATGCCCCTAGAGAGAGGACCAACCCTCTGAAGAAGAATGCCTGGGTCCAGACTATCCAAAATGGGCCCCTAGATACGTGGCAGATGTCCAATAATTACCATTGAAATTGATGAAATTCCTTTCTCAGCTTTACTTTGCAAAGTCTCGCAAGTCACCAACATTCAAACCTCCTACTATGAGCGCTACTGGAATCCTGACCAGTTACTGCACCTTTCAGAAGCCTCGATAAATGTTATTGCAAGAAATGGACAAGCCATTCCCCAGCAAGGTTATTGGGAACCTACAGTAAAAATTGGCCAAGCAAAACTCCCAACACAGGGCCTAATTGTTGTTGACATCCAGAATTATGGATTTCCCCCTGTTGTTCTGGGTATGAACGTTTTGCAAAACTGCCTTCAAGAGATGCTGGATGCTCACAAGCATGAATTGACCCTGGTTCCATCCAAAAAAAGAAGTGATCCAGAGGACCATCTGCCTACTGCATGGGCACCAAAAGTTTGCTGGCCCAGATGGAACAATCGGTATGGCCAGGGAGGTGAGTACGCATACTATCTTCTTACCCGCAGGTAATGAGACGGTGATCTGGTATAAAGCATAAATAGGGCCGCAAGGTCAAAACTATGATGTCCTGGTGGAACCGATCCTGCTGAATGGTGAAGTGTCTGTTCTGGTTGCACAGAGTCTAGCTATGGTAACCGAAAGGAGAGTCCCTATTCATTTGCTGAATCTCAGTGATCAACAGGTGAAGTTGAGAAAGTTCTGTGCTGTTGCCAAGCTGTCAAGAGTGTCCTTCCAGAATATCCTGAGTGAAGAGGCGCTGAACTGCCAACAAGGTGCCCAGATAGAGGTTAGCCCCGTGAAAACTCCTGAAAACCCATGGTGGGAAGAGATTCATGTAGGAGATCAGAACACCCCAGACGAGTGGAGGAGTGGAGTTCTGAAGGTTGTGAAAGAACACCATCAAGCTTTCAGTAAGAATTCCATGGACTTTAGGAAAGTGAAAGTCATCCAGCACACCATCCCAACTGGTTCACACCCACCTATCCGGCAAAGACACAGGCCCATCCCTTCATCCAGTAAAAAAGTTAATCTAGGACATGAAAAGCACGCATGTTATCAGAGACAGTCACAGTCCTTGAGCGGCAACACTTGTCCTTTTGAGATAGAAAGACGGGAACATCCGCTTCTTTGTTGGCTATAGAAAGCTGAGTAGTGTCACCCACAAAGATGCCTACCCCATGTCGTGTATTGAGGAATCCTTCACAGCCTTAAAGTCAGCTACATTCTTCTCAACATTGGACCTGACCAGCGACTATTGGCAAGTACCTGTGGTCCCAGAAGATGGAGAGAAAACAGCCTTCACAACATCTATGGGCCTGTTTAAATTATTTTTTTGCCATTTGGGTTGTACAGGAACTTTCCAAAGGTTAATGGAGTACTGCCTAGGACATAAGAACTTTTGAGACAGTCCTGATTTATCTGGATCATGTGATTGTTTTTTCCAGAACCTATGGAGAACACCTAGAGCATATGTCAGATGTATTCAAGACTCTCCTCAACTATGGCCTGAAAGTCAAGCCCTCCAAGTGCCATCTAATGAAGCCCAGAGTGCAGTACCTAGGCCACATACAGTTATATGAAAAAGTTTGGGCACCCCTATTAATCTTAAGCTTAATGTTTTATAAAAATTGGTGTTTTTGCAACAGTTATTTCAGTTTGATATATGTAATAACTGTTGGACCCAGTAATGTTTCTGCCTTGAAATGAGGTTTATAGTACTAACAGAAAATGTGCAATCTGCATTCAAACAAAATTTGACAGGTGCATAAGTATGGGCACCCTTATCATTTTCTTGTTTTAAATACTCCTACCTACTTTTTACTGACTTACTAAAGCACTTTTTTTGGTTTTGTAACCTCATTGAGCTTTGAACTTCATAGCCAGGTGTATGCAATCATGAGAAAAGCTACTTAAAGTGGCCACTTGCAAGTTGTTCTCCTGTTTGAATCTCCTCTGAAGAGTGGCATCATGGGCTCCTCAAAACAACTGTCAAATGATCTGAAAACAAAGATTATTCAACATAGTTGTTCAGGGGAAGGAAACAAAAAGCTGTCTCAGAGATTTAACCTGTCAGTTTCCACTGTGAGGAACATAGTAAGGAAATGGAAGAACACAGGGACAGTTCTTGTTAAGGCCAGAAGTGGCAGGCCAAGAAAAACATGAGAAAGGCAGAGAAGAAGAATGGTGAGATCAGTCAAGGACAATCCTCAGACCACCTCCAGAGAGCTGCAGCATCAACTTGCTGCAGATGGTGTCACTGTGCATCGGTCAACTATACAACGCACTTTGCACAAGGAGAAGCTGTATGGGAGAGTGATGCGAAAGAAGCCGTTTCTGCAAGCACGCCACAAACAGAGTCGGCTGAGGTATGCAAAAGCACATTTGGAGAAGCCAATTTCTTTTTGGAAGAAGGTCCTGTGGACTGATGAAACCAAGATTGAGTTGTTTGGTCATACAAAAAGGCGTTATGCATGGCGGCAAAAAAACACAGCATTCCAAGAAAAACACTTGCTACCCACAGTAAAATTTGGTGGAGGTTCCATCATGCTTTCGGGCTGTGTGGCCAATGCCGGCACCGGGAATCTTGTTAAAGTTGAGGGACACATGGATTGCACTCAGTATCAGCAGATTCTTGACAATAATGTTCAAGAATCAGTGATAAAGTTGAAGTTACGCAGGGGATGGATCTTTCAGCAAGACAATGATCCAAAACACCGCACCAAATCTACTCAGGCATTCATGCAGAGGAACAATTACAATGTTCTGGAATGGCCATCCCAGTCCCCAGACCTGAATATCATTGAACATATGTGGGATCATTTGAAGAGGGCTGTCCATGCTCGGCGACCATCAAACTTAACTGAACTGGAATTGTTTTGTAAAGAGGAATGGTCAAAAATACCTTCATCCAGGATCCAGGAACTCATTAAAAGCTACAGGAAGCGACTAGAGGCTGTTATTTTTGCAAAAGGAGGATCTACTAAATATTAATGTCACTTTTCTGGTGAGGTGCCCATACTTATGCACCTGTCAAATTTTGTTTGAATGTAGATTGCACATTTTCTGTTAGTACAATAAACCTCATTTCAAGGCAGAAACATTACTGTGTCCAACAGTTATTACATATATCAAACTGAAATAGCTGTTACAAAAACACCAATTTTTATAAAACATTAAGCTTAAGATTAATAGGGGTGCCCAAACTGTTTCATATAACTGTGGTAAGTACTGATGGAGTGGTTCCAGATCCTGAAAAGATTGTTGTTCAGAAGTGCCTTGTCCCTACTACTGTCTGAGAGGTTAGAAGCTTCTTGGTATTTGCAGGATACTGCCGCCGCTTCATCAAAAATTTCACCCAGATTGCTGCACTCCTGCAAGAGCTGTTGAGAGGTCATTCTGCACGCCAGACAAGAAGGAGTCAATTGGTCACCTGGACTGAGGAACTTGATGTCTCCTTCAATCAATTGAAGAAAATGTTGGCAGAGGCTACTATCCTGGAATACCGTGACTACAACTGTCTGTTTCAACTTTATACCGATGCTAGCAAGAAAGGACTAGGTGCTGTCCTTGCACAAGTTAAAGATGGCAAGGAGAATGTGATTGCCTATGCGAGTCATTCCCTCAGACCAACAGAGCAGAATCCAGAGAACTACAGTTCCTTCATGCTTGAGTTCCTCGCATTGGTTTGGGCAGTGACTGAGAAGTTCAAAGACTACTTGGCTGCTACTCCTTTCATAGCCTTCACAGACAACAACCTGTTGTCGCACCTGAACACAGCCTGACTGAAAGCCCTAAAACAGAGATGGGCACGACTGGCAAATTACCAATTCACTATCAAATACATAGCAGGAAAATCCAACACCAATGCTGGCGTATTATCCCAGCTTCCTACTTGTAAAGAGCCTGAAGGTGATGAATGGGAAGAAATGGAGATGCCAGATTTCCATAACCCAAGGAGCCCGTGTGTCCAATGGATCCAAATCCAGGAAGAGGGTAGTGTGCTGAATACTCTATGGAACTGTTAGGCATCAGTCTGGGGCTGGATTCAAAATGGGTCCAGGACCTTCTGTGGTCTCCTATTTCAGTCCAGCCAGGGCTGATGCTGCTCAGTATTGTCATCAGCCCCAACGTCTAGCTGGTCCACGAGACGTACAGATTGTCTCCTGTGTATTGGTATCTAGCAATGTTAAGCATGGGTTGCAGAGGGAGACAGGGCGTTTGGAGTCTAAGTCCAGGATTCGCCGCACTGAGCATGCCCGTGACCTGGCGGATCATGATTGGTGGTTTGGCACCCACCTGACTCGGTGACCTGGCACCGCCTGATTGGTTCACGGGTGGAGTCACCAATGGCGCGTCGGTGGGCAGGGCTTAGTCTTTAAAAGGCCCGCCCACAAACATGGCGGCGCGCTCTGATCATTGAGCAGTGATGCGATTGTGTGGACGACTGTGTTCCACGAGTAGGTTCTGTCAGGCAGGCTAGTTCAATAGAGGCAGGTAGTTTCGTCTAGCAGTCTGGCTCTGCCAAAGGGGTCGCCTAACACCCCGAGCAGCCTGCAGACGTCCTATCCACGGCTATCGCCTGTCAGCCACGTGGAGTTTTACCCTTCAGTCCGGTAGCACGCCAGATGGAGGCACGTGTACCCGTCGGCGTAGTCACACACGCATCCTAGTGCCGCCAGTGTAGTTCCTGTGTAGTTAACAGGGCTACAGATAGTTTTCCGGTCGCACATCTCCCGTGCTGTTAACGGAGGTAGAGCGAACTGCTATACCCGTTCCTGTGTGCAGTAACACGGAAGGGTTTATCATTTAAGTTGGTTGCTTCCCTTGTCACCCGGGAAGTGTTCGGCAACAGTCCTCCAGGCTGCATTGCGGACCCCGGGGTCGGTTGCGTTCCATTATAATAAAGTTGTCTGCAACCGCCCTCCTAACAGGAACCTCCTTACTGCAAGAAACGGACTCCACAAAGACCAGGGCAGCTACATGAACAATGAGCTGAAAAGATTCTTGAGACAGAGGAAATAGCTATTCTCTGAAAGAGGCCTGCTGGTTCGAAGAACCCTTGACCCAATGACCCATGAGCGAGTAATTCAGATCATCGTACTAAGGCAAGATGCCAACATTGTCTTGGAAGCCTATCATGACCAATCTGGACATTTTGGTTGCCACAAAACTGAGGCCAACATCCAAAAGAAATTCTATTGGATCAAGATGAGAAATGACATAGAAAAATGGTGTTATGAATGTACCGCTTGTACCTTGAGACATGGAGAAAACCTTTATCAAAAGACTCACCGTCACTTCAAAACAGAAAACAGGTGTGTACAGGTGCTTACTAAGAGTAGCCATCTCCATATATAGCTAACAAATAAAGTAGCACTCGAGAATCGCCTTACCGTGGCTGCCGGGTAGACATGAATTGGCCAATTTATGCGCTAAGTATTCTCAATTATTCCTATTTTCTAGAGCAATTCAAATTTCATATATTTCATGTTTACATACTATAATGCTACTTTATTTGTTAGTTATATAAGGAGATGGCTACTCTTAGTAAGCACCTGTACACAGCTGATTTCTGTTTGGAAGTGACCGTCAGTATTTTGATATTTGTATACATAGGCTCTCTGACTGAGCACTCCACCCCTAAACCTCAGGCGGTTTTAATTATAGCAGGATCCTACCTTCCCATATTAATGCAGGCTTCAGCCTAAGAGAGGATTCACACTAGGTTCCCAGCAACGAGAATCGCCTTACCGTGGCTGCCGGGTACACATTAATTGGCCAATTTATGCGCTAAGTATTTTCAATTATTCCTATTTTCTAGAGCATTAATGCAATTCACATTTCATATATTTCATGTTTGCACACTATAGCGCTGCTGTCACTCCAGGTGTGGGAAAGACTTAGTGCAACACAGAGGGAAGAGGGAAAGGGAGCCCAGACACTAGGGAAAGGGGGAAGTAGAGACCTCCTAGTCTGGTCTAGTGTCACCCTGTCTCAACTACCGACCCTATATTGCCTCTTCAGCAATTGCCGCATGCGTGCCTCGCCCTGTCTTTCCCTGGCGTATGGCTAAGGCTAGGGATGGGAAGATATGAGCACTAGTCGATCTCCACTAAACTCTCTAGACAACAGTGGTAGAAAAACAGGGGGAGAATGCTTAGCTTTAGACGACTCCAGACAAATGCAAACTCAGCCTCAAGCTCCAGAGAGAACGAAGTACTGCTCTTGCTAAGCCTTCACAAGCAGAAATGAATATAGCCAGCATCTCCCTCTCAGACACACCAGATATATATACATCCAAGGTAGGGAGCTAATTACCAGAGGGAGGTAGCCGATAAGTCCTAGAGATAGCCTCTCATCTAAGAAGATGTCTATAATGCCAAATGTAGAGCTCTCCTGAAACCAACTGCAGGGCGACTGTCTGTCACCTCTGATACACCCATAACAGCTGCAGAGTGCTACTTTATTTGTTAGTTAGGGAGAAAACCCTGACCAGAAAGCACCGCTGCACCCAATAGTCAGTCACAAGCCATTGGAGTTGGTCGTATTGGATCATGTGAAACTTCAGCCTAGTGCAGCTGACTATCATTGACCACTATACAAAATTTGCTGTGGCAGTGCCAAGCAAAGATCTTACAGTGAAAATTACAGCCAAAATCTTCTGGAAGACTTTCGTACAACCTTATGGGTATCCAGAAAAGATCCTAACTGATAGTGCTGCATTTGAATTTGAATCATTCCAAGAAGTGTGTACCCTCGATGGCTGTAAGAAAGTGCGAACAACGGCATATCATCCACAGTGTAACGGTCCGTGCGAACGGATGAAGCAGAATCTCATTGACATGTTGCGTGCCATACCTGCTTAGTAGAGAACTGATTGCCTAAAATTCTACAATAACAATGTTCATTGTTTCACCATGTTTGGTCGACAAGGAAGACTACCAGCAGATGTTGCCTTGGAAGTGCGAGTTTCAGAGAGAGTTAACCCTCTACCACACACTGATTGGGTCAGAGAGCATCAGTGACGACTAGAAGAAGCTAATGTCATTGTGTAAGAGAGAATGAAAGTAGTTCGTCAGAGACAAGAGGAGAATCACAACTTGACTGCCAACGCAAAACCCCTGACAGTTGGAGATGGAGTCTGGCTTAAGAAGAATCATCGCAGCAGCAAGCTAGATGAGAAGTGGGAGACTTGCCCATACATCATTCGAGCTATCCCTCTGCCTGGAGTAGAAATCTACAAAATCTCTAAAGAGAATGAAGAGACAACCAAGTTGGTACAATGTGGCAAGCTGAAGCTTTGCCTGACAGATGACATACAAGATCAATCCAGAGATGACAGCAAAGATGACATCGCCAAACATCCAAAAGATGACTTGAGAGCTGATCCCAGGAAGAATCCTGCAGAGAGTGCCTTTCCAGACCAGGTACCCCCTAATTAATGGTCAGAGACAGCTCTAGGATGTAAAGGTAATATGTTTCCTGCTGGATCACCATTAGTCCCTGTTTGCAGTCGTCCATCCCACAATCTGTTTACCCACAGTACGAACTTGTTGATTATTAGCCGTCCCTCACTGAATGTATTGACTCTGAATCCCTTGAGAATGAGCCCCCATTAGGTATCACAATTGACTCATTGAGAAGATCAGAGAGAGTGACCAAGGGCCATGTGCCAGCAAGATACCTTGAATGACTGAGTTAATCCTTTACACTATATAGTTTAATTGGGACTATTAAATGAGAATTAGCCCACTACAAGAGACTGTGATACAACAGCCCTATGTTCCTCATTTCCCCCATTTTTATGCAACATTCAAGCTATGTGCTTTCAAAGACTTTTGATTGATGTTATATTTGTTCCAGGTTACAGCATTTATACAGAAACTCAACGACTCTCACTGTTGGCATTTTATGTGTCTTTCTCTTCTAGGTTGTTCTAAAACACAGTAAGAAGTTCCAGATACATGGGGACATGCATATTTTTTAAGTGGGTGAATATGTAATGCCCCAAAGTTGCAGTGTATGTGCCTTTAAGATGTAGCAGAACTTGCAACTACCAGGGGCGTTCATTAAAGATTTCCCCTGACCCACTTCTATTTATCACAGGACGCTGAACCTTCACATGTGTAATGATATAAGTCTCTATAGGTTACGTGCCAATTTGCAACTCAGAACTGATAACGGTCTTGATTTTACAGGTGCTGAAGTGGTGTGAGGTTTGATAATGAACCCAGTGGAATACAGAGCAGTCATAAAGTTCCTTTACTTGAAAGGCCGCACACCAAAGGAGTTTTTCGATGAGATGAAAGAGGTTTATAGTGATGATTCCCCATCACATGATGTAGTCAAGAACTGGCATCGTCAATTGAAATGTGGTCGGATTTCGGTGCAAACAGCTCCAATTCCAGGACGACCCCACTCTGCTATTGATGAACACACCATCCAGCAAGTGAAGGTCGCCATTTTGGAAAATCGCTGCATAACCAATCGCCATCTAGCCCAAAATGTCAAGATTAGTGTGGGGTCCGTGGAAAAAATCATCCAAGACCATCTTGACATGCATAAGGTATCCGCTCGCTGGGTTCCCCGGCTGCTCACACCTTTTCAGAAGCAGGAATGAGTCGAATGCTCTCAGGCTCTATTGACGATGTGCCATGGAAACCAGGAGGACTTTTTCAACAGACTGATCACACAGGATGAAAGTTGGGTCCATCACTATGATCCTGAGACTAAAGTCCAGTCGATGCAATGGAAGCATCATGACTCACCGCCTCCAAAGAAGGCAGGTGCCCAACCCTCGGCAGGCAAGATCATGCTCACAGTATTTTTGGACCAGCACGGAGTAGTATTGATGGATTTCCTAGCAAAGGGTACCATGATCACTGGGGCATACTATGCTTCACTGCTGCGGAAATTGCGGGAGGCCATCAAAACCAAGAGACGTAGCATGTTCACCAAAGGTGTCCGCCTTCTGCAAGACAATGTGTAACATCCCTGGCGGCATGCTTGCATGGTGCACCACCTCCCACCATGCAAGACCACAATCTTACCTGTCAGTCCATGCTGCACTCTTTGCTCCAGTACCTGCTCTGTCCATGTCTCTTGTCTGATTGCTTGGGGCGTCGGCGCGGCTTTCTGCTTATTTCTTATAGCTACTGTGTGCACAGTCTTAATGCGTCCCCAGCCTATTGCTGTGAGTCACTGGATACTTAAACCCCCTCCACCCAGTAGGATGGGCCTGAGCAACACTTTCTTACAGTCTCTTCTGTGTAGCTGTGAGCTGCCAGGTCCTGTCCTGACTCTAGTCTGTCCGCCACCCTGGGGGCTGAGTACCCAGGGCCTCTACCTGTACTTGTGACTTCTAGTCTGTTTCCGCCACCCTGGAGGCCGAGTACCCAGGGCCGCTACCTGTAACTCTGACTTCTAGTCTGTTTCCGCCACCCTGGGGGCTGAGTTCCCAGGCTCGTTCCTGTATCTTGTTCCCGGTTCAGTTCCTGTCTGAACAGTGTCCTAGCCCGTTACCTGTTTGTCTCTATGTCCGAACCTTCCCTTTTCCCCCAGTGTCTGAACCTGCACCTAACTCCAACTCGTTGTCTCTGTACTTCTGTTTGTGAGTTTTGTGTCCACTCGCTACTTCATTGTAAGTACCTTGTGTGTATCTGGTTCTACTTGTCCCCAGTCCCTTCCTCCGTATCTACCTCCTGTGTTCTAACCATCTTCCTGTATTTTCCAGTCTGTTCCATGTGAACAGAGCCCTGTCCTGTCTGCCTGCACCTTCTGCTCTGTTCTGCTCTGCTTGTTCACGGCACCCGCGGTTCCGCTCTGCTCGTTCACCGCACCTGCGGTTCCGCTCTGCTTGTTCACCGCACCTGCAGTTCCGCTCCGCTCTGCTTGTTCACCGCTCCGGCGGTTTTGCTCCGCTCTGCTTGTTCACCGCTCCGGCGGTTTTGCTCTGCTCTGCTTGTTCACCGCACCTGCAGTTTTGCTCCGCTCTGCTTGTTCACCGCGCCTGTGGTTTTGCTCCGCTCTGCTTGTTCACCGCCCCTGCGGTTTTGCTCCGCTATGCTTGTTCACCGCACCTGCGGTTTTGCTCCGCTCTGCTTGCTCACCGCACCTGCGGTTTTGCTCCACTCTGCTTGTTCTCCGCACCTGCAGTTTTGCTACGCTCTGCCTGTTCACCGCATCTGCGGTTTCGCTCTGCTCTGCTGTCCACCGCACCTGCGGCTCCGTTCCTGTGTCCCAGTCTGAACTGGTCCCTGCTTGTTCACCGCTCCTGCGGTTTTGCTCCGCTCTGCTTGTTCACCGCACCTGCAGTTTTGCTCCACTCTGCTTAATCACCGCACCTGCGGTTTTGCTCCGCTCTGCTTGTTCTCTGCACCTGTGGTTTTGCTCCACTCTGCTTGTTCACCGCATCTGCGCTTTCGCCCTGCTCTGTTTGCTCACCGCTCCGGCGGTTCTGCTCTGCTTGTTAACTGCATCTGTGGTTTTGCTCCACTCTGCTTGTTCACCGCATCTGCGCTTTCGCCCTGCTCTGTTTGCTCACCGCTCCGGCGGTTCTGCTCTGCTTGTTCACAGCATCTGCGGTTTCGCTCTGCTCTGCTGTCCACCGCACCTGCGGCTCCGTTCCTGTGTCCCAGTCTGAACTGGTCCCTATCCTACCTGCGTTCCTACCTGCCAGTACCCGCCTGTCTGCATATCAGCCGTGCCTGCCAGTCCCCTCCTGTCTGCATGCCAGCCGAGCCTGCCAGTCCCCTCCTGTCTGTATACCAGCCGTCCCTGCCAATACCCACCTGTCTTCATACCAGCCATGCCAGCCAGTACCCACCTGTCTGTATACCAGCCTAACCTGCCTGTTCCTGCATTCCCCAGTGTGGGTCAACAGCTGTGACCGGGGTCTGACCTGGAGTAGCACCTGGTCCCTCTGCTTAGTTCCTCCCTGGTTCACGGAGTCGACTGAGCCGCCGTGTGACCTTGGTCGGACCGAGTTGATACTTAGTTCCGCCCCTCCAGGCACTCCTCGGTTCATGGTACAGGGGGATCACTAATCACGCTCACGCCAGTCAGTCCGGGCGCGAGCGTAACACAATGCATCAGTTCACAACTCACATGTTGCCCAAATGGAAGCATGCTCCTGTGGCTTTGAAATTCTACCGCATCCCCCACCCGACCATGCACCATTGGACTTCCACCTTGTAACGGGTCTGGGAGGCGGAACCTCTGAGCAACTTATACAAGGGGGCGGTCCTTGTATGGAAGCGGGTGGCGACCAGGGAAGACAGGCAGGTAGTCACAGCAGGTGACCGGGACAGTCTCTGGGTAAACGGGCAGGAGGTCACAGCAAGTGACCGGGGCAGTCTCTGGGTGAAACGGGCAGGAGGTCACGGCAAGTGACCGGGACAGTCTCTGGGTGAGCGGGCAGGAGGTCACGGCAAGTGACCGGGACAGTCTCTGGGTAAAGGGTAGGTACGACCTGTGACGGCTGAGCCTCCAGGTAGGCTAGCAGGCAGATGGCAGATGTGTGCTCCCAGGTGAGCAGGCGAGAGTCTCTGGATAAGCAGGTGGTCACAGCATGTGACGGCGGAGCCTCCAGGTAGGCTAACAGGCAGGTAGCAGATGAGCGCTCCCAGGTGAGCGGGCAAGAGTCTCTGGACTGGCAGGTGGTCACAGCACGTGACGGTGGAGCCTCCAGGTAGGCTAGCAGACAGGTAGCAGATGAGCGCTCCCAGGTGAGCGGGCAAGAGTCTCTGGACTGGCAGGTGGTCACAGCACGTGACGGCGGAACCTCCAGGTAAGCTAGCAGGCGGGTAGCAGGTGGGCGCTCCCAGGTGAGCGGGCAAGCTGGTCCATAGACAGACTGACAGGTGTCGGAAGGCAGACCGTCGGACCTCAGGCTAGCAAGCAGGTAAGCGGATAACAGGCAGGAATCAGACAGCAATCTGGCAGGAAACTGGCAGGTAACTGGCAGGTAACTGGAAACGGGACCTGAGGGCTGAAGCAGAGTAGTGAACAGTGCAACAACATTGCTCGGGCACCTCCATTTTGGAGGAGGTGCCTTATATATGGTGAAGTCCTCCGGCCATTGGCCGGGGACTCCTTAGGACGGCGCGCGCGGCCCCTTTAAGAGGGGGGAGCGCGCGCGCCCTAAGCACCGTGGCCGGGAAGGAGCGCGCGCTGCCAGCAGAGCGGGAGGAGGACGCCGGGCTCGGAGCGGAGAGGTGAGGGGAACAGCGTCCCTGCCTAGCAGAGGGCAGGGACGCCGACGCTACACACCTCTTTCCAACGATAAAGTTATTTTTGAAGGGCAAGCATTTTCCAGATGATGAGACTCTGATTTCCGAAGTCACAATGTGACTTTTAGAGCAGCTGTCGATTTCTACAAGCAAGGTGTTTATAGTTGCTTAAAGAGATGGGAGAGAGAAGTGTGTGTCCCTAGGTGCCACTTATGTAGAGAAGGACTAATAACTGTGCCAAGTTTCATTGCTCTCAGTCCATAGGAAGTGAGTCAGGGGAAATCTTTAATGAACGTCCCTCGTACCTTATTATATTTGCACTATCTTAATATTTTTCTTTGCAGATAATGTACATGAGAATTCTATACATAGAGGTGGTTTATACAGTTGAAACCAAAAGTTTACATACACTATATAAAAAGACACACATGCATATTTTTCTCAATATCTGACATGAAATCAGAATAAACCTTTCCCGTTTTAGGTCGATTAGAATTACCATAATTTTTAATATTTGCCAAATGCCAGAATAATGAGAGAGAAAGAATGTTTTAAGGCATTTTTATTACTTACTGCAAAGTCAAAAGTTTACATACACTAAGATTACTATGCCTTTAAAAAATTCTGGACAGTCCATATGATGATGTCATGTGTTTGGAAACTTCTGCTAGTTTTTTTGCCAACATCTGAGTTAATTAGAGACACACCTGTGGATGTATTTTAATACACACCTGAAACACACTGCTTCTTTGTGTAACATCATGGGAAAGTCTAAAGAAATCAGTAAAGATATCAGGAAGAGAATTGTGGACTTGCACAAGTCTTGCTCATCCTTGGGTACAATTTCAAGATAACTGAAGGTGCCGCTTTCATCTGTACAAACAATTATATACAAGTACAAACAAGATGGGAATGTCCAGCCATCATACTGCTGAGGAAGGAGACAGGTTCTGTGTCTCAGAGTGTTAAATAATCAAATATTGATCTCAAATCTGTACTAAATAGATTGCATCAGCCGCATGGTGGGTTTTTAGCTGATAGGACAATCAGGCTATATTTGTACTTAGCTTGAAGCTCATCAAGAGAATGCCAAGAGTGTGCAAAGCAGTCATCAAAGCAAAAGGTGGCTACTTTGAAGAACCTAGAGTATAAGACATATTTTCAGTTGTTTCACACTTTTTTGTTAAGTATATAATTCCACATGTGTTAATTCATAGTTTTGATGCCTTCAGTGTGAATGTACAATTTTCATAGTCATGAAAATACAGAAAAATCTTTAAATGAGAAGGTGTGTCCAAACTTTTGGTCTGTACTGTACGTTTACATTCATGTCCATATTTGAACAGTTGTACAGAACTCTCATTAAAAATGCGAAATCACAACAAATTTTAAAAACTTTTGTAAACAAATTCCAGTTTCTGAATCCGGCATCTCGAGTTATTGCGTCAAAAAAAAGATTCTTTATTTAAATGTACTCAGTCACTTGATCTGTCTAGAACACATGAGAATCGCGAAAGGAAAATAAATCAAGCAAATTTTGTAAAATCAGAAAGGGTAAAATCCTTATCAAAAGCCAGTATCAAACTCTCCTAAATTGAGTCTTATCCCTAATCCGATCTATGAAATACGCAGCAGATTACACATCTGCTATAAACTGTATCAGATGATTCAAAAGTCAATTTCTTCACAGAAAGAGTTAAAATTTCAAAGTTCTGACCTCTCTCTAAAAAGACAAATGGCATTAATTGACAAACAAAATCAGGTGGTACCAGCTGACGGTGACATAATGGGATGTAAAAGATCAGTAGAAAAGGTCGGCACTCCGTTCCAAAACAGGTGGTGCACGTGGAAAATCAGAATTTCATCAATGAAGTAAAATCCCGGCACTCACATGTTTTCAGTGCTTCTTAAATGGACAACTTCAGAAGACGTTTCAGCCCATCCTGAGCTTTTTCCAATTGTGGACTGGTATTAACCACATACATTTATAGGGAACAACACCAGAAATACCAAACAGAAAACAAAAAATCTCTTTGCAACAGAAAAAACTACAAAAATTAACATCAAATAAACTACTGCAATTAATCACAAATATATATATATATATATATATATATATATATATATACAGTACAGACCAAAAGTTTGGACACACCTTCTCATTTAAAGATTTTTCTGTATTTTCATGACTATGAAAATTGTACATTCACACTGAAGACATCAAAACTATGAATTAACACGTGTGGAATTATATACTTAACAAAAAAGTGTGAAACAACTGAAAATATGTCTTATATTCTAGGTTCTTCAAAGTAGCCACCTTTTACTTTGATGACTGCTTTGCACACTCTTGGCATTCTCTTGATGAGCTTCAAGAAGTAGTCACCGGAAATGGTTTTCACTTCACAGGTGTGCCCTGTCAGGTTTAATAAGTGGAATTTCTTGCCTTATAAATGGGCTTGGGACCATCAGTTGAGTTGTGCAGAAGTCTGGTAGATACACAGCTAATAGTCCTACTGAATAGACTGTTAGAATTTGTATTATGGCAAGAAAAAAGCAGCTAAGTAAAGAAAAACGAGTGGCCATCATTACTTTAAGAAATGAAGATCAGTCAGTACGAAAAATTGCGAAAACTTTGAAAGTGTCCCCAAGTGCAGTTGCAAAAACCATCAAGCGCTATAAAGAAACTGGCTCACATGAGGACCGCCCCAGGAAAGGAAGACCAAGAGTCACCTCTGCTTCTGAGGATAAGTTTATCCGAGTCACCAGCCTCAGAAATCGCAGGTTAACAGCAGCTCAGATTAGAGACCAGTTCAATGCCACACAGAGTTCTAGCAGCAGACACATCTCTTCAACAACTGTTAAGAGGAGACGTTGTGCAGCAAGCCTTCATGGTAAAATAGCTGCTAGGAAACCACTGCTAAGGACAGGCAACAAGCAGAAGAGACTTGTTTGGGCTAAAGAACACAAGGAATGGACATTAGACCAGTGGAAATCTGTGCTTTGGTCTGATGAGTCCAAATTTGAGATCTTTGGTTCCAACCACCGTGTCTTTGTACGACTCAGAAAAGGTGAACAGATGGACTCTACATGCCTGGTTCCCACCATGAAGCATGGAGGAGGAGGTGTGATGGTGTGGGGGTGCTTTGATGGTGACACTGTTGGGGATTTATTCAAAATTGAAGGCATACTTAACCAGCATGGCTACCACAGCATCTTGCAGCGGCATGCTATTCCATCCGATTTGCGTTTAGTTGGACCATCATTTCTTTTTCAACAGGACAATGACCCCAAACACACCTCCAGGCTGTGTAAGGGCTATTTGACCAAGAAGGAGAGTGATGGGGTGCTACGCGAGATGACCTGGCCTCCACAGTCACCAGACCTGAACCCAATCGAGATGGTTTGGGGTGAGCTGGACCGCAGAGTGAAGGCAAAAGGGCCAACAAGTGCTAAGCATCTCTGGGAACTCCTTCAAGATTGTTGGAAGACCATTTCCGGTGACTACCACTTGAAGCTCATCAAGAGAATGCCAAGAGTGTGCAAAGCAGTCATCAAAGCAAAAGGTGGCTACTTTGAAGAACCTAGAATATAAGGCATATTTTCAGTTGTTTCACACTTTTTTGTTAAGTATATAATTCCACATGTGTTAATTCATAGTTTTGAAGCCTTCAGTGTGAATGTACAATTTTCATAGTCATGAAAATACAGAAAAATCTTTAAATGAGAAGGTGTGTCCAAACTTTTGGTCTGTACTGTATATATATATATATATATATATATATATATATATATATATATATATATATATATATAGTGGGTACGGAAAGTATTCAGACCCCTTCAAATTTTTCACTCTTCGTTTCATTGCAGCCATTTGGTAAATTCTAAAAAGTTCATTTTTTTCTCATTAAAGTACACTCTGCACCCTATCTTGACTGAAAAAAAATAGAAATGTAGAAATTTTTTCAAATTTGTTAAAAAAGAAAAACTGAAATATCACATAGTCATAAGTATTCAGACCCTTTACTCAGTATTGAGTAGAAGCACCCTTTTGAGCTAGTACAGCCATGAGTCTTCTTGGGAATGATGCAACAAG
The DNA here is from genome assembly GCF_046119375.1 of Phyllobates terribilis. Classification (NCBI taxonomy): domain Eukaryota; kingdom Metazoa; phylum Chordata; class Amphibia; order Anura; family Dendrobatidae; genus Phyllobates; species Phyllobates terribilis. The sequence goes on along the minus strand of NW_027362761.1, from coordinate 721,942,299 downwards.
TTTTTCACACCTGGATTTGGAGATCCTCTGCCATTCTTCCTTGCAGATCCTCTCCAGTTCCGTCAGGTTGGATGGTGAATGTTGGTGGACAGCCATTTTCAGGTCTCTCCAGAGATGCTCAATTGGGTTTAGGTCAGGGCTCTGGCTGGCTTCAAGAATGGTCTCAGAGTTGTTTTGAAGCCACTCCTTTGTTATTTTAGCTGCGTGCTTAGGGTCATTGTCTTGTTGGAAGGTGAACCTTCGGACAAGTCTGAGGTCCAGAGCACTCTGGAAGAGGTTTTCATCCAGGATATCTCTGTACTTGGCCTCATTCATGTTTCCTTCAATTGCAACCAGTCGTCCTGTCCCTGCAGATGAAAAACACCCCCATAGCATGATGCTGCCACCACCATGTTTCACTGTTGGGATTGTATTGGGCAGGTGATGAGTAGTGCCTGGTTTTCTCCACACAATACCGCTTAGAATTATCACTAAAAAGTTCTATCATCGTCTCATCAGACCAGAGAATCTTATTTCTCATAGTCTGGGAGTCCTTCGTGTGTTTTTGAGCAAACTCTATGCTTTCATATGTCTTGCACTGAGGAGAGGCTTCCGTCGGGCCAATCTACCATAAATGCCCTACTGGTGGAGCGCTGCAGTGATAGTTGACTTTGTGGAACATTCTCCCATCTCCCTACTGCATCTCTAGAGCTCGGCCACAGTGATCTTGGGGTTCTCCTTTACCTCTCTCACCAAGGCTCTTCTCCCACGATTGCTCAGTTTGGCTGGATGGCCACATCTAGGAAGACTTCTGATGGTTCCAAACTTCTTTCATTTAAGGATTATGGAGGCCACTGTGCTCTTAGGAACCTTGAGTACTGCAGAAATTCTTTTGTAACCTTGTCCAGATCTGTGCCTTGCCACAATTCTGTCTCTGAGCTCCTTGGGCAGTTCCTTTGAGCTCATGATTCTCATTTGGTCTGACATGCACTGTGTGCTGTGAGGTCTTATATAGACAGGTGTGTGCCTTTCCAAATCAAGTCCTATCAGTTTAATTAAACGCAGCTGGACTCCAATGAAGGAGTAGAACCATCTCAAGGAGGATCACAAGGAAATGGACAGCATGTGACTTAAATATGAGTGTCTGGGCAAAGGGTCTGAATACTTATGACCAGGTGGTATTTCAGTTTTTCTTTTTTAATACATTTGCAAAAATTTTTACATTTCTGTTTTTTTTCAGTGAAGATGGGGTGCAGAGTGTACTTTAATGAGAAAAAAATGAACTTTTTAGAATTTACCAAATTCTAAAGTATCTCACATCATCCTTATTGAAAAAATGACCAAGTATGCAATGGACCAGGCAACTGTTAGGTGGATTCATAACTGGCTTAGTGATCGGACTCAAAGGGTGGTTGTAAATGGCTTCACATCCAGCTGGATGAATGTCTCAAGTGGGGTACCACAGGGCTCCGTCCTGGGACCTGTATTGTTCAACATCTTTATCAATGATTTAGATGAAGGAATTGAGGGTAAACTGATTAAATTTGCTGATGACACAAAGCTAGGAGGGATAGCTAATACTAGAGAAGAGAGAGAGAGGATTCAAAAAGACCTAAATAAACTGGAGCAGTGGGCAGCAACCAACAGAATGGTTTTTAACAGGGAAAAATGCAAAGTACTACATCTGGGCAATAAAAATGAAAAAAGCATATACAGAATGGGAGGAATAGAGCTAAGCAACAGTACATGTGAAAAAGACTTAGGTATACTAATAGATCATAGACTGAACATGAGTCAACAGTGTGATGCAGCAGCAAAAAAGGCAAATACAATTCTGGGATGTATTAACAGAAGCATACAGTCTAGATCACGTGAAGTCATTATCGGTCTTTACTCCTCTTTGGTCAGACCTCATCTGGAATACTGTGTACAGTTTTGGGCACCACATTTTAAAAAAGACATAGACAAACTGGAGCAAGTTCAGAGAAGAGCGACCAGAATGGTGACTGGTCTGCAAACCATGTCCTATGAGGAACGGTTGCAGGATTTGGGAATGTTTAGCTTGCAAAAAAGAAGACTGAGAGGAGACTTAATAGCTGTCTACAAATATGTCAAGGGCTGTCACATTGTAGAAGGATCATCTTTATTCTCATTTGCACAAGGAAAGACTAGAAGCAATGGGATGAAACTAAATGGGAGGAGACACAGATTAGATATTAGAAAAAACTTTTTGACAGTTAGGGTGATTAATGAGTGGAACAGGCTGCCACGAGAGGTGGTGAGTTCCCCTTCAATGGACGTCTTCAAACAGAGGCTGGACAGACATCTGTCTGAGATGATCTAGTGAATCCTGCTTTGAGCAGGGGGTTGGACCAGATGACCCAGGAGGTCCCTTCCAACTCTACCATTCTATGAAATGGCTGCAATGAAACAAAGAGTGAAAAATGTAAAGGGGTCTGAATACTTTCCGTACCCACTGTATATACAAAGTATATGCACAACATATGTCTAACATGTACAAAATATCCCAAAAACATAATAAAATGAAATAAAATGAAAAAAATAAAAATGAAATAAAATAAAAAGAATCCATATTATTAGGGAATATCTGATGCATAATTCCACATTATATACAGTACAGACCAAAAGTTTGGACACACCTTCTCATTTAAAGATTTTTCTGTATTTTCATGACTTTGAAAATTGTACATTCACACTGAAGGCATCAAAACTATGAATTAACACATGTGGAATTATATACTTAACAAAAAAGTGTGAAACAACTGAAAATATGTCTTATATTCTAGGTTCTTCAAAGTAGCCACCTTTTGCTTTGATGACTGCTTTGCACACTCTTGGCATTCTCTTGATGAGCTTCAAGAGGTAGTCACCAGAAATGGTTTTCACTTCACAGGTGTGCCCTGTCAGGTTTAATAAGTGGGATTTCTTGCCTTATAAATGGGGCTGGGACCATCAGTTGTGTTGTGCAGAAGTCTGGTGGATACACAGCTGATAGTCCTACTGAATAGACTGTTAGAATTTGTATTATGGCAAGAAAAAAGCAGCTAAGTAAAGAAAAACGAGTGGCCATCATTACTTTACGAAATGAAGGTCAGTCAGTCTGAAAAATTGGGCAAACTTTGAAAGTGTCCCCAAGTGCAGTTGCAAAAACTATCAAGCGCTACAAAGAAACTGGCTCACATGAGGACTGCCCCAGGAAAGGAAGACCAAGAGTCACTTCTGCTTCTGAGGATAAGTTTATCCGAGTCACCAGCCTCAGAAATCGCAGGTTAACAGCAGCTCAGATTAGAGACCAGGTCAATGCCACACAGAGTTCTAGCAGCAGACACATCTCTTCAACAACTGTTAAGAGGAGACTTTGTGCAGCAGGCCTTCATCGTAAAATAGCTGCTAGGAAACCACTGCTAAGGACAGGAAACAAGCAGAAGAGACTTGTTTGGGTTAAAGAACACAAGGAATGGACATTAGACCAGTGGAAATCTGTGCTTTGGCCTGATGAGTCCAAATTTGAGATCTTTGGTTCCAACCACCGTGTCTTTGTGCGACGCAGAAAAGGTGAACGGATGGACTCTACATGCCTGGTTCCCACCGTGAAGCATGGAGGAGGAGGTGTGATGGTGTGGGGGTGCTTTGCTGGTGACACTGTTGGGGATTTATTCAAAATTGAATTGGTTTAGTTGGACCATCATTTATTTTTCAACAGGACAATGACCCCAAACACACCTCCAGGCTGTGTAAGGGCTGTTTGACCAAGAAGGAGAGTGATGGGGTGCTACGCCAAATGACCTGGCCTCCACAGTCACCAGACCTGAACCCAATCGAGATGGTTTGGGGTGAGCTTGACCACATAGTGAAGGCAAAGGGGCCAACAAGTGCTAAGCATCTCTGGGAACTCCTTCAAGATTGTTCGAAGACCATTTCCGGTGACTATCTCTTGATGTTCATCAAGAGAATGCCAAGAGTGTGCAAAACAGTCATCAAAGCAAAAGGTGGCTACTTTGAAGAACCTAGAGTATAAGACATATTTTCAGTTGTTTCACACTTATTTGTTAAGTATATAATTCCACATTCATAGTTTTGATGCCTTCAGTGTGAATGTACAATTTTCATAGTCATGAAAATACAGAAAAATCTTTAAATGAGAAGGTGTGTCCAAACTTTTGGTCTGTACTGTATATATATATATATATATATATATATATATATATATATATATATATTATTTTTTTGTGTGTGTGATTAATTGCAATAGTTTATCTGATGTTAATTTTTGTAGTTTTTTCTGTTACAAAGAGATTTTTTGTTTTCTGTTTGGTATTTCCGGGGTTGTTCCCTATAAATGTATGTTGTTAATACCAGTCCACAATTGAAAAAAGCTCGAGATGGGCTGAAACGTCTTCTGTGGTTGTCCATTAAAGAAGCATTGAAAACATATGTGAGTGCCGGGATTTTACATCATTGACATAATAGGCTGTAAACTGAAGACTCAATTATCTGAGCTCTTCAAGGAATCCGTCAATGTAAAAATGTCAGTGATAAATAAAGCTTTCCTGGACATTTTGACAGAGAAATAAGATTTGGTTTAGGGAGCGGCTAAGGAAAAACTGTAATTATATGTTGTATAAAACTGTTATACAATGTGTTATTTAGTTATTTGTAATTATATACAGTATAATTATGCAATTACATCGTTTTCTGTAAGTTCATATAACTTAAAAAAAATATATATTTTCATACCTTCGTATGTGGAAAGTATGGTTTGAACATATCTGTGACAGTCAGAGTGAAATGTGACAGTCAAAGTGAAATGTGACAGATGAGCGTATGAGCAGCTGCTAAGATCCATTGTGAGACTGAGTGTGAGGCCTCATGTATGCTAGAGAAAAAAAACAGTTTTTTTATGTGAAGTAATAGAAATACGTTTAATTCTGAGAATATTATGATACATAATTAAGTATTATTGTATCTACTTAATATATATTTCTTTAGTAATTATTATTTCTTGATTTAGTTAATTGTGGATAAGTGCAACCTTACATCAAAATGATTTATAAAGAAAATTTACATTTAGAATAATTTTTCCAAATGATAATTTTATAGCATTCAATTTTATTTTTTAATGGTTACCTAGATGGGTACACATACCTTCAGACAAATATATGCTACAAATTGATATGAAATTTATACAGAATATTAACAAAATAATTATTTTTAATTTTGGTTCTGATATATTCATTATTTTATAAAATAATATTTTTTGGCATTAAGCGGGAAATATGTTTTTTATCCTGATTACATAATCACATTTGATCAATACCTATTTTTCACACATTTTAATAAAAAAGAAATATTAATAAGGTACAATAGTATAACTATAGGGAATAATAAAATGAAGTATTATAATAATGAGTCATTTGTTACACTAAAGGAGGGTATTTAATGCAAAATTGAATAACTTAATTATTTTTGTTAATACAAGGTTATGACAAATATGAAATCATCCAGATAATGGAAATATAAGGGTATGTGTCACTGAGAACACAACTACTCTGCATTTTTCAATAACATATAAAGGCCTTATTTTTATTTTCATTTTTATTCTTATTTTTCATTTTAATTCTCATATTTTATTTTATTTCAACATCTCAATTGAGAAAATACATCAATATTTAATAAAGTAATGTCTAGTACAAGAATATTGCTTCATTAAATATGATGATATGGTTCCACTATAAGAAGAAAAATGTTTCAATTCTTTGAGTAAATACAAATTATTCATTCATTCATATATTTATTTATTTTGGTTCATGATCATACATTTTTTGGTATTATTGGTTTAATAAATATATCTAGTTAATAAAGTTTGAGTAATAAAGATATAAACACTTGTTACATCTATGGGTTAAAAAAGTAATTACACCTAAGATATAAAAATGTTCTATCACATGAAGAAGTTGATTAATAATGAATTATTATCTATTATTGTTTTATTATTCCAAACATAATTTATATAAATATTTTGAAAATAATTAGATGGATATTACTGATTGCTATGGTACGCTGTGATATTATAGGTTAGTAAAATTGCCAGATTTAGTATTAGATTAGGGAATGAAGTCTTCAATCAAAATACCGCAATTACGAATTTATTTTAATAAAGACTTTTCATATTTCTAAATTCAAGAGATTCTCAAAAGTTACAAGAAGAAACAACCGATATCCAGAAGTCTCAGAAGGTAACAATGCTGTGAATGCCAAGTGATAATAGACTGTGTCAATTACAATACATTCTCACAACTGATAACCAGGACAGCAGAGGGCGATGATTCTATGATACTAAATGAACTGTGTTGTTTTTGACAAGTTCTAGTGGTTTCTATGACCTGCAAAGCTTCAATGAAATCTGGTGAACAATAAAGCTACCACCCTGACATAAGTATTGTGCATTAAAGACTAAGTATTGGTTATGGTGCTATATTAAGCAGGGAAGTGTAAAGTTAACCCTTGCTATGGTGACCAAGGACATCACATCTGTTCCAAAAGTGACACGAGACCAGTGCGGATTTCATGGAGGGATTCCAGAAATATCGAAGGCAGTCCCATGTAAGTCCAGGCGACACTGCCCAGATATTAAAGCTACATTTCATCTATGGACTCTTATCAACATTTAACTTATGGACTCTGACACATTATCTTTCTAAAAAAGAGAACATTTTATGGACTGAACAATAATACAATTATGGACTGTACAATATCTACATGCTATAATTTATTTCAAACGAGTTTTCATCTAAAGACTGTGGTTTAAAAGAATCAAGATGACAGGACGAAGACAAGACAACATCGGATGATGACGATTGGACCCGTGATTGCTTCAATTTAGATTTAGGGAAGTATAATTATGAATTTTATATGAATATTAGTCACGGCTTACCATAACATGAATCCACATCATTATGCTATTAAAGTATAACAATAATTTGATATTGATATTATTATTATTATTATTATTAATATTATTATTATGGACATTAAATTATATTGCCAAAGAAGAAAAAAAGAAGAAAGAAGATTCTATTATCCTAATGATGAACCTATCTACTTTGAGGATTCCAATTGATGTCTGTCACCCTCAGAAGGGGGAATTGTTGAATAATCAAATATTGATCTCAAATCTGTACTACATAGATTGCATCAGCTACATGGTGTGGTTTTAGTTGACAGGACAATCAGGATATTTTTATATTGAGCTCAGGGTACATGGTTAGGGCCAGTGTTTAGCACCAAGTGTGATCATACAAGTGTGGCATTGAATTAATCCTGAATTTAACACTATGTATACAGTCTGCATCTTGTCATCTATGATCATCGCACTTCAATCAGCATGTCCATTTGTCTATTCTTCTTACAGGTGCGACACCCAGCTTTCCATATGTGTGATCTGTCTTGCCATTCCTGTCTGCACTAACCTGGTATGTTTGTAATCTGATCACAGCACGACCCCTGTTCAACACTTTTCTTTATAGCCAGCCTGTTTTACTTTGCTTGTGTTTTCTATCCTGCATCTGGCCCAATTTGTATTTATCTGATAAACATGGGTCAGAGGCCTCTCCCCTCTGCTTAACAGCTGAATGCATTTGCTAGCATATACAGTGGTGGCCAAAAGTATTGGCACCCCTGCAATTCTGTCAGATAATACTCAGTTTCTTCCTGAAAATGATTGCAATCACAAATTCTTTGGTATTATTATCTTCATTTAATTTGCTTGCAAGGAAAAAACACAAAAGAGAATGAAGCAAAAATCAAATCATTGATCATTTCACACAAAACTCCAAAAATGGGCCAGACAAAAGTATTGGCACCCTCAGCCTAATACTTGGTTGCACAACCTTTAGCCAAAATAACTGCGAACAACCGCTTCCGGTAACCATCAATGAGTTTCTTACAATGCTCTGCTGGAATTGTAGACCATTCTTCTTTGGCAAACTGCTCCAGGTCCCTGATATTTGAAGGGTGCCTTCTCCAAACTGCCATTTTAAGATCTCTCCACAGGTGTTCAATGGGATTCAGGTCTGGACTCATTGCTGGCCACCTTAGAAGTCTCTAGTGCTTTCTCTCAAACCATTTTATAGTGCGTTTGGAAGTGTGTTTTGGGTCTTTGTCCTGCTGGAAGACCCATGACCTCTGAGGGAGACCCAGCTTACTCACACTGGGCCCTACATTATGCTGCAAAATTTGTTGGTAGTCTTCAGACTTCATAATGCCATGCACACGGTCAAGCAGTCCAGTGCCAGAGGCAGCAAAGCAACCCCAAAACATCAGGGAACCTCCGCCATGTTTGACTGTAGGGACCGTGTTCTTTTCTTTAAATGCCTCTTTTTTTTTTCCTGTACACTCTATGTTGATGCTTTTTCCCAAAAAGCTCTACTTTTGTCTCATCTGACCAGAGAACATTCTTCCAAAACGTTTTAGGCTTTCTCAGGCAAGTTTTGGCAAACTCCAGCCTGTCTTTTTTATGTCTCAGGGTAAGAAGTGGGGTCTTCCTGGGTATCCTACCATACAGTCCCTTTTCATTCAGACGCAGACGGATAGTACGGGTTGACACTGTTGTACCCTCGGACTGCAGGGCAGCTTGAACTTGTTTGGATGTTAGTCGAGGTTCTTTATCCACCATCCGCACAATCTTGCGTTGAAATCTCTCGTCAATTTTTCTTTTCCGTCCACATCTAGGGAGGTTAGCCACAGTGCCATGGGCTTTAAACTTCTTGATGACACTGCGCACGGAAGACACAGGAACATTCGGGTCTTTGGAGATGGACTTGTAGCCTTGAGATTGCTCATGCTTCCTCACAATTTGGTTTCTCAAGTCCTCAGACAGTTCTAGGGTCTTCTTTCTTTTCTCCATGCTCAATGTGGTACACACAAGGACACAGGACAGAGGTTGAGTCAACTTTAATCCATGTTAACTGGCTGCAAGTGTGATTTAGTTATTGCCAACACCTGTTAGGTGCCACAGGTAAGTTACAGGTGCTGTTAATTACACGAATTAGAGAAGCATCACATGATTTTTCAAACAGTGCCAATACTTTTGTCCACCCCCTTTTTTGGTTTTGTGTGGAATTATATCCAATTTGGCTTTAGGACAATTCTTTTTGTGTTTTTTCATTGAAGACAAATTAAATGAAGATAATAATACCAAAGAATTTGTTATTGCAATCATTTTCAGGAAGAAACTGAGTATTATCTGACAGAATTGCAGGGGTGCCAATACTTTTGGCCACCACTGTATATTGTGACGTCTAAGTTTGGTGACGTAGTCTGGCCAGTGTGTATCATCAAGTGTGATCATACAAGTGTGGCATTGAATTAATCCTGAATTGAACCTGAAGGGAACAGAAGGAAACAGGATACCCAGGCAAAGTAAACAATGTTTGGCTGTGTGCCCACGATGCGTTTTTTAAGCGTTTCCGCAGCGGCAAAAACGCTGCAGAAACGCTTAAAAAAACGCATGGTAGAAGGCCTGCCATGGTCCCCAATGATAATCCGCATAATTTCCGCTGCGGATTATCATTGCGGAAAAAAACGCAGCACTACCAATTATTTTGCGGACGTGCTGCATTTTCGCCGCCATTGACTTGCATTGAAACGCATGGATTACGCATCACTGCATATGTAGATGCGCATTCCACGCGTCTCAATGTGCGGATGGTACCCGGGTCTAGAGGACAGGAGACTCTCCTCCAGACCCGGGTACCATAGAACCTGTGAAAAAAAGAATAAAATAAAAAATAAATGTTATATTTACCTTCTGACGGCCCCCGCTGCACTCGTCCTCCCTTGCCGGCAGATCGCGGTGGACTGAAGGACCTGCACTGACGTCATAGTCTTGTGACGGCAGGTCCTTCAGTGTACCGCGATCTGCCGGCAGCCAGGACGGAGCGAAGCAAGACTCCGGGAGCCATCAGAAGGTAAGTATAGATTAAATTTTTTATTTTTTACCATTCTTTAAGGTCACACTATATAAATCCATGCCGGTTGCATGGATTTATATAGTGTGACCAAGTTGACAAGCACTTTCTAAGTGATGCTAAAATCGCTTGGAAAGCGCTTGTCAACCCGCATGTGGAAATGCATGTGAAGAACGCTTCACATCCGCATGTCCCTGGCAGGGAAAACGCATGTACAATCAACATGCGTTTTTTTCTGTCAGGGAGATGCAGAAACGTTCAGGAAAAATCCGGAGCATTTCTGCATCGTGGGCACATAGCCTTTCTGTTTATTTTCACTCTCTCCCCTGTAGTCCTTCACTTTCTACTAACCCCCCTAATCACTACACCTAGTAAGGAACTCTTCATCTCTCCCTCCATCCTCCCCATTCATCTCACCTTCTCCTCAGAACTATTTCTCAATATTCACTCCTGTGTCTCCAAACACAGACAGCCACCTCATGTCCTCTCCTGCTCCCATCTACTAACACTTTCCCTGCTCCTTCTGACTGCCGGCGATATCTCTCCAAATCCTGGTCCTCCTCAGCACATCCCCACAGTCACTTCCGCCTCCTATCCACAATCTGTCACAAACACTCGCAACCCTTCAAACCCATCTGTCCAGTCCCCGTTCCCCCAGTCCCACTAACATGAGCTCTATGGAACGCTCGCTACGTCTGCAACAAACTTTCCTACATCCATGATCTTTTCATTATTACCAAACTCTCCTTCCTCGGCATCAGCGAAACCTGGCTCATCCCCTCTGACACGGCCTCCCCAGCTGCACTTTCGTACGGTGGATTCCATCTATCTCACACACCCCCGCTCCAATGGCAAGCATGGTGGAGGAGTAGGTTTTCTCCTGTCAGATAACTGCTCCTTCGCCCAAATCCCACTGCCACCCTCCATTACTCTCCCCTGTTTTGAGGTGCACTGTCTGTGCATCTACTCCCCCTCCAACCGGCCGTCATTTACCGCCCCCCAGGACCAGCCACCACTTTGACCACTTCACCACCTGGCTGCTTAATTTCCTTTCCGCTGACATCCCCACTATAATCATGGGTGACTTCAACATCCCCATTGACACTTCCCACTCATCTGTCTCCAAGCTTCTATCCCTCACTTCCTCTTCACCCGCCTCTGTTCCCTATCTAACCTTTCTAGCTCACCTCTCCCTCTTTCTGACCACAACCTACTTACATTCTCTTCCCTCTCCTCTCCAGGTGCACAAGCCCCACTCCACAAACTTGCACACCCTTGCAGAAACCTCAAACACCTTGACCTACACTCACTCTCTGAATCCCTTTCCCTCTCACAGGCATAAGTTTATTACATGATGCAGATGCTGCTGCCACTTTATATAGCACCACAACAGCTGCAGCTCTCAATTCAGTCGCCCCCATCACACATACCACAGCTCGCCCACTCAACAGGCAACCCTGGCACACCAACCTTACTAAAGAACTGCGAAGGGCCTCCAGGGTTGCTGAGTGGAAATGGAAAAGTTCCCACTCCAACGAGCATTTCATTACATTCAAACAGTCCCTCACTACTTTCAAGTCCACACTTACTGCAGCAAAACAAACCTACTTCTCATCTCTCATATCCTCCCTGTCTGACAACTCTAAACAGCTATTCAACACTTTCAATTCTCTCCTCCACCCCCCAGCGCCTCCTCCCTTTCCCCTCACCTCAGCCGAATATTTTGCCTCATTCTTCAAGCGGAATATTGACACCATCAGACAAAGCTTTTGCCTAAAGTCCCCACAGCCCCTCCTCATATCTACTCAACCCTCCTCCAAAACCAGCTTCTCCACCATTACGGACGATCAACTTTCCTCTCCAAATCACACCTTACCACCTGCGAACTTGACCCAATCCTGTCCCACCTCATCCCTAACCTCACCACAGTCTTCATCCCAACCCTAACCCACCTTTTCAACCTGTCACTAACAACTGGTGTCTTCCCCTCATGCTTCAAACATGCCTCGATCACACTCATCCTCAAAAAGCCATCCCTTGACCCATCCTCTCTGTCTAGCTATCGCCACATATCACTTCTCCCTTATGCCTCAAAACTACTGGAACAACACGTCCATTCTGAACTGTCATCCCACCTCTCCTCCTGCTCCCTCTTTGACCGCTTACAATCTGGCTTCCGACCGCACCACTCCACTGAAACTACCCTGACTATAGTCACCAACGACCTACTAACTGCCAATTCCAAGCGACACTACTCTGTCCTCCTCCTCCTGGACTTGTCATCTGCCTTTGACACAGTGGACCACTCCCTCTTACTACAGACTCTCTCATCCTCTTGGCATCAAAGACTTGGTCCTATCTTGGATCTTCTCATATTTAACAGACAGGACATTCAGTGTCTCCCATTAACACACCACCTCCTCGTCTCGCTTCCTATCTGTCGGTGTCTCCCAAGGTTCAGTTCTAGGACCCCTGCTCTTCTCCATCTACACCTTCGGCCTGGGACAGCTCATAGAGTCCCATGGCTTTCAGAATCACCTCTATGCTGATGACACACAGATCTACCTCTCTGGACCCGATATTTCCTCCCTACTAACCAGAATCCCACAATGTCTGTCTGCTATTTCATCCTGCTTCTCTGACAGATTTCTAAAACTTAACATGGATAAAACTGAATTCATCATCTTTCCACCGTCTCACTCAACCCCCCCAACTGTCCTATCCATCAAAGCCAATGACTGCCCACTCTCCCCAGTCCTGCAAGCTCGCTGCCGCGGGGTAACCCTAGACTCTAATCTCTCCTTCAAACCACATATCCAAGCCCTTTCCACTTCCTGCCGACTCCAACTCAAAAATATCTCTCTGATCCGCTCATTCCTCAACCACGAATCTGCAAAAACACTAGTGCACGCCCTCATCATCTCCCGCATCGACTACTGCAACCTCCTGCTCTGTGGCCTCCCTTCTAACACTCTCGCATTCCTCCAATCTATCCTAAACTCTGCTGCCCGACTAATCCACCTGTCCCCCCGCTATTCCCTGGCCTCTCCTCTCTGTCAATTCCTTCACTGGCTCCCCATTGCCCAGAGACTCCAGTTCAAAACCCTAACCATGGCATTCAAAGCCACCCACAACCTGTCTCCTCCATACATCTGTGACTTAGTCTCCCGGTACTTACCAGCACGCAACCTCCGATCCTCACAAGATCTCCTTCTCTACTCTCCTCTTATCTCCTCTTCCCACAATCGTATACAAGATTTCTCCTGTGCATCCCCCCTACTCTGTAACTCTCTACCCAAACACATCAGACTCTCGCCTACCGTTGAAACTTTCAAAAGGAACCTGAAGACCCACCTCTTCTGACAAGCCTACAACATGCAGCAACCACCGCTCCACCATACCGCTGCACAACCAGCTCTACCCTCACCTACTGTATCCTCACCCATCCCCTGTAGATTGTGAGCCCTCGCGGGCAGGGTCCTCACTCCTCCTGTACCAGTCGCCGACTTGTATTGTTCAAAGTTTATTGCAATTGTTTGTGCTATGAATATCCCTTTCACATGTAAAGCGCCATGGAATAAATGGCGCTATAATAATAAATAATAACAATATACAGAAACAGATGCTATGTGGGACCTATATAACCCACGTGAGACACAGGGAGGGGCCTATCTTTCCATTCTACACTACACAGCTCGGAGGATCTGGACGCTGAGGAAGCAGCTGACATGAAGGCCTGGACACGTGCTCAATACAGACAGATGCAACCAACCATTCTAATTATGGACAAATAGACTATTTCTTTGTAACTACTACTTCAACTATTTTATATGTTTTGCTACAATGATTCTTTTTGATGGACAATGAAATAAACCGCTACAGTTTTTTTTATAAGATTTATCATGATATGTTCTTTGAAGAATTGCATCTGGTAAACAGTCCTGTATAAACAAATATACAAAAATAAGTATATTTAACACAGAGATAAACGTGCTTTAGTCCGACATGTGCATATCAACCGAAGGACAAAGGCAAAAGACCTTGTGTAGATGATGGTGGAAGCTGGTAAGATTGTGTCAATAACCACAGTGAAACGAGTACAGTATCAACATGGGCTGAAAGGCCACTCTGCCAGGAAGAAGCCATTACTCCAAAAGAAACATAAAAAAAGCCAGATTAATGTTTGCAAATGCACACAGGAACAAAGACCTACATTTTTGGAGACTGTGGTCTGATGAAACTAAAATTGAACTTTTTGGGCATAATGACCATTGTTACGTTTGGAGGAAAAAGGGAGAAGCTTGGAAGCAACTGTGTTGTGGGGTTGTTTTGCTGTAGGAGGGACTGGTGCAATTCCCAAAATAGATGGCATCATGAGAAAAGATTATGTCGCAATACTGAAGCAACATCTCAAGACATCAGCCAGGAAGTTAAAGCTTGGGCGGAAATGGGTCTACCAAATGGACAATGACCAAAAGCATACTGCCAAAATGGTAACAAAGTGGCTTAAGAATAACAAAGTCAATGTTTTGGAGTGGCCCTGATCTTAATCCTATTGAAAATTTATGGGCAAAGCTGAAAAGGCAGGTGCGAGCAAGGCGACCTACAAACCTGTATCAGATACAAGAGTTTTGTCTGCAAATTGCCTCTTCAGAGAAAAAGAGGACTTGAACTCTATAGCGACACCTATTGGAAGCAGCAATCCTACAAGTCACCATCAACCCTTTAACGAATCGTGCAATATGACTTAGGATGAAAGCCAAATCAGAATCTCAATTTGAAGACACAGTGTTTCGGGCTGTTGGCCCTCATCAGTGCAAAGTATGAGAACTGATTTGGCTAGATGAGAGGCTCTGGACTGAGGTCTAAGGGGTAATGTTTCTCCTTGTGGAGAGTGACATACCGGCTCTGGCATGTCAAGGTAAAGAGGCTTATTTGCCGTGCAATGCTCCTCTAGGAAATGTAATATGCAAATTGCCTCTTCAGAGAAAAAGAGGACTTGTACTCTATAGCGCCACCTATTGGAAGCAGCAATCCTACAAGTCACCATCAACCCTTTAATGAGTCGTGCAATATGACTTAGGATAAAAGCCAAATCAGAATCTCAATTTGCAGACACGGTGTTTCGGGCTGTTGGCCCTCATCAGTGCAAAGTATGAGAACTGATTTGGCTAGATGAGAGGCTCTGGACTGAGGTCTAAGGGGTAACGTTTCTCCTTGTGGAGAGTGACACACCAGCTCTGGCACGTCAAGGTTTTGTCAGGAGGAATGGGCCCAAATTCCGACCAACTATTGTGAGAAGCTTGTGGAAGGATATCCCAAACGTTTCACCCAAGTCATTCAGTTTAAGAGTAATAGCATCAAATACTAATGAAATGTATGTAAACTTTTGACTTTGCAGTAAGTAATAAAAATGTCTTAAAACATTCTCTCTCTCTCTCATTATTCTGGCATTTGGCAAATATTAAAAATTATGGTAATCCTTATTGACCTAAAATGGGAAAGGTTTATTCTGATTTCATGTCAGATATTGAGAAAAACCTGCAGATGTGTCTTTTCATATAGTGTATGTAAACTTCTGATTTCAACTGTATATACACAAAGTGATGTACTTATTATGTTCTGCATTAGGAGGTTGTAAAGCATTAACAAAGCAGCCCTGCTTTCCATATATGGCCATAAGGTCACATGGTTAAATCACATGACCAGGTCCCGAGCTTAGCAGTGAAGAAGGAGACATTTTGTGCATGAGTGGAGTTGTCCTAGGGAAGCTGAAGGATCAGGTAAGGGAGCAGCCATACACACGTGGTCAAAATTGTTGGTACCCCTCGTTTAATGAAAGAAAAACCCACAATGGTCACAGAAATAACTTGAATCTGACAAAAGTAATAATAAATTAAAAATCTATGAAAATGAACAAATGAAAGTCAGACATTGCTTTTCAACCCTGCTTCCACAGAATTTAAAAAAAATGAAACTCATGAAATAGTCCTGGACAGAAATGATGGTAGTCTTAACTTAATATTTTGTTGAACAACCTTTTGAGGCAATCACTGCCATCAATGATTCCTGTAAGGCTAACTGCCAATGAAGCAGAAATGCTCCGGATTTTTTCCGCATCTCCCTAGCAGGAAAAATGCATGCGGATTTTACATGCGTTTTTCCTGCCAGGAAGAAGCGTTTTTGCATCCAATTCTGCATGTGAGTTGTAAAGCGCTTTTCCAAGCGATTTTAGCATCACTTGGAAAGTGCTTGACAACTTGGTCACACTATATAAATCCATGCACCCGGCATGGATTTATATAGTGTGACTAAGTTACGATGCTGCAAATGCAGCATCAATAGTAAAAAAAAGAATAAAATGGTGAAAAATAGAAAAAAAAACTTTATACTCACCTTCCGATGGGCCCCGGTCTCCTTCTTCGGTGTCTTCGACGGCTCGCGGTGGTGTAAAAGGACCTTCCATGACGTCATTTAGTCGTGTGACAGGTCACGCAACCGCCGATGTCAGTGGTTGCGTGACCTGTCACATGACTAAATGACGTAATGGAAGGTCCTTTTACACCACCGCGAGCCGCCGAAGACACCGGATGCACCGTACAGGAGACCGGCGGCCATCAGAAGGTGAGTATAATGCTTTGTTTTGTTTTTTTAATTCTTTTTTAACTACAGGTACTATGGTACCCGGGTCTGGAGGAGAGTCTCCTCTTCTCCAGACCTGGGTACCATCCACGCATTGAACCGGTTAATATCCGCATGTGTACATGTACTCATGCGGATATCCTGCGATTCAATGCAAGTCAATGGCGGCAATTACGCCGCGTTTCCGCAAAATTAATGGACGTGCTGCAGATTTTTCCGCAATGATGATCCGCAGCGTATATATCCGCAGCATGTGCACAGCACAAGGGAATTATCATTGGGGACCATTGCAGACCTTCTACCAAGCGGTTTTTAAGCGCTTCCGTGGCCGAATTGCCGCTGCAGAAGCGCTTAAAAATCGCATAGTGGGCACGCAGCCTAACTGTCAATGAGACTTCTGTACCTCTCGACAGGTATTTTAGCCTAGTTGTCTCGTGTTTGAAGGTTGCCTTTTCCAGACGGCATGTTTCAGCTCTTTCCAAAGATGCTCAATAGGATTTAGGTCAGGGCTCATAGAAGGCCACTTCAGAATAGTCCAATGTTTTCCTCTTAGCCATTCTTGGGTGTTTTTATCTGTGTGTTTTAGGTCATTATCCTGTTGCAAGACCCATAACCTGCGACTGAGACCAAGCTTTCTGACACTGGGCAGCACATTTCTCTCTAGAATCCTTTGATAGTCTTGAGATTTCATTGCACCCTGCACAGATTCAAGACACCGTGTGCCAGATGCAGCAAAGTGGTCCCAGAACATAACAGAGCCTCCTCCATGTTTCACAGTAGGGACAGTGTTCTTTTCTTGATATGCTTAATTTTTCCATCTGTGAACCTGATGTGCCTTGCCAAAAACTTCCATTTTTGTCTCATCTGTCCATAGGACATTCTCCCAGAAGCTTTGTGGCTTAACAACATGTAGTTTGGCAAATTCCAGTCTGGCCTTTTTATGATTTTTTTTCAACAATGGTGTTCTCCTTGGTTGTCTCCCATGAAGTCCACTTTGGATCAAACAACGATGGATGGTGCGATCTGACACTGATGTTCCTCAAGCTTGAAGTTCACCTTTAATCTCTTTAGAAGTTATCCTGAGCTCCTCTGTTACCATTCGTATTATCTGTCTCTTTGATTTGTCATCAATTTTCCTCCTGCGGCTATGTCCAGGTAGGTTGGCTACAGTCCCATGGTTCTTAAATTTCTGAATAATATGTGCAACTGTAGTCACAGGAACATCAAGCTGCTTGGAGATGGTCTCATGTAAAAAAATACTTATTACTGTATAATTTTCTATCGAGGACTTCTTATCAGATGCGATTGATCAAAGTATCAATATCACGATACTCTTATGAAAAAAATGTATCGATTTATTCTCGCATTGTCCATTAAAAAGAATGATTGCAGTAATTATATATAATAGTTAAATGGTTACAGAGTGATTGTCCATTTGTCCATAATTTGCTTAATAGTTGAGATTCACCCATCTTTTTCTGGGATCCTGGATGGTAGACTGCGTCTGTCTGTGTCCAGCCTGTGTCAGGATGACACCATGTGTCCGGGTAAAGAACGTGTCTCCTTGGGCCTACATCAGCAGCTGTTTTACAAACAGATCCTCGTCCTGTGTCCTGTGGAATGGCAAGAGCCCCCCTGTCTCTAACATGGGCTTTTATAGGCCGGTCATATAGCACCTGTTCTTCTGCATATGGCGGTGAATTAAAAATACACACACAAATAGCGCATGTCATCTAGAAACCCTAGCATGATGGCTGATGCAGTTTTATGCAATGTATGGTACAGAATTCAGAATAAAATGAATATCCGTAATTAATATTTAACAATTCCCCCTTTTTGAGGATGACAGACATCAACTGAAATTCTCAAAGTAGATAGGTTCATCATTAGGATAACAGGATCATTTTTCTTTTCTTCTTCCTTGGCAATATTATTTAATGTCCATAATATTAATAATAATAATAATAATATCAATATCAGGTTATTGTTATATGTATTCAATAGCATAATGATGTGAATTCATGTTATGGTAAGCCGTGACTAATATTCATTTAACATACTTCCCTAAATCAAAATCGAAGCAATCACTGGTCCAATCGTCATCATCTGATGTCATCGAGTCTTCGTCTCGTCTTCTTCTTGGTTCTTTTAAACCACAGTCTTTAGGTGAAAACTCCTTTGAAATAAATTATAGCGTGTAGATATTGTACAGTCCATAATTGTATTCATTATTGTGCAGTCCACAATCTGTACTCTTTATTAGAAAGATCATGTGTGTCAATTGATAAGAAAACAAAGTCCATGGATGAAATGTAGCTTTAATATTTGTGCAGTGTCACCTGGACTTACGTTGGATTGTCTTTGGATAATTCTGGAATCCTCCTTGTCATCCGCACTGGTCTCGTGTCACTTTTGGAACAGATGTGATGTCTTTGGTCAGCAAAGCAAGGGTTAACTTGACACTTTCCTGCTTTATATAGCACCATAACCAGTACTCAGTCCTTAATGTACAGGACATATGTCAGGGTGGCAGAATCCTGACACTCCTTTATTATTCACCAGCTTTCAGGTGATAAGAAACCACTGGAACATGATGAAAACCTGGACACAGTTCATTTAGGATCATCGTCCTCTGCAGTCATGGTTATCAGTGGTGAGAATGTATTGTATTTGACACAGTCTATTATCATACTCAGCATTCACAACATCTTTACCTTCTGAGATTTCGGGATATCGGTTTCTTCTTCTTGTAATTTTTGACAATCTCTTTGATTTAGAAATATGAAAAGCCTTTATTAAGATAGAATTCATAATTACGATGTCTTGATTGAAGTCTTCATTCCCTAATCTGAAACCAAATCTGGCAATTTTCCTAACCTATAATATCACAGCGTACCATAGCAATCTATAATATCCATCTAATTATTATCAAAATATTCAAATAAATTAAGTTTAGAATAATAAACAATAATAGATAGTAATTCATTATTAATCAAGTTCTTCATGTGATAGAATATTTTTATGTCATAGATGTAATTACCTTTTCCAACCCATAGGTGTCAGTGTGTTTTGAAACAAGTGTTTATTTCTTTATTAAACCAATAATACCAAAGAATGTATACTCATGAACCAAAATGAATAAATATATGAATGAATGAATGAATAATTGAATGAATGCAAGAATGACTTGTTGTGTTTACTCAGAAAATTGAAACATTTTTCTTCTTATATTGGAACCACATCATTATATTTAATGAAGCAATATTCTTGTACTAGACATTACTTTATTAAATATTAATGTGTTTTCTCAATTGAGATATTGAACTGAAGTAAAATAAAAAAAATGAGGATTAAAAATGAAAGATGGAAAAATAAGAATAAAGTAAGAATAAAAATTAAAAAATTAAAAATAAAATTAAGAGTAAAAATAAGAATAAAAAATAGGGCCTTTATATGTTAATGATAAATGCAGAGTAATTATATTCTCCATAAAAAATACATGTACAGTATATTTTCATTATCTGGATGATTTCATATTTGTCATAACTAGAGATGAGCGTTGTTCTACTCGAACTGTTCGCCAATCTCAAATTCGAGCTGTTTTGGGCGGTGTTCGAGCCGTTCGGCGAACACGAACAATTTGATAAAAATTCGGCTGTTCGAGGTTATGTTCGATAACTGTTCGTGCACCAAAATCATAACTGGATTTTTTCTCAGTAATGATGAAAATTAATGTTAATACGCAGTTTGAGTGTACAGCGGGGTGGGGGGAGGGGCAGGGGATGGATCTCTGCAGGAACAATGAAGATCTCCATTTTTTTTCTCTTTCCCGCATTTGGCAGTGTATGTCACATGTCCTTGCCCTATAAGACCAAGCCATTTTCCCCGTCGCCACCATTTTCTCACTGCTGCAGCTGCGTGTTAGACGGCACCGCTGTTGCTGTGTGCGCTATACCTTGTTAATTTCAAGCCAATTTTCGCACAAATCTACAGATAGCTTGGGAGTAGGGAATAGTTGTGATTGCAGTCCTTTTAAGGACTAGGTTATAGCATTTCCTACGACTTTTATCAGGGAGGTCTGTGCTCTTAAATAGATAGGTTGTGGGAGTAAAGACTAATTGTAATTGGAGTCCTTTTCAGGACTAGGTTACATCAGTTCCTATCAGTTTTTGCCAGGCAGGTCTGTGCCAGTGCTGTGCAAGTTTTTTTCACAGCATTTGGCTGAATCTAGCAAAGCTAATCCTTTTTGGCCTATTGCAGAGTGTGTTAGTCAGTGGAGTAGCCTATCTGTGTTGCAAGATATACCACCTGTGTGTAGAATACCAATTTTTTTACTGCACCTAGTGAAGTAAAATCTTTTGGGCATAGCATCATTCTATTAGTCCATCTATACTGACCTCCATCAGGTTGCAAATTAAAACTAATTTTTATCTGCATCTACAGTACCTCTGAAAAAATATTGGGCTTCTAGCTGTGTGTGGGACTTGTTGTATTAGTCCATCTATACTGACCTCCATCAGGTTGCAAACTGAATATATTTTTTTCTGCATCTACCTCTGAAAAAATATTTGGGCTTCTAGCTGTGTGTGGGACTTGTTGTATTAGTCCATCTATACTGACCTCCGTCAGGTTGCAAACTGAATATATTTTTTTCTGCATCTACCTCTGAAAAAATATTGGGCTTCTAGCTGTGTGTGGGACTTGTTGTATTAGTCCATCTATACTGACCTCCATCAGGTTGCAAACTGAATATATTTTTTTCTGCATCTACCTCTGAAAAAATATTGGGCTTCTAGCTGTGTGTGGGTCTTGTTCTATTAATCCATCTATACTGACCTCCATCAGGTTGCAAACTGAATATAATTTTTTTCTGCATCTAGCTCTGAAAAAATATTTGGCCTTCTAGCAGTGTGTCGGACTTTCTCTATTAGTCCATCTATACTGACCTCCATCAGGTTGCAAATTAAAACTAATTTTTATCTGCATCTACAGTACCTCTGAAAAAATATTTGGGCTTCTAGCTGTGTGTGGGACTTGTTGTATTAGTCCATCTATACTGACCTCCATCAGGTTGCGAATTAAAAATAATTTTTATCTGCATCTACAGTACCTCTGAAAAAATATTTGGGCTTCTAGCTGTGTGTGGGACTTGTTGTATTAGTCCATCTATACTGACCTCCATCAGGTTACAAACTGAATATATTTTTTTCTGCATCTACCTCTGAAAAAATATTTGGGCTTCTAGCTGTGTGTGGGACTTGTTGTATTAGTCCATCTATACTGACCTCCATCAGGTTGCAAACTGAATATATTTTTTTCTGCATCTACCTCTGAAAAAATATTGGGCTTCTAGCTGTGTGTGGGACTTGTTGTATTAGTCCATCTATACTGACCTCCATCAGGTTGCAAACTGAATATATTTTTTTCTGCATCTACCTCTGAAAAAATATTGGGCTTCTAGCTGTGTGTGGGTCTTGTTCTATTAATCCATCTATACTGACCTCCATCAGGTTGCAAACTGAATATAATTTTTTTCTGCATCTAGCTCTGAAAAAATATTTGGCCTTCTAGCAGTGTGTCGGACTTTCTCTATTAGTCCATCTATACTGACCTCCATCAGGTTGCAAATTAAAACTAATTTTTATCTGCATCTACAGTACCTCTGAAAAAATATTTGGGCTTCTAGCTGTGTGTGGGACTTGTTGTATTAGTCCATCTATACTGACCTCCATCAGGTTGCAAATTAAAAATAATTTTTATCTGCATCTACAGTACCTCTGAAAAAATATTTGGGCTTCTAGCTGTGTGTGGGACTTGTTGTATTAGTCCATCTATACTTACCTCCATCAGGTTGCAAACTGAATATATTTTTTTCTGCATCTACCTCTGAAAAAATATTGGGCTTCTAGCTGTGTGTGGGACTTGTTGTATTAGTCCATCTATACTGACCTCCATCAGGTTGCAAACTGAATATATTTTTTTCTGCATCTACCTCTGAAAAAATATTGGGCTTCTAGCTGTGTGTGGGACTTGTTGTATTAGTCCATCTATACTGACCTCCATCAGGTTGCAAACTGAATATATTTTTTTCTGCATCTAACCCAGCCAATAGTTTTAGCCTAATACCACAGTTTGGCCACTCAGCTCTGGTCGGTTACCATCCATTGTTTTTTTGTGCAAACAACTCCAGAGTTGTGAATTAGTTAACCACCAAAATGAGTGGAAAAAGGCCTGCTGCTGGTGGAAAGGGGAATAGGCGCGTTGGGAAGGGGAAAAAAGGTTGTGTCCGTGGGGTAGGTGTTAAAGCAACAGTAACATCTGCAGAAGAAAGACCATCTTCCAGCCAAACTAAAATGTCTACTTCTTTTAGCGGACAATGTGGTAAGATCCCTTTCTTACGGCCACGCCAATCGCTACAAATTCCAGATGAGGCACAAAAACAGCAGGTGCTTCAACGGATATCAAGTGCTCCTTTAAGTGGGCTCTCCTCCACATCAACTTCAACATCACAAATACTCCAGTCCTCAAAGGTGTCACCCAAATCGCACTTGCTTCCTCACAGCTCCCAAATCTCCAGCTGCCCGTCTGAGTATGAGGTAGAACAGATGGTTGAGTCTGCAGAGCTGTTTACTCATACTATAGCCTGGGAATCAGAGGTCGACTCCAGCGCTTCTGTGAATCCAGACGAGGAAATGATCTGCACTGATGCCCAGAATCTTTATGAGTCGGATCCAGGACCAGACGCAGAAGGTTCTGACCATAATGTAGACCCTCATTCCCAAACTGTAACTCCTGTTGGTGGAGACAATGAGGAAGACGATGATAAGACTCAAATACCTGATTGGAGCGACAACTTTAGTTTTTTGTCAGGGCAGGAACAGGTTGGCTCTGAGGACGACGGGTGTGATAACGCACAGGGTGATGATGATGAGGTTGGAGATCCCACTTACTGTCAACCCACAGTCAGCCA
The DNA here is from genome assembly GCF_046119375.1 of Phyllobates terribilis. NCBI lineage: Eukaryota > Metazoa > Chordata > Amphibia > Anura > Dendrobatidae > Phyllobates > Phyllobates terribilis. The sequence continues at coordinate 721,918,719 of NW_027362761.1, read as the reverse complement.
AGAGATGAGGTCAGCAGAGGAGGTGGAGGAAGATGCTAGTGACGACGAGGTCAGGTTGCGCCTTCCTGGACAGAGACGTAGTACTGGAAGCACGTCAACAACTGCATCCTCAAACACAACTCTGCCTCTCACCACAAGTCGTGGTGGCTCTTCAGGTCGCATGGGTGCTAAGCCTTGCATAGCCTGGGCATTTTTTCAGATCGATAAAGATGACCCAACTCGTGTTATCTGTAACATTTGTCAGCAAAAGCTAAGTAGAGGCCAAAAAATACATAGTTTGAGTACTTCATGCATGAACCGGCACATGGACATGAAGCATAAGTTGCAGTGGGAAGCTCAGTGTGCTACAATGCGGCCTAGCCGGCCGGGCCAATCGCCGTCTGCCATATCTTGTGCATCCGCGGCCTCTTCATCCTCTGTGACTGGGGGGACAGCAGTCACACCTGTTTTGGGGCGCAGACCTGCCACCTCTTTACCCGCAACAGCCAGCGTGATTGGCAGGTCATCATTTTCTTTGGAGGTGGTAACAGCAGCTGGTGTTGAGCGCTGTCCGACATCGATAGCACCACCTTTGGATCAAGGCAACCTAACATGTCCGCCTGCATCTTCCTCACAGACCGGCAGTTTGCCGGGGACACCCTTATCAACCCCGTCTAAGCACAATAGCCAGCCCTCGGTCCCTCAGATGTGGACAAGTAAAAGACCATTTCCTCCTAGCCATGAGAAAGCTAAGAGGTTGAATTTCACCATCTGCAAGCTCTTGGCTACAGAAATGCTGCCTTTCCGCCTGGTGGACACAGAGGATTTTCGAGACCTTATGTCCGTCGCAGTGCCCCAGTACCAGATGCCCAGTCGGCACTACTTCTCAAAGAAAGGTGTGCCTGCGCTCCACCAGCATGTCGCACACAACATCACCGCTTCTTTGAGAAACTTTGTGTGTGACAGGGTGCATTTCACCACAGACACTTGGACGAGTAGGCATGGACAGGGGCGTTACATGTCGCTGACTGGGCACTGGGTAACTATGGTGACAGCAGGACAAGGGGCTGCTGTCCAAGTCTTGCCGTCCCCACGAGTTGTGCGTCAATCCTCTTTATGTCAAAGTTCCTCCACTGCTTCTGCCTCCTCAACCTCCTCTCGGTCTTCCACCTGCACCCAAAGCCTGTCTGGTCATGCCACAAGCTTTCTAACTGCGCAGAAGGGATCCTGCACACCTCCTTACTATGCTGGCAGTAGGGCTCAACGTCATCAGGCGGTTTTTACATTGAAATGTCTGGGAAATGTGAGTCACACAGCTGAGGAGTTGTGGTCAGCTCTGGAGAACCAATTTCATGAATGGTTGTCTCCACTGGACCTGAAACCAGGGAAGGCCGTGTGCGACAATGCTGCAAACCTGGGTGCGGCCCTTCGCCGGGGCAATGTCACACACGTGCCTTGTATGGCTCACGTGTTGAACCTGGTTGTCCAGCAATTTTTAGCCCACTATCCCAGACTAGATGGCCTTCTGCAGAGGGCACGGTCGCTGTGTGCTCACTTCCGCCGTTCGCATCCCGCAGCTCAGCGACTTACATCTCTACAGAAGTCGTTGGGCCTGCCACTTCACCGGCTAAAATGCGATGTGCCTACCCGGTGGAATTCAACTCTGCACATGTTGCAGCGACTGTGGCAGCACCGACAAGCCCTGGTGCAATACGTTCTGACGTATAGCCTGGGCCAACGAGATTCAGAGGTGGGGCAAGAGGTGGTGAGAATTAGAAATAATCCTGACTACTGGGTTGCCACACTGTTAGATCCCCGGTACAAAAGTAAATTTGCAGAAATTATTCCTGCCATAGAAAGGGATGCACGCATGCAGGAGTATCAGCAGAGACTGTTGCAGAATCTTACATGTGCTTTTCCACAAAATACCAGTGGTGCACGTAGTGAATCTCACAGTTCCAACTTGCCAACCGTGGGACCGTCAAGTGTTCAGCACTCAAACCGTAACAGAACCACAGTATCTGGTGGTAACATCAATTTTGCGGAATCATTTCACCACTTTTTTAGCCCATCCTTTGCAAGGCCACAGGAGACAAGAAGTCTGACACATAGTCAACGCCTAGAGACGATGGTACAGGAGTATCTCCAAGTAAACATTGAAGCCACGACTGTGTCACTGGACCCTTGCTCTTTTTGGGCTTCCAATCTGGATAAATGGCCGGAGCTAGCCACTTACGCCTTGGAGATCTTGTCATGCCCCGCAGCCAGCGTTCTGTCTGAACGTGTGTTCAGCGCTGCTGGTGGTGTGCTGACAGATAAGCGCACGCGGCTCTCCACTGATAATGTAGACAGACTCACATTCATAAAGATGAACAAATCATGGATCCGAAACGACTTTTCTACCCCTGTGTCATCCTGGGGAGAGTAAAAGCTTGATGATTGTTTAAAATCACCCTACCAACCGTTTTAAGCTTTCAAATTACTAATCATGTTTATCTGTATCTTGACTGGAAAATAATTTGGGCTTTGTAGCAGTGTGCAGCACTGATCCTATTAGGCCATCTATAATAAGCTCCACCAGATTTAAAATTAAAAATAATTTTTAGCTGCATCTAGCCCGGAAAATAATTTTGGGGCTCCGAGATGCGCAAGACACATAAGTGCCTTCTTGCTGCACTACCTGCAGCATGACCCTCATATTGTCAGAATTCGAAGTAATCATGACTACTGGGTTGCCACACTCTTAGGTCCCCCAAACTTTTCGATCAACCTTTTCATTTTAATAAAGACCAAAAAAATGGTCATTTTTGAAATTATAAGCATTAGCAGGTTGTTAGAAACTGAAATCAAACAGTTTTCAACTCAAAACTTTATTCTAGGTGATGTTACATTTTCACATAGGACCCCTTGTTCAAAAGGAGCTTCTGAACTCTCTCGTCCATTGAATTTGTCAGGTTTTGGATGGTTTCTGCTTCAATTGTTTTGCATGAGGACAGAATACCCTCCCAGAGCTGTTGCTTAGATGTGAACTGCCTCCCGCCATCATAGACACTCCTTTAAATGATGCTCCAAAGGTTCTGAATGGGGTAGAGGTCAGGGGAGCATGGGGGTCACACCATAAGTTTGTCCCCTTTTATGCCCATATCAGCCAGAGATGCAGATGTTTTATGTGCAGCATGAGATGGTGCATTATCATGCAGAAAAATGATCTTGCTGTGAAATACACGGTTCTTCTTCTTGAACCATGGCAGGAAGTGCTGTTTGAGAAAATCCACATACATTATGGAGTTCATCTTTAGCGCCTTCAGGGATCCTAAAGGGGCCGACAATCTCTCTCCCCATGATTCCAGCCCAAAACATTACTCCACCTCCTCCTTGTTGGCGCTGTAGCCGTGTTTGCGTGGGGTGCCATCAACCAGCCATCCTCCACTCCATCCATCTGGACCATGAAGCGCTGCACGGCACTCATCCGTGAACAAAACAGTTTTGAAATCAGTCTTCATGTAATGTTTGGCCCACTGGAGCCGTTTCTGCTTGTGTGAAGTGGATAGAGGAGGTCGACAGGATGGCGTATGCACAGCTGCAAACCTCTGAAGGACCCTGCATCTTGTTGTTCGGGGGACGTTGGAGGCACAAGCAGCTTCAAAAACTTGTCTGCTGCTATGACAAGGCTTTTTTGCCGCTGCTCTTTCAACCTGACGTAATTGCCTGTAGGAAAGAGTCCTCAATTTGCCCTTATCAGCACGCACACGTGTGTACTGTGAATCAGCTACATACTTCTTGATTGCCAAGACACTTCATCCTCATCATCGCACAATGTTGATTGTAGTCATGCCTTGACCTAAACACTCCACAATTTGTTGCTTCTCAGCAGCCGACACATCCTTTTTCTTTCCCATTTTGGCAGAAAATGTAGGCTGCTGAATAATGTGAGAGAGCCTTCTTAAGTAGTCTTGCCTTTCATTGGACACACCTGCCAAACTAATTAGCACTGGTGTCTGCAATTGCTTACAGTGATATAAAGAGCCCTGACACACATCACCATCAATGAGTTTAACTGACAAACAAACAAATTCTTCCCTTATCACTCCTAAACACTTTTTGCATAATAATTTGGAACACAGTGTACATGTGCTTTTCCACAAAACACCAGTGGTTCACGTAGTGAATCTTACAGTTCTAACTTGCCAACCGTGGTCTGTATGGAGTTGTTCAATAAAGGGCCCAAAATTAAGATAACATAGATGGGAGAGGTCTCTATGAATAGGAATTCCTAAGTATTTGATACCCTGTGAGGGCCAGGCAAAGGGAAAGATGGACTGGATGGAATCCTATATGGATTTGGGGAGGGAGACATCGAGGGCCTCAGACTTCGCTGCATTGATTTTAAAATTTGACCATGTAACAAAGTGATCTATTTCAGCCATAACAGCATGGATGGATATATGTGATTGAGTGATATATACTAGGACATCATCAGCAAATAGAGAGCACTTGTACTCGGTGCCTCCCACCTCAATCCACCTAATATTGGGGTTATGGCGAATTGATGAGAGTAGGTGCTCCGTCACTAGGATGTATAAGAGAGGGGACAGAGAACATCCCTGCCTTGTCCCATTGGTGATTGTGAAAGGTGATGAAAATGTTCTGACTAGTGTTGAGCCACCCCCGTAGTGTTCGAGTTCGGTTCGGTTCGTCGAACACCCGTGTGTTCGCCGAACTGTTCGTCGAACTGTTCGTCGAACTGTTCGTCGAACACCTTCGAACACCGTTAAAACCAATGGCAGGCAAACAAAAACACATAGAAACACATAGAAAACACCTTCAAAGGTGTCCAAAAGCTGACAAACTGCTCAGAAGACATAACTAACACATGGAAAAGTGACAAGTACATATAGTCATGCGAAAATAAAAGAGGTGGAGGAGTAAAAGGAGGGGGAGACACAGATATAGGCATGTCATGCCCTTCTAAAATCCAAAAAGTGAGAAGCCGACACGGCCAGTCCGCTCCTGCCCGTGCCACCTCCGTGTCGCCGGGTTTGTGCCAGAGCCGCGGTGAACCCTGACGGCCAGCCCCCCTCTCCCAATACTGGTGCCTGTCCGCTGGTGGGTCGAGCGAGCCCCCTGTGGTGGAGGCAGCTCTAAGCTTTTTAATTTAAATTGTCTCTCTAATTTGAATGAATACACTTTAAATCCATTTACAAGGATCTATTGGAGGGCAAGTCTCATGCCAGCAGCCGCGGTAATTCCAGCTCCAGTAGCGTCCACTAAAGCTGCTGCAGTTAAAAAGCTTTTATAAGGATCGAGCTCGGCTGTCCACCGCAAGGCATCCTACTGCCAGTCCCAGCCCCTATGCCTTGGGGTGCCTCCTGATGCTCTTCACTAAGTATCCCATGGTCCCGAAGCATTTCCTTTGAAAAAATTAAGTGTCTAAACTACAGGTGGTGCAGCTTGCTTAACAGCCGGGATAATCCGCTGACTAGCAGACACTGCTACTAGGCACAAAGTATTTCCTGGGCTAGATGCAGTTAAAAATTTGTAATTAGATACTCTCGTTGGATGCTGAGAAAGCATTCCATAGAGTCTCCTGGCACGCCATATATGATTCTCTTAAAAAGCTTGGGGTAGGGGTCTAGGGGACCCTTTTATAGCCAAAATCACGGCCCTGTATCGCAATACGTCACCTAGGCTGAAGATAAATGGAACTGTAGCACCCTGAGGGCTCGGTTGCTACAGACGTATTGCACCTCACCCAGAGGTGTGATATCTCACTCTCAGGTAAGGATGGAGTGTGGATCAGGACCCGACACCTGCATGCATTACACCACATTGCCGTGGGGCAGGGCGACCAATATGCCCCTGAGATGGGCACGACAGTCCCTGTCCCTGGCTGGAGTGGGGGGAGGGAACACTGAGGAAGGGGAACCCTGTAGTGCAGGAGCAGGGAGGAAGCAGTTCCTGGGTGCATTGAGAAGGGAGTATAAAAGGTGGGCACCATCTTAGTTCAGTGCAGAGAAGTCTGAGCAGAAGTGGCAGGGAGCAGGGGCTCTGCATGAGCTCTGCTCCGGAGGCGGGCCTAGTAACAGAGGCCCAGGCCTGGAAGAGGGAGAAGGAAGGAAGAGGAGCGGAGAAGGCTCCAGGAACGAGGAATGAAGGGATCGCAGGGGTGCGGACGGGCGAGTCGCCACCGCACGCCCGAATCCACCTGCGTGGAGGGGTCAGGCCAAAGGGGGAGACCGGTCCCCGAACTAGTGGAGGCAGGAAACGACCCTCAGCTAGAAACCGGAGGCTCTGACATTTTATGTGGCGCAGCCCCTCGCTACACCCGCTAGGAAGGCACCACATAGGGTCAGGGAAACTGGCGCCAAGTTTACCAAGAGGAGGCCCGAGGCAGCCGGACAGAAGTGTTGGTAAGAAAGGCCAGACAAAGGACACACAAAGGGGGTCCTGTGAAGTGCTCCAAAGTTATCTGGGAGTTGTCTGAGCCCCTCACCTGGTGAGCACAGTACGACGTGGGCAGCCGTTACCTGCAGACGTGGTCTGGATAATAAGAACTGTGAGTAAAGGCCCTGAACTGCATCACTGACTCCGTGTCGTTACTGCTGCTGCCCTGCACCATCACCCCCATCCTCCGCATACACTGCCCTGAGGCTATACTCCTCCCGTGGGGAGTTATGCTACGCGCTGCTGCACCCACAACACCAGCCTCAGTGGTCTGCCCTGTAGCGGCGGTTCACTCTGACCGCAATCCACGGGTGGCGTAGTCGGACATTTAAACATGAAAACCACATAAATAGTTCCGCCACTGGTTTGACCGCCCTGAGCCACGGAACTGGGTCGCCGCCACGAAGACTACAACCACCAGCATCCACCAAAAAGGGTCCGGCTCCGGGTGTCCCAAGGCCCAGGGGGTGCGTCAGAACATTTTCATCACCTTTCACAATCACCAATGGGACAAGGCAGTGATGTCCTCTGTCCCCTCTCTTATACATCCTAGTGACGGAGCACCTGCTCTCATCAATTCGCCATAACCCCAATATTAGGTGGATTGAGGTGGGAGGCACCGAGTACAAGTGCTCTCTATTTGCTGATGATGTCCTAGTATATATCACTCAATCACATATATCCATCCATGCTGTTATGGCTGAAATAGATCACTTTGTTACATGGTAAAATTTTAAAATCAATGCAGCGAAGTCTGAGGCCCTCGATGTCTCCCTCCCCAAATCCATATAGGATTCCATCCAGTCCAACTTTCCCTTTGCCTGGCCCTCACAGGGTATCAAATACTTAGGAATTCCTATTCATAGAGACCTCTCCCATCTATGTTATCTTAATTTTGGGCCCTTTATTGAACAACTCCATACAGACCACGGTTGGCAAGTTAGAACTGTAAGATTCACTACGTGAACCACTGGTGTTTTGTGGAAAAGCACATGTACACTGCGTTCCAAATTATTATACAAAAAGTGTTTAGGAGTGATAAGGGAAGAATCTGTTTGTTTGTCAGTTAAACTCATTGATGGTGATGTGTGTCAGGGCTCTTTATATCACTGTAAGCAATTGCAGACACCTGTGCTAATTAGTTTGGCAGGTGTGTCCAATGAAAGGCAAGACTACTTAAGAAGGCTCTCTCACATTATTAAGCAGCCTACATTTTCTGCCAAAATGGGAAAGAAAAAGGATGTGTCGGCTGCTGAGAAGCAACAAATTGTGGAGTGTTTAGGTCAAGGCATGACTACAATCAACATTGTGCGATGATCAGGATGAAGTGTCTTGGCAATCAAGAAGTATGTAGCTGATTCACAGTACACACGTGTGCGTGCTGATAAGGGCAAATTGAGGACTCTTTCCTACAGGCAATTACGTCAGGTTGAAAGAGCAGCGGCAAAAAAGCCTTGTCATAGCAGCAGACAAGTTTTTGAAGCTGCTTGTGCCTCCAACGTCCCCCGAACAACAAGATGCAGGGTCCTTCAGAGGTTTGCAGCTGTGCATGCGCCATCCTGTCGACCTCCTCTATCCACTTCACACAAGCAGAAACGGCTCCAGTGGGCCAAACATTACATGAAGACTGATTTCAAAACTGTTTTGTTCACGGATGAGTGCCGTGCAGCGCTTCATGGTCCAGATGGATGGAGTGGAGGATGGCTGGTTGATGGACACCCCACGCAAACACGGCTACAGCGCCAACAAGGAGGAGGTGGAGTAATGTTTTGGGCTGGAATCATGGGGAGAGAGATTGTCGGCCCCTTTAGGATCCCTGAAGGCGCTAAAGATGAACTCCATAATGTATGTGGATTTTCTCAAACAGCACTTCCTGCCATGGTTCAAGAAGAAGAACCGTGTATTTCACAGCAAGATCATTTTTCTGCATGATAATGCACCATCTCATGCTGCACATAAAACATCTGCATCTCTGGCTGATATGGGCATAAAAGGGGACAAACTTATGGTGTGACCCCCATGCTCCCCTGACCTCTACCCCATTCAGAACCTTTGGAGCATCATTAAAAGGAGTGTCTATGATGGCGGGAGGCAGTTCACATCTAAGCAACAGCTCTGGGAGGGTATTCTGTCCTCATGCAAAACAATTGAAGCAGAAACCATCCAAAACCTGACAAATTCAATGGACGAGAGAGTTCAGAAGCTCCTTTCGAACAAGGGGTCCTATGTGAAAATGTAACATCACCTAGAATAAAGTTTTGAGTTGAAAACTGTTTGATTTCAGTTTCTAACAACCTGCTAATGCTTATAATTTCAAAAATGACCATTTTTTTGGTCTTTATTAAAATGAAAAGGTTGATCGAAAAGTTTGGGGGATCTAAGAGTGTGGCAACCCAGTAGTCATGATTACTTCGAATTCTGACAATATGAGGGTCATGCTGCAGGTAGTGCAGCAAGAAGGCACTTATGTGCCTTGCGCATCTCGGAGCCCCAAAATTATTTTCCGGGCTAGATGCAGCTAAAAATTATTTTTAATTTTAAATCTGGTGAAGCTTTAGTATAGATGGCCTAATAGGATCAGTGCTGCACACTGCTACAAAGCCCAAATTATTTTCCAGTCAAGATACAGATAAACATGATTAGTAATTTGAAAGCTTAAAACGGTTGGTAGGGTGATTTTAACCAATCATCAAGCTTTTACTCTCCCCAGGATGACACAGGGGTAGAAAAGTCGTTTCGGATCCATGATTTGTTCATCTTTATGAACGTGAGTCTGTCTACATTATCAGTGGAGAGCCGCGTGCGCTTATCTGTCAGTACACCACCAGCAGCGCTGAACACACGTTCAGACAGAACGCTGGCTGCGGGGCATGACAAGATCTCCAAGGCGTAAGTGGCTAGCTCCGGCCATTTATCCAGATTGGAAGCCCAAAAAGAGCAAGGGTCCAGTGACACAGTCGTGGCTTCAATGTTTACTTGGAGATACTCCTGTACCATCGTCTCTAGGCGTTGACTATGTGTCAGACTTCTTGTCTCCTGTGGCCTTGCAAAGGATGGGCTAAAAAAGTGGTGAAATGATTCCGCAAAATTGATGTTACCAGCAGATACTGTGGTTCTGTTACGGTTTGAGTGCTGAACACTTGACGGTCCCACGGTTGGCAAGTTGGAACTGTGAGATTCACTACGTGCACCACTGGTATTTTGTGGAAAAGCACATGTAAGATTCTGCAACAGTCTCTGCTGATACTCCTGCATGCGTGCATCCCTTTCTATGGCAGGAATAATTTCTGCAAATTTACTTTTGTACCGAGGATCTAACAGTGTGGCAACCCAGTAGTCAGGATTATTTCTAATTCTCACAATTCGAGGGTCATGTTGCAGGTAGTGCAGCAAGAAGGCACTCATGTGTGTTGCGCATCCAGGAGCACCAAGTCCCTGTTGTGTTGGTGGCGAGGTAACAATCATGCTTCCTTCCTCTGTCCTCTCCCCCCAACCTCGCACAACAGAAATGTGATCAAGGTCTCCCTCATCTGATGAGTCTTCCATCAGTTCGTCCTCCACTTCTTCCTGGGCTCCTGCACCTTCCTCACTAGATTGGCTGCTACCATGCGCCCTGGTAAAACCATCTCCCCCACCCTCACATGCCTGCCGCCTTGGTGCTGCCTACCGTCTGGACCTTGCAGATGTTAGCCCTTCCGCATACAACTCCTCCTCCTCTACTTCCTCCACCTCCTCTTGTGCCACCACCTGACTCCGAATTCTGTTTAACATGTGCTCCAGCATGTAAATCACCGGAATAGTCATGCTGATAATGGCATCGTCAGCACTAAACATCTTCGTCGCCATTTCAAAACTGTGCAGAAGGGTGCATAGGTCCCTGATCTGAGACCACTCCTCCAGCGTGATTTGCCCCACCTCTGAATCTCGTTGGCCCAGGCTATACGTCAGAACGTATTGCACCAGGGCTTGTCGGTGCTGCCACAGTCGCTGCAACATGTGCAGAGTTGAATTCCACCGGGTAGGCACATCGCATTTTAGCCGGTGAAGTGGCAGGCCCAACGACTTCTGTAGAGATGTAAGTCGCTGAGCTGCGGGATGCGAACGGCGGAAGTGAGCACACAGCGACCGTGCCCTCTGCAGAAGGCCATCTAGTCTGGGATAGTGGGCTAAAAATTGCTGGACAACCAGGTTCAACACGTGAGCCATACAAGGCACGTGTGTGACATTGCCCCGGCGAAGGGCCGCACCCAGGTTTGCAGCATTGTCGCACACGGCCTTCCCTGGTTTCAGGTCCAGTGGAGACAACCATTCATGAAATTGGTTCTCCAGAGCTGACCACAACTCCTCAGCTGTGTGACTCACATTTCCCAGACATTTCAATGTAAAAACCGCCTGATGACGTTGAGCCCTACTGCCAGCATAGTAAGGAGGTGTGCAGGATCCCTTCTGCGCAGTTAGAAAGCTTGTGGCATGACCAGACAGGCTTTGGGTGCAGGTGGAAGACCGAGAGGAGGTTGAGGAGGCAGAAGCAGTGGAGGAACTTTGACATAAAGAGGATTGACGCACAACTCGTGGGGACGGCAAGACTTGGACAGCAGCCCCTTGTCCTGCTGTCACCATAGTTACCCAGTGCCCAGTCAGCGACATGTAACGCCCCTGTCCATGCCTACTCGTCCAAGTGTCTGTGGTGAAATGCACCCTGTCACACACAGAGTTTCTCAAAGAAGCGGTGATGTTGTGTGCGACATGCTGGTGGAGCGCAGGCACACCTTTCTTTGAGAAGTAGTGCCGACTGGGCATCTGGTACTGGGGCACTGCGACGGACATAAGGTCTCGAAAATCCTCTGTGTCCACCAGGCGGAAAGGCAGCATTTCTGTAGCCAAGAGCTTGCAGATGGTGAAATTCAACCTCTTAGCTTTCTCATGGCTAGGAGGAAATGGTCTTTTACTTGTCCACATCTGAGGGACCGAGGGCTGGCTATTGTGCTTAGACGGGGTTGATAAGGGTGTCCCCGGCAAACTGCCGGTCTGTGAGGAAGATGCAGGCGGACATGTTAGGTTGCCTTGATCCACAGGTGGTGCTATCGATGTCGGACAGCGCTCAACACCAGCTGGTGTTACCACCTCCAAAGAAAATGATGACCTGCCAATCACGCTGGCTGTTGCGGGTAAAGAGGTGGCAGGTCTGCGCCCCAAAACAGGTGTGACTGCTGTCCCCCCAGTCACAGAGGATGAAGAGGCCGCGGATGCACAAGATATGGCAGACGGTGATTGGCCCGGCCGGCTAGGCCGCATTGTAGCACACTGAGCTTCCCACTGCAACTTATGCTTCATGTCCATGTGCCGGTTCATGCATGAAGTACTCAAACTATGTATTTTTTGGCCTCTACTTAGCTTTTGCTGACAAATGTTACAGATAACACGAGTTGGGTCATCTTTATCGATCTGAAAAAATGCCCAGGCTATGCAAGGCTTAGCACCCATGCGACCTGAAGAGCCACCACGACTTGTGGTGAGAGGCAGAGTTGTGTTTGAGGATGCAGTTGTTGACGTGCTTCCAGTACTACGTCTCTGTCCAGGAAGGCGCAACCTGACCTCGTCGTCACTAGCATCTTCCTCCACCTCCTCTGCTGACCTCATCTCTTGGCTGACTGTGGGTTGACAGTAAGTGGGATCTCCGACCTCATCATCATCACCCTGTGCGTTATCACACCCGTCGTCCTCAGAGCCAACCTGTTCCTGCCCTGACAAAAAACTAAAGTTGTCGCTCCAATCAGGTATTTGAGTCTTATCATCGTCTTCCTCATTGTCTCCACCAACAGGAGTTACAGTTTGGGAATGAGGGTCTACATTATGGTCAGAACCTTCTGCGTCTGGTCCTGGATCCGACTCATAAAGATTCTGGGCATCAGTGCAGATCATTTCCTCGTCTGGATTCACAGAAGCGCTGGAGTCGACCTCTGATTCCCAGGCTATAGTATGAGTAAACAGCTCTGCAGACTCAACCATCTGTTCTACCTCATACTCAGACGGGCAGCTGGAGATTTGGGAGCTGTGAGGAAGCAAGTGCGATTTGGGTGACACCTTTGAGGACTGGAGTATTTGTGATGTTGAAGTTGATGTGGAGGAGAGCCCACTTAAAGGAGCACTTGATATCCGTTGAAGCACCTGCTGTTTTTGTGCCTCATCTGGAATTTGTAGCGATTGGCGTGGCCGTAAGAAAGGGATCTTATCACATTGTCCGCTAAAAGAAGTAGACATTTTAGTTTGGCTGGAAGATGGTCTTTCTTCTGCAGATGTTACTGTTGCTTTAACACCTACCCCACGGACACAACCTTTTTTCCCCTTCCCAACACGCCTATTCCCCTTTCCACCAGCAGCAGGCCTTTTTCCACTCATTTTGGTGGTTAACTAATTCACAACTCTGGAGTTGTTTGCACAAAAAAACAATGGATGGTAACCGAGCAGAGCTGAGTGGCCAAACTGTGGTATTAGGCCAAAACTATTGGCTGGGTTAGATGCAGAAAAAAATTATTTTGAATTTGCAACCTGATGGAGGTCAGTATAGATGGACTAATACAAATAGTCCCACACACTGCTAGAAGCCCAAATATTTTTTCAGAGGTACTGTAGATGCAGATAAAAATTATTTTTAATTTGCAACCTGATGGAGGTCAGTATAGATGGACTAATAGACCAAGTCCCACACACTGCTAGAAGCCCAAATATTTTTTCAGAGCTAGATGCAGAAAAAAAATATTTTTAATTTGCAACCTGATGGAGGTCAGTATAGATGGACTAATAGACCAAGTCCCACACACCGCTTGAAGCCCAACTATTTTTTCAGAGCTAGATGCAGAAAAAAATTATATTCAATTTGCAACCTGCTGGAGGTCAGTATAGAAGGACTAATAGAACAAGTCCCACACACTGCTAGAAGCCCAAATATTTTTTCAGAGCTAAATGAAGAAAAAAATTATTTTTAATTTGCAACCTGATGGAGGTCAGTATAGATGGACTAATAGACCAAGTCCCACACACTGCTAGAAGCCCAAATATTTTTTCAGAGCTAGATGCAGAAAAAAATTATTTTTAATTTGCAACCTGATAGAGGTCAGTATAGATGGACTAATAGACCAAGTCCCACACACTGCTAGAAGCCCAAATATTTTTTCAGAGCTAGATGCAGAAAAAAAATATTTTTAATTTGCAACCTGATGGAGGTCAGTATAGATGGACTAATAGACCAAGTCCCACACACTGCTAGAAGCCCAAATATTTTTTCAGAGCTAGATGCAGAAAAAAATTATTTTTAATTTGCAACCTGATGGAGGTCAGTATAGATGGACTAATAGACCAAGTCCCACACACCGCTAGAAGCCCAACTATTTTTTCAGAGCTAGATGCAGAAAAAAATTATATTCAATTTGCAACCTGCTGGAGGTCAGTATAGAAGGACTAATAGAACAAGTCCCACACACTGCTAGAAGCCCAAATATTTTTTCAGAGCTAAATGAAGAAAAAAATTATTTTTAATTTGCAACCTGATGGAGGTCAGTATAGATGGACTAATAGACCAAGTCCCACACACTGCTAGAAGCCCAAATATTTTTTCAGAGCTAGATGCAGAAAAAAATTATATTCAGTTTGCAACCTGATGGAGGTCAGTATAGATGGACTAATAGAATGATGCTATGCCCAAAAGATTTTACTTCACTAGGTGCAGTAAAAAAATTGGTATTCTATACACAGGTGGTATATCTTGCAACACAGATAGGCTACTCCACTGACTAACACACTCTGCAATAGGCCAAAAAGGATTAGCTTTGCTAGATTCAGCCAAATGCTGTGAAAAAAACTTGCACAGCACTGGCACAGACCTGCCTGGCAAAAACTGATAGGAACTCATGTAACCTAGTCCTGAAAAGGACTCCAATTACAATTAGTCTTTACTCCCACAACCTATCTATTTAAGAGCACAGACCTCCCTGATAAAAGTCGTAGGAAATGCTGTAACCTAGTCCTTAAAAGGACTGCAATCACAACTATTCCCTACTCCCAAGCTATCTGTATATTTGTGCGAAAATTGGCTTGAAATTAACAAGGTATAGCGCATACAGCAACAGCGGTGCCGTCTAACACGCAGCTGCAGCAGTGAGAAAATGGTGGCGACGGGGAAAATGGCTTGGTCTTATAGGGCAAGGACATGTGACATACACTGCCAATGACACATGCCCTTGCTTGTGTGAAAAAAAGCACTTCGCTCCGTGTGTGCGCTGCTGATAGGCTGACAGATTGCACCTCCCCACTGCAAATGCGGGAAAGAGAAAAAAAAATGGAGATCTTCATTGTTCCTGCAGAGATCCATCCCCTGCCCCTCCCCCCACCCCGCTGTACACTCAAACTGCGTATTAACATTAATTTTCATCATTACTGAGAAAAAATCCAGTTATGATTTTGGTGCACGAACAGTTATCGAACATAACCTCGAACAGCCGAATTTTTCTCAAATTGTTCGTGTTCGCCGAACGGCTCGAACACCGCCCAAAACAGCTCGAATTTGAGATTGGCGAACAGTTCGAGTAGAACAACGCTCATCTCTAGTTCTGACGCGCCCCCTGGGCCTTGGGACACCCGGAGCTGGACCCTTTTTGGTTGATGCTGGTGGTTGTAGTCTCCGTGGCGGCAACCCGGTTCCGTGGCTCAGGGCGGTCAAACCAGTGGCGGAACTATTTATGTGGTTTTGATGTTTAAATGTCCGACTACGCCACCCGTGGATTGCGGTCAGAGTGAACCGCCGCTCCAGGGCAGACCGCTGAGGCTGGTGTTGTGGGTGCAGCAGAGCGTAGCATAACTCCCCACGGGAGGAGTATAGCCTCAGGGCAGTGTATGCGGAGGATGGGGGTGATGGTGCAGGGCAGCAGCAGTAATGACACGGAGTCAGTGATGCAGTCCAGGGCCTTTACTCACAGTTCTTATTATCCAGACCACGTCTGCAGGTAACGGCTGCCCACGTCGTACTGTGCTCACCAGGTGAGGGGCTCAGACAACTCCCAGATAACTTTGGAGTGCTTCACAGGACCCCCTTTGTGTGTCCTTTGTCTGGCCTTTCTTACCAACCCTTCTGTCCGGCTGCCTCGGGCCTCCTCTTGGTAAACTTGGCGCCAGTTTCCCTGACCCTATGTGGTGCCTTACTAGCGGGTGTAGCGAGGGGCTGCGCCACATAAAATGTCACAGCCTCCTGTTTCTAGCTGAGGGTCGTTTCCTGCCTCCACTAGTTTCGGGGACCGGTCTCCCCCTTTGGCCTGACCCCTCCACGCAGGTGGATTCTGGCGTGCGGTGGCGACTCGCCCGTCCGCACCCCTGAGATCCCTTCGTTCCTCGTTCCTGGAGCCTTCTCCGCTCCTCTTCCTTCCTTCTCCCTCTTCCAGGCCTGGGCCTCTGTTACTAGGCCCGCCTCCGGAGCAGAGCTCATGCAAAGCCCCTGCTCCCTGCCACTTCTGCTCAGACTTCTCTGCACTGAACTAAGATGGTGCCCACCTTTTATACTCCCTTCTCAATGCACCCAGGAACTGCTTCCTCCCTGCTCCTGCACTACAGGGTTCCCCTTCCTCAGTGTTCCCTCCCCCCACTCCAGCCAGGGACAGGGACTGTCGTGCCCATCTCAGGGGCATATTGGTCGCCCTGCCCCACGGCAATGTGGTGTAATGCATGCAGGTGTCGGGTCCTGATCCACACTACATCCTTACCTGAGAGTGAGATATCACACCTCTGGGTGAGGTGCAATACCTCTGTAGCAACCGAGCCCTCAGGGTGCTACAGTTCCATTTATCTTCAGCCTAGGTGACGTATTGCGATACAGGGCCGTGATTTTGGCTATAAAAGGGTCCCCTAGACCCCTACCCCAAGCTTTTTAAGAGAATCATATATGGCGTGCCAGGAGACTCTATGGAATGCTTTCTCAGCATCCAACGAGAGTATCTAATTACAAATTTTTAACTGCATCTAGCCCAGGAAATACTTTGTGCCTAGTAGCAGGGTCTGCTAGTCAGCGGATTATCCCGGCTGTTAAGCAAGCTACACCACCTATAGTTTGGACACTTCATTTTTTCAAAGGAAATGCTTCAGGACCACGGGATACTCAGTGAAGAGCATCAGGAGGCACCCCAAGGCATAGGGGCTGGGACTGGCAGTAGGATGCCTTGCGGTGGACAGCCGAGCTCGATCCTTATAAAAGCTTTTTAACTGCAGCAGCTTTAGTGGACGCTACTGGAGCTGGAATTACGCGGCTGCTGGCATGAGACTTGCCCTCCAATAGATCCTTGTAAATGGATTTAAAGTGTATTCATTCAAATTAGAGAGACAATTTAAATTAAAAAGCTTAGAGCTGCCTCCACCACAGGGGGGCTCGCTCGACCCACCAGCGGACAGGCACCAGTATTGGGAGAGGGGGGCTGGCCATCAGGGTTCACCGCGGCTCTGGCACAAACCCGGCGACACGGAGGTGGCACGGGCAGGAGCGGACTGGCCGTGTCGGCTTCTCACTTTTTGGATTTTAGAAGGGCATGACATGCCTATATCTGTGTCTCCCCCTCCTTTTACTCCTCCACCTCTTTTATTTTCGCATGACTATATGTACTTGTCACTTTTCCATGTGTTAGTTATGTCTTCTGAGCAGTTTGTCAGCTTTTGGACACCTTTGAAGGTGTTTTCTATGTGTTTCTATGTGTTTTTGTTTGCCTGCCATTGGTTTTAACGGTGTTCGAAGGTGTTCGACGAACAGTTCGACGAACAGTTCGGCGAACACACGGGTGTTCGACGAACCGAACCGAACTCGAACACTACGGGGGTGGCTCAACACTAGTCATAACTAGTGTTGAGCGAGCACTAAAATGCTCGGGTGCTCGAAGCTCGGGCCGAGCTCACTGTGATACTCGGGTGCTCGACCCGAGCAACGAGCCCAATGTTAGTCTATGGGAGACTCGAGCATTTTTGCGGCGGCTCCCCCGGCAGTCTTTTAAAAGCCTAACAAGTGCCCAAAACAATAGTGACAGTGCTCAAATGACATGGGGACAGCATGGGGATCGCCCCAGGAAGCATTTCTGACCCCCAGGTCACTGCTGTCAACAACGTGGTCAGAGGTATTAAGCCACTTTTACAGGCTCAAAATAAAACGTTCAAAAAGGAAAGTGAAAGTGCTTTCCTGTGAAATATGTTAAGGATAGTGTTGAGCGATACCTTCCGATATCAGGAAATATCGTATTGGATTGGATCGGACCGATACCCAAAAAGTATCGGATATCGCCGATTCCGATACAGGAAACCAATGCAAGTCAATGGGACACAAATATCGGAATGAAAATAAACCCTTTCTTTCCTTGTAGGTTAATTCTACATGAAGTAAAACAACTAAGAATAACGTAGACTGTATTACGCGAAAAGCCGGCAATTCATCAGCGGCATACACCGGTACCCGACAATTTACAACAGAAAGAATAGAGCTTCACACATAGATTAGATAGATAGAAACATGTCAGTCACATATATATGAAGTACAGTGACAGTGTTGCTTACTGTACTTGTCATTTAGTGTAAAGGATTTATAAAAAAATAATTGTGTTTTCATGCACGGTCTCTTTAAAAAGCCGGCCGGCAATTCAGCAGCGGCATACACCGGTACCCGACAATTTACAACAGAAAGAATAGAGCTTCACACATAGATTAGATAGATAGAAACATGTCAGTCACATATATATGAAGTACAGTGACAGTGTCACTTACTGTACTTGTCATTTAGTGTAAAGGATTTATTTAAAAAAATAATTGTGTTTTCATGCACTGTCTCTTTAAAAAAGCCGGCCGGCAATTCAGCTGCGGTACCCAACAATTTATAACAGACAGAATAGAGCTTCACACATAGATTAGATAGATAGAAACATGTCAGTCACATATATATGAAGTACAGTGACAGTGTTGTTTACTGTATTTGTCATTTAGTGTAAAGGATTTATTTAAAAATATAATAGTGTTTTCATGCACCGTCTCTTTAAAAAAGCCGGCCGGCAATTCAGCAGCGGTACCCGACAATTTAGAATAGAAGGAATATAGAATCACACATAGATTATATAGATAGAAACATGTCAGTCACATATATATGAAGTACAGTGACAGTGTTGATTACTGTACTTGTCATTTAGTGTTAAAATAAAGGATTTATTTAAAAAAAAATTGGCGTGGGGTTCCCCGTAATTTTAGGCTCTAGCGGAGGTTAAACAGACGGCTGGGGCAGATGTTTGAAGCCTGGGAAGTGGGTAATACCCACGGAGCTTACCAGACTACTAATATGAGCCCCCAGCTGAATACCTAGCCTTTACTAGCTATTAAAATGGGGGACCCCCCCAAAAAAATGATGTGGGGTACCCCCTATTTAATAGCTAGCAAAGGCTAGGCAGACAGCTGGGGGCTGATATTAATAGCCCAGGAAGGGTGCCATGAATATTGGCCCCCTCCCAGGCTAGAAACACCAGCCGTCAGCCGCCCCAGAAATGGCGCATCCATAGGATGCGCCAACTCTGGCACTTAGCCTCGCTCTTCCACGCTGCCCTGGTGCGGTGGCAGGGGGTAATAGGCTTGGGGTTCATGTCAGCGCCAGATGCTATGAAGCCCAGGTTAGTAATGATGGGCGTCTATAAGACACCCCCATTACTAACCTACAAAGTGTTAAAAAGAAAAAACACACTACACCCAGAAAAAAATAATTTATTTGAAATAAAACACACAATTTTATTTAATTCTTAGTTTACTAAAAAAAAATGGTTACCTGTCCACGTTCCTGTGCTGATCTCCCATGCACAGCTGTCACATCTGGAGATGGTGACAGCTGTGCATGGCTGCTGTAAGCTCACACTGCCGGGAACACGTCCGCTCCCGGCAGCGGGAGCCACTGACTGAGGTCACCGGAGTGCATTCAGTCAGCGCAGCTCCGGAGACCTCCTTTACGGCACTGCTGTACCGTGGAAATTTCTCACGATACAGCAGGGCCGTAAAGGAGCTAACCGGAGCAGCGCTGCCTGAACTCCGGCGAACCCTTACGGCCCCATCATTCTAGCGGCGGCAGCGGTTCACAGCGGTCACATTCTATGTGGCTGCTCTAAACTGGAGATCATCGTGGGACACTCGTGGACTACTATGGAGGGGTAAGGATAAGGTTGTGGTTTATTATTTTATATTTTATTACAGGAGATCGATGGCTTCGGGGAATTAGGTGTCTAGGTGAGTATAGGTGTAGTTTTTTATTTTTTACTTTATTTTAGGCGGCGATCGGCGGGGACAGGTAATGTATGAACTAATTTATTGTAGGTAACCACTGGCCACCAATGACATGTATTTAAAATTTATTGGGGACACAGTAGGGCAATTTATATAGCAGGATCAGGCTGATGGGAACTACTGCTCCCATCGAGCTGATCCTGCTGGCACGAGTGGACCGGGGACAGACATAGGCCGATGGGAGTAGTAGTGTCACATCGGCCTATGTCTGCCTGCACGCACACACCCGCACACATCCCGCACACATCGCACAGACACCGCACACACTCGCAGACATCGCACAGACACCGCACACACTTGCAGACATCGCACACACCCGCGCACACATCGCACAGACACCGCACACACCCGCAGACACACGCACAGACACCCACACACACCAATCATGACGGGCTGATCGTCTGGGAGGTGACGCTGTGCGGCCAGCCAATCACTGTAATGCCCACAAACAACATGGCTGCGGCATTACAGTGACTGGCTGGCAATCCCTGCATGTTCATTGGCTCTGTAAAGAGCACCAAACATGCAGGGCGGAGACCCGAGCTCCCGCCCGAGTAACCCGGAAATGCTCGGTGCTCGCCGAACATCCCGAGTAGCGTGATGCTCGGGCGAGTACCGAGCAGTGTCGAGCATGTTCGCTCAACACTAGTCATAACCTTGTATTACCAAAAATTATTAAATGATGCAACTTTGCATGTAATACCCTTCTTAATTATACCATTGTACCTTATCAATATTTATTCTTCATTAAAATGTGTGAAAAATAAGTATTGATCAAAAGTGATTATGTAATCAGGATCAAAAACACATTTTTCCCCCTTAATGCCCAAAAAATATTATTTTATAAAATAATGTATGTATCAGAGCCAAATTAAAAATAATTATTCTTCTATAAATATTTTGCATAAATTTCATATCAATGTGTAGCATAAATTTGTCTGAAGAGGTGTAACTATTTAGGTAACCATTAAAAACAAATAATATCCTTGAATACTATAAAATTATCATGTGGAAAAATTATTCTAAATGTAAATTTGCTTTATAAACCATTTTTTATGTGTGGTTGCTCTTATCCACTATTAACTAAATCAAGAAATAATAATTACTAAAGAAATATAGAAATATAAATAATATGTAGATAATACTTAATTATGTATCATAATTTTCTCAGAATTAAATATTTTTTTGTACCTTCACATAAAGAAAGGTTTTTTTTTCTAGCATACATGAGGCCTCACATTCAGTTTCACTTAGCAGCTGCACATATTCATCACATTTCACTCTGACTGTCACAGATTCGTTCAACTCAAACATTCCACATATGAAGTTATAGATATATATATATTTAACCCAAAATTTTTGTTTCCTATTTATCAATGCTTTTCACAGTCAATTCCAATTGGAGTAGTAAGTCTAAAAAGTTACTTTTATTCAATATGTCTTAAAATTTTATACACAAGGCACATAACAAATTCTAAAATCTTTGTCCATGTATTAGGACTATTAAATATAGTTTTTGGTGTCTCTTTTATTTGTATTAAGGTCCAAGATTTCTTAAATAGAGTTTTCATATAGAGTCTCTTTTTATTGGATATACAGTACAGACCAAAAGTTTGGACACACCTTCTCATTTAAAGATTTTTCTGTATTTTCTTGACTATGAAAATTGTACATTCACACTGAAGGCATCAAAACTATGAATTAACACATGTGGAATTATATACTTAACAAAAAAGTGTGAAACAACTGAAAATATGTCTTATATTCTAGGTTCTTCAAAGTAGCCACCTTTTGCTTTGATGACTGCTTTGCACACTCTTGGCATTCTCTTGATGAGCTTCAAGAGGTAGTCACCGGAAATGGTCTTCCAACAATCTTGAAGGAGTTCCCAGTGATGCTTAGCACTTGTTGGCCCTTTTGCCTTCACTCTGCGGTCCAGCTCACCCCAAACCATCTCGATTGGGTTCAGGTCTGGTGACTGTGGAGGCCAGGTCATCTGGTGTAGCGCACCATCACTCTCCTTCTTGGTCAAATAGCCCTTACACAGCCTGGAGGTGTGTTTGGGGTCATTGTCCTGTTGAAAAATAAATGATCGTCCAACTAAACGCAAACCGGATGGAATAGCATGCCGCTGCAAGATGCTGTGGTAGCCATGCTGGTTCAGTATGCCCTCAATTTTGAATAAATCCCCAACAGTGTCACCAGCTGTTTTAGTTGCGCTACGTTCGCGCAATATTATTCTATTCTTTATAGTCTATTCTTTATGTATGGACTAGCATAATGGATGGGATCTTTTGAGGAAGTCTTTTATGAATTCATTGTTATTTGTTATAATTCTGTCATGATATATCGTTTATCAGACAGCTCTTCCTGTTTCATATAGTGTTTGGTCCTCATTGATTTAAGATGGAATTTCTATTGTAAAGCGACTATTTAATAATATCAATCTATATCTATATGACAGTATAGATATTATAAAATATATTGCGCGAATGTAGCACAACTAAAACAGCCCCATATGAGGAAAGTGATTTCATAGGACAAATAAGACGAGCCCCCGTAGAGTCACATGACTTACAATACGACACGCCTATACTGCGTCCCAGCCACTACATTGGACAGCAGTAAGATGAGGTAAGTAAGAGGCGGTTTCAAGCCTTGTATAAAAGCATGCTGGTTTAGCCACCATACGCGGCCGGCAACCCTGCCGATAGGTTTATCATATATGCATCATACTATCTTAAACAATCGGAATATATACTGCGAGCCCCTGATGATCATAGCAGTCCCATCTAAAAATGATGAAACGCGTAGGGCTGAGCAAGAGCACAGATAGCATACAGGACCGCTATAATTGAGTTATTAGAATTGATCTACCAGGCTACCTGAAAATAAGGGTCTAAGAATATAGTTATAGGCACTGCACCTGCGAATGAGGGCAGCGCTAAATGAATTAGATAAATCAAGTGTGGATATATCAAATCAAGTGTGAATACAATAAGAATATAGCTATTGGCTGTAACATACCTGGCGGCGTCCTTGCATAGTGGTCCATCTCCCACTGTGCAAGAGCGTGCACTTGATTTCCAGTCCAGACTATCACTTTGGCTTCTTTCCATATGGTCTGCTTTGCTCTGTCTGCATAGGGCGACGCCCGCTGAACTTCCTGTTTCTTGTAGCTGCTGCAGACACACCCCTAATGTGTCCTCAGCCTATTGCTGTCTGTCATCTGGTATTTAAACCAGCTCCTCCTTGGAATCCATGCCTGAGCATCTTGTTCTGTCAGTTGGCGTCTAGTCACTGATATGCCAGGTCCTGTCTATGTTTCCTGCCTTGCGGTATCAGTTCCCGTGTCTGAACTGTGTCCTGTCTGTGTACTCTAGCCAGCTGCCTTTCCTGGAGGCTGTAATTCCAGGCCCGTGTGAACACGCTCCTAGCCTGTTCCTTCCGCCCTCTAGGGGCCGCATACCTAGATCTGTTTTCTGTGTCCTTTCCCAGTGTCTGTTCCTGCCCTAACCATCTTCCAGCCTGTTTCCCATTTCTCTCTACGCCCATATCTTCCGTTTTTCTGCAGAGTCTGAACTCGTACCTAACTCCTGCTCGTTGTCACTGTACTTCCGTTTGTGAGTTTGTGGTCCACTCGCTACTTCACTGCAAGTACCCTGTGGGTATCTGGTTCTGCCTTTCCCTTCCTGTCTGTTCCGTGTGAACAGAGCCCTGTCCCCTCTGCTCTGCCTTGCTCGCCGCTCCGGCGGTTCTTGCCTGCTCTGCCTTGCTCACCGCTCTGGCGGTTCTTGCCTGCTCTGCCTTTGCTCACCGCTCCAGATGGTCACGCTCTGCTCTGCCTTTGCTCACCGCTCCAGGCGGTCTCGCTCTGCTCTGACCCTTTGCTCACTGCTCCGGCAGTCTCGCTCTGCTCTGACCCTTTGCTCAATGCTCCGGCAGTCTCGCTCAGCTCTGACCCTTTGCTCACTGCTCCGGCAGTCTCGCTCTGCTCTGACCCTTTGCTCGCTGCTCCGGCAGTCTCGCTCTGCTCTGACCCTTTGCTCACTGTTCCGGCGGTCTCGCTCTGCTCTGACCCTTTGCTCGCTGCTCCGGCAGTCTCGCTCTGCTCTGACCCATTGCTCGCTGCTCCAGCAGTCTCGCTCTGCTCTGACCCTTTGCTCACTGCTCCGGCAGTCTCGCTCTGCTCTGACCCTTTGCTCGCTGCTCCAGCAGTCTCGCTCTGCTCTGACCCTTTTCTCGCTGCTCCGGCAGTTTCGCTCTGCTCTGACCCTTTGCTCGCTGCTCCGGCAGTCTCGCTCTGCTCTTACCCTTTGCTCGCTGCTCCGGCAGTGTCGCTCTGCTCTGACCCTTTGCTCGCTGCTCCAGCAGTCTCGCTCTGCTCTGACCCTTTGCTCACGGCTCCGGCAGTCTCGCTCTGCTCTGACCCTTTGCTCGCTGCTCCGGCAGTCTCGCTCTGCTCTGACCCTTTGCTCGCTGCTCCGGCAGTCTCGCTCTGCTCTGACCCTTTGCTCACTGCTCCAGGCGGCCTCGTCCTGCTCTACTCTTGTTCACCGCTCCAGGCGGTCTCGTCTTGCTCTGCTCTTGCTCGCCGCTCCGGGCGGCCTCACTCTGCTGTGTTTGTCCATCTGCGGTTCTGTTTCTGAGTCCCAGTCTGTACTGGGTCCTATCCATTCTGTGCTCCAACCTGTCGTACCTGCCAGTACCTCCCTGCCTGCATACCAGTCGTGCTTACCAACATCCACCTGCCTGCATACCGGCCGTACCTGCCAGTACCTCCCTGTTTGCATACCAGTCGTGCTTGCCAGCATCCACCCGTCTGCATACCTGCCGTGTCTGCCTGTACCCACCACTCTGTGTGCCAGCCTAACCTACCTGTTCCTGTATTCCCCGGTGTGGGTCAACAGCCATGTCCGGGGTCTGGCCTGGAGTAGCACCTGGTCCCTCTGCTCGGTCCCTCCTTGGTGCACTGGCGTCGTATGCCGTCGTGCGACCTTGGTCGGATCGGGTGGATACTTAGTTACGCCCCTCCAGGCATTCACTCTCCAGTACGGTCCAGTGGAATCACTTCATATACACGCACACGCCAGTCAGTCTGGGCGTGTGCATTACAGCATGCTCAGGCCATGGTTCCCGTTGAGCCCCACGGCCTTCGCTCTCTGAGGCGTTTTTCAGCGAATACGTGCATCTAGAAGAAATTTATTTATTTTTTTTGCTACCAGCTGAGTTCCAGGCGAATTACGCACCCGTCCAGATGGATCTATCTGCACTCGTTCCTGCGGATCCACCTCGGTACTATGGGTATCCAAGACTGAGTCGTGCATTTGTGGAGCAATGCTTGCTACACTTCAAGTTCTACCCTCTTTATTTTCCCACCGATCGGGTTAAGGTGGGATTCATGATGTCTTACCTAGCGGGTGATGCCTTGAAATGGATCACCCCCCTATGGGACGCACAGGATCCTATCGTCCTGGACCTGCAGGCCTTCCTGGTGGCCTTTCTAATGGTCTTCGATGACCCTAACCCGGAAGCCCCTGCTGAAGCTTCACTTCCCAATATCCCGGAGCAGCCCCGATGGGTAATGTGTGTGGGTAGCGCACTAGTCCTCCTGCCCGAAGAGACTACTGCCCACCCAGAATCCACACAGGATGACTACGCTCTCCGGAATACTTCTCCCAACCTCAAGAGGCAGTCCAGACGTGCTAGGCGTAGAGGCAAGCCGTCACGCCAGGGTCTGTCCTCCCAAAGACCTCCTGACCCCAACCTTGAAGTTCCTGCTGAAGCTTCACTTCCCAGTATCCCGGAGCAGCCCCGATGGGTAATGTGCGTGGGTAGCGCACCAGTTCTCCTGCCCGAAGAGACTGCTGCCCACCCAGAATCCACACAGGAGGACTTCCTGCACCCGGTATCTGATACTTCACCCACTTTAACCGGTGAGCCTGTCCAAGGGTACTCCGAAGCAGTGATTACCTCTGAGTCCGTGCACCTCTACAACCTGGCGGAGGACCCCCTGTTGCCTCCTGAATCCTCCGGGATACCACTTGATGACAAATGGAGAGAGACTTCCCTACACCCGGTACCTGATACCTCGCTCGCTTCGTCCAGTGAGTCCGACCTAGTGTACTCCGAAGCAGAGGTTACCCCCGAGTCTCTACACCCCTCCGACCAGGCGGAGGACCTCCAGTTGTCTCCAGAACCCTTCGGGGTGCTACCTGGTAGCGAATGGACAGAGACTTTCCTATACTCTGTACCTGATACCTCGCCCGCTTCGTCCAGTGAGTCCGACCTAGTGTACTCCGAAGCAGAGGTTACCCCCGAGTCTCTACACCCCTCCAAACAGGCGGAGGACCTCCAGTTGTCTCCAGAACCCTTCGGGGTGCTACCTGGTAGTGAAAGGACAGAGACTTTCCTATACTCGGTACCTGATACCTCGCCCGCTTCGTCCAGTGAGTCCGACCTAGTGTACTCCGAAGCAGAGGTTACCCCTGAGTCTCTGCACTCCTCCGACCCGGCGGAGGACCTCCAGTTGTTTCCTGAATCCTCTGGGGTACCACCAGATAACAAAGGGACAGTGACGTTTCTACACCTTGTACCTGATACCTCGCCCATTTCATCCTGTGAGCTTGACAAGATGTACCCCGAAGCAGAGGTTACCCCCGAGTCTCTGCCCCCCTCCAACCTGGCGGAGGACTTCCAGTTGTCTCCTGTACCCTCTGGGGTGCCACCTGAAAATATGTGGAGAGAGACTTCCTTGTGTGCTGTTCCTGGTACTCCACCCATTTCGTCTGTTGCTGAGGATGGCTGGATAGGAGGTATCATCCTAGCTACCCAGATGAGACCAGTTTTTTCTGTGGACAGCAGAAGTAATCTCCTTGAAGTGAAGGATTGGCCCTCGAATTCCCTGCGGAAGGTTCTGGCAGGCCTGAAGAAGAGGGGGCATAAGGGGGGGGGGTACTGTAACATACCTGGCGGCACCCTTGCATAGTGGTCCATCTCCCACTGTGCAAGAGCGCGCACTTGATTTCCAGTCCAGACTATCACTTTGGCTTCTTTCCATATGGTCTGCTTTGCTCTGCTCTGTCTGCTTGGGGCAACGCCCACTGAACTTCCTGTTTCTTGTAGCTGCTGCAGACACACCCCTAATGTGTCCTCAGCCTATTACTGTCTGTCATCTGGTATTTAAACCAGCTCCTCCTTGGAATCCATGCCTGAGCATCTTGTTCTGTCAGTTGGCGTCTAGTCACTGATGTGCCAGGTCCTGTCTATGTTTCCTGCCTTGCGTTATCAGTTCCCGTGTCTGAACTGTGTCCTGTCTGTGTACTCTAGCCAGCTGCCTTTCCTGGAGGCTGTAATTCCAGGCCCGTGTGAACACGCTCTTAGCCTGTTCCTTCCGCCCTCTAGGGGCCGCATACCTAGATCTGTTGTATGTGTCCTTTCCCAGTGTCTGTTCCTGCCCTAACCATCTTCCAGCCTGTTTCCCGTTTCTCTCTACGCCCATATCTTCCCTTTTTCTGCAGAGTCTGAACTCGTACCTAACTCCTGCTCGTTGTCACTGTACTTCCGTTTGTGAGTTTGTGGTCCACTCGCTACTTCACTGCAAGTACCCTGTGGGTATCTGGTTCTGCCTTTCCCTTCCTGTCTGTTCCGTGAGAACAGAGCCCTGTCCCCTCTGCTCTGCCTTGCTCGCCGCTCCGGCGGTTCTTGCCTGCTCTGCCTTGCTCACCGCTCCGGCGATTCTTGCCTGCTCTGCCTTTGCTCACCGCTCCAGGCGGTCTCGCTCTGCTCTGACCCTTTGCTCACTGCTCTGGCAGTCTCGCTCTGCTCTGACCCTTTGCTCGCTGCTCCGGCAGTCTCGCTCTGCTCTGACCCTTTGCTCGCTGCTCCGGCAGTCTCGCTCTGCTCTGACCCTTTGCTCACTGTTCTGGCGGTCTCGCTCTGCTCTGACCCTTTGCTCGCTGCTCCGGCAGTCTCGCTCTGCTCTGACCCTTTGCTCACTGCTCCCGGTGGCCTCGTCCTGCTCTACTCTCATTCACCGCTCCAGGCGGTCTCGTCTTGCTCTGCTCTTGCTCCGGGCGGCCTCACTCTGCTGTTTTTGTCCACCGCATCTGCGGTTCTGTTCCTGAGTCCCAGTTTGTACTGGGTCCTATCCATTCTGTGCTCCAACCTGTCGTACCTGCCAGTACCTCCCTGCCTGCATACCAGTTGTGCTTACCAACATCCACCTGCCTGCATACCGGCCGTACCTGCCAGTACATCCCTGTTTGCATACCAGTTGTGCTTGCCAGCATCCACCCGTCTGCATACCTGCCGTGTCTGCCTGTACCCACCAGTCTGTGTGCCAGCCTAACCTGCCTGTTCCTGTATTCCCCGATGTGGGTCAACAGCCGTGTCTGGGGTCTGACCTGGAGTAGCACCTGGTCCCTCTGCTCGGTCCCTCCTTGGTGCACTGGCGTCGTATGCCGTCGTGCGACCTTGGTCGGGTCGGGTGGATACTTAGTTATGCCCCTCCAGGCATTCACTCTCCGGTACGGTCCAGTGGAATCATTACATATACACGCACACGCCAGTCAGTCCGGGCGTGTGCATTACATTGGCACTGCACCTGTGAATGAGGACAGCGCTAAATGAACCAGATACATCAATTTATGTGTGAATACAATAATCAGACCTTAGATTTCCAATGAAACAGTCTGGATAGACAATCAATTTCACACTAAATAGGAGAGTTTCTGCTTATATAAATATATGTTGGATACGACACTCCCTTGAAAAACAATAAACAGACGGAGTCATATATACATCAAATAAAAAGAGACTCTATTTAAGAAATCTTGGACCTTAATTCGAATAAAAGAAACACCAAAAACTATATTTAATAGTCCTAATACTTGGACAAAGATTTTAGAATTTGTTATGTGCCTTGTGTATAAAATTTTAAGACATATTGAATAAAAGTTACTTTTTAGACTTACTACTCCAATTGGAATTAACTGTGAAAAGTTTGCTAATTAATTTGGAGCACATTTATAATATATAATACTGTGAAGTGTCTTTATTTTGAGAGATCTGTAGGACATGGCAGGATTGTTATCAAGAGATATCAATACAGAACAATGGTACACAGATGCTAGAGAGGTATTTTCAGACAAAGAAGTTCCATCTTTTAGTCATACTCAATCAATGAAAGCTGCTTTTATAGCACTTACAACATCATATAAAGACAATATACGTTCCTGGTGGGAAGTCCAAAGCTTGGACAATTATATAAAAAATAACATCATTCCCAAAGGACTCTGTATAGAAATCATACCAGCCCGGAGAGCCTGTACACCAGAATTTTTATCTAAATGGGAAAGGGAAGCCACTGAAAGTTCCATCAGATTCATGAAATTACTTCTGGAACAGGAGAAAAAAAACATTTGAAATCTCTACCCAAACTCTTAAAGAACAAATTGAAAACATAAAAAAATGTAAAAATGATAAAGAATTTGAAAAATTAGAAGCTGCACTCCAACAAACTATAGAGAAGCAACAAAGTTCAATAAAAGAAAGAAAGCATAATCAGTTTACTCGTGACTTAGCGGAGTTCAGAGATAAAACTGCTTATAATTTCAACCATAACCAGAGTAGAGAAAGTCAATCAGAAATATCATCATCAGAAAGAGAGATATCAGAGGGTGAGGCACTAGGGCAATCGTACCAATATCAGAAATCCAACCCCCCACGTTATAGAGGCACATAAAAATCATCTAATCGAGGCAGATACCAGAGAGCAAGAAATAACCAGGGAACAAATAGGGTTTTTTTTAGATCAAGAACACCCAATACGATCAGACTACAAAATTCAAACCAGATATACCAAGAGATAGACGAGAATATGGAGAATCCCAATAATATCATTAACCTATCATCTCACCAACTAACAAAAGAAGAACTCCTACTATCCCATGGCTTATCATTTGTACCAACAACACGATATATTGCTTTTGACTGGATCAAAGATGTAAATCTTTATGCACGTAAATTAAAATGGAAGAAATACTATAAAAATTCTAATAGACAACAATGTACTGCCCTTGATATAGAGGAGGAGGATGCAGATTTATTCAATACATTACTACAACTATCAAAGGAAGGACAAAAAGAGGAAGGAAAAGGTCCCTTCACGAAACCACCCATATAGATCTTTTTGTTGAATTAGCCACACAGAGACTATAAGATTTAGACCAACAAAAACATGAATATGGATTAGAAGGAAAGAATCTGAGCCCAGATACTTTGAAGGCTCTTCAAACATTAACATCAGACAAACAAATTACAATAAAACAGGCCGACAAAGGAGGCAACCTAGTCATCATGGACACCAAAGCCTACAAAAAATGTGTCTCAACATCTTAAAAGATAAATTTTTTTATTGCAGAATCGATCACAATCCAATACATGTACATCAGGAAGAACTGAGAAACATCCTAGCAGAAGCTAGAGTAAGGGGCCTTATAGATAAAAAAAAACATTAATTTTTATTGACAGAACATCCACAAATACCGACATTCTACGGGGTCCCCAAAGTACACAAGGGAATACAAAATCTGAAAGGACGCCCTATAGTATCAGGAATAAGAAGTATAACCCAAAACATCAGTATCTATGTAGAAAAAATCCTAAAAAATGTTGTGATTAGTCTACCTTCTTACGTAAGAGATACAATGGATATTCTAAAAAAGCTTGAAAACCAGGAAATTCCACCAGGGACCCTACTGGCAAGTCTTGATGTAGAACAACTCTATAGTTCAATTCCTCATAACCTAGGATGTAAAGCAGTTGAATCCTTTCTACACACAAGAGGTGTACAATATTATGAACACAACAATTTTGTTATTGAACTACTTAGAATCATCTTGACCAAAAACATCTTCACCTTCGGAGGCCATTTTTACCATCAGCAACTCGGGACTGCCATGGGCAGTACCTGTGCGCCTAGTATTGCAAATCTCTACCTAGGTTGGTGGGAGAATCAAATAGTATTTTCAGAACAGATGGACCAATATACCTCGCCCATACTATTGTGGGCGAGGTATATTGATGAGATCTTCATTTTATGGACAGATACAGATACAAAGTTCAGTGAATTTGTTAATCGTCTCAATCAGAACCAACTAGGCTTGTACTTTACCAGCGAAATCCTGAAACAGAGTCTAAACTTTCTCGATATTTCCATAACAACTACCGAACATGGCCAATTATCTACAACATTATATCGCAAACTGACAGCCACAAATGGGCTACTATCATGGCAAAGCCATCATCCGACTCCTCTACGTAAAGGGATACCAAAAAGCCAATATATATGCTTAAGGAGAAACTGCTCAACGATTAACGAATATATGACAAAGTCAAGGGAGCTACAACAACGATTCCTACAGAAAGGATACCCTAAGAGAATATTGGGTGAAGCACATCGGTATGCCCTCGCAAGAGATAGAAATTCTTTACTGACCCCCAAATTACGAGAACAGCAAAACAACAAAATCCATCTAATAGAAACTTATGATGATCAAAATCTAGGAGTTATGAATATACTCCAAGATCTCTGTGCCATTTTGAGATCAGATAAAGATCTACAAGATGTAATTCCAGAGAAACCCATGGTTACATATAGACGGGGGAAGAATTTAAGAGACCATCTAGTGCGTAGCCACTTTGTGGAGGACAACACAGCCAAAAAGACATGGCTGAACAAGGACATTCTTGGCACTTTCAAATGCGGTGGCTGTAAAGCCTGCAAATACATTTGTAAAAGCAAAAAATTCGTCAGTGCTACAACAAAACAAGAATTCCAAAATCGTGAATTTACCAATTGCAAAACACAAGGAATAATCTATATGGCCACTTGCCAATGTCCGATGAATTACATTGGCAAAACAAAAAGAGAATTCAGAAGACGGACAATAGATAATATAGGCTATATTAGACGAAAAGAAGACACAACTTTGTCAAGACATATGCTTGAGAAACACACCTTGGACCCATTTTCTCTACACTTCATTGTTATCGAAGTGGTGCTTCCTCCTGTAAGAGGAGGTAACTGGGACCAACTGCTTCTTCAAAAAGAAAGTAGATGGATCCACAGGATCAAATCATATAACCCATATGGTGTCAATGAGACATTGTCATTTACGTGTTTCATTGACACAGACTAATAGTTCCACCCCTGATGTAGTCCTTCCATTTTGACAATAATGATACCACTAAACGATTCTCTTCACCAAAATATAAAATTTTATAAAATACCTCCACCCTCTCCAATAGGTCTCTCTAGCCTCAGTGTAACCTATATAACAACCAGAATCCTGACCCTGACCTTCATAACGGATATTGATCCATATAACTATCAAACCAGTGCTGCACTATAAATATAACTAAAGAACGTACATTTGAAAGCTAGCTCATTTGAAAAACAGAACCTGATAATATCAGGATTATGTTCACAGTGACTATCCTGTCGTCCTCAGATTATAAAGTATACACTCAAGGTTTATAGATATAGAGACTATATATATGATATTCTAGTAAATCAAAAACTCAGTTTTTGAGATTTACCAACCTAGATACTAATAAAAATAACAAAGACATTATACAGTCATATAGATATAGTTCGATATTATTAAATAGTCGCTTTACAATAGAAATTCCATCTTAAATCAATGAGGACCAAACACTATATGAAACAGCCTGAAGGTCTGAACTGAAACGTAAGTTGATGTGCACGCAAAATGTAAATGCATGTGTGAACATGCATTTACATTTTGCATGCACATCAACTTACGTTTCAGTTCAGACTTTCAGGTTTTTTCTTTGCAGTCAGTATGCTTTAGTGCATATAAAAGGGTGTGGCCGCCCTTTGTCTGGGCTGAGACGCTCATTTTGCCTCGGTTTTATGCTTACACTAGGGATCAGTCTCTCTGCCCTTGTCCATATGTATGTCACTTGACAAATGGTAAGGTTTTTAATATTAGAGTTAGGACTGTCCCATAAGGGTTGCCGTGAAGTGGCGAGATGGCTTTCACATTATTTTGATCAAAATTATGTTAACTAAATACCCTTTATTATTTATTATTATTTTTGCACTGTGCGATTTATACATCTACTTTCAGTTATTTGGGTATTTTTCTTGTTCTTGTTTTCACTATATGAAACAGGAAGATCTGTTGGATAAACGATATATCATGACAGAATTATAACAAATAACAATGAATTCATAAAAGACTTCCTCAAAAGATCCCATCCATTATGCTAGTTCATACATAAAGAATAGACTATAAAGAATAGAATAATATTGCGCGAACATAGCGCAACTAAAACAGCCCCATATGAGGAAAGTGATTTCATAGGACAAACGAGACGAGCCCCCGTAGAGTCACATGACTTACAATACGACACGCCTATACTGCGTCCCAGCAACTACATTGGACAGCAGTAAGATGAGGTAAGTAAGAGGCGGTATCAAGCCTTGTATAAAAGCATGCTGGTTTAGCCGCCAGACGCGGCCGGCAACCCTGCCGATAGGTTTATCATATATGCATCATACTATCTTAAACAATAGGAATATAGACTGCGAGCCCCTGATGATCATAGCAGTCCCATCTAAAAATGATGAAACGCGTAGGGCTGAGCAAGAGCACAGATAGCGTACAGGACCACTATAATTGAGTTATTAGAATTGATCTACCAGGCTACCTCAATATAAGGGTCTAAGAATATAGCTATAGGCACTGCACCTGCGAATGAGGGCAGCGCTAAATGAATTAGATAAATCAAGTGTGGATATATCAAATCAAGTGTGAATACAATAAGAATATAGCTATTGGCACTGCACCTGTGAATGAGGACAGCGCTAAATGAACCAGATACATCAATTTATGTGTGAATACAATAATCAGACCTTAGATTTCCAATGAAACAGTCTGGATAGACAATCAATTTCACACTAAATAGGAGAGTTTCTGCTTATATAAATATATGTTGGATCCGACACTCCCTTGAAAAACTATAAAAAGACGGAGTCATATATATATCCATTAAAAATAGACTCTATATGAAAACTCTATTTAAGAAATCTTGGATCTTAATACAAATAAAAGAGACACCAAAAACTATATTTAATAGTCCTAATACATGGACAAAGATTTTAGAATTTGTTATGTGCCTCGTGTATAAAATTTTAAGACATATTGAATAAAATTTACTTTTGAGACTTACTACTCCAATTGGAATTGACTGTGAAAATTTTGCTAATTAATTTGGAGCACATTTATAATATATAATACTGTGAAATGCCTATTTATCAATGCATTGTAAACTACTAAAGAAATATAATTAATATTTCTTTGAATATTTCCCCAAGTACATATAATATAATATAAGATTTTCATTAAATTTAGGACGCTTGGAAAAAAGATACTCTAGACTTGCAAAAATAGAAATGTCTTAGATTCTTTTTTTTTCACTGGCTACCAGGTTTTAAGTTACGTCAGCTGAAAATAGAATGAATGGAATTCTATATTATTTGCTCAAAGTTCAAAGGCTGCAGCTGTGCAAAGCAGTCATCAAAGCAAAAGGTGGCTACTTTGAAGAACCTAGAATATAAGACATATTTTCAGTTGTTTCACACTTTTTTGTTAAGTATATAATTCCACATGTGTTAATTCATAGTTTTGATGCCTTAAGTGTGAATGTACAATTTTCATAGTCATGAAAATACAGAAAAATCTTTAAATGAGAAGGTGTGTCCAAACTTTTGGTCTGTACTGTATGAGGTTCTTATTTATTAATTAATTTTTAATTATTACTATAAATATATATTTAAATACAATTATACACAATCTCTACTGTATACAAGTGTGTATATATATATATTGTAAATATATATATATGAACTAGCAGATTATATATATATGAACTAGCAGAAACTATGTAACTACAATTTTACTGTATAAGATTATAAATAACTAATGATACATTGTATAACACTTTGATACAACATATAATTACAGTTTTTTCTTAGCCACTCCCTAAACCAAATCTTATGTCTCTGTCAAAAATCTCAGGAAAAGCTCTGTTTAGAAATGACATTTTTCTATCCTTTAAAAGCTCAGATAACTGACTGTTCTTCAGTCTACATTCCATGATGTCACTGTGAGCTGGTAGTCTCACCTGTCTCTGCCTGTCAATTTCGGCCATTTTCCTTTCTAGGGAGAAGTCACAGTTCTGACTGAGTTTTAACTCTTTCTGTGAAGAAATTGACTTTTGAATCATCTGATATGGCTTATAACATATATGAAATCTTCTGCGTATGTCATAGATTTCATTTCGAGGATGACTCATTGGTTTTTGATATTTTTCCTTTTCTGGTTTTACAAATTTAGCTTGATTTATTTTCTTTTCACGATTTTCATGTTTTCTAACAAAATCAAGCGAATGCGCACATTCAAATAAAGATTCTTTTTGTGACGCAATAACTTGAGATACTGGATTTAAGAATTTGAATTTTTGTACAAAAGTTGTTATCATTTGTTGTAATTTTCCATTTTTGATGAGAGCTTTGTACAACTGTTCAAATATGGACATGAATGTATATGTACATTCTTTCCTAGCAATACTTAAATTTTGCAGATCATCTATGTCGGGGAAATCCTTTGTGGCACAATAAATCAAATATTTTAATCTGTCCGAATCATTTTCCCATTCATTAGGAGAGTCATTTTCACAGGGCATTAAATTTAAACGTCTGGAAAATGTGACTAGAATCCACATTGTAAATAATTGATTCCTCTCCTCATTGGATAAATCAAACTTATCAGAAAAGCTCTCAAATATCTCTGAATTCCTACAGACATGGATTTTGACATCATATTTTGGCATGATTTTGTATAGTTTTAGCAAATTTTTCCTCACTTTAATTTGAAGCTGGGCCTTGGTTGTTTCTAAGTTTTATGCTATTTTTAGTGGCCCTTGCACGTCAGCTCCTCCTACGTCACTCATGTCTCCTCCCAAATCACCTAATATGTCAGTTTGTCGTATGTCAATCATGTCTCCTCCCTTGTCAGCTTTTTGTATGTCCGTCCCTTCGTCAGACCCAAGGTCACCTTCAGTTACAGACATGTGTCTTACTTCTTGCTCAATTTCCACATTACAGTCAGAATCAGTATCACCATTTGACACTACTTCTACACAATTGTCCTGCTTAGACTTCTTTAACACAAGACTATGAAATACAGCTACCAACTGTAGAATATTTTTCAATTTTTCTTTGTCTCTATGAAAAGATACCAACTTAGAATTTAACTGTAAATTCTGCAATTCACATTCGCTATATAAACTAAGCCACAAAACATCTAAGTCATTTTCGTCATTAACTTTGAAGTTAATCTTACTTTGTTTAGCAAAAGAAGAAATTATATCCATATTTTGCTTACCTTCAGATTTCTTAGCTTTGGTGATCAGCACGTCTTATCCTCAGTTCGTCTAAATCTGGTGCCTTGTAGTACTTCTGGTGCCTGTCAATCCATCTGGAGAATAGATCAGTCCTCAATCTGTAGGTTCTTTCTGATTCTTGTGACAAAGTTAGTGGATTTCCTGACACGTGAACAACAGCTGTTCAGCTCGTCTCGTCTCTCCCCCCTTTGTTCAAGAAGGAAATTCACTTGAAAACACGAAAAATCAGGACTGGCTATGGCTCGCCAATGTAAAAAAATACTTATTACTGTATAATTTGCTATCGAGGACTTCTTATCAGATGCGATTGATCAAAGTATCAATATCACAATATTCTTATGAAAAAAATGTATCGATTTATTGTCGGGTTGTCCATTAAAAAGAATGATTGCTGTAATTATATATAATATAGTTAAATGGTTACAGAGTGATTGTCCATTTGTCCATAATTAGCTTAATAGTTGAGATTCACCCATCTTTTCCTGGGATCCTGGATGGTAGACTGCGTCTGTCTGTGTCCAGCGTGTGTCAGGATGACACCATGTGTCCGGGTAAAGAACGTGTCTCCTTGGGCCTACGTCAGCAGCTGTTTTTCAAACAGATACTCGTCCTGTGTCCTGTGGAATGGCAAGAGCCCCCCCTGTCTCTAACATGGGCTTTTATAGGCCGGTCATATAGCACCTGCTCTTCAGCATATGGCAGTGAATTAAAAATACACACACAAATAGCGCATGTCATCTAGAAACCCTAGCACGATGGCTGATGCAATATTATGCAATGTATGGTACAGAATTCAGAATAAAATGAATATCCGTAATTAATATTTAACATCTTATAACCTTTAACTTTAACATGCTTGTCTATAATTTTCTTTCTAATCTCCTGAGACAACTCTTTCCTTTGCTTCCTCTGATCCATGTTGAGTGTGGTACACACGATGTCACCAAACAGCACAGTGAGTATCTGTAGTCCTAAATACAGGCCCACTGACTGATTACAAGATTGTAGACACCTGTGATGCTAATTATTGGACACAACTTGATTTAACATGTGCCTTTTGTCACATTATTTTCAGGGGTACCATCATTTCTGTCCAGGCCTATTTCATGAGTTTCATTTTTTTAAAAATTCTGTGGAAGCAGGGTTGAAAAGCAATGTCTGACTTTCATTTGCTCATTTTCATAGATTTTTAATTTATTTTTACTTTTGTCAGATTCAAGTTATTTCTGTGACCATTGTGGGTTTTTCTTTCATTAAACGAGGGGTACCAACAATTTTGACCTCGTGTGTAGCTCCTGTATATGAGAAATCACAGCCTCAGCCTTCCACTCTCCTGGAACGCACCATGAGGTCACATGACCCGTTTCTAATCTACCTAGCAACTGAATATGTCACTTCCGCCGCGCTCGGATTTTCTGATTGGCCGCGGCTCCTTCACATTCACTCAGTGTATGTATAAAACACTTCCGGGTGCCTCTCCCACCAGGCGCAGCACACTGACAAGCGGTGGATACCGCATCGGTACGCCATAGTATAGGAAGCCTGCTATCTGTCATATGGTATGTTTTGACTTCTGTTTTACTGGGGCTGTCTCCTGGCACGGTGTTTACTCATGTTACTGATCTTTCTTCACAGCCTGACATTTCTCTGATAAGATATCGCTATATCTCCACTACATAGCCTTGCAGGTATGGTCCTCCTCCTCTCAGATCTTTTTCCTTCCCTTTACCCTCCTTCATTAATATGCATTATATCAGAATGTATCTTGTGGTTCTTATTTATTAAGCTCAGGTTTTAGCGCCATATATATATTTTTTTGTCTGATAGGGATTGCATTTCATCCTTTTCTCCCCCTCCCTTTTTTTGCTTCTCTTCCCTTTTTTTGTCTATTATTTTGGCATTGTTTTACACATGTTATATTGATGTATTGTTTCTTTGGTTTCATTTCTATAGAGTGTACTGATGAAGGTTTTTTAACCGAAACGTTTGCTGTATAACACTCTCTGTTTGCTGGCTCATTAAAATTCTTTGAAACTTCATCTCGAGTGCCGGGCTTTTGCTATATATATAGCTGTGTGATAAAGACTGTGCATATAAGCAGAAGTTGAAGCTCAGAAATCTCTGCACCTTTTACAGTGGGGAAAATAAGTATATGATCCACTGCCGATTTTGCAGGTTTTCCCACCTACAAAGAATGCAGAGGTCTGTAATTTTTATCGTAGGTACACTTCAAATATGAGAGACAGAACCTAAAAAAATCCAGAAAATCACATTGTATGATTTTACATACTTATTTCATGCAATAAAATGCAAGTTAATTATTTGATACAATATAAAAACAGAACTTAATATTTGGTACAGAAACCTTTGTTTGCAATCACAGAGGTCAGACGTTTCCTGTAGTTCTTGACCAAGTTTGCACACACTGCAGCAGGAATTTTGGCCCACTCCTCCATACAGATCTTCTCCAGATCTTTCAGGTTTCTGGGCTGTCGCTGGTCAACATTGAGTTACAGCTCCTCCAAAGATTTTCTATTGGGTTCAGGTCTGGACACTGGCTAGGCCACTCCAGGACCATGAAATTCTTCTTATGGAGCCACTCCTTTGTTGCCCTTGCTATGTGTTTCGGGTTATTGTCATGCTGGAAGACCCAGCCACGACCCATCATCAATGCTCTTACTGAGGGAAGCAGATTGTTGGCCAAAATCTCGCAATACATGACCCCATCCATCCTCCCTTCAATACGGTGCAGTCATCCTGTCCCCTTTGCAGAAAAGCACCCCCAAAGTATGATGTTGCTTCATGGTTGGGATAGTATTCTTGGGGTTGTACTCATTCTTCTTCTTTCTCCAAACATGGCGAATCGAGTTGATACCAAAAAGTTCTATTTTGGTCTCATCTGACCACATGACCTTCACCCATGCATCCTCTGGATCATTCAGATGGTCACTGGCGAACTTCAAACGATCCTGGACATGTGCTGTCGTGAGCAGGGGGACCTTGCGTGCCCTGCTGGATTTTAATCCATGACTGCATAGTGTGTTACTAACGGTAATGTTTGAGACTGTGGTCCCAGCTCCTTTCAGGTCATTGACCAGGTCCTCTTGTGTAGTTCTGGGCTGATTCCTGACTTTTCTCAGAATCATCCTTTCCACACGAGGCGAGATCTTGCATAGAGCCCCAGACAGAGGAAGATTGACAGTCATCTTGTGTTTCTTGCATTTTCTATACAAATTGCCTCTTCAGAGAAAACGAGGACTTGAACTCTATAGCGCCACCTATTGGAAGCAGCAATCCTACAAGTCACTATCAACACTTTAACAAGTCGTGCAATATGACTTAAAAAGCCAAATAAAAGCCAAATCAGAATCTCAATTTGCAGACACGGTGATTCGGGCTGTTGGCCCTCATCAGTGCAAAGTATGAGAACTGATTTGGCTAGATGAGAAGCTCTTGGCTGAGGTCTAAGGGGTAATGTTTCTCCTTGTCGAGAGTGACATACCGGCTCTGGCATGTCAAGGTAAGGAGGCTTATTCGCCGTGCAGTGCTCCTCTGGGAAATTTAATATGTAAATTGACTCTTTAGAATAACAGAGGACTTGAACTCTATAGCGTCACCTATTGTAAGCAGCAATCCTACCATTCACAATCAAACCTTTAACAAGTCGTGCAATATGACTTAGGATAAAAGCCAAATCAGAATCTCAATTTGCAGACACGATGATTTGGGCTGTTGGCCCTCGTCAGTGCAAAGTATAAGAACTGATTTGGCTAGATGAGGGGCTCTGGACTGAGGTCTAAGGAGTAACGTTTCTCCTTGTGGAGAGTGACATACCGGCTCTGGCATGTCAAGATAAGGAGGCTTATTCGCCGTGCAATGCTCCTCTGGAAAATTTAATATGCAAATTGCCTCTTCAGAGAAAAAGAGAACTTGAACTTTATATCGCCACCTATTGGAAGCAGCAATCCTACAAGTCACAATCACAAGCATTTTCTAATAATTGTGTCAACAGTTGTTGCCTTCTCATCAAACTGCTTGCCTGTTGTCCTGTAGCCCATCTAAGCCTTGTGCAGGTCTACATTTTTGTCCCTGGTGCCCTTAGACAGCACTTTGGTCTTGGCCATGGTGGAGAGGTTGGAGTGTGATTGATTGAGTGTATGGACAGGTGTCTTTTATACAGGTAACAAGTTCAAACAGATGCAATAAATACAGGTAATGAGTACAGAGTAGGAGGGCTTCTTAAAGAAAAAAAAACAGGTCTGAGAGAGCCAGAATTCTTGCTGGTTGGTAGGTGATCAAATACTTATTTCATGCAATAAAATGCAATTTAATTATTTAAAAATCATACAATGTGATTTTCTGTTTTTTTTATTTTTAGATTCTGACTCTCACTGTTGAAGTGTACCTACGATAAAAATTACAGACCTCTGCGTTCTTTGTAGGTGGGAAAACTTGCAAAGTTGAGTGTATGAGATACTTATTTTCCCCATTGTATATATCTGCATTACCATACTGGAAAGTAACTGTGATAGCTGCATAGGAATTGAATCCCTGTTCAATCATAGTTTATCTTTATGTACCTGTGTATTCGTGCAACAAGAAAAAATTATCAACAGCCCCTCTGGCCCCTCTGTTTTCTGGACTATTTGGAGTGCACCACATTACATCACACTACCAGGAAGCAACCAGGAAGCAGAGGTTAATTAAGTGCACCCTGGCGTCACAAACTTTCCTTTATTTTCTTTGTCACTGCTATGGCAGAGTGGGAACTTCTGCACACCATATGGCACAGTGCATGACACACATATCAGTATATAACACACATTAGTATATAACATACACATATCAGTATTTACCATACACACATCAGTTAATAACACACATATACAGCAGTGGATAACATACACATCAGTGGATAGACGACACACATCAGTATATAACACACACATCACTATTTAACGCACAAATCAGTGGATAAAACATGCATCAGTATATAACACACACACATCAATATATAACCCACACACACATATCAGTATATTACACACACAGATCAGTGTATAAAACACACACAAGAGTATAATACACATATAATACACATATCAGTATATAACATGCGCATACAGGTGCATCTCACTAATTAGAATATCATCAAAAAGTTAATTTATTTCAGTTCTTCAATACAAAAAGTGATACTCATATATTATATAGAGTTATTACAAACAGAGTGATCCATTTCAAGTGTTTATTTCTGTTAATGTTGATGATTATGGCTTACAGTCAAAGAAAACACAAAAGTCATTATCTCAGTAAATTACAATAATTAACAAAAAACACCTGCAAAGGCTTCTTAAGCAATTAAAAAGGTCCCTTAGTCTGTTTCAGTAGGCTCCACAAGACTGCTGACTTGACAGATGTCCAGAAGGCAGTCATTGACACACTCCACAAGGTCTCAGAGTTCCAATTTACATTTGGAAATCAAGGTCCCAGAGTCTGGAGGAAGAGTGGAGAGGCACACAATCCAAGCTGCTTGAGGTCTAGTGTGAAGTTTCCACAATCAGTGATGGTTTGGGGAGCTATGTCATCTGCTGGTGTAGCTCCACTGTGTTTTATCAAGACCAAAGTCAGCGCAGCCGTCTACCAGGCAATTTTAGAGCACTTCATGCTTCCCTCTGCTGACAAGCTTTTTGGAGATGGAAATTTCATTCTCTAGCAGGCCTTGGCACCTGTCCACACTGCCAAAAGTACCAATACCTGGTTTAAAAACAACAGTATCACTGTGCTTGATTGGCCAGCAAACTTGTCTGACCTTAACCCCATAGAGAATCTATGGGGTATTGTCAAGAGGAAGATGAGAGACACCAGACCCAACAATGCAGAGGAGCTGAAGGCTGCTATCAAAGCAATCTGGGCTTCCATAACACCTCAGCAGTGCCACAGGCTGATTGCCTCCATGCCACGCCACATTGATACAGCAATTGATGCAAAAGGATCCCCGACCAAGTATTGAGTGCATTTATTGAACATACATTTCAGTAGGCCAACATTTCAGATCTTAGGTTAAGTGCACACGTAGCGTTTTTAATGCATTTTCGTAACAGTTTTTCCGCCCGGAAATGCATCAAAAACGCTTGGTAATTGGTCTGCCAGCTAATGCAATGGCAATCCTGATGTGCTGTGCACATGATGCGGAAATTTCCGCTCAGGATTGCCATTGCGTTTAAAAACGCAGCATGTCCTTTCTATGCAGCATTTCCGGCCCATTGACTTTAATTGAACCACAGCAAATCCGCAGGTATAATATCTATACCTGGGGATTGGCTGCGTTTCAATTAAAGTCAATGGGCGGTGAAACGCTGCAAAAACACACATAGAAGTGGTACCCGGGTCGGTAGAAGAGGACTACTAAACCCATCATCCGACCGCCGCTACCGCTGATATCAGCGAGAGCGGCGCGGCTGAGGGGAGTAGTAGTGTCTTCAGCCGAGCCGGGGTAAAAAGAAAAAAAAAAAGTAAAGAAATTTAAAAAACCCACTATCTTCACCTGTCCGGCGCCCCCCAGTCCTCGCGATGTCTTCTGGCTATGTGATCCTCCCCACGGCCAGCAGTACACTGACGGAAGCGTGGTCGCTCCCGGCAGTGCACATCGCTGCACTGCTAGGACCTGAGGTCACGTGAGCACTCAGCTGAAGATCAGCTGAGAGCTCCAGGACCTCACTTTAAGGCACCGGTGCAGCGTGGCAACATTCTCAAGTATGTTCCCACGTACCACTGATGCTGAGGTCACCGGGGCTGATCAGCTGATCTTCTCCTGCTGCAGAGCCATGTACACTGACAGGAGTGATTATACCCGTCAATGTAC
Organism: Phyllobates terribilis; assembly: GCF_046119375.1. Taxonomy (NCBI): domain Eukaryota; kingdom Metazoa; phylum Chordata; class Amphibia; order Anura; family Dendrobatidae; genus Phyllobates; species Phyllobates terribilis. Next base: position 721,875,608 of record NW_027362761.1, on the reverse strand, counting down.
ATTGCTGTCTTCTACAGCAGTGACATCAGTGATTGCTGATGTCACTGCTGTAGAAGTGACCCGAATCACCAAGGGACAATCTGGACTATGTCGTGACGGCAGACAGGTGAGGGATATGGTTGTTTATTTTTTTTTACAGAAGATCGAGGGCTTCAAAGACTCAGCATGCAATAAAATGATTAAAAACCGTGTGTATTTTTATTTCATTAAAATACTTTATTCTGACGGTGTCTTTATTGAAAAAGTGGCAAAAACTTTACTACTATGCGGTTAGTAATGGTGGCGTCTTATAGATGCCCTAGATTACTAACCTGGGCTTCACGTCAGCCGCCAATACAAGGCTGGCATGTACGCCAACCCCATTACCCCACTCGCCACCACTACAGGGCAGTGGGAAGAGCGGAGGCTAAGAGCCAGATTTGATGCATCTTATGGATGCGCCATTTCTGGGACTGCTGAGGGGTGATATTATTAGCAGTGGAGGGGGCTAGTATCCATGACCCCTTCCCTGGCTATTAATATCAGCCCGCAGCTGTCTGTCTAGCCTTTTCTGGTTAGATTTTATAGGGGGACCCTACGTCAATTTTTTTTGGGGTCCCCCTGTAATCTAGCCAGTAAAGGCTAAGCAAACAGCTGTGGGTGGTTATTAATAGCCAGGGAACATTTTTGGCTAATGGCCCTTTCCCCGGCTACTAATATCAGACCCCAGCGGTTGGCTTTCCCTCTGCTGGTTATGAAAATGACGTGGGAGCCCACACCACTTTTTTAAAATTTTTTGGGCTATGTGCCCACGATCCAGAAGTAGCAGCGATATGGATGCAGCATATTTTTGCTGTGTCCAAAACATTGCATTCTATTGAACGCAAGTAAATCCACATGTGTTCACTGAACCATGGGGATTTATCGCATTCAATACATTCTAATGGTCAAATTTTTGTTGCAGAGATTAGTGACTCAGCAAGAGAATCCTGAAAGACGCGGCGCATGTCAATGTCCATGGGTGATCCGCAGCCTCAGATGCATGCATAGTGGACATGGGATTTCTAGAAATACCATTCACTATGCTGTAACATCTGGACGCTGCGGGTTTGACGCTGCATAGGAACGCAGCATCAAACCCGCAGCGGCTCCTGATAGTGGCCACGTACCCAAACTCACCCGCAGCACGTCAATTTCTGTAGCGGACACGCTAGTCTCCGCTGCAGATTTTGACTGATTGAAGTGTCATTATATGCGGTCGATTCACATGTACCGACAACAAAAGTGCGTCATTAGAACACCGCGTTTTGGACGCAGCAAAAATACGCTGCGCCCAAAGCGCTGCTTCTTGCCGCTCTTGGGGACGTAGCTTCTAACCAAACAGCTGTGAGCTGTTAATAATAGCCAGGGAGCATGTTTGCCCAATGGCACCTTCCTAGGCTAAAAATAACAGCTCACAGCTGCCCCAGTAATTACATGAATGGAAATGCTAATGAAGATTGGGTGAATGGGATTAGCTGACACCTAGCTCTTTTGTTTGGTGATGACAAGGTGTCAATCAGACCCTTTCATCACCAAACCTAATCAAAGAGTTAAATAAACACACAGACACAGAGCAAACACTTTATTTGAAATAACACAGACACATTCTTAAATTAACCAATATACTCACCCCAGTTCTGATGGTAATCCAAGGGTTAAAGCAAAGGGATAAAGCGTTCCTTTTCAAATAACTTTATTTAGCTCCAAAAAGCATTCATTGATGTACAAAAACGCTTAAAAAAAGCATACACATCAAAAAACGCGCCAAAACGCACTTTTTTTAGCGTTTTTCCTGCCAAGGAGATGCAGAAACGCTGCAGAAATTTCTGCTTCAAATCCTGAACGTGTGCACATAGCCTAAAATATGGTCTGTTGGTGACTATCTCCACATTACATGTTATACTAGGGACATGTATTCTAGCTGTTGATATATTGTATATGTGCAGAAGCAGTTGAGATAATTTAAAGGAGCAGTGTGTCAACTAGCACGTGTTTGCAGATTGAATAACCAAGTTAATACACGCTTTATGGAGATTGCTTTCAAATGTATTTAGCACCTTTTTGTTAAGGACAAATTATTATGTTCTGATGTCCCTCACAGTGTGAGGTTGTGTTTTTAACATTGTTTTGTTTATATTATATTCTGTCTATTGCCATTTGTTTAATAAAGGCCATTTTTATGGATATTTTACTGTGGTCGGTTGGTTTGGGGGTATGGACCACTAGTTTAAACTTACACTATTAATCAATAAAAAACATAAGTAGCCTTTTTTGGATGTTGTGTGACTATTAAAAAATGTGCATTTCACATCTGAGTAAATCATCTTGGGGTCCAAGATCTGCCAGAACTCTAAGGCTATGTGCACACTAAGCGATTTTAATGCATTTTTGCGGAGTATTTTCGCTGCAAAAATGCCACGAAAATGCATTCAAATCGCTTGTAATAGATCTGCCATTTACTGCAATGCAAATCCGCATGTGCTGTGCATATCATGCGGAAATTTTCGCAGCGAATTCGCATTGCGGTAAAAAATGCAGCAAGACCAATTCTAGTGCGATTTCGCTGCAAAATCGCCGCCATTGACTTGCATTGGATTGCATAAGATCTGCATGACTACATGTAGTCATGCAGATCTTATGCGATTAATGTGCGGATGGTTCTCGGGTCTGGAGAAGAGGAGACTCTCCTCCAGACCCGGATACCATAGTACCTGTAAGTAAAAAAAGAATTAAAATAAAAAATAACCTTATACTCACCTTCCGATGGCCCCCGCTCTGCTCCCGGCGTCGCTGATGGCTCCGTGGCGGGTACCAGTAATGTAAATCCGAAAGCATTTCTGCATCGTTGGCACATAGCCTAAGTCAGATATTGTTCCATCAAGCACGGTTCTGCCGATCGTCCAATAAAAATGTTATAGATTAAAATTGAGCTCTAGAAGTATCTGCTTCTATTTCCAAAGCAATCACCAGTTCAGTCACTGCCAAAATGACCAATTGAGAGGCTGTTGTTCTGGTAAAGAGAATTTCAACCTCATCTTTAACGGCTGCTATCACCTGTTGATGCGCTACCTCTATAAGTTGTAACACCATACCCAAATCCTGTCTGGTGGGTAAGGTCTGGATAAGCTCCTTGAGTTACTGAAATTCTGTGCATTCTCTCCCACCAAAGACGCAGGTAACACCGAGTCCATGCAGTCAGGAGTAGGTAAAGATACTGGATAATCCAGTAGAAGAGAGTTTGTCAAATGGGAAGCAGAGAAGAGCTTCTTAGCACGCCCAGCCATGTCTTCCATTGCAGAGGAGACCGTGGAGATACAAGGAGGGGACAAAAATCTACTTATACAGCAAGTATGCTGTGATATGGACAGATCAGAGCAGGTAAGCAGTCTTCCCTTTCTTCTGGTCAGAACCAAAAGTCACTACAGCTGAAAACCGGCAGGTAATGTGCTCATGCTTGTAGAGCTCTGAAGAAATATGTCTTTACGAAGTCATAGCAAAGCCATACCCCCAATACATAGATTTTTTGCATCTTTACTAACCAGCAGTGATTCATACTGTATATCTAGCAGTTAATTTATGACACTCCAGTGGGCAACCTTTAGGTATATTTAGAATACGAGTAGACTGAGTTATGAGAGTGCTTACAAAAACTAAAACTGCTTGGGAAAATTCTGGATTTCCTGATCTTTTCATGTATTGTGCAACTGCTGTTTGACTAATTTGTCCTATCCTTGATAGACTTGAAGATTTCCCCTAGCATTGATTCTCAGCATAATGGGGCATTGAAGCATTGGATATTTTTAGTGCCTTATGTCCTGGCTGCTAGGAATGTGTGGGTGGCTAAGCATAAGTTATCTTTTATGCCTAAGCTTATATGTTCGCTTATTAAAAACCTGGAATTCCAGCATGGTCTTTAGGCAAATTCTTTTTGGATTGGGGGAAGTCAACTAATATAAATCTAAAACACATAGCAGATAAAACCATGCCCCTGTTATTTAGAAAACTCTTCTACAGTGCAATAACTTGGACAAGGCTTGGTGGGATTCTGAGCTTAAAGAGGTTATCTGGTCACATCATGCTGCTCTATACATGGGATAGGTTGTCATGATGAGATCAGTAGGGGTCCAATACCCAACTGTTATTTGCTCTAGTGGCAACCTGATACAAACACATGAAACAGAGCTTCAAAATACACCTCCATTCAATGTAATGTGACCAGCCAACTCCTTTAATATAAATTTTTCTCTGAATATTCTCTCTTTACTTTTTCCTCTTGGTCTCCTGACATAGAGGAGAAAAATTACTACTGTCGTGTATGTTCATTGCATGTACCACGGTTTCTGATCTGTGCTGGAGATGTGGGGAAAAAAATGGCAAAATTCTATATATTTGGTGGGTCTGTTGGAAGATGAAATAATTTGGGAACAGATTTTGGGTATGCATAGCAAGTTTTTTTTTGGTAGAAAAATCATAAATACCCCTGAGTACACCATTTTATCTTTTATACCTGTTCCCTGCGCAAGTGAAAAAGGGTTCTTCTGCAACACTTCCTCTCTTGAGCTTGAATTGTAATACAACCCCTGGCAAAAATTATGGAATCACCGGGCTCGGAGGATGCTCATTCAGTAGTTTAATGTTGTTGAAAAAAAGCAGATCACAGACATGGCACAAAAGTAAAGTTATTTCAAATGGCAACTTTAGGGCTTTAAGAAACACTAAAAGAAATCAAGCTTAAAAATGTGGTCCTCAGTAAGGGTAATGAAAAACAAACACACAAAAGAACACTCCAATACATCACTAGTATTTTGTTGCACCACCTCTGGCTTTAATAACAGCTTGTAGTTTCTAAGGCATGGACTTAATGAGTGACAAACAGTACTCTTCATCAATCTGGCTCAAACTTTCTCTGGTTGCTGTTGCCAGATCAGCTTTGTAGCTTGGAGCTTTGTCATGGACCATTTTCTTCAACTTCCACCAAAGATTTTCAATTGAGATCAGACTATTTGCAGGCGATGATATTGACCTTATGAGTCTTCTTTCAAGGAATGTCTTCACCGTTTTTGCTCTATGGCAGGATGCATTATCATCTTGAAAAATGATGTCATCATCCCCAAACATCCTTTCAATTGATGGGATAAGAAAACTGTCCAAAATATTAATGTAAACTTGGGCATTTATTGAAGATGTAATGACAGCCATCTCCCCAGTGCCTTTACCTGACATGCAGCCCCATATCAATGATTGTGGAAATTTTCATGTTCTCTTCATGCAGTCATCTTTATAAATCTCATTGGAACAGCACCAAACAAAAGTTCCAGCATCATCACCTTGCCAAATGCAGATTCGCTATTCATCACTGAATATGACTTTCATCCAGTCATCCACAGTCCACGATTGCTTTTCCTTAGCCCATTGTAACCTTGTTTTTTATTGTTTAGGTGTTAATGATGGCTTATGTTTAGCTTTTCTGTATGTAAATCCCATTTCCTTTAGGCGGTTTCTTACAGTTCGGTCACAAACATTGACTCCAGTTTCCTCCCATTCGTTCCTCATTTGTTTTGATGCGCATTTCCTGTTTTGGAGACTTATTGCTTTAAGTTTACGGTCTTGACGCTTTGATGTCTTCCTTGGTCTACCAGTATGTTTGCCTTTAACAACCTTCCCATGTTGTTTGTATTTGGTCCAAATTTTAGACACAGCTGACTGTGAACAACCAACATCTTTGGCAACATTGCGTGATGATTTACATTCTTTTAAGAGTTTGATAATCCCCTGCTTTGTTTCAATTGACATCTCTTGTGTTGGAGCCATGATTCATGTCAGTCCACTTGGTGCAACAGCTCTCCAAGGTGTGATCACTCCTTTTTATATGCAGACTAACGAGCAGATCTAATTTGATGCATTTGTTAGTTTTGGAAATGATAATTTACAGGGTGATTCCATAATTTTTTCCTCAGAATTGAGTGATTCCATAATTTTTTTCCCTTTTCTTGTTCTCAAAAAAAATTACCCTTACTGAGTACCACATTTTTAATCTTGATTTCTATTAGTGTTTCTTAAAGCCCTAAAGTTGCCATTTGAAATGACTTTAGTTTTGTGCCATGTCTGTGATCTGCTTTTTTTCAACAACATTAAACAACTGAATGAACATCCTCCGAGCCCGGTGATTCCATAATTTTTGCCAGGGGTTGTACCTAAACACCAAAGATCCCCTGTAGTTTGGGGGGAGGGAATTTTGGAAGAGCTTAATATTTTTGATGGAGTTTTCAAGAGTGTATTCCTAAAGCATTTTTTGAAGCCTCACTGATTTTACAGTGCTTAGTTTGAAGTGGATTCTATCAGGTTCTGTTTCAAAAAAGCGGCATGCACTTTTTTCTCCCACTAAGCATTTTTCAAAACCTCTTCAGAAAAAAACAAATCTATTTAAAAAAAAAATTATATATGAACATCAAAGTTGATTTCCCCATCAAGAAAATCCTCACCATCTTCACCTATGACATAATTAGGAAGAGTTTACCAAGCGTTTTTGTGGAGGATTTTAGAAAGCATCTGATCCAAATAACTTCTGAAAAAAATTGTTAACATAGCATTATGCTTGGTTTTAACCCCTTATGGACGGAGCAAATTATGTACATAATGACCAGGCCACGTTTTACAATTCTGACCACTGTCATTTTATGAGGTAAGAACTCTGGAACGCTTCAACAGATCCCACTGATTCTGAGATTGTTTTTTCATGACATATTGTACTTCATGATAGTGGTAAAATTTCTTCGATTTCACTTTTTTCATTTTCATTTTTTTTTGTTAGGAAGTTATAAGGGTTAAAAGTTGACTAGCGCTTTCTCATTTTTCCAACAAAATTTACAAAACCATTTTTTTTTAGTGACCACATCACTACTTAAGTGACTTTGAGGGGTCTATATGACAGAAAATATCCAAAAGTGACACCATTCTAAAAATTGTTCAAAACCACATTCAAGAAGTTTATTAACCCTTCACGTGCTTCATAGGACCTGAAGCAATGTGGAAGGAAAAAATGAACATTTAACTATTTTTTCCAAAAAATTAACTTCAAACCCAAACCTTTTCATTTTCACAAGGGTAACAAGAGAAAATGGATTCCACAATTTGTTACCCACTTTCTTACAAGCGCGATGATACCCAACATGCAGTCAAAAACTTCTGTTTGGACAAATAGCACAGCTCAGAGCAATATTTGAATTTTTGGAACACAAATTTGGCTTTATTTGTCATATTTGCAGAGCCTGTGTGGTCCAAGAGCAACAGAAAACCCCCATAAATGTATTTTTTGTAAATTATACCCTGCAATGTATTTATCTAGGGAGGTAGTGAGTAATTAGATACCATTTTTATGCAGTTTATGCAACACAAGTTTGAAAATTTACAATTTGCATTTTTTTCAGTCTCTTTTATAAATGTTTTTGTACGTTCTGGAGGAACGTACCTCAAATTTTATTGCACTAGTTTTTCAGTGATGGAAAGCACATCCAATATGGCACCAATGTGAGCACTGGACACACGGCTGTGTCTATGATAGATGGCGCACCATTTGATCTTTAGGGTAAAACTGATGGAATTCCAGGACCCATTCAAATCTTAGAGACATTGAGCCACCAAACAAAAAATTGGCAAAATAGCAGGGAAGAGGGAGAGGGAAAAAATATCAGCTCACCCGTTACTAGACAGCTGGAGGCTCTGTGTTAGAGGTGATCCGACAGCGGAATAGCCTTGGTTCCAGGCAATCACTTGGAATATAGAGCAAGGAAAAGGAGAGCAGCAGGTATCCAGCGAATCTTCATTAAAATATAGCTTTTATTGAAAACATATAAAAGCAGCCATGTCACAACGACAACACACGGAGTACTAATGTGTGTTGTCGTTGTGACATGGCTGCTTTTATATGTTTTCAATAAAAGCTATATTTTAATGAAGATCCGCTGGATACCTGCTGCTCTCCTTTTCCTTGCTCTATATACCAAACACGAAAATCCTTCTAGGATTACTCACAGAGGGACACATGCCCCTAAAAACGCATTTGCTGACTATAAAACTAGGTTTTGCTAACAAAATAGTTGTCTCACAATTGCGTATATTATAGCAGGAAGAATAAACTGTTCTAGAGTGAAGGGCAAAATGTGGAGGAAAATGCAGCCAACTATGTGGCAAACTTGAGTTTGTTCCCAAGATGAAAGAATACCAGCAGGGCAAGAGTGACAGAGACTTTCAGAGACTGGTCGTACAACGTCCATTTAGCCCCATCAATTCCTATATGAGAGACCAATGTGCCAATAGACGTGGCACACCATAGCACGCTCCCGCCCGCCAAGGTAGGAACCACTAAAACGGCCAATCCCCTACAGCAGTGTTCCCCAACTCCAGTCCTCAAGGCCCACCAACAGGTCATGTTTTCAGGATCTCCTTAGTATTGCACAGGTGATGGAATTATTGCCTGTGCAGGTGATGGAATTATCACCTGTGCAATACTAAGGAAATCCTGAAAACATGACCTGTTGGTGGGCCTTGAGGACTGGAGTTGGGGAACCCTGCCCTACAGAATCCTAAAAGTATTGTCTGGTAAAAGAGGTTCAGCAAGAACCATGCGGTAAAGCCCATAGTGTAGAAGTACGGAACAGCCTCACTATTAGAGATCCTCCAATAAAATGATCGTGCCCGTATCACCAACATAAATATAAAAGTAATATAAGTGGAAACAAAAGTTTGGTGTAGCAAGACATAGTCGTAAAAACAGTCAAACTAAGATAAATGGTCAGAAATGTTTGTGAGTAATCAAGTCCTTGAATTGTCAGCTGACCTGATTATTTTCAAGAACATTTGTGGGGGTCCATATTCTGGGGTACAGAAGAGGGCATGTGGACGAGAATTTGTCTAATTAGTAGTTTGGTATGTGATTGATCAAGTCCTGGAATTAATTGTGAAATGGGGTAAAATGTGATTTACAGATGAAAATATTCTCATTACTTGTTCCATAAAAATTACCCTAAGGGACCCACTAAACAGAAAATATAAATTATTTAAAAAAAAACAACAACCTAATAATGGTAAGATGTGTGATAAGTCTCAAAACAGGGGTAGATACAAAGGCATGGTTGGGATGGGCACGTGGGGCAATAGTACCGGGAATTACTTCTTCTACCATGCTTACTGCAAACTCGACATCATTTTTGGGGATACTTTTTGGTGGCATTGGCAGGGACGGGGCAAATAAAGTGACGCTCTGCGAGTCTCCGGACATCCTCGGACTCGAAGTCTTCCTCCTGTGCCGTTGACTCAAATATGAGGCACTCAACAATTTTCTCCTGATATTGGAGAAATGTGAGTGGTCCTTGTTTTTTTTTTTTTTTTTTTATAGAGGACGAAGCCATTGTAAGTGGCAATCTGAATAAGGTAGATTGCTACCTTCTTGTACCAGGCCCTGGTCTTCCGCTTCACCAGATATGGTTGAAGCACCTGGTCGGACAAGTCAACGCCTCCCATATATTTCTTATAAACGATGACGCAGACCGGTTTCTTCTGGTCCCTGGTGGCTCCCCAGTCTCTGACTGTCACAGTGGTGTCCTCATGCAGTGTGGTAAGCATGTAGACGTCCTTCCTGTCATGCCACTTCACTGCAAGAAGGTGGTCACTTGCAAGTGAAAATGACGCCCCCTTTTCCAAACGTCTGGACACCAACTATGACGGAAACCCCACTGTTTTTCCTGACTGTACCACAGGCCCCTGTATTTGCAGAATGGAGAGATTGGTATAGGGGGATGCTCGTGTAATAGTTGTCCGTATACACGTGGTACCCTTGATGGAGGAAGGGCATCATTAGCTCCCACACAATTTTCCCCGGGATGCTAATTGTCTGGGGGGTTAATTTGGCGGTCCCTACCTTCATATATCATGAAGGTGGATGTGTACCCTGATGAGCTCTCACACATCTTGTACAATTTGACACCGTATTTGGCGCGCTTGGAGGGGATGAATTGTCGGAAGGATAGACGGCCCCTGTAACTCATCAGGGACTCGTCCACTGCCACATTTTGTTCTGGGGTGTAGGAATTTACACTGCTCAAAAAAATAAAGGGAACAGTCAAATAACACATCCTAGATCTGAATGAATGAAATGTTCTCATTGAATATTTTGTTCTGTACAAAGTTGAATGTGCTGACAACAAAATCACACAAAAATCATCAATGGAAATCAAATTTATTAACCAATGGAGGCCTGGATTTGGAGTCACCCCCAAAATGAAAGTGGAAAAACACACAACAGGCTGATCCAACTTTGATGCAATGTCCTTAAAACAAGTCAAAATGAGGCTCAGTATTGTGTGTGGCCTCCACGTGCCTGTATGACCTCCCTACAACGCCTGGGCATGCTCCTGATGAGGGTGCGGATGGTCTCCTGTGGGATCTCCTCCCAGACCTGGACTAAAGCATCCGCCAACTCCTGGACAGTCTGTGGTGCAATGTGACGTTGGTGGATGGAGCGAAACATGATGTCCCAGATGTGCTCAATCGGATTCAGGTCTGGGGAATGGGCGGGCCAGTCCATAGCTTCAATGCCTTCATCTTGCAGGAACTGCTGACACTCCAGCCACATGAGTTCTGGTATTGTCCTGCATTAGGAGGAACCCAGGGCCAACCGCACCAGCATATGGTCTCACAAGGGGTCTGAGGATCTCATCTTGGTACCTAATGGCAGTCAGGCTACCTCTGGCGAGCACATGGAGGGCTGTGCGGCCCTCCAAATAAATGCCACCCCACACTATTACTGACCCACTGCCAAACCGGTCATGCTGAAGGATGTTGCAGGCAGCATATCGCTCTCCACGGCGTCTCCAGACTCTGTCACGTCTGTCACATGTGCTCAGTGTGAACCTGCTTTAATCTGTGAAGAGCACAGGGTGCCAGTGACTTTGCCAATCCTGGTGTTCTGTGGCAAATGCCAAGCGTCCTGCACGGTGTTGGGCTGTGAGCACAACCCCCATCTGTGGACATCAGGCCCTCATACCATCCTCATGGAGTCGGTTTCTAACCGTTTGTGCAGACACATGCACATTTGTGGCCTGCTGGAGGTCATTTTGCAGGGTTCTGGCAGTGTTCCTCCTTGCACAAAGGCGGAGGTAGCGGTCCTGCTGCTGGGTTGTTGCCCTCCTACGGCCCCCTCCACGGCTCCTGGTGTACTGGCCTGTTTCCTGGTAGCGTCTCCAGCCTCTGGACACTACACTGACAGACACAGAAAACCTTCTTGCCACAGCTTGCATTGATGTGCCATCCTGGATGAGCTGCACTACCTGAGCAACTTCTGTAGGTTGTAGAGTCCGTCTCATGCTACCACGAGTGTGAAAGCACAACCAACATTCAAAAGTGACCAAAACATCAGCCAGAAAGCATTGGTACTGAGATGTGGTCTGTGGTCCCCACCTGCAGAACCACTCCTTTATTGAGTGGGTCTTGATAATTGCCAATAATTTCCATCTATTGTCTATTCCATTTACACAACAGCATGTGAAACTGATTGTCAATCAGTGTTGCTTCCTAAGTGGACAGCTTGATTTCACAGAAGTTTGATTTACTTTGAGTTATATTCTGTTGTTTAAGTGTTCCATTTTTTATTTTGAGCAGTGTAGAAAGGAATGTTGTAGCGGTCTCAATTTGTTCAGCCGATCGTAGTTTGGGTCAGTTCTTGGGACTTGTCACTGAAATGTAAAAACCTAATCAGGGATTCGTAGAGGGCTCGGGGCATGACAGCTGCCAATACAAGGGTGGTGTGGACGGATTTTGTTTCCCAGTAGGAGTGGAGTGTGGGTTTTTTACTAATCACATGTTCAGGGAAAGGCCCCAATTTTTTTTTTATTTCAGGGACGTTTGTGGGGGTCCAGGAAAGGGAATGGAAGGATGTCGGCTTTTGGGAGATATACAGACGGGCATATAGATTGGTCTGATGGACAATCAATTGTAGAACTTCAACTTTGAAAAAATTCTAAGGGGGTAAAATTAGTGACGCTTAATTTTATTCCAGGGGCTGCTAAGAAAGGGGGAACTTGAGGGGAAAATGAACCGTCATGATACCACAGTGGTGGGGGGACTACGGTACTCGGTAGCGGAGTCGGTTGTCATGGCTGAAGCTGCAGAGGCAGGACCATCAGGCTGTGGGATCCCGTGGAGGAAAAGTCGTCACTGTCCGAAAACTGCGCTGCTTCAGCTGCCGATTCTGTTTTAGTGCGGAGCAGGCGTACGCTCTGCTTTGCTCCGGCAGTGAATGTTCTGCAGGCCATTGCTTGATTTTATTTGCCTGCCTAACAAAAAAAACTAATCCTAATCTAACGCTACAGGCCCTAAATCTACCCTAACACTAGTATATATATATATATATATATATATATTTTTTTTTTACTTTAACTCTAACGCTAACAATTCTAACCACAAAAAAATAGAAAAAAAATGATAAAAAAAAATTAAATTAGACACGGGAGATGACGCAGAAGGAGGGGGGTATTCAAGAAGATTTGGGGTGTGGACACGGAGGTAGATAGGTAATTTTTTTCACTTTTTTCTCTCTAACAGGGCAGCACTCGGACGTAGTACATCTCTCTTCTCTCCCAGAACTACAAGGAGGGAAGAGAGATGTACAGCCCCAAATGCTGCCATATTTACTAATATTGGGGATTCTGCAGGAGGAAGAGGGCCAGGGGAATCACCGATCCGGTACCTAAGGTACTGTGGGGGACGCGGGGAACCCCATTTCTGTCTTATCTGATATGTTAGATCATATCAGAGGAGACAAAAATGGATTTTAAGTCAGACTTTTTTTTGTGTGTGATCGCCCTTAAAGGGTTAATAACGGCAATCACATGACACTACATCGGGAAAACCGGCCCTGATCATGTTCTCCGGGGTCTCCGCTACCCTTGGTAGCGGAGACCCGGAGAAGTTCCAACGCTGGAAGGCGCTACACTATTATTATTCCTCAGGGTCGCATTTTCACGGCGCTGAGGAATTGGTACCCTTAACGACCGCCGTGAAAATGCGTTTTGGCGGTCGTTAAAGGGTTAAATCTGTCCCCCTTTCAATACATGTTCCAAGATTGTGTCTTCTTCCTGATAAACCTACTTTTCTTTGTTATATTTCTTCACGTTCCATTTCCCTTAACCCACACCTCTTTGGCACCTACATAAATTGTAGAATTGTTGTACATAAAGTAATATTTCTACTAGGAGTCCAATAAAGTACAAAATTTGGTTTTCTGTATGTAGGACGTACTTACTATTTTCTGACAGATGGTCTTTAGACTCCAAGGTTGTTTTTAATGTCCTATTAAGTAATAGATCTGATTATATTGGGAGTCTCCTATTTTAAGTCAATACACTGTGTGCAGAATTATTAGGCAAATGAGTATTGATCACATGATACTTTTTATACATGTTGTCCTACTCCAAGCTGCATAGGCTTGAGAGCCAACTACCAATTAAGTAAATCTGTGCATCTCTGTAATGAGGAGGGGTGTTGACTAATGATATCAACACCCTATATAAGGTGTGCTTAATTATTAGGCAACTTCCTTTCCTTTGGCAAAATGGGTCAGAAGAGAGATTGGACGGGCTCTGAAAAGTCCAAAATTGTGAGATGTCTTGCAGAGGGATGCCGCAGTCTTGAAATTTCCAAACTTTTGAAGCGTGATCACTGACTGAACAATCAAGCGTTTCATGGCAAATAGACAACAGGGTCGCAAAAAGCGTGTTGGCCAAAAAAAAGCGCAAAATAACTGCCCATGAATTGAGGAAAATCAAGCGTGAAGCTGCAAATATGCCATTCGCCACCAGTTTTGCCATATTTCAGAGCAGCAACGTTACTAGAGTATCAAAAAGCACAAGGTGTGCGATACACAGGGACATGGCCAAGGTGAGGAAGGCTGAAAAACGACCACCTTTGAACAAGAAACATAAGATAAAATGTCAAGAATGGGCCAAAAAATATCTTAAGACTGATTTTTCAAAGGTTTTATGGACTGATGAAATGAGTGACTCTTGATGGGCCAGAGGCTGGATCAGTAAAGGGCAGAGAGCTCCACTCCGACGCCAGCAAGGTGGAGGTGGGGTACTGGTATGGGCTGGTATCAAAGATTGTGGGACCTTTTCGGGTTGAGGATGGAGTGAAACGCAACTCCCAGACCTACTGCCAGTTTCTGGAAGACAACGTCTTCAAGCAGTAGTACAGGAAGAAGTCCGTATCGTTCAAGAAAAACATGATTTTCATGCAGGACAGTGCTCCATCACATGCATCAAACTACGCTACAGCGTGGCTGGCCAGTAAAAGTCTAAAAGAAGAAAAAATAATGACATAGCCCCCTTGTTCACCTGATCTGAACCCCATAGAGAACCTATGGTCCATCATAAAATGTGAGATCTACAGGGAGGGAAAACAGTACACCTCTCGGAACAGTGTCTGGGAGGTTGTGATGGCTGCTGCACGCAATGTTGATCGAAAGCAGATCAAGCAACTGACAGAATCTATGGATGGAAGGCTGTTGAGTGTCATCATAAAGAAAGGTGGCTATATTGATCACTAATATTTTTTTTTTCTGTTTTTGCATGTCAGAAATGTTTATTCTAAATTTTGTGCACTGATATTGGTTTACCTGGTGAAAATAAACAAGTGAGATGGGATTATATTTGGTTTTTATTAAGTTGCCTAATAATTCTGCACAGTAATAGTTACCTGCACAAACAGATATCTTCCTAAGATAGCGAAATCTTAAAAAACCCCACTCCAACTTCCAAAAATATTAAGCTTGGATATTTGTGAGTCTTTTGGGTTGATTGAGAACATAGTTGTTGATCAATAATAAAAATAATCCTCTAAAATACAACTTGCCTAATAATTCTGCACACAGTGTAGTTGTCACATGTATAAAATCTTTTTCTGTACTAATATTTCAGTGAAATAGTTAGAGATGCTTCTAAACAACATCTTGTCTGAAAAAGATATTTATTGTACTTAAAGTGGAATCACACTTTCAAATCACTTTTCAGACTAAGCTGTCATATGTTTATGCAATCAGGAATAATACAATTTCTGGTCAATATAATTTTCTGCCAGCATTTTTCATCAGCTCTCTCCTTTGCAATTAACACTCAGTGTGTGGAAACTGGCTGCTGTGTTGATCCGTATACACTAAACATACAGAAAAAGGGATTTCTGTATGTTTAGTGGCAGAGAAAAGGAGCAGAGGCATAGAGGGCACTCTACAGCAGTACTATGCAGTGTAGCTATGAATTAAGCACTAGGATAAGCTAGCTAGAATATGAACAATCTGCTCCACTTTCCTCATTTTGCTCTCCAGAGACTTCAATACGCTCCGTAACCTGACAACACACTGTAATGGGTAGCACATCTTGTCTTGAGTAAGGCAGACTTGAGTCCCCCCCCTAGGATTAAAGGGAACGTGTCAGAAAGCTTTCAAACCCCAAATTATTTATATGCTCATGCAGCTCTTTAAAAAAAAAAAAAAAAATTCCAGCAAGAACATTTAGCTAGACAGTCAGCTCCTGTGTTAGAGATATCCATGATTAAATTCATATGCCAGTTCAAACTACTAACAATGACCTAAAAAGCTGACCATAATCTGACTCCGCTGTATATCTACAAACTAATCTCCCAATCTCTTCAACACACGTAATCTCTGGTTCTCCCAAGACCTCCTTCTCTCCTTCACACTCTTCTGTTCCTCACCAAATCACCTCCAAGACTTTTCCAGAGTATCCCACATCCTCTGGCATTCTGTGCCCCAACACGTTCGATAATCCACCACATTTGGAACTTTCAGATGGAGCTTGAAAACCCATCTCTTCAAGAAAACTTAAAGCCTGCAATGACCCCACTGCCACCTCACCACCACCAGAGGTGCTGCAACCTCTGAACCTACTGTCTCCTTACCCATTATTCGGTAGAATGTAAGCCCGCAAGGGCAGGGGTCTCTCCCATCTGTACCAGTCTGTTATTGTTAGTTTGTTCACTTGGGATCTATATTGGTATTTTGTAACCACTTTTAACATGTACAGCACCATGGAATCAATGGTGTTCTAAAAATAAATAATAATAATATGCAAATGAGGCTATAACACTATTTGTAGATCTGAAGCCTATGTCACTCCAGCTCTATGGAGTGTGAAATCCTACTCACAAACTCCCTTTAATGATGAGTTCAGGAGACCGGTGGTAGGGAAAAAAGCTTCTCAAAGAAAGAAGCAAATTTCTCTCAGACAGTATAAAGTTTCTTATTTTCAATCGCACTATTGATTTATGCAAAGTCTGTTGAAAACAAAAATGCCATTAACATGATTACAGATGTATCCATTTTGTACTGTGACACATTTCTAAAACACAATACAGAAACGGATTAAACATAAAAAATAGTTTTTCTGGAAACATTCCACTGATTGATGCATTTTTTTTTTTTTTTTTTAACAACTTTTTTTGTGTTTGCGTATTTTTTTTGTCTTTTTATTGCTGTCATATTATTTTAAGATATACCATACATTTTGAAAGGGAACTTATCACATGAAAAAACGCAGATATGTGGTAAATCTGCAGGTCAATAGTGTTCTGTACCTGCCCGGCGCCCGCACTAGGAGCTCCGCTGTCGGGAGGAAATGAACTTTATTCCTCCCAGTAGCGTTCAGGTTTCAGTCATAGGGGTGGCGCCGGCACAGTTTCAGTCACTGCTTTGTGTATAGTGAGTGGTTGTAACCGCGACCCCGGCACTTACTGACAGCAGCTCTTAATTCATAAAGCGGTGACTGAAACCATGCACGCACCACCCCTATCACTGAAACCTGAACACTGCAAGGAGGAATAAAGTTAGAGGCCCGCTGTCAGGAGGAAATTAAGTGTGGGCCCAGGGCAGGTTCAGAATGCTATTAACCGGCAGATTAACCCCATAACAGCAGGTTAATAACGTTTGTTTTTTTTTTCACTTGACATGTTCCCTTTAAAACACTAGACAGAAAACATTTTGGTTTTGAGAATTTTGGAGCTTTCTGTAGCCCTTTAGGAATTTTTATTTTAAAAACTCAGTTCACTCTAGGTATGATGCTTTTTTTCTGCCATTTTTCAAACAAACATATGACTTAAAAACCAAATAGGAAAAAGCATGTTTTACACAATGTAATGACACTGAAAAAAAAAAAAAAAACTTTGTGAAAAAACTTGTACATTTTAAGTTGTTACATTCTTTCAATGGTTAAAAGACAGAAAAACAATCACAGACTGGTATTTCAGTGTTTTACACAAGCAAGACACATTAGTGCAGAAATACTTTAATTGAATTAAGCAAGGTTATCTTTTACACAGACCAAACATGGAAAGCCTTTAAAATAAGCTAAAGTCTGTCTGGCAGTGAATGTCATACAAACAGTAAACATGTAATTTAAAATACAAGAACCTGAGATGGTTTGTATACTACAGACCTGGAATTACTGCATTAATGGAAAAGTCTAAAGGTAAACATAGTCTAGAATGCCAAGATATAAAAATAAAATCTCAAGAGACAGAAATGTACAACTTTTTAAGAAGGGTGCTTTCAGTTATCACAGCTTGATAGAAGTGTATGCTATCAAAAATAGAATAAAAATACATCACATACAGTGAACTATTCATTGTAAAAACTCAGAGTTTCTTCTCCCAAGAAACCCTCTGTTGCAGAGGGGCAAATCTCAGCAGTTAAACTTCCACAGGCAACAAGGAGAAGTGGATAATGAAAAAGGAAATCCCATCTCAGTGGCACATCCTCAGTGTCATTTCTTTCTGTCAAAGAAACAAAATTTTAATAAAACTTTAAGTATTTAAACACTGTAAAAAGTAAAGTTATATAACATTACACAACAAATATAGCAGAAGGGCAATAATACTATATATGTATGTGTGTATTGCTGGCACTAGAGTTCAAGTCCTCTTCCTCTCTGAAGAGGTAATTTGCACATTTAAATTTCCCAGAGGTGCACTGCATGGCTTATAAGCCTCCTTACACTGGCATGTCACGCTCCACAAGGAGAAATGTTACACCTTAGACCTCAGTCAGAAGCCTCTCATAAAGCAAAATCAGATCTCATGCTTTGCACTGAAAAGGGGCAACACCCCGAAGCGCGTGTCTGCAAATGGAGTCATAGCAAGGCTTGTTACAGGCTCAATATTGACTCTTTGGCTGTGTGCCCACAATGTGTTTTTTAAGCATTTCCGCAGCGGCAAAAACGCTTAAACGCATGGTAGAAGGCCTGCCATGTTTCCCAATGATAATCCGCATGTGCTGTGCACATGCTGCGGAAATTTCCGCTGCGGGTTATCATTGCAGAAAAAAACGCAGCACTACCAATTATTTTGCGGAAGCGCTGCGTTTTCGCCGCCATTGACTTTCATTGGAACACTCGAATTCCCCATCACTGCATCTGTACATGCGGAATCGAAGTGTTTCAATGCGCTTGGAAAGCGCTTGACAAACCGCATGCGGAAATGCATGTGAAGAACGCTTCACTTCCGCTTGTCCCTGGCAGGAAAAACGCATGTACAATCCACATGCGTTTTTTCTGCCAGGGAGATGCAGAAACGCTCAGGAAAAAATCCTGAGCATTTCTGCATCATGGGCGCACAGCCTTAGGATTGTTACCTCCAATAGGTTGCACTAGAGTTCAAGTTCTCTTCCTCTCTGAAAATTTAATTTGCATACACACTGTATATAATAAACATATACATACATACATATATATACATACATACATACATATACACATTATATATATATATATATATATATATATATATATATATATATATATATATATATATATATATATATATATATATATATACACACACACACATACAGTATTTTTCAGACTATAAGATACACTTTTTTCCTCCAAAATTTTGGATGAAAGTGGGCGGTGCGTCTTATAGTCCGGATAATACATTCCGGCTGTGGCAACAGGAGCGGGGAACAGACAGCTGTAGCCGGCTGATGCAGCGATCACATGTGCCCGCAACTAAAGAGAATGAACATTCACTCCTCTCCACTCCCGTGGAGAGGAGATAATATTCATTCTCCTTAATAGCGTACTGTCAGTCGCAGCTACAGTAGCTGTAGCCGGCTGATGCAGCGATCCTGTGTGCCCGCTATTAGACAGTATGAATATTCACTCCTCCCCACTCCCATGGGTGTGGAGAAGAGTGAATATTCGTTCTCTTTAGTAGCAGGCACACTTGATCGCCGAGCCGCAAGCTGGCAGCTGCAATTGACAGTGTGCACTATTAAAGAAAATGAATATTCACTCCTTCCCACGCCCATAGTCCCGGAGTGGAGAGGAGTGAATATCCCGGCAGCTGATAGAGTGTGAAGGCGCATGGCAGTGACGTCATGCGCTATTCGCACGCTGAGATCAGCTTCTGCAGCAGAACAGGATGCAGCACTGCAGCAGAGAGAAGGAAGATGAGTAGAGGTGTTTATTTTTTTTCATGTGTGCAGTGATGGGGGGCCATGCATACCAGGATTGGGGATGAGCGAGCCATGCATACCAGGATTGGGGGATGAGGGGGCCATGCATACCAGGATTGGGGGATGAGGGGGCCATGCATACCAGGATTGGGGGATGAGGGGGGCCATGCATGCCAGGATTGGGGGATGAGGGGGGCCATGCATGCCAGGATTGGGGGATGAGGGGGGCCATGCATGCCAGGATTGGGGGATGAGGGGGGCCATGCATGCCAGGATTGGGGGATGAGGGGGGCCATGCATGCCAGGATTGGGGGATGAGGGGGGCCATGCATGCCAGGATTGGGGGATGAGGGGGGCCATGCATGCCAGGATTGGGGGATGAGGGGGGCCATGCATGCCAGGATTGGGGGATGAGGGGGGCCATGCATGCCAGGATTGGGGGATGAGGGGGGCCATGCATGCCAGGATTGGGGGATGAGGGGGGCCATGCATGCCAGGATTGGGGATGAGGGGGGCCATGCATGCCAGGATTGGGGGATGAGGGGGGCCATGCATGCCAGGATTGGGGATGAGGGGGGCCATGCATGCCAGGATTGGGGATGAGGGGGGCCATGTATACCAGGATGGGGGATGAGGGGTGCCCTGCATACCAGGATGGGGGATGAGGGGTGCCCTGCATACCAGGATGGGGGATGAGGGGTGCCCTGCATACCAGGATGGGGGATGAGGGGTGCCCTGCATACCAGGATGGGGGATGAGGGGTGCCCTGCATACCAGGATGGGGGATGAGGGGTGCCCTGCATACCAGGATGGGGGATGAGGGGTGCCCTGCATACCAGGATGGGGGATGAGGGGTGCCCTGCATACCAGGATGGGGGATGAGGGGTGCCCTGCATACCAGGATGGGGGATGAGGGGTGCCATGCATACCAGGATGTGGGGTCCATTCTTACCAAGATGGGGATGGGTGCCATGGATACCAGGATGGGGATTATGGGACTATGCATACCAGAATTAGGATAGGGGCTATATATACCAGAATGGGGGATATTGGTACATAATAGGGGGGTATTACAGCTATAACAGTGTCAGCAGCAAAACACCCCCCCCCCCATAACAACCATAATTTTTGCTTACATTTTTTTCCCTATTTTCCTCCTTTAAAACCTAGGTGCGTCTTATAGTCTGAAAAATACGGTATATATTCACACACACACACACACACACACACATAATATATATATATATAATATACATGCATATACACATATATATTAAACATATATATACACACATATAATATATATTATACATACATACATACATACATGTGCATCTCACTAAATTAGAATATCATCAAAAAGTTAACTTATTTCAGTTCTTCAATACAAAAAGTGAAACTCATTATATAGAGTCATTACAAACAGAGTGATCTATTTCAAGTGTTTATTTCTGTTAATGTTGATGATTAAGGCTTACAGCCAATGAAAACGCAAAAGTCATATCAAAACAAACACACACACACACACACACACACACACACACACACACTGTATATATGAATATATACACGTACAGACCAAAAGTTTGGACACACCTTCTCATTTAAAGAAATTTCTGTATTTTCATGACTATGAGGCTGCATGCCCACTATGCGTTTTTCAAGCGTTTTTGCTGCGGAATTTCCACAGCGAAAACGCTTAAAAAAAGCTTGGTAATACATGACCCATGGTCCCCAATGATAATCCGCATGTGTTGTGCACATGCTGCGGAAATTTCCGCTGTGGATTATCATTGCGGAAAAATACACAGCATGTCCATTCATTTTGCGGACATGCAGCGTAAATCGCCGCCACTGACTTGCATTGGACCACGTGACATCCGCATCACTCCATCTGCACAAGCGGATATCACACGGTTCAATGTCAAAATAAAAAATGAAGATTATACTCACCTTCCGATGTCCTCCCGGTATTTTCTCCCCTCCGTCTGGTCTGCTGTATGGGTCGCGGTGTTGAGAAGGACCTGCCATGACGTTACTGAGTCATGTGACCTGTCACATGACTCAATGACGTCAGCGCAGGTCCTTCACACCACCGCGAGCCGCCCAAGACACCGGACGCAGCAGAGAAAACACCGGGAGGACATCGGAAGGTAAGTATAATCTTTATTTTTTACCATTCTTATTCTTTTTTTTTATAACTAACTTGGTCACACTACTATAAATCCATGTCGGTTGCTTGGATTTATATAGTGTGAACAAGTTGTCAAGAACTTTTCCAAGTGATGCCAAAATCGCTTGGAAAGGCGCTTGATAACCCGGCATGCAGAAATGCATGCAAAAACACTTGACAAACGCTTCTACCTGGCGGGAAAAACGCATGTAAAAACTGCATGCGTTTTTCCAGCAAGGCAGAAGCGGAAAAAATATGCAGCAATTCTGCATCGTGGGCACATAGTCTGAAAATTGTACATTCACATTGAAGGCATCAAAACTATGAATTAACACATGTGGAATTATATACTTACCAAAAAAGTGTGAAACAACTGAAAATATGTCTTATATTCTAGGTTCATCAAAGTAGCCACCTTTTGCTTTGATGACTGCTTTGCACACTCTTGGCATTCTCTTGATGAGCTACAAGAGGTAGTCGCCGGAAATGGTCTTCCAACAATCTTGACGGAGTTCCCAGAGATGCTTAGCACTTGTTGGCCCTTTTGTCTTCACTCTGCGGTCCAGCTCACCCCAGACCATCTCGATTGGGTTCAGGTCTGGTGACTGTGGAGGCCAAGTCATCTGGCGTAGCAACCCATCACTCTCCTTGGTCAAATAGCCCTTACACAGCCTGGAGGTGTGTTTGGGGTCATTGTCCTGTTGAAAAATAAATGATGGTCCAACTAAACGCAAACCGGATGGAATAGCATGCCGCTGCAAGATGCTGTGGTAGCCATGCTGGTTCAGTATGCCTTCAATTTTGAATAAATTCCCAACAGTGTCACCAGCAAAGCACCCCCACACCATAACACCTCTTCCTTCATGCTTCACGGTGGGAACCAGGCATGTAGAGTCCATCCGTTCACCTTTTCTGAGTCGCACAAAGACACGGTGGTTGGAACCAAAGATCTCAAATTTGGACTCATCAGACCAAAGCACAGATTTCCACTGGTCTAATGTCCATTCCTTGTGTTCTTTAGCCCAAACAAGTCTCTTCTGCTTGTTGCCTGTCCTTAGCAGTGGTTTCCCAGCAGCTATTTTACCATGAAGGCCTGCTGCACAAAGTCTCCTCTTAACAGTTGTTGTAGAGATGTGTCTGCTGCTAGAACTCTGTGTGGCATTGACCAGGTCTCTAATCTGAGCTGCTGTTAACCTGCGATTTCTGAGGCTGGTGACTCGGGTAAACTTATCCTCAGAAGCAGAGGTGACTCTTGGTCTTCCTTTCCTGGGGCGATCCTCATGTGAACCAGTTTCTTTGTAGCGCTTGATGGTTTTTGCAACTGCACTTGGGGACACTTTCAAAGTTTTCCCAATTTTTCGCACTGACTGACCTTCATTTCTTAAAGTAATGATGGCCTCTCGTTTTTCTTTACTTAGCTGCTTTTTTCTTGCCATAATACAAATTCTAACAGTCTATTCAGTAGGACTATCAGCTGTGTATCCCCCAGACTTCTGCACAACACAACTGATGGTCCCAACCCCATTTATAAGGCAAGAAATCCCACTTATTAAACTTGACAGGGCACACCTGTGAAGTGAAAACCATTTCCGGTGACTACCTCTTGAAGCTCATCAAGAGAATGCCAAGAGTGTGCAAAGCAGTCATCAAAGCAAAAGGTGGCTACTTTGAAGAACCTAGAATATAAGACATATTTTCAGTTGTTTCACACTTTTTTGTTAAGTATATAATTCCACATGTGTTAATTCATAGTTTTGATGCCTTCAGTGTGAATGTACAATTTTCATATTTTCATAGTCATGAAAATACAAAAAAATCTTTAAATGAGAGGGCGTGTACAAACTTTTGGTCTGTACTGTAAATATATATATATATACATATACACACACACACACACACACACACACACACACGTGCATCTCACTAAATTAGATCATCAAAAAGTTAATTTATTTCAGTTAAAATGGCAACATCAGGCTTTTAATTATTATTATGATACAATAATCAAGCTATTTAGATAGAACATAAAATATATTTATTGGAATACAACTTTAGAGCAAAAAAACTTTTCCATATTTACAATTTATTATACACTATGCAGTAAGTGGAAAAAAACAGTTTTCAACAAAAACATACTGAATAACATTTATGCAGTCTATGAATTTGTTCTGAGAAATAGTATCACCTCCATCAGATCCTTCTTCATAGATGACCTCAAATCTGACCTAATTATTTTAAGGCTAGAGAACAACCTCTCTACACTAACTTGGTGGCAAAGCAGTAACCACATGGGCAACATCTCTAACAATTTCAGGGTATAAAGGAATTGCCTCGTGCACAGTCAGTTTTGATGAACGATTGAACTTTTCTACTTCTTTGAGAGCAAGTGAAAAATTTTGTAATTCCACAACTGCCCCTTTTCCAGCACGTCTCTTCAAGATGGAATCAAGTTTAGGGGTTCTGGCAGCAATAGCCAATTTCCTCACTTTGCTAATCAGAATTGCAGCATGTTCCTGTTGCAGACTATCTCTTATTGCAAGCTATAGCGTGTGCACAACGCAGTGCATGTGATGAATAGGAGAGAGGTGTGAAGCAGCTTCAACAAGATCATCTAATTGTAAAGAATCATTTTGCTGTTCTTCTGTAGTAATATCTGTTCCTCTGTTATGGGAATAGGACTGTGGCCTTCTATCTCCAACATACTGAATCTGAAATGTTCTTCTAGCTGCTGTTCACCTTCATTATTTTTATTCATCAGTTTAA
Organism: Phyllobates terribilis; assembly: GCF_046119375.1. NCBI lineage: Eukaryota > Metazoa > Chordata > Amphibia > Anura > Dendrobatidae > Phyllobates > Phyllobates terribilis. The sequence continues at coordinate 721,851,135 of NW_027362761.1, read as the reverse complement.
TTCTACTTATCATATTTGAAGCATTATCAATTATAATAGCAAGAACCTGTTTTTTTTTTGTTCTTAATCCTGCTTTGCTGTTCACTCCAGCAGTTCTGAGATGAGTGCAGGCATACCTTCCCTGTGTGTTTTTTTTTATCATGTACATAAACTGCAGCACAGATTCATCTCAGCTAAGTGTCTAGACCCTTAGATCAGGAATAGGACAGACATTTATAGGACATTTCATAACTTTCCCAAATTCTTATGAAAAAATGTTCCCCACAAACTGCATTGAAATATTATATACATACACACACACACACACACACAAATATACAGTCAAGGCCTCCAGTACCAGACGCAGCAAAGCTACCCCACAGCATTATGGATCCTGCACCATTCTTAACTGTTGGTAAGGTGTTCTGTTCCTTATAAAAGGAGAGATTGACAGCAGAATTTAACATGTTAACAGCCGCGGGTGGATTGAGATTCCACCCGCGGCTGTTAGCTGACATGTGCCCAGTTCAGTGCGGGCTCACCGCCGGAGCCCTCACTGAACCGGGGGTTACAGCCTGGTGCGTACTAATACGTCCCAGGCTGTAAAGGGGTTAAATTGATGCCTATATTTTTCTCAGTCTAATTAGTGCTGATGCATCTCACACAAATTGGATTACAAAAATATTTAAACCAGGTTGTAATGTTACAAAACTGGTAAAAAGCCAAGGGGGTGAATACTTTAAGCCACTAAGAATATAAATATATACAGTGCCTACAAGTAGTATTCAACCCCCTGCAGATTTAGCTGGTTTGATAAGATGCAAATAAGTTAGAGCCTTCAAACTGCAAACGAGAGTAGGTTTTATGAACGGAAGCATAAATCTTACAAACCAAAAAGTTATGTTGCTCAGTTGAATTTTATTAAATTTTAAACATAAAAGTGTGGGTCAATTATTATTCAACCCCTATGTTTAATATTTTGTGGAATAACCCTTGTTTGCAATTACAGCTAATAATCGTCTTTTATAAGACCTGATCAGGCCGGCACAGGTCTGTGGAGTTATCTTGGCCCACTCCTCCATGCAGATCTTCTCCAAGTTATCTAGGTTCTTTGGGTGTCTCATGTGGACTTTATTCTTGAGCTCCTTCCACAAGTTTTCAATTGGGTTAAGGTCAGGAGACTGACTAGGCCACTCCAACACCTTGACTTTTTCCCTCTTGAACCAGGCCTTGGTTTTCTTGGCTGTGTGCTTTGGGTCGTTGTCTTGTTGGAAGATGAAATTACGACCCATCTTAAGATCCTTGATGGAGGAGCGGAGGTTCTTGGCCAAAATCTCCAGGTAGGCCGTGCTATCCATCTTCCCATGGATGCGAACCAGACGGCCAGGCCCCTTGGCAGAGAAACAGCCCCACAGCATGATGCTGCCACCACCATGCTTGACTGTAGGGATGGTATTCTTGGGGTCTTATGCAGTGCCATCCAGTCTCCAAACGTCACGTGTGTGGTTGGCACCAAAGATCTCGATCTTGGTCTCATCAGACCATAGAACCTTGAACCAGTCTGTCTCAGAGTCCTCCAAGTGATCATGAGCAAACTGTAGACAAGCCTTGACATGACGCTTTGAAAGTAAAGGTACCTTACGGGCTCGTCTGGAACGGAGACCATTGCGGTGGAGTACGTTACTTATGGTATTGACTGAAACCAATGTCCCCACTGCCATGAGATCTTCCCGGAGTTCCTTCCTTGTTGTCCTTGGGTTAGCCTTGACTCTTCGGACAAGCCTGGCCTCGGCACGGGAGGACACTTTCAAAGGCTGTCCAGGCCGTGGAAGGCTAACAGTAGTTCCATAAGCCTTCCACTTACGGATGATGCTCCCAACAGTGGAGACAGGTAGGCCCAACTCCTTGGAAAGGGTTTTGTACCCCTTGCCAGCCTTGTGACCCTCCACGATCTTGTCTCTGATGGCCTTGGAATGCTCCTTTGTCTTTCCCATGTTGACCATGTCTGAGTGCTGTTCACAAGTTTGGGGAGGGTCTTAAATAGTCAGAAAAGGCTGGAAAAAGAGATCTTTAATCCACACATGTGAAGCTCATTATTCTTGGTGCCTGAACTAGTTCTTAATACTTTAGGGGGACCAAACAGAATTCTTGTGGTTTTAGGGGTTGAATAATAAATGACACTCTGAATTAACTTTTAACGTTTTAAAAAACAAACAAACAAAAAAAAAAACAAAAACAAAAGTTGCTGCAGTGCATTTCCCACTTCCAGGCTGATCTACAGTACAAATGTCACAATGCCAAGTTAATTCCGCATGTGTCAACCAGCTAAATCTGCAGGGGGTTGAATACTACTTGTAGGCACTGTATATATATATATATATATATATATATATATATATATATATATATATATATATATATATATATATATATATATATATATACACACACACACACACACACATATATACATATACACACACACAAACACCTCAACATTGCAACACCAGGATGGAAAAAGTCATAGAATTATGGAAATCACAGGATTGATAGACATGTTAATGATAAGCAAATGCTAAAAACATAGAAATACATGTACTTGCACACCTTGGCTGCTATCAATGAGGTTATTCCTCATACAACCATTAATATTCTGCCATGCTGAATGTACCTGGGCATCAAAATCATCAAATTTCAGTGCTGGCACCAATCTTTTCGCCTGCAACTATTATGTCCCAGAATTGCTTGATTGAAAACAAGTACGTAGATGCCGCACTCCATGGTAGCACGTTTAGGCCATGTAGGCTGTTCCAGCGGTATTCCATCATTCTATGTGTCTTTTTAGCGCACAAGTGTGGGTGACCACACAGCTATGCACGTCTAAAAAGATTGATACCACCGGAGTACAAATTGTCTCTATCTGCCTCATTATGGTGGTTGGTTCCATTGAGGGTTTCATCTGAATCTAATTTTTTGTGGGATTTACACGAAAACCCTGACATAAGTGCTTAGCATTGACCACAAGATTGTGCTCCAGCCTTATGCTGGAAGCGACCCAAAAAAATATTAAGTACACTAAAATGTTACCAATAAGAACCCTAATTTATCCCGCACAAAACCAGCTCCCACTCAGATCCATCATCTGTCACTGGAACTATAGGGGGTTCCTACGTTACTGGGAGAACAAAGACTCTAGAAAAGCAACATGGCTCCTGCCCCCCTCAAATAAAATTTAGTGAATTCTGTGCTCCCAAATCCAAATGCCCCAATGTACCTAAACCGCAGCAAGTGTCCACATATTTGGCATTGTAGTGGGCAGACAGCAGTTCATTTAAGAGGTGTGTGTCTCCAGAAGAACAAGCTGGGCACAATGTATGGGGGTGCTACAATATATGGGAACTCTATACTGTATGGAATGTAAGGGCACTAAACTTGCATATTTGCAATTCTCCAGAAAAAAAGCCTGGTGTGGATGTTACAAAATAGTCAATGCAGCCGTAGATTAATTCACTGAGAGGTGCAAATTCTACAATGGGATTACTTGGGGTCTTTCTGCTTTTCTGGCACTTTCAGGGCTCTGCATATGTCACCCGTAAACTATTGTACCAAAATCTGTGCTCCAAAAGCCAAATAGTGCTCCTTCCTTCTCAGCCCTGAGTTTGACCTAACAGTAATTTCTGACGAGATATGGAGCATCACCGCTTTCGAGAGAAGTTGCACAATAAATTATGGAGTCTAGTTTCACCTATTAACCCTTGTGTTCCTGACAAAATTGCAAGAAATACAAAAATTAAATTTTTACCACTAAAATGTCATATTTCCACTTCTCAATGTTATAAAATTCTGTGAGACACCTATGGGTTCAAAATACTCACTACACCGCTAGATGAAATCCTTAGGAATCAAAGTTTCCAATGTGGGGTCACCCGAGGGGGGTTTCTGCTATTCTGGAACTTCAGGGGCTCAGCTAATAGAGCCCACAATCTATTCAAACAAAATCTGTGTTCTAAAAACCAAGTAGCGCTCCTTCCTATCTGATCCCTGCTGTTTGCTCAAACAGTAGTGTACAACCACATATCGGGTACTGCCACACTCGGGAGAAATTGCATAACAATTGTGTGTTCCAACTTCTCCCATTACACCTAGTATAAATGGAATAATTGGTGCTTAAAAAATATTTTAGTGGGAAAAATTTTTTTTTTGTTCTCACATCTAAATGTTATACATTTTCAAGAATCACCTGTAGGTTAAAAATGCTCAGTACACCCCTAGATAAATTCCTTGAGGGGTATATTTTCCAAAATGGGGTCACTTTTTGGAGTTTCCACTGTTTAGGCACATCAGAGACTCTCCAAACAAGACATTGTGTCCGCTCTCAAATCCAGCAATTTTTGCGTTCAAAAAGTAAAATCATGCTCCTTCCCTTCCGATCCCTGCCGTGCGCCTAAACAGTAGTTTCTCCCACATATGGGGTATCGGCATACTTAGGAGAAATTGCACAACAATATTGGGGTCCATTTTCTCCTGTTACCCTTGTGAAAATAAAAAAATGTGGCTAAAGTAAAAGTTTTGTGAAAAAAGAAAAAGTGTTAATTTTTTCCTTCCATATCGCTTTAGTTCCTGTGAAGCACAAGAGTTAATAAACTTATTAAACATGGTTTTTAGCACCTTGTGGGGTGCAGTTTTTAGAATGGTGTCACTTTTGGGCATTTTCTGTCATACAGGCCCATCAAAGTCACTTCAAATGTGATGTGGTCAATAAAAAAATGGTTTTGTAAATTTTGTTGGAAAAATGAGAAATTGCTGATTTAACTTTTAACCCTTATAACTTCTTAACAAAAAAAATTAGGTTTCAAAAATGATGCAGATGTAAAGTAGAAATGTGGGAAATGTTATTAACTATTTTGTGTGAAATGACTCTTATTTAAGGGATTAAGAATGAAAAATGTGAAAATTGCAAAATCAAAATTTTCGCCATATTTCTTATATTTTCACAAATAAACTCAAGTCATATCGAAATTTTTTTTACCACTATCATGAAGTACAATATGTCTTGAAAAAACAAACAATCTCTGTATAATTGGGATCTATTACAGTGTTCCAGAGTTATTACCACAAAGTGACACTGGTAAGATTTAAAAGTTTGGCTTGGTAAAATTGGCTTGGTTACTAAGGGGTTAAATGCCACTCTCCGTTATTGGCATTTAAGGGATTAACAGCAGCTCTGGACTCTGCTGTTAGAGGAAGATGCTGGAGGTGTAACACAATTGGCATCTGCCTTGTATGGAACAGACTCCGCTCCTGAGCCCAGTACATATACCCACACCATAACATAAGGGTATATCATGAGGCATTAAAGGGGTACAAAAAAAATTGTACTGTCCATGCCCTCAAACTATAAAGAAGAGATGCCCAGTAGTGACGAACAAGCATGTTCTATTAACCCCCTGCTCGCCGAGTATTTTGGCGTGATCGGCATTTCTTTTAATGTCGCCGCGCCTGCAAGTGTCACGGCTGTTTGACAGCTGTGACACTAAAAGAAATGCTCGGCGAGCAGCCGAGCGTGCTCGCTGAAGGGGTTAATAGAACACACTTGGTCATCACTAATGCCCAGTACACTTCTATTATCTTTATAACACTTGTTATTCAGTGAGACAGGAGCTGCTCCTCTCTACTTCCTCCTCCCTTCTGGGAAAATACGTCACACAGCAGTGCAAAGTTCCCAGCTGTGAGTAACAGCCAGTCCGAAAAGAGGGGGTATGGCCTGATACTGACTTTTAGTAGCAGCCAGCCACTGATATTGTCTCTTTCACTGCAGGGCTACTAGCAGGGAGCAGGCTAAACCCTCCTCACGCCCCCTCACGTCGGACTGCAGATAAAGGCCATGGTCCCACTATCAGTATTTCGTCAGTATTTTTTCTCAGGAGTGGAAGCCAAAATCAGGAGTGGGTGATCAATGCAGAATTGGTGCAATTGTTTCTATTATAGCTTTTCTCTGATTGTTCCTCAGTTGGTTTTGGCTACCTCTCCTGAGAAAAAATACTGACCGAATACTGATAGTGGGGCCGTGGCCAAAAGACATTATTAGGAGGCTGGCGTGACAAGAGCTGCTCTTCACTGCTCACCCCTCTCTATCAGCCAGTCTCCTGGCCATGCCCCCTCTTCTCCGACTGGCTGTTACTCACAGCGGGGAGCTTCACACTGCTGAGTGACATATTGTCCCAGAAGGGAGGGGGGAGCAGTGAAGAGCAGCTCCTGTCACACTGAATTACAAGTGTTCTAAAGATAATAGAACTACACTGGGCATCTCATCTTTATAGTTTATGAGGGCAGGGACATTAACAAAAAATTTGTTTCTCCCCGGAGTACCCCTTTAAGAGGTTAATACCCGCACTGGATATAGTACTGCATAGATAAAAGATATGCTTATTTCACAGTTCGTTACAATTACAGAGATACCAAATTTAAACTTGTGGTGGAGGTCAAACTAGATCTAAATGTTTTTAGGACCTTGTTGAAGATGGGTAATTAGAATTCAACCTATAGCGAGACCATAGAGAATTTGTGAACTAGATATGTGGCAGTCAAATGTATATATTTTAAAGAGTATCTATCACTGGATCAAAAGTTTTTCTTCGAATTTCATTCCCACAGTATTATTTTTTTACCTTCAACTCATTATATGGTTCCAGATGTATGGACCTTATAATTTAGCTCTAATTTTTATGGTCTTTTCCAAAGGGGAGTTGCTCACAGAGAAATTATGCAGGATAGCTTAAAGACACCCCCCCAGAAAATCCTACGAGCCATGTCCCCCCAGTAAAGACCATAAAATTAGCACTAAATGAAAAACGTCCATATCTGTGGAACCATAAGGCGGATTTAAAAAAAAAAAAAAAATGGCACACTAAGGAAAGCTGCGGGAATAAACAGAGCAAAAAATGGCCACTTTTGAGCCGCTGACAGGCTCGCTTTCATTTATGGCAATAGCTATAAGAATAAAATAAGGTATATAGTGTATCCAAACTTAATACTTACTAGTGGCTCAAGTTCCTTGGTGTCTATCAGATTAAATTCTGTTACAAAGTAGTAAAAATGCTTGTAGCAGGTATTTACATGAGCCTCTGCTCCCATTTGTATTATTCTGTCAAAATGATGAATGTAAACATGGACAAAAACTCGAAAAAGCCTGGACAACATTTTCTTCACAACTTGCAGAAAATTCTTTGGGAAAGGGGTACCTAAGAGATAAAAAAAAAACAAAAAAAAAAAACAAAAGAAAATTAGGTTTGAACAATCATTACTCTGTTTTACCTTTATGGTAAGAAATAACATAGCAGCACTCACATATACAATCAAGAGAAAAACAAAATTCACTCTCTTTGAATTGTATGGTTTTACTTACCAGGATATAGTTTATTAAACAAAAAAAATTATATATCTCCCCCCATGAATATTGGTGGGGGTATAAGTTCTGAGACCCACACCGATTGCTCAATAGTTCTCCAAACAGTGCGCCTGTCAGCAGACAGGTGCACACAGAGTGGCGTACGAATCCAATAGAAAGCATAGGTATAGTAGCAGTGTAAGGATTCATTAGAAAACATAGGCATGGTAGCAACGAAAAGATTCAATTTTTTCTCCAAAATGTGAACCCAGGAAAACCCTTCTGGTCAGCAGCCCTTGAGCCACAAAGCTTGTCTTGCTGCATTCAACAACCCAGCAGACCTGCCCGCTAGCCTCACCAAGTGTGTGGATGTGTAATCCGTCCCCAATGACAAACCGCAATGTCAATGCCGCAATGTCAATGCCCATGCTGCGGATTTTTCAAAAATCCGCAGTATGTCCATTAATTTTGCGGACATGCAGCGTAATAGCCGCAATTGACTTGCATTGGACCGCGTGACATCCACATCACTACATGTGCACAAGCGGATATCACACGGTTCAAAGTGCGGAGGGGTACCCAGATCTGGAGGAGAGAAGAGACTCATTCAGACCTGGGTACCATAGAAACTGTAAAAAAAAAAAGAATTTAAAATAAAAAATAAAGATTATACTTACCTTCCAATGTCCTCCCGGTGTTTTCTCTGCTGTGTCCGGGTCTCTTGCACTGCTCGCGGTGTTTTGAAGGACCTGCCATGATGTCACTGAGTCATGTGACCTGACATTCTTTATTTATTTTTTTTTTTTAACTAACTTGGTCACACTACTATAAATCCATGCCGGTTGCTTGGATTTATATAGTGTGAACAAGTTGTCAAGCACTTTCCAAGTGATGCTAAAATCGCTTGGAAAAGATCTTGATAACCCGCATGCAGAAATGCATGCAAAAACGCTTGACAAACGATTCTACCTGGCGGAAAAAACGCATGTAAAAAGCGCATGCGTTTTTCCTGCCAGGGAGAAGCGGAAAAAATATGCAGAATTTCTGCATCGTGGGCACATAGCCTTAAAAGCATTCAGCAACTATTAGAAGTAACACAAGCACAGGAGACAGGAAGTGTTGTGCTCCAGAAACATCCAGCAACTAGAGGGGTTAACACAGTCACAGGAGAAGGGGAGTGTTTTAGCAGAGCCCCAAGGGGATTGTGGGGAAGTGGTTTACTGTCTGGCTGGAGCCAAGACAAAGGTGGTGTGTGTGTTCTGTATCTCACAGAAGCGCACCTGCAAGTGAAAAGGATTCAAGTCCGGAATGAAGCTAAGCACAGGTCAGGTAGAGTTCCTGAACTAGCAGTGCAGAGTATTGTCAGGCAGAAAGATAAGGAATGTAAGAAATGGTGTCACAGGGATTATCTCCCTCAGCAAATCCTCCCTCCCTGCCTTTGCATTAGAACTGTGCTGTCCTGTACTACTAGGAAGACTGTGAACGGATGTGATGCTAAGGAAACTGTATTGTTTGTCACTGGAGCCTGTTGCTCATAAGACCTAACTTGCACTGGCTTTGTGGTTTCTTATTAAATGCTACTGTTGTACTGTTTATAAGGACTCTTGTCAAGTGTGTCTGGTCAGCAAGTGAAACAACCTACGTCTGTGCCTGAGGGTTAATACCCCTGTATGCCTGAGAGAAGCAGCAGCACATGGTCTATGGTCGCCCAAGTAACGGTTCCCCTAGGATTACAAAGAATTCATGTAACCTGTCTCGCCCCTATCTGAACCTAGCGGCGTGCGTGTAACATGTTTGAGCTGTTCCTCTACTTGTTGAAGCCAAATCATAAGGGAATGGGCGGTACAGGTTCCAGCAATCGCCGGCTTCAGAGCCCCTGCTGCCGTTTCCCATGTGTGCTTTAGATATCCATCTGCTTTATCTATTTTTTTTCTTCCCTTTTTGTAATAGGGTTTTTAGGGAGCCTTCCACCTCAGCCCTGATAACAAATCTAAGGCTATGTGCGCACGATCAGGATTTGAAGCAGAAATTTCCTGAGCGTTTCTGCATCTCCTTGGCAGGAAAAACGCTGCGGAAAAAACGTGCAGTTTTGCCGCGTTTTTTGAAGTGTTTTTCTACATCAACGAATGCTTTTTGGAGCTAAATAAAAGTTATTTGGTGGGACATTGCTTAAAGGAAATCTGTCACCCCCTTAGGCAATATCAGATCTCTACTATGGCCATACAGGTGATCGAAAAGTAAATCTATACATACCTGTATGGCCCATAGCAGAGGTCTGATTGAAGAGAAATCTGGTTTTATAAAGTCTGTTTTCCAGAGGCTTGGTGTCTGGGTGACGCCAAGCAAACCCCTCCTATCTGCTTACTATTCCCCTAAATCGCCGTCTCTGTGCTAAATTACCATATTCACCCCTCCCCTACACGTCACAGGGCTCTGTGACAGGCCCTGTGACGTGCCCTACTCGGTCTCCCCTCCCGCGCATGAGCAAAGCATGCCTCCGGCCCCATCTGGCTGCGTACTGCGCCGCAGCCTTGTATTGCGGAAGCGACGGTGAGTCACTGAGACTTCCGCTCCACTAGCAGTTCGCAGCCAAACAGGGCCGGAGGGGAACAAAGCGTGCTCCATGGGAGCGGCACTTTGCGCATGCGCGGGAGGGGAGGCAGAGCAGGGCATGTCACAGGGCATGTCACAGGGCCTGTGACGTGCAGGGGAGGGGGGAATATTGTAATTTAGCACAGAGGCGGCGATTTAGGGGAATAGTAAGCAGATAGGAGGGGTTTACTTGGCGTCCCCCAGACGCCAAGCCTTTGGAAAACAGACTTTATAAAACCGGATTTCTCTTCAATCAGACCTCTGCTATGGGACATACAGGTATGTATAGATTTACTTTTCTATCACCTGTATGCCCATAGTAGAGGCGCGATATCGCCCAGGGGGGTGACAGATTCCCTTTAAACCCTTGGATTACCTTCAGAACTGGGTGAGTATATTGGTTAATTTAAATTATTAAAAAATGAGTCTGTTGTGTTTCAAATAAAGTGTTTGTTCTGTGTCTGTGTGTTTATTTAACTCTTCACTTTACTTTAATTAGGTTTCGTCTTGAAAAGGTCTGTGACACCTTGTCATAGCGAAACAAAAGAGCTATGTGTCAACTGATCCCATACACCCAATCTTCATTAGCATTTTCATTCATGTAATTTATGTGGCAGCTGTGAGCTGCTATTTTTAGCCTAGGAAGGTGCCATTTGCAAACATGGTCCCTGGCTATAATTAACAGCTCTCAGCTGTTTCATTAGCCCCTACGTCCCCCCGATCAGCACTCAGCAGCGCTTTGGACGCAGCATGTTTTTGCTGCGTTCAAAACGCAGTGTTCTAATGCCGCACTTTTGTTGTCGGTACATGTGAATCCACCACATATAATGACACTTCAAATCGGTCAAAATCTGCAGCGGAGACTAGTGTGTCCGCTACAGAAATTGACATGCTGCGGGTGAGTTTGGGTACCTGGCCACGGTCAGGACCCGCTGCGTGTTTATACAGAGTCAAATCCGCAGCGTCCAGATGTTACAGCATAGTGGATGGGATCTCTAGAAATCCCATGTCCACTATGTGTGCATCAGAGGCTGCGGATTACCCGTTGACAATGACATGTGGCGCGTCTTTCAGGACCACAGCATGTCAAGTTCTCTTGCGGACTCGCTAGTCTCTGCAACAGACATTTGACCACTAGAGTGTACTGAATGCAGTAAATCCGCATGGTTCAGTGAACACATGTGGATTTACCTGTGTTCAATAGAATACGTTTTGGACGCAGCAAAAATATGCGTCCAAAGTGCTGCTACGTCTGGATCGTGGGCACAGAGCCTAAAATTGAAAAAAAAAAAAAAAATGGCGTGGGCTCCCGCATCATTTTTATAACCAGCAGAGCTGGGGGCTGATATTAGTAGCCAGCGAAGGGGCCACTAGCCAACAATGTTCCCTGGCTATTAATATCAGCCCACAGCTGTTTGTTTAGCCTTTACTAGCTAGATTACAGGGGGGCCCCAGAAAAAAAAATGACGTAGGATCTCCCTATAAAATCTAACCAGAAAAGGCTAAACTAGACAGCTGCGGGCTGATAATAGCCAGGGAAGGGGCCATGAATACTAGCCCCCTCCACGGCTATTAATATCACCCCTCAGCAGTCCCAGAAATGACACATCCATAAGATGCGCCAATTCTGGCGCTTAGCCTCCGCTCTTCCCACTGCCCTGTAGCGGTGGCGAGAGGGGATAATGGGGTTGGGGTTCACGTCAGCCTTGTATTGGCGGCTGACGTGAAGCCCAGGTTAGTAATGGAGGGTGTCTATAAGACGCCCCCATTACTAATAGTGTAGTAAAATGGTCGCCGCTTTTTCAATAAAAGACAAGGCCAGAATAAAATATTTTAATGAAATAAAAAACACACGGTTCTACAATTATTTTTTTATTACCCTCTGTCAGCGAAGCCATCGGATCTTCTGAAAAAAACGTAAAACAACAAACAACCATATCCCTCACCTGCCCATCAACGACGCAGTCCACGTATCGCCAACGATTGTCCCATGGCGATCTGAGTCACTTCTACAGCAGTGACATCAGCAATCAATGATGTCACTGCTGTAGAAGACAGCACTGTATACTGACAGGGTGTAAAATCACCCCTGTCAGTATACATGCTGCTGCAGGAGTGAGATCACTGGGGTTTATCAGCTGAAGATCAGCCCCGGTGAACTTACCACCATGGGAATGTTCTTGAGAATGTTCCCATGGTGAGGTCAAGTGAGCGATCAGCTGATTGCTCACGTGACCGCAGGTCCTGGCAGCTCAGTACACTGCTGGGAGAGAGCCCGCTCCCAGCAGTGTACCGCCGGCCACATCGGATCGCCGCCGGGGACTAGGAGGACACCGGGGGGCGTTGGACAGGTGAGTAAAAGGTGTTTTTTTTTTCCTTTCAATTTTTACTTTTTCTTTTTTTAAACCGTGGGCTGGGCAGAGCAGACTACTGCACCCCCCCCACCCCAGCCACACCGATCTCGCTGTTATCAGAGTAGTAGTTCTCCTCTCCCGACCTGGGTACCACCCACAGCACGTTTCCAGCGCGAATTCGCACCCATCGGCTTTAATTGAAATGCAGCAAATCCACAAGTATAGATATTATACCTGCGGTTTTGCTGCGGTTCAATTCAAGTGAACGGGCGCGAATTTGTGGCGGAAACGCCCGAACAATGGTCATGCTGCAGTTTTTTTCCGCAATGATAATCCTGAGCGGAAATTTCCGCATCATGTGCACAGCACATCAGGATTACCATTGCTATAGATGGCAGACCTATTAACAAGCGTTTTCCGCTATGTGCACATAGCCTTAGTCTGGGGTCTCTTCACTGATTGTTTTGTGGATGCAGTCTGAACTGATCTTTTTCTGCCAGTCCACGGCTAGCGGGTTTTACATACTGCACACTCTTTGTTCCTCTTCTTTTTAGGTCTCTCCTAATTATTTAAACAAAAAACAAGGAACCTATTAACATGATGAGTCACGAATATCACTCACCACCAGCTGTCACTTTAAGGGTACCGTATTCAGAGGCTGTGCTTGGATACATAAGGCCTCCTCTCTGAGGAGTCTCACTCTAGACACTTTGCTCCTGTGGCTGGGACGGCTGCCCCCTTTACTGTGTCCACGGTGCTGATTGTGAGCTGGTGGTTGTTGCTGCTTCTGTCTCTGATCCTCTATGGTACTCAGGGAGGAGAGGTGTAGCTGGAGCATAAGCACTATTCTTGTGGACTGTTCCCCTTTTTAAGTGGGACCAAAGCGCTGTCTTCAGGGTCCGTCCCCTCTAGGCAATCCCCCCCCCTCCATTGCAGGCACCAACCAGGAACTGCTATATCCTCTCGCATAGCGCTGCAATTTTCCCCCAGTGAGCCCCCTCTGACGACACTCGGCAACGCCCATTCCCAGTGTGCCTTGCGTCCGTGACACCAATGCAGTGTGCTGACATCAGATGTGCATCCCGGCCCCAGCAAGCTGACACAGGGCAGAAGCTGACAGAGAAAGTGTGGAGGGCGGCGTGGCAGTCCGAGACATGCCACGCAACTCCACCTTTGCTGCCCGCGCATGCAACAGAGCCCCCACTGGTCATGTGAAAGGCGCCACAGGCAGGTAGCCTGCTCTTCTGGACCGCGGATTTCAGACAAGGTTCCCATCAAGGACAGGAAACCAAATGATGCAGGGGAAACGTGCTGCCCTTTTATTTCAGTAGGTTTCCTGTCCTTGGTGGGCAGATCCCTCTCTCACGTGTGCAGTCATGGGTGAGGGTGTCTGTCAGGCAATCCCTACATGTGTCACAGCTGTGTAACAGCCACAACACCTGCAACCGCGGCGGCTGAAACTGAAATGCAAAGCACGCCGAAACGACTCGGCGAGTACCCGAGTGTGCTCGTTTAAAGGGTTAAACAAGAACGCTTGCTCATCACTAGTGCCTACACAACTCGCTCAGGTGAGCAGGTTACTTGGAACTAATATATCTTTTTATAAAGGTATCACCCTATGGTGTATTCTGTTTGCTTACAGTGTTTTTCTACAAAAAAAAAAAAAGGCTTGCTGGAATGTGGAAATAGGATGCAATAAAGTCATGGCGGCAGTTTAGAGGGACTAGGGCAACGGACAGGTTCCCTTTAACTCCTTCCTGACTTGCGCCGTATATATATGCCACTTCGGGAGCTGCGTTCCCGCAAACCGCCGTACATATAGGTCTTCTCGATCCCGCAAGCTCGCGCTGACCGCCGCCGTGATAGAGTGCAGGTGTCAGCTCTATATGAGAGCTGACACCTCGCAGCAACGCCCACGATCGGTGCTAGCAACGATCGCGGGCGTTTAACCCCTCTGATGCCGCTGTCAATAGGGACAGCGACATAGATGAGCATCGTAGAGGGAGTGAGCTCCCGCTCTGCTCTCATCAGTACAACGCGATGGAGATCGTGATGTGCTGATGGTCTCCATTGTCACCCCAGGTCCTAAGATGGCTGCGGGGTCTCCCAGGGATGGTGGCCTGTCAGCTGATGCTCAGAGCAGGAGCTGACACACCTCCTCCCTGCTTGTGAGACGCTGCTCTGATGGCCTGCAGTGCAGAAGCATTGCAGAGTATCAGATCAGCTATTAGGGCAGGGAAAGTTGATGTCCCATAGTGGGACAATGTAAGAAAGTAACCAAAAAAAAAGTTTTTACAAACTGTACAAAAAAAAAAAAATAAATAAAATCACAAAAATCAAGGTAAAAAAAAATAAAATTATCCAATAAATACAATTATTTGTTTAAAAAAATAAACAAACAAAAAAATACACATTTGGTACTGCCGCGTCCGTAACAACCCGATCTTTAAAACTGCCTCACAACCCCTTCAGTGAACACCGTAAAAAAAATAAATGAAAAATTAGGCAAAAAACTATGCTTTATCATATCGCTCAACAAAAAGTGGAATAAAACGCAATCAAAAAGACTAATATAAATAAAAATGGTATCGCTGAAAACCTCAACTTGTCCCGCAAAAAACAAGCTGCCATACAGCTAAGTCAGAGGAAAAATAAAAAAGTTACAATAAAGCGATACAAAAATAATTTTTTCTATAAATAGTTTTTGTTGTGTAAAAGCGCCAAAATATATATATAAAAAACCCAACTATATAAATATAGCATCGCTGTAATCGTACTGACCCACAGAATAAAGCTGCTTTATCAATTTTACCACATGCAGGACAAAAAAAAACTATTTCTGAATTGCTAGTTTTTGTTCATTTTTCCTCCCAAAAATCAGAATAAAAAGCGATAAAATAAGGTCATTTGCCTGAAAATGGTACCAATAAAAATGTTAGCTCGTCCCGCCAAAAAACAAGCCCTCCCTTGACCCTGTTGGGCAAAATATGGAAAAATTATAGCTCTCAAAATATGTCAACGCACAAACTTGTTGCTACAATAAAAGGCATCTAAGTGTGTGACAGCAGCCAAACATGAAAAAACTATATAAATCTGGTATCGCTGTAATCGCACCGACCCGAACAATAAAGTCGTCTAATCACTTATACTGCACGAGGAACGGTGAAAAAATTAAATAAAACCAATTCTTCACCTGCTGTTGATTTGTTCATTTTGCCTCCTAAAGATCTCAGTAAGGCTTGGCTCGCAGAGCTCTACGCTGAACGCTTACACCGGGGTTTCCGTATAAATCTTAAAAATATGTGATTCAGACGGAACCATCAGTGGAAGATTCCCTATAACGAGGCAGATGGAGACACTGTGGACTCTGACTGGCCTGTGATCCAGTGGCGTCAGTCTTTTTAGGTGTGCATAAAAGCACGGACCGCCACAGTTTTGCGTACTTTTGAAAAGAAGGACATTGCTGAACAGAGGCTAGACGGACAAAGGCTCTGGAAAAGCGCTATGGCTCCTTGCCCCCCAAAAGAAATTCAGCAAATTCTGCACTCCCAAATTCAAATTCCTCTCTCCCTTCTGAGCCCCACAGTGTGCCTAAACCACATTTAGCGTCCACATGTTTGGCATTTCTGTAGCGATGAGAGCCCGCCTAATTTACAGGTGCGTGTCTACAAAAGCACACCCATGGAGTCAAAATCGTCACTACACCAGTAGATAAATTCTCAAAGGGGTATAATTTACAAAATGGAGTTACTTGAGGGAGAATTCTGCTCTTCTAGCACTTAGGGGCTCCGTATATGGAGTCTGCATACTATTCTAGGAAAATCTGCGCTCCAGGAGGCAAATAGCGCTCCGTCCCTCCAGAGTTTCGCCGTGTGGCTAAGTAGTACTGTACAGCCACATATGGGGTATTTCTACATTCAGAAGAAATTGTGAGATACATTTTGGTGCCATTTTTACCCATTTCCCAGTGTGCAAATGTAAAATCTGGGGATAAAACAAAATTTTGGTAGTAAAAAAAAATATTTTTTCTTCCCTGCCCAATGGTATTAAATGCTGTGACACACCTGTGGTGTCAATATGATGATTGCACCCCTAGATGAATTCATTGAGAGGTGTAGTTTGTAAAATGAGGTCACTTATGTGGGGGGTTCTGCTGTTCTGGCAGCTCAGGGGCTCTCCCAGTGGGTCATGGCACCCTCAAACCATTCCAGCAAAATCTTAACTCCAATATCTCACTTCTCTTTTGAGCTTTGCACCGTGCCTCAAAAGTTGTTTTCGACTACATATGGGGTATCGGCGTACTCAGGAGAAATTGCACAACAAATTTTGGGGTCCTTTTTCTCCTGCTATCCTTGTAAAAATGAAAAAATTTGGGGCTAAAACAATATTTTTGTGGGAAAAATATATATTATTTTCATTTTCACAGATCAACGTTGTAAAATTCAGTGAAGCACCTGTGGGTTCATGGTGCTCACCACACATCTAGATAAATTCCTTGAGGGGGTCTAGTTTCCATAACGGGGTCACTCTATAGGCACCTCAGGGGCTCTCCAAATGCGACATGGCGTCCACTAATGATTCCAGCAAATTTTGCATTCAAAAAGTCAAATGGCGCTACTTCCCTTCCGAGCCCTGCCGTGCGCTCAAACAATAGTTTTCCTTCACACATTGGGTATTGGTGTGCTCACGAGAAATTGCACAACAAATTTTGGAGTCCATTTTTCCCTGTTACCCTTGTGAAAAGAAAAAAAAAAAATTGGGAAAAAAAAGTTAAAATGTTCATTTTTTTCTTCCCACTAATTTCATTCCATTAATTCCTGTGAAGCACCTGAAGGGTTAATAAACTTCTTGAATGTGGTTTTGAGCACCTTGAGGGGTGCAATTTTTAGAATGGTGCCACTTTTGGGTATTTTCTGTCATATAGACCCCTCAAAGTCACTTCAAATGTGATGTGGTCCCTAAAAAAATGGTTTTGTAAATGTTATTGTAAAAATTAGAAATTGTTGGTCAAGTTTAAACCCTTCTAACTTCCTAACAAAAAAAAAATATTTCAAAAATTGTGCTGATGTAAAGTAGACATATGAGAAATGTTATTAACCATTTTGTGTGACTCTCTCTCTGATTTAAGGAAATAAAAATGTAAAGTTTGAAAAATGCAACATTTTCACCAAATTTTAGATTTTTTTCACAAATAAACACAAGTCATATCAAAAGAAATTATACCACTATCATAAAGTACAATATGTCACGAGAAAACAATCTCAAAATCAGTGGGATCCGTTGAAGTGTTCCAGAATTATTCCCTCAAAGTGACAGTGGTCAGAATTGAAAAAATTGGCCTGGTTAGGAAGGTGAAAACAGGCTCGGAGATTGAAGGGTTAAAGGAATTGGCCACTATTGGACAACTCCAGCTTAATTAATTTCAGGGCCCCATATAAAATACAAACAAACAGTCTCTATCTTTCACAACGGTGCCATTTCAGCACCACTGTTCCCCGTAGAGTGAGATGACATTGGTTGTGTCACATGTCCACTGCAGTTTTTACCATTTTGTAAGAGCGGACATTGGCCCTGACGGAAAATTGATGAGCTGCAGCGGGCACATGGACACAACAATGTCACATCATTCTCTGGAAACAGCAGCACTGACAGCTGTGGGATGAGAGCATAGACTTCTGAATTTATATGAGGTTCTCAATTAATTAAACTGAAAACAATTTGCCTTCTTGTGTATAAAACAGTGACCTCCAGTCATCAGGGTGGTACAGCATCACTGCAGAGACATCCTTAGAAACACACCCATTCTCTTTGATCACTACACAGCCTGGTGATGTCAGCACAGATGTCTTTGAAACCCCAGAAAATACTCTTTTAGGCTATGTTCCAGTGATGAGTTTTTGGTGAGTTTTTCACGTTGCGTATTTTTGAAAACATGCAAGCAACCTATTTTCCTTAATGGGTGTAAAAATGCTGCAGAAAATCTGTATAAAAAAAACTAATAGTGGAAACCTAGCCTTAAGTCCAGAAATAGAACGCCTGTGTCATACACAGTGTGCCGAAGTGTAAACTGCTCAACCTCACGAAGCTTACTGGGCACAAATCTGTCCTGTGTGCCAGACCAGAGGGTGCCACTCCTGCCCCCGGGCATGATATAACATGGCATGCAAGGGATTTCAAAGAGGAGGTCTGCGCTGTAGTCAGCAGACTGTGGAGCAATCAATCAAAAGAGAATGTTTTCAAGGAGGAATCTGTGACTTGGGCAGAATGCTGTACTGTCCTGATGACTCGAGGTAAAGGTTTTACACAAAAGGGGGCAAAGTTAAAATTTTTAACTAAGGCAATAAGACAAATCGTACAGCTTATCCACAAACACTATTGCTATTATTCAATTGCCTTCATGAGCCAATTTGATGTCAGGTCTTTAAACTGCAGTACAATTCTGCTATAATTTACTTTTAAAAATCAAAAATCGTCTTTTAGTTTAAAAAATAAATAATTGAGATTGTATTTTTTGCAAAATCACCAGCACTAAGATAAAAAGTCTATAGCTGCCATTGCCCTGCTCTTTTGCTAGCAAGTAGGCAGTTTTCAGAGAGAAGAGCTCCAAAAGGTTCAAAAAGTTCAAAGTGTTTTTGAACAACCTAGAGGTTCTATTGGGCTAATAGTGAGATTACAATCTATCTGGTTCTCAGCTTACATATTCATCTGTATGCTCTTATGACTAAGGGTATGTGCACACGATGCAGAAATGAAGCAGAAAATTTCTGCATCATTTCTGCATCTCCCTGGCAGAAAAAACGCATGCAGATTGTGCATGCGTTTTTCCTGCAGAATACATGCGGATCCACATGCGTTTCCGCATGCAGATTGACAAGCGCTTTCCAGGCGATTTTAGCATCACCTGGAAAGTGCTTGATAACTAGGTCACACTATATAAATCCATGCAAACAGCATGGATTTATACAGTGTGAACCGAGAGAGTGTATATACTTACCTCTGATGGCCCGCGCTGTCCTGCTCACTCCGTTCTCCCGGCTGCCGGCAACTTTGAATTGAAAGACCTGCCGACGTCAGCGTCACGTGACCCGTCACATGACTCTGACGTCACCGCAGGTCCTACAACTCACTGCAAGTGCCGGGAACCAAGCGGGAGCGCTGCGCGGGCCGACAGAAGGTAAGAATACATTTATTTTTTATTTTATTCTTCTTTTTACAGCTTTTTTAATGGTACCTGGGTGTGGATGAGACTCTCCTCTCCTCCACACCCGGGTACCATCCGCACATTAGAACGCACCAATTACGCAAGTACAGATGCTGTCTTGTGGAATTGGCACGTTCTAATGCAAGTCAATGGCGGCGAAATCGCCGCGTTTCCGCAAAATTAATTGACATGCTGCGGATTTTTGACCGCAGCGTTAACGCTGCGGAAAAATCCGCATCATGGGCACAGCACATGCGGATTTCCATTGGGGAACATTGCTGCCCTTCTACCATGCGTTTTTCATGCGTTTCCGCGGCGTTTACGCAACTGCAAAAACGCCGCGGAAACGCATGAAATACGCATCGTGTGAACACAGCCTTACTGTGCCTTCACCGACCTGCCTCCTATTTTACATAATGCATCTAGTAGTGTGGGGCTAGGTAAAATAGGAGGCAGGTCAGTAAAGGCACAGTAAGGCTATGTGCCCATGTTGCATTTATGAAGCAGAAAATTTCTGCTGCATAAATGCAAGTCCTCTCCCGGAAAAACGCATGCGGAATTCCGCACGCGTTTATCGCGCATTTATCACGCGTTTTCCACATGCGGAATTGCCTTGCGTTTTTTATGCATTGGACAAAGGCAATTCCGCTTGCGGAAACGCAAAATTAAATGACATGCTGCGGATTTTTGAACGCGGCATAAACGCTGCGGAAAAATCCGCAGCATGTGCATAGAACTTGCGGAATCCCATTGGGGACCATGGGGTGCGGATATACATGCGTTTTTCAAGCGTTTACGCTGCGGAAATTCCGCAGCATATACGCTTGAAAAATGCTACGTGGGCACACAGCCTAAGTCATAAGAGCATACAGATGAATATGTAAGCAGAGCACCAGATAGAGTGCCCCCCACTGGAGCAAGAGCATATCATTATCTCCAAACTGAAAGTAAAGATTAAATCCGTCCTGTTGTTCTTGTGTAATCAACCAAGGTATCATTTTAATCAGTGTAATGTCGCCCACCTAACAGTGTATGTAGTTTACGGAGAACAATCCTGCTGATAGGTGCGCTTTAAGGAGTTAAATCACACATTAGTTGAAACAGAACTGTTTACACTACTCAGTTTTCCTTCACATCTGAGAAGCTGCTAAGGCTGCCAAAGCTTCACAGCTCTACTTGATAAGAAATATTGCTGCACTAATCACTGATGTAATTTTTCTTCTGTAGTGCATCCTTTGGTCACAGGATCACACACCCCATTGTGCAGCAATAACTGCATCTAAACATTTCCTGGTCTAATTATTTTTTCTGAAAAATTACAAATACATTGACAACTGTCTTTTCCTAAATGGAGGAGCAGCAGCAGATCGATTCGGTGATGGCATTCCCAATTGATTGAGAACTTTGTTCGCGATTTCTAAGCACAAATCTTCAATCATTATCAACGCTTCGATGTAGATTTCTGCTGTAAAATCCATGTTCATATTTAAATTTTCCTTGCATAGTTGACGAAAAATATCTTCAGTCATGTGCGATTTATATTTCTCCCATAACTCTGTTGGACATGGAGAGCAGGCGGTCAATATGTTTACAAACAATGCACGGATGTGACGTGTTGCACGCGTCATTAATGCATACATGCCAGTGTCGGTCGTTCTCCAATAAATTCAGAGCTTGACATGCACTGCGGAAAGTGGCATGTGTAACGCCATTGACAATTCTCAATTGCTGGAAAGACGTTGGACCACATTTACCAACAGCATGCGAAGAAAGAAGCATTCATCTAGATTGGGATGCACAGTGTACAGTCTACCCATCGTAGTTTCTTTGAATATGCCAGGTTGTCTGTCGACTCACTCTCCTCGTTTGCGGTTTATGAATGAGATGTCACTGGGGGGGGGGGGGGGGGGGGCGACGGGAAGAGAATGCAGGGCGGCTGGGGAGAGTCAGCCTGGGACTAAGTTCGTAACACCACCCTCTCGCTGCAGCTTTTACATCCAACAACTGGTATATAAAAACATGTGCCTATCGAATGAAATGTGTCAAAGTTTCAAAGCAATGAACAAAGCAAGAACTTTCGGAGATTTAGGATCTTGAACAAACGAACATTTACTCTCTCTCTCTCTCTCTCTCTCTCTCTATATATACATATACATACATACATACACACACACACAACTTTGGACAAAACAAATGGTAACCAACAGGATCCTGCGGGGCAGGCAAGGGGTTAAATATCTAGATGCTGCCGTCGCAATTGAGAGTGGCATCTAGGACGTTAAAAGGCCACATTCGGTGATCACACAGATCATAACCGATGCAGGAGACGTATAACACCCTACTGCAGTACCTGAGAGTCGACTCTGATCTACTCTGTGACATCATTGAGAAGATCAGAGCCAGAAGAGTAACCTAAAGCAACCTGCTTCACTGTGAGGTGGTCTGCATGTACTGTACTAAGTTTGCATCAAAGTGTTACCGTGTGATTTCGTTTGGTGACCGTTCAAAGCAATCACGTACGTGTACGGCGGAATACGGTGAGGAATCACATCCTCCGATGTACATGTGCGTAAAACAAGGGCAAAAAAAAAAGAAATAAAAAGTTTCAAAATTTTATGCAAATACAAGTTGTATGTAGTGACCTAAATGTACCAAGAATAATGTTTTTTTTTTGTGACACATTCTCAAAATCACTGAGATTGGAAAAAGTATTCTAAAGTTATTACCACAAAGTAACATGTCAGATATGAAAAATCTGGCCCAGTCAGCAACACCAAAACTGGCGGCTGTGGGAATGGGTTAAAGGAAACCTGTCATATCCAGAAAGGCTAATCTATTGAATAGACTGTAAGATCACAAGGGCAGGGTCTTCCCCCTTCCGGACTGTCAGTTAGTTTATTTTATATATGTTATATATGTATGTAACCCTTTTCACATGTATAGCACCACAGAATTAATGGGCCATTACAAATAATAATCTTTAGCTAAATAACGTTAAGGGGAACCTGTTCATACTGCAGGCAGAATGAATCGCAGTTTGGCTGCACGATGGCAGCCAGGTATACTACTCTCTGAAATACTCTGGTGTTTCAGAGAACATATACTTCCCAGCTATAAAAAAAAAAGGTCAAAGTTGCCTCCTAAATTGCTAATAGCTCCTGTTCACATTAGTTAGGATATGCTGGCCATTTTCACTTTTTGTTTCTAATTCTCTTTTTGACATGTGCACTCCCTCCCCCATCAGCTTCAGGTGAGATTAAGTAGTTAGCTGGTTCACTCCTGACCCATAAATTGTAGGCTTTCAGCCCAGGAGAGGTGACAAAGCAGGACAGGGACCCAACAATGAAGGACGCCTTGACGCTGGCTGTTGGGAACATGGATATTGGCCAATCTATGCGCTAAGTACCTTCCTTTACTGTCATTTTTAATATTAACCCCTTTTTGACCTGACCCAAGGCGTACTAATACGTATCTGTGTCCTGGGCCTTAATGGCCAGATACGTATTAGTACGCCCTGGCGATTTCAGCCTCTATGCGGGCGCGATCGCCGGTAGGTGTCAGCTGATTGTTACAGCTGACACCCGGTACTATGTGCAAGGAGCAGAGCCACACCGCTCCCAGAACACTAACCCCCGAAATGATACATCTTGAGGGGTGTAGTTTCCAAAATGGGGTCACTTGTGGGGGGTTTCCACTGTTTAGGCGCATCAGGGGCTCTCCAAATGCAACTTGGCGTCCGCTCTGGATTCTAGACAATTTTGCGTTCAAAAAGTCACACAGTGCTCTTTCCCTTCTGAACCCTGGCGAGTGCCAAAACAGTGTATTTTCCCCACATATGGGGGTATTGGCGTGCAATTTCTCCTGAGTACAACAGTTTCTGGGATCCATTTTCTCCTCTTACCCTTGTGAAAATAAAAAAATTTGGGGCTAAAAGATAATTTTTGTGAAAAAAAGTTTGATTTTTTTATTTTCACGGCTCTACGTTATAAACTTCTGTGAAGCACCTGGGGTTCAGGGTACTCGCCACACATCTAGAATAGACCCTTCAGGGAACTTGTTTCCAAAATGGTGTCACTTGTGGGGGGTTTCCACTGTTTAGGCACATCAGGGGCTCTTCAAACGCAACATGGCGTCCGCTAATTATTCAAGCAAATTTTACATTCAAAAAGTCAAAGGACGCTCCTTCCCTTCTGAACCCTGCCGTTCGCCCAAAAAGGGTAAAGGTGTTAATATTACAGAATTTTTTTTTATTTATTTTTTTAAAATATTTTGTGTGTACATTTTGTAGCGCTTTCTTATATTTCTATAGCAGCTATGCAGTTTCAATGTCTTAGAGAAATCTTAGCAATTTAGGAGGCAACTTTGACCTTTTTTTATAGTTTGAATTTTTTTTACTTGGCTCCTGTTCACATTAGTTAGGATGTGTTGCCCATTATCACCATTTGTTTCTAATATACTTCCCAGCGCTGATGCAGGTAATTGATAGGTCTCCCCCCACGTACACAAAAGGAGAGACCTGTCAATCACCTGCATGGACGCTGGAGAACAGATGACAGAGGGTGGAGTCTATTTTACGGCTAAGGTCGCTGGCTGGATCTATAGAGGATATTTACCTGGCTGCAATCATGGTTTGGCCAGCATGAATAGCCTAAGGCTGCGTGCCCACTATGCGTTTTTCAAGCGTTTTCGCAGCGGAATTTCCGCAGCGAAAACGCTTGGTAATACGTGCCCCATGGTCCCCAATGATAATCCGCATGTGCTGTGCACATGCTGCGCAAATTTCCGCTGCGGATTATCATTCCAGAAAAATCCGCAGCATGTCCATTAATTTTGCGGAAATGCGGCGTAATTGCCGCCATTGACTTGCATTGAATCGCATAATATCCGCATGAGTACATGTACACATGCGAATATTAAGCGATTCATTGCGCGGATGGTACCCGGGTCTGGAGAAGAGGAGACTCTCCTCCAGACCCGGGTACAATAGTACTTGTAGTTAAAAAAGAATTTAAAAAAAACCAACCCATTATACTCACCTTCTGATGGACCCCGGTCTATTGTACGGTGCGTCTGGTGTCTTCGGCGGCTCAGGGTGGTGTAAAAGGACCTTCCATGACGTCATTTAGTCATGTGACAGGTCATGCGACTAAATGACGTCATGGAAGGTCCTTTTACACCACCACGAGCAGTCGAAGACACTGGAGGAGGACACAGGGGGCCATCGGAAGGTGAGTATGATGTTTTATTTTTCACCATTTTATTCTTTTTTTTTTTTTTTTTTTTTTACTATTGATGCAGCATCGTAACCATTTGCAGCATCGTAACTTGGTCACACTATAAATCCATGCAACCGGCATGGATTTACAGTGCCTTGTGAAAGTATTTGGCCCCCTTGAACTTTTCTACCTTTTGCCACATTTCTGGCTTCAAACAGATATAAAATTCTAATTTTTTGGGGAAGAATCAACAAGTGGGACACAATCGTGAAGTGGAACGAAATTTATTGGATATTTTAAACTTTTTTTTAACAAGTTAAAAACTGAAAAGTGGGGCGTGCAATATTATTCGGCCCCTTTACTTTCAGTGCAGCAAACTCACTCCAGAAGTTCAGTGAGGATCTCTGAATGATCCAATGTTGTCCTAAATGACTGGTAATGATAAATAGAATTCACCTGTGTGTAATCAAGTGTATAAATGCACCTGCTCTGTGATAGTCTCAGGGTTCTGTTTCAAGTGCAGAGAGCATCATGAAGACCAAGGAACACACCAGGCAGGTCCGAGAGACTGTTGTGGCGAAGTTTAAAGCTGGATTTGGATACAAAAAGATTTCCCAAGTTTTAAACATCTCAAGGAGCACTGTGCAAGCGATCATATTGAAATGGAAGGAGTATCAGACCACTGCAAATCTACCATGACCCGGCCGTCCCTCTAAACTTTCATCTCGAACAAGGAGAAGACTAATCAGAGAAGCAGCCAAAAGGCCCATGATCACTCTGGATGAACTGCAGAGATCTACAGCTGAGGTGGGAGAGTCTGTCCATAGGACAACAATCAGTCATACACTGCACAAATCTGGCCTTTATGGAAGAGTGGCAAAAAGCATTCCATTTCTCAAAGATATCCATAAAAAGTCTCGTTTGAAGTTTGCCACAAGCCACCTGGGAGACACACCAAACATGTGGAATAAGGTGCTCTGGTCAGATGAAACCAAAATCAAACTTTTTGGCCACAATGCAAAACAATATGTTTGGCGTAAAAGCAACACAGCTCATCACCCTCAAAACACCATCCTCACTGTCAAACATGGTGGTGGCAGCATCATGGTTTGGGCCTGCTTTTCTTCAGCAGGGACAGGGAAGATGGCTAAAATTGATGGGAAGATGAACGGAGCCAAATACAGGACCATTCTGGAAGAAGACCTGTTGTATTCTGCAAAAGACTCGAGACTGGGACGGAGATTTATCTTCCAACAAAACAATGATCCCAAACATAAAGCAAAATCTACAAAGGAATGGTTTAAAAATAAAAGTATCCAGGTGTTAGAATGGCCAAGTCAAAGTAAAAACCTGAATCCAATCGAGAATCTGTGGAAAGAGCTGAAAACTGCTGATCACAAACGCCCTCCATCCAACCTCACTGAGCTCGAGCTGTTTTGCAAGTAAGAATGGGCAAGAATTTCAGCCTCTCGATGTGCAAAACTGATAGAGACATACCCCAAGCAACTTGCACTTGTTATCGCAGCAAAAGGTGGCGCTACAAAGTATTAACTCAAGGGGGCCGAATAATATTGCACACCCCACTTTTCAGTTTTAAATTTTTTTAAAAAGTTTAAAATATCCAATAAATTTCGTTCCACTTCACGATTGTGTCCCACTTGTTGTTGGTTCTTCCCAAAAAATTTGAATTTTATATCTTTATGTTTGAAGCCAGAAACGTGGCAAAAGGTAGAAAAGTTCAAGTGGGCCAAATTCTTTCACAAGGCACTGTAAATTCATGCCGGTTGCATGGATTTATATAGTGTGACCAAGTTGTCAAGCACTTTTCCAAGTGATTGCTAAAAATCGCTTGGAAAAGCGCTTTACAACCCGCATGCGGAAAGGCATGCAAAAACGCTTCACAAACGCTTCTACCTGGCAGGAAAAACACATGTAAAATCCGCATGCGTTTTTTCCTGCCAGGGAGATGCAAAAAAATCAGGAGCATTTCTGCTTCATGGGCACATAGCCTGACAGGTTCCTTCTAAAATCTTGCTAGGCGGCTTTACTTGAGCAGTGGCTACAGTATTTTTTAGACTATAAGAGGCATCTAACTATAAGACGCACCCAGGTTAAGATAAAAGAAAATGGGAAAAAATATATTTAATAGTAATTAAAAGTCCATGATCTAATAAGTAGGAATAAGGAGAGGAAACATAGGAGATATCCGAAACATTAAAAAAAAAAAAAAAAAAGTGCCTAAGCACCAACAAGCAGGCAGTTGCTACCTACCTGCCTGTTGTGCCCGGCGCAGTAGTCCGCTGGCACAGAGCGGACACAGACTTCCGCTGATGTCACGTTAACAGAGCAGCGGTTTCTTTTCCAGTTGACAGGACGGGACTACTGGTGTCATGTTGATTAACTGCCGGCTCCCCGCTGCCTAACTGGTGGAAGCCGGCTGTCAATCAGCATGACACCAGTAGTCCCGCCCTGTCAACAGGTAGAGAAACTGCTGCTCTGTTGACAGGGAGCAGTTGAATCTCCAGCAGGAGCAGCCCTTGACCGGCGCCGGGTACAACAGTCAGCTAGTTGTCTGTTAGCAACTACATGCATTTTTTTTTTTTTTTTAAGTCCCGGATATCCCCTTTAACGTTCTAAAAATAGTTTGACAGTTTTGCATTTTAAATTGCAATGCAGGAATGGAAGCTTAAAAAGGAGGTGTACGAGTCAATGCAATTGCACAAACATTACTGTAGGTCGCATCTACATGATTAGGTGACAATTTGCATGAAGGTTTGGATACCTACATTTCACTAATGCAAAATGACTGTTTACTGTGTGTTGAGAAATAATGCACAGCACAGGTGAATCAGGATGTACTAAACAGATGTAGCAGAGCAGAGTTGTGTATAACGAAATCCCATACTATCTACATTTTGTGGCACAGCAGACTACACATATCAGTAACAAAACTACCTGCCAGTTTGCTTTGGCACAAATCCCATTCTGTCTCCCCCTCTATGCGGCAGCCCCACAGTTTGCTGTGCAGTGAACTTTCCCTTTCAGCTTCACTGATGTGTGGGAGGAGAGGATAAAGAAGGGACAGCTGGGCACAGCATATGAATGTATGAGCTCAGGTCAGAGCAGAGGAGTTTCTGGCAGACTGAATGATGTGCTTTCTCTCCTACCCTGCACGGTTTAGTGTCATGCAGCGAGACATACAAGCATAGCTGCGCAGTGCTCTCTCTGTACAGAGCTCTCAGTGATCGGGAGGAGAACTTTCTAAGCATGGTCCCAGATCACTGAGAAAGCATTGAGGAGGGTCTGTCACTGAGTGATGGGCAGGGAGGTCGATTCCAAACTAGAAGACACAGGTACTTTTTATCAAGATATACAGGTAAATCTTACTAAATTAGAATATCATCAAAAAGTTAATTTCAGTTCAATAAAAAAAGTGAAACTCATATGTTATATAGAGTCATTACAAACAGAGTGATCTATTTCAAGTGTTTATTTCTGTTAATGTTGAGGATTATGGTTTACAGCCAATGAAAACACAAAAGTCATTATCTCAGTAAATTAGAATAACAAAACACCGGCAAAGGCTTCCTAAACATTTAAAAAGGTCCCTTAGCCTGTTTCACTAGGCTCCACAATCATGGGGAAGACTGCTGACTTGACAGATGTCCACACACTCCACAGGGTTCCAGAGTTCCAATTTTCATTTGGAAATCAAGTTCCCAGAGTCTGGAGGAATAGTGGAGAGGCCACAATCCAAGCTGCTTGAGGTCTAGTGTGAAGTTTCCACAATTGGTGATGGTTTGGGGAGCCATGTCATCTGCTGGTGTAAGTCCACTGTGTTTTATCAAGACCAAAGTCAGCACAGCCGTCTACCAGGAAGTTTTAGAGCACTTCATGCTTCCCTCTGCCGACAAGCTTTCTGGAGATGGAAATTTCATTCTCCAGCAGGACTTGGCACCTGTCTACACTGCCAAAAGTACCAATGCCTGTTTTCAAAACACCAGTATCACTGTGCTTGATTGACCAGCAAACTCGCCTGACCTTAACCCCATAGAGAATCTATGGGGTATTGTCAAGAGGAAGATGAGAGACACCAGACCCAACAATGCAGACGAGCTGAAGGCTGCTATCAAAGCAACCTGGGCTTCCATAACCCCTCAGCAGTGCCACAGGGTGATCGCCTCCATGCCACGCCGCATTGATGCAGTAATTGATGCAAAAGGAGCCCCGACCAAGTATTGAGTGCATTTACTGAACATACATTTCAGTAGGCCAACATATCGGATTTTAAAAACATTTTTCAAGTTGTTAAAGTATTCTAATTTACTGAGATAATGACTTTTGTGTTTTCATTGGCTGTAAGCCATAATTATCAACATTAACAGAAATAAACACTTAAAATAAATCACTCTGTGTGTAATGACTCTATATAATATATGAGTTTCACTTTTTGTACTGAAGAACTGAAATAAATTAACTTTTTGATGATATTCTAATGTAGTGAGATGCACCTGTAACTATTTGCCAAAAATAAAGAAGGAATACAGTCCCAAAGGAGTCAAATAACGTGCCATCAAGGGCACTATTCAAGCAAGTACAACAAACTGCGCAATCAAAAAAAACTGCTCGAACAATATAAATACATTAAATGTGATAGAATTTTAGTAAAGACACCAAAGAATTTTATTAAAGACACCAAAGGACAAAGTTAAACATAAAAACAAAAGCATAATATAGACAACATAAATAATTAAAAAGAGGGGCAAATCAGTACGTACAGCATGATAGTTTCAAAGAATAAAGCCAGCACATTTATGATAAAAGATATAATAGACATAATATATAAAGTGCAGTGCAGAAAGAAGATAAAGTCTAAAGTGATAAAGAGCAATACATGTTTGAGTAACATTGTATTCATATATTACAAGGTATAGAATAGGAAGATCTCAAGGTAAAGAGAAGTAGACTTTAGTAGAAAAATAAAATCTAAATCCATTGCTATATGTGACTCTACCTAAACGGCAAAACAAGGTCACTGACCCAAATTCATGCTTCAAGTGCTGTCCGCTCAAACCTCACACTCCAACGCGTGTTTCACAGCGTTGCTTCCATTTTAATCATTTATGTTGTCTATATTATGCCTGTCTATGTTTAACTTTATCCTTTGGTGTCTTTAATAAAATTCTATCGCATTTAATGTATTTATATTGTTCGAGCAGTTATTTTTTGGTTGTACTTTTTATCAAGAGGTTTTTCTTGCTGAAAAGTGCATCTAATAGTCCAAAAAATACCCTCCCTTCACTACACCGTAATCACAGCTGTAATCCCTGCCTGAAATTTGATTGACAGCCTGGTATGCAGCATATGTGTACAGCATATGATTAAGGAAGTATAGATGTTAATTTTGTACCTGTAGCTGCTGCTACAGTAAGGCAGGCTGAAATTAATTCAATATTAATTTAGTTATTTTATATTAATATTGAGCAGAATTAAGTATGCTGACATTTCATACAGCATGAGCAACCAGATAGCCCCCCTTATATACAGTATAAGTACCCCCTATAATATTATTTATCTAGCACCAACATATTCTGCAGCACTTTACAATTAAGCTGGGACATGTACAAACAATAAAAAGACATTACCGAGTAACACATAGTTCAACAGTTACAGGAGCAGTGAGGGCCCTGCTCACAAGCTTACATCTATAAGGAAATAAGGGGAGACAATAGGTAGATAGTGCTTCTTGTGCATGGTCCAGCCATCATTATAATAAATAATAAATAGGGCATTTCAAAGAAGTATCTGTCTAAGCGCAGTTATAAAGTGCTATTGGGTCCATGGAGGATGTGGACACAGATGAATAGGAGGGACCAGATTCTGAGTAAAATGTAGAAAGAGGTAACAGGGCAAGATAGGTTAGTGAATTGAGGTTATAGGCCTGTCATATACAGTACGAGCCCCCACATAGCCCCCTATATACAGTTAAAAAAAAATACATATGTAATATCACCGCATCCATAAAGTCCGATCAAAATATAAAAAATTAACCCCTTCACAGCATATGATGTAAACTTAGACATGTCATTTTTCCTGCCACTGATGAGGGTCGCATGCCACAACCTAATCTTTCCCCACACATGATGGCTGATTTAATCAGCCATTATGTGCATCTAAAGGCCCCGTCTCACATAGTGATCTCGCTAGCGAGATCGCTGCTGTGTCACGGTTTTGGTGACGCAACAGCGACCTCACAAGCGATGTCGCTATGTGTGACACTTTGCAACGATCAGGCCCCTGCTGTGAGGTCGCTGATCGCTGCAAAGTGTCCTGGACCATTTTTTGGTCGTTGGCCTCCCGCTGGCCAGCACACATCGCTGTGTGTGACCAGCGGGACCAACGATCAGGCTGGTATCCATGGTAAACATCGGGTTACTAGGGGCACGCTCGCACTTAGTAACCCGCTGTTTACCATGGATACCACTCTGCTACGGTGCACGGGAGGTTGCCGCTCACGGTAGCAGAGTCGTATCTGTGATGAACCTGTAGCCGCCATCTTGGTAATGATAAATCATATCCAGGGATGGCCACACTTCAGCAGCCCCCACCCTTGGGACCTTCTGTTAAAACGTCAACTAGATAGTTTCCCCCCATCCAGGCTCCTGTAAGATAAGAAGCCTACTTAACACTTGAATGCTAGGAGCTTCAAAGACTTCGAGAGGAAACACAGCCAGCAGGGGGGGGTGCTTCGTCCATCTGTAACTGACCATTTGTCCCATAGGACTAGTTTCTTTGTCTGTCACCAGCATGGAGGCATAAGATATAGAAACATGAAAAGTACACGCATGTTGCGTGGGATGGGCCAATAAAAAAATATCACGGTGTCCCGGAGCCATTGCGCACACAAGCCTCCGCGGTAGACGTTTGTACGTGCTCTGGAAGCCAAGATATAGCGCTGAGCCATTCCTGAGGACCGTATGGTATCATAATTGATATCAAAAGGTCGGTTACGGCGGCCCGAATCCGTGGGAACCCCTGTGGGTATCCTGAGACCATCCCAGAAGAAGTTATTGGGTTCCTTAGAATTTGGGCTTCTGATCGAAGTTAGACCTGAGGGTGGAGACTGAGCCAGCTGACCTCACCAGCAGTGGGCGGGACGGGGCAGGTAAGATAGCAGGACAGACAAGAGACAAGTCAGTCTTGACCCAAGAGTGGTGTGCTGAACATCTGAGCACCAGCTGAGGCCACCAAGGGGAGGAGCAGTTTGACCATGCGGTGGTAGGCCTCAGCCTGTAACAAAGAACCGTGCCTGCGATCGCAGAATCCTCTCCCTGCGTCACAAGAAAATCAAGAAACCGGTAACTGATATGCTGTGGTGATTCTGTGTGTTGTATTCCATTGTTGTATAGTTTAGCCTGACCTTATACCTGTGTATATTTAGTTGTATATCGTGTATCTAGTGTATTATTATAATCAATTACCTCAAGTAATTGTGGGCCTGCCTTTTATTCTGCATAACGAACGCACGTCCGTGTGAGCTCGGCTCAAGCCAAAAACGCTACCCAGGGTTGGTTCCTGACCCGATATAGGCCCATTCACGGACTGGGCGTATATCTAAAATAGGGACTGGTGGCAGCATACCAACTGGGGATTGGGGAAGGCTGGTAGTGACGGTCGGAGGTTCAGATATATATATTCCTGGCGCGGCCAAGGAAGATATATATACCGCCCTCACTACAGAGGGCCCCGATACCCAGTAGGTTACAGGACAGTCTCCCTGGCGACCGCTTATCCTAGGTGCAGTTCCTTGACTGACCTGAGGCTAAGAGGGCGCTAGCGAGTTGTGCTGTGTAGTGACGTTGAAGGGATAACACACTACCGTGTTCCCTGCGCTGGTTGCAGCTTCCTGGCACTACTTTCTCTAGGTGCAGTACCTTGACTGACCTGAGAGGTAAGGGGGCGCCAGAGAGCTGCACCCACCGGCCGGCCTTCATCACATTGGTGGCAGAGCGGTGGGATTGCAGAATAATAGTGTTGTGGGACCCCTACTCCCAGGCACTAAAGACTGCCAGTGGTAACTTCCACTGCTGGAGTCTTAAGGTCAGCCCAACGTTAGACGGTCAGGCTAAAAGTATAACAAGGTGTGTGCAAACTCAGGGTTGCAGCGGTGTCGGTTACCAAGATGGCAGACGGCACCAGGAGCAAGACCCTGCAAGAGGCTAATGCTACGGTCCGTGTGGCAGGAGGGGAGGACATTGTTACTCATGGCGAGGAGGAGTCCAGCCCGGGCACCTCAGGGAGCCAGTCCCCAGTATACGGTCCCGCAGTGGGCTGCCCACCACCTACCCAGCCCAGCCTGTCCAGATCACAAGCCCTTTTACAAGCGGCTATGGCAAGTCTCCAGTCTCATGGCGATGCCGTCTACAAAACCCTCCTGGCAGCATCAGAGAAGGCAGCGGAGGAGGAGCGTGCAGAGCGGGCTGCGGAGCGGGCTGCGGAGCGTGAAGCTGCAGAGCGCCGGGAGGCTGCGGAGCGTGCAGAGCGAGCTGCGGAGCGCCAGCACCAACTGGACCTGGCCCAGCGGGGGCTTCCGCTAGAGCAACCAACCCATCAGGAGACCAAGTCGTCCAAAGTCCGAGCTGAGGACTTCCCTCTACTGGAGAAGGATGGGGACCTGGACTCATTTCTGGTGGCATTTGAACGGACCTGTCTTCAGCACCATCTGGCCCGGGATCAGTGGGCCAGATACCTGACCCCCCGTTTGAGGGGTAAGTCCCTGGATGCCTTGGGGGACTTACCTGCCGGGGAGGTACAGAACTACGACTGCATCAAGCGGGCCCTGATCCGGCAGTACAACCTCACTCCCGAGTCGTACCGCCAGAAGTTCCGGAGCCTGCTGCGTGGCCCCAAGGACACCTGGACCGATCATATGCGGGCGCTGTTGAGAGCCGCAGAGCACTGGACCTTGGGTCTAGCGCTTACTACCCGCCAGGAGGTCCAGGAACTGTTCGTCACGGAGCAGTTCTTGTGGAACTGCCCAGAGGACCTCCGACAGTTCCTCCGTGACCGAAAACCAACAGGGGCTTCTGCTACAGCCGCCCTGGCAGACGAGTATGCCAATAACAGGGCGCCTGAGCTGAAGAAGTCTGCCAGCAGCACCTGGAGAGGGGGTAAGCCCAATCATGCCCCTGTTTCCCCGGCCCCTAGAACACAAGGGGTGTATCCCCCTGTTGCCCTCTCCAGGCAAGGACCAGACGTAAGACGTTGTCATCTATGCAACAAACCAGGACACTTTAGGGCTGAGTGTCCCCAGCGCCAAAAGACCCCATCCCAGTCCCAGAGAGCGCCCAATGTTTTGTGTGTGGGAGGGGGTGGTGGTAGGTCCCTGGACAACATCCAACCCGTCACCATAGGCCGTTCTGCGGTCATGGGACTGCGGGACACTGGCGCTGAACGAACACTGGTACGGCCTGAGGTGGTGTCCCCCCAGGACTTGGTACCAGGAAAGACTCTTTCCGTCTCCGGGGTTGGAGGCGTGGAGCCGGCACTTCCCGTTGCCATGGTGTATTTGGACTGGGGTGCCGGAAGGGGGATGCGGGAGGTGGGAGTAACGCCAAATATTCCCGCAAATGTTTTATTAGGGACCGACTTGGGGCGTCTAGTATCGCAGTATGTACCCTCTGAACCCCCAAGTTCGGCCCCCCAAGAGTGTATTGATTTGTCTGCTGCTAATGCCAACCATGTTGTATGTAGTGTGTGTCCTGCTGAGGAGGAGGGAGTGAAACCTGAGGGTAACACCTGCACAGACACAACACAAACAGGGTTAGTGAAAGCAGGTGGGGAGTGTGGGGATGCCCGCAGAGGTGCTCAGCCGGCGTGCCGTGACCTCTTGTCCTCCGGTGAGGGAGGGGGCGGGCAGGATTCTGTAGAGGGAAGCTCAGGGATGGAGAGGGGGGCAGCTACCGGCAGTGTAGGGCTCCCAGGGGTATCCAGGCTGCTGAGTATAGGCCCACTGCAGGGGGAGGAACAGGCCATGGGAGGTGGGGGTGTCCCAAGAGAGGAGCCGCCAGGTAAGACCCCAGGGCAGGAGTTCCCCACATCCGAGATGTCCAAAGGCCTAGGAAGCCTGCCTGATCGGGCGGCTTGGTCAGAAACAGAGGGGAAGCGGGCACTACCCACGGTCACAGCGGTCATAGCCGCTGTCACCAGGAGTGGGAGCGCCGGAGCCCAAGGAGCCTTGCAGAGGTCCGACGGCTTCCCCACTTCTGACCAAGTGTCTGCCGGGTCAGACAGCGGCCAGGTGACATGCCCGGAGGGGCTGACAGAGGATGTGGCAGTTTCGTCGATTCTGGCCACATCAAGTCAGGAATTTCAGGCTGCGTTGGAAGCAGACGACAGCCTGAAAGCTCTCAAGGAACAGGCGGCACAGCCTCCCATGGAGTCAGACTGCGAGCGGGTGGTCTGGGACCAGGGACGGCTGTACCGGGTAACGGTCCAGCAGGGTTCACCGGAGGCGTGGCCCAGGGACCGACAGTTAGTGGTACCCTATCCGTTCAGGGCGGAATTGTTGCGGATCGCACACGAGATTCCGATGGCCGGACACCTAGGGATCGCTAAAACCAAGGCCAGGATAGCTCAGCATTTCTACTGGCCTGGGATGGGAGCCGCGGTGGGTGCCTACTGCCGTTCGTGTGACACCTGTCAGAGGGTGGGGAAGGCGGGGCCGCGCCCCAAAGCCCCACTGGTAACTCTGCCAATCATCGAAGAGCCTTTCTCGAGGGTCGCTGTGGATCTTATTGGACCTCTGTCCACTCCCAGCCACTCCGGGAAATGCTTCATACTCACGGTAGTGGACTATGCCACCCGGTACCCGGAAGCGGTAGCTTTGTCGTCCATTCGGGCCGACAAGGTGGCTACCGCCTTACTGGAGATCTTCTCCAGAGTGGGTTTCCCCCAAGAAATGCTCACCGACCGAGGGACCCAGTTCATGTCGCGGCTGATGGAGTCCCTCTGTAAGCAAATGCAGGTGCAACATCTGGTGGCCAGCCCGTATCACCCACAGACTAATGGCCTGTGTGAGCGGTTCAATGGCACCTTAAAGCAGATGCTTAAGATGTTGGTCGACTCCCACGGGAGAGACTGGGAGCGTTACCTCCCACACCTCCTATTTGCTTACCGGGAGGTTCCGCAGGCCTCAACGGGGTTCTCCCCCTTTGAGCTCCTGTACGGGCGACGGGTACGGGGCCCCCTGGCTCTGGTGAAGGAAGCATGGGAAGGGGATTTGGCCACCCCCGAGGTGTCGGTCATCGAGTATGTCGTGCGCCACCGGGACAGGATGATGGCCTTGGCAAAGCTGGTGCAGGACAATATGGCCCAGGCCCAGGCCGACCAGAAGCGGTGGTACGACCAGAATGCTTGTGAGAGGACCTACCAGGTGGGTCAAAAGGTGTGGGTACTGGTCCCCGTACCACAGAACAAGCTTCAGGCAGCCTGGGAAGGTCCCTACTTCGTGCACCAGAAACTCAATGCCGTCACCTATCTGGTCACCCTGGATCACGCCCGTGGAAGGAGGAAGGCCTTCCACGTGAACATGATGAAGGCTCATCATGAGCGGGAAGCGACTGCCCACCCAGTGTGCAACCTTCCCGAGGAAGGAGAGGTAGAAACCCTCCTGGATCTGCTCACCCAAGCCAAGGCGGGTGGGTCCATCGAGGATGTGGGGGTTGGCCACCAGCTCACGGAGGACCAACGGTCCCAGCTGGGGACCACCCTGCACCCCTTCCGGGGGCTGTTCAGCAGCCTGCCCGGAAGGACTGAGATGGCTGTCCACGACGTGGACACTGGCGATCACCCGCCGATCCGGCGTTCAGCATATCGGGTCTCTTTCGAGGTGCAGGGAAACATGCGCCAAGAGATAGACGAGATGCTGAAGCTGGGGGTGATCCAGGCATCCAGCAGCGCGTGGGCCTCGCCTGTAGTCCTCGTACCAAAGAAGGACCGAACTACACGGTTCTGCGTGGACTACCGGGGGCTCAACGCTGTAACGGCCACCGATGCGTTCCCCATACCACGCATCGATGACCTGCTCGATCGGATGGCCGGGGCTAAGTACCTGACCATCATGGATCTGAGCCGGGGGTACTGGCAGATTCCTCTGACCCCCGCGGCAAGGGAACGCTCTGCCTTTATCACCTCTTTTGGACTGTACGAGTCCACAGTGATGCCATTCGGCATGAAGAATGCCCCTGCCACTTTTCAGCGGATGGTCAATACGCTGCTTGAGGGACTTGAAGGGTACGCGGCTGCGTACTTGGACGATATTGCAGTCTTCAGTCCCACTTGGGAGGATCACCTAGAGCACCTGCGGCAGGTGCTCGGTCAGATCCACCGGGCAGGCTTGACCATCAAGCCGGAAAAGTGCCAGCTGGGCATGAGTGAGGTCCTCTACCTGGGTCACCGGGTAGGCGGGGGGGTTCTGAAGCCAGAACCGGGGAAAGTGGATGCCATCGCATCCTGGCCCACTCCTAGGACCAAAAAGCAGGTGATGTCCTTCTTGGGGACCGCCGGGTACTATAGGAGGTTCGTCCCACACTATAGCACCCTGGCCAAGCCCCTGACGGACCTCACCAAGAAGAAGCTGCCCGTCGCAGTCGACTGGACAGTCGCCTGCGAGACAGCTTTCGGGGCACTCAAGGCCGCCCTAAGTAGCTCCCCTGTACTGCAAGCTGCCGACTTCGACCGGCCGTTTGTGGTACAGACCGACGCCAGTGACTTTGGCCTCGGTGCTGTGCTAAGTCAGGTCAACACGACAGGCCAGGAACATCCTGTCTTGTACCTGAGCAGGAAGCTACTGCCCCGGGAGGTGGCTTACTCCACGGTGGAAAAAGAATGCCTGGCAATTGTATGGGCCCTGCAGCGTCTGCAGCCCTACTTGTACGGGAGCCATTTCACCGTGGAGACGGACCACAACCCCCTCAGCTGGTTACACACGGTCTCTGGGTCGAATGGCAGGTTGCTACGCTGGAGCCTCGCTCTCCAGCAGTACCACTTCTCCATTCGCCACAGAAGAGGCCGTGACCACGGTAACGCTGACGGGTTATCCCGGCAAGGGGAGGGTGCAGAAGGACGCACGGGGGAACACAGGAATGTGCTACCCCCTCGCGCCCTCGTATAGGGGGAGGTGTGATGAACCTGTAGCCGCCATCTTGGTAATGATAAATCATATCCAGGGATGGCCACACTTCAGCAGCCCCCACCCTTGGGACCTTCTGTTAAAACGTCAACTAGATAGTTTCCCCCCATCCAGGCTCCTGTAAGATAAGAAGCCTACTTAACACTTGAATGCTAGGAGCTTCAAAGACTTCGAGAGGAAACACAGCCAGCAGGGGGGGGTGCTTCGTCCATCTGTAACTGACCATTTGTCCCATAGGACTAGTTTCTTTGTCTGTCACCAGCATGGAGGCATAAGATATAGAAACATGAAAAGTACACGCATGTTGCGTGGGATGGGCCAATAAAAAAATATCACGGTGTCCCGGAGCCATTGCGCACACAAGCCTCCGCGGTAGACGTTTGTACGTGCTCTGGAAGCCAAGATATAGCGCTGAGCCATTCCTGAGGACCGTATGGTATCATAATTGATATCAAAAGGTCGGTTACGGCGGCCCGAATCCGTGGGAACCCCTGTGGGTATCCTGAGACCATCCCAGAAGAAGTTATTGGGTTCCTTAGAATTTGGGCTTCTGATCGAAGTTAGACCTGAGGGTGGAGACTGAGCCAGCTGACCTCACCAGCAGTGGGCGGGACGGGGCAGGTAAGATAGCAGGACAGACAAGAGACAAGTCAGTCTTGACCCAAGAGTGGTGTGCTGAACATCTGAGCACCAGCTGAGGCCACCAAGGGGAGGAGCAGTTTGACCATGCGGTGGTAGGCCTCAGCCTGTAACAAAGAACCGTGCCTGCGATCGCAGAATCCTCTCCCTGCGTCACAAGAAAATCAAGAAACCGGTAACTGATATGCTGTGGTGATTCTGTGTGTTGTATTCCATTGTTGTATAGTTTAGCCTGACCTTATACCTGTGTATATTTAGTTGTATATCGTGTATCTAGTGTATTATTATAATCAATTACCTCAAGTAATTGTGGGCCTGCCTTTTATTCTGCATAACGAACGCACGTCCGTGTGAGCTCGGCTCAAGCCAAAAACGCTACCCAGGGTTGGTTCCTGACCCGATATAGGCCCATTCACGGACTGGGCGTATATCTAAAATAGGGACTGGTGGCAGCATACCAACTGGGGATTGGGGAAGGCTGGTAGTGACGGTCGGAGGTTCAGATATATATATTCCTGGCGCGGCCAAGGAAGATATATATACCGCCCTCACTACAGAGGGCCCCGATACCCAGTAGGTTACAGGACAGTCTCCCTGGCGACCGCTTATCCTAGGTGCAGTTCCTTGACTGACCTGAGGCTAAGAGGGCGCTAGCGAGTTGTGCTGTGTAGTGACGTTGAAGGGATAACACACTACCGTGTTCCCTGCGCTGGTTGCAGCTTCCTGGCACTACTTTCTCTAGGTGCAGTACCTTGACTGACCTGAGAGGTAAGGGGGCGCCAGAGAGCTGCACCCACCGGCCGGCCTTCATCACAGTATCCATGATAAACATCGGGTTACTAAGTGCGCGTATGCCCCTAGTAACCCGATGTTTATCATGGATACGGCTCTGCTAAGGTGAACGGTAACCTCCCGCGCACCGTAGCAGAGTGGTATCCATGGTAAACATCGGGTTACTAGGGGCACACGCGCACTTAGTAACCCGATGTTTATCATGGTTACGAGCTTCAGCAGCAGGCTGGTAACCGGGAGCAGGACATCGTGGAAAGATTCTTTCCATGATGTCGCTGCTCCCCTGATCGCTGGT
The DNA here is from genome assembly GCF_046119375.1 of Phyllobates terribilis. Classification (NCBI taxonomy): domain Eukaryota; kingdom Metazoa; phylum Chordata; class Amphibia; order Anura; family Dendrobatidae; genus Phyllobates; species Phyllobates terribilis. The sequence goes on along the minus strand of NW_027362761.1, from coordinate 721,811,488 downwards.
GAGCCTGACTGTTTGACAGCTCACCAGTGATGTATTAGCGACGCAGCAACGATCCCTGACAGGTCGTATCGTTGTCGGGATCGCTGCTGTATCGCTTAGTGTGATGGGGCCTTAACAGCCGTGGGTGGAGTAGAGCTCTGCCTGCAGCTGTTAACCTGTTAAATCCTGCTGTCGATCTCTGACAGTGGCATTTAATAGTGGCCGGCAGGGGGGTACATTATTCCACGCTACCATTAGCGCGCCCATAACGAGATCGGGTCACTCAATTTCAAGTGATCCAAATCTGAATTATTTTTTTTTATCTGACATCTTGGGAGATTTTCTTTGGTGTTTTTGAAGTGCTTCTTTAGTGAATTAAAATAATAAGTTTTGAATTTTTATCTACATTAGTTATTTTTTTTATAGATTTAAAAAATTTAGAAAAATCCTGAATTTTGGGCTTGTATGACATTACATTTTTAACCCTAGAACGCATGACCATAAAAATCTACTTTTTCACATACCTGGGGCCTTTTAGGCCCGTGTGCAAATAACATGGAATAACTCAGACAAAAATGACAAACAACTATATACCTGAGGAATACCTAGAGTTTCAAAATTCTAACTAAAGAAATCTTGCAATTAACAGGGTGGGCCTGCGAGGCCCCAGGTATGCGTTCTAGGGTTAATCATATCTCGGACTAGAATTAAGATACAGAGATGGGAAAGTCACCGTTTTCTTTAGAATTGTACTGGCTGTAATTTGATAAGTCAAAAGACTGTTTGTTGAGGTTTTGTTTTTTGAGAAGTCAAATTCTAAATTTTAATGGTCGATTTCGAGAAAATAATGTTATAACTTTTTCAAAAAAGGCATGTGTGTTACTTGTGTTCTTGGTTACATTTGTTTAGGGATTAAAGTTGGGCTCTCTGTAGGATCACATTTCAAAACGTGATTTTCTAAAATACAGTCTCATCCTAATCATATATGTTTAATGCCAAATTAAAAGAATCAATATTTGTAACACCTTTTTAAAAATACAGTACAGACCAAAAGTTTGGACACACCTTCTCATTTGAAGATTGTTCTGCATTTTCATGACTATGAAAATTGTACATTCACACTGAAGGCATCAAAACTGAATTAACACATGTGGAATTATATACTTAACAAAAAAGTGTGAAACAACTGAAAATATGTCTTACATTCTAGGTTCTTCAAAGTAGCCACCTTTTGCTTTGATGACTGCTTTGCACACTCTTGGCATTCTCTTGATGAGCTTCAAGAGGTAGTCACCGGAAATGGTTTTCACTTCACAAGTGTGCCCTGTCAGGTTTAATAAGTGGGATTTCTTGCCTTATAAATGGGGTTGGAACCATCAGTTGTGTTGTGCAGAAGTTTGGTGGATACAAAGCTGATAGTCCTACTGAATAGACTGTTAGAATTTGTATTATTGCAAGAAAAAAGCAGCTAAGTAAAGAAAAACGAGTGGCCATCATTACTTTAAGAAATGAAGGTCAGTCAGTGCGAAAAATTGGGAAAACTTTGAAAGTGTCCCCAAGTGCAGTTGCAAAAACCATCAAGCGCTACAAAGAAACTGGCTCACATGAGGACCACCCCAGGAAAGGAAGACCAAGAGTCATCTCTGCTTCTGAGGATCAGTTTATCCGAGTCACCAGCCTCAGAAATCGCAGGTTAACAGCAGCTCAGATTAGAGACCTGGTCAATGCCACACAGCGTTCTAGCAGCAAACACATCTCTTCAACAACTGTTAAGAGGAGACTTTGTGCAGCAGGCCTTCATGGTAAAATAGCTGCTAGGAAACCACTGCTAAGGACAGGCAACAAGCAGAAGAGACTTGTTTGGGCTAAAGAACACAAGGAATGGACATTAGACCAATGGAAATCTGTGCTTTGGTCTGAGGAGTCCAAATTTGAGATTTTTGGTTCCAACCACCGTGTCTTTGTGCGACGCAGAAAAGGTGAATGGATGGACTCTACATGCCTGGTTCCCACAGTGAAGCATGGAGGAGGTGGTGTGATGGTGTGGGGGTGCTTTGCTGGTGACACTTGTAACATACCTGGCGGCGTCCTAGCATAGTGGTCCATCTCCCACTGTGCAAGAGCATGCACTTGATCTCCAATCCAGAATGTCTCTCTGGCTTCCCTCCATGCTGTCTGTTTGCTTCTGTTTCTGCTGCTTAAGGGTGGCGCCCGATCACTTCCTGCTTTTTGTACCTGCTGCAGGCACACCCCTTGTGCGTCCTCAGCCTATTGCTGTCTGTCACCTGGTATTTAAACCAGCTGCTCCAATTAACCCATGCCTGAGCATTGTGTTCTGTCAGTTGGCTTCTGGTCACTGATATGCCAGGTCCCGTTTATGTTTCCTGCCTTCGGTATCAGTTCCAGTGTCTGAACTGTGTCCTGTCTGTATTATCTTCTAGCCTGTTGTCTTCTGCCTATCCTGGAGGCTGTATTTCCAGGCCTGTGTGTACACGCTCCTAGCCTGTTCGTTCCGCCTTCTAGGGGCCGCATACCTAGACCCGCTCCTGTATCTTGCTGCTGTGTCTGTTCTTGTCTAATACTCTCCTAGCCTGTTTCCCTGTTTTTCTCCATGTCTGTACCTTCCCTTTTTCTGCAGAGTCTGAACTCGTACCTAACTCCTGCTCGTTGTCACTGTACTTCCGTTTGTGAGTTTGTGGTCCACTCGCTACTTCACTGCAAGTATCCTGTGGGTATCTGGTTCTGCCTTTCCCTTCCTGTCTGTTCCGTGTGAACTGAGCCCTGTCCCCTTCGCTCAGCCCTGTCCGCCGCGTCTGCGGTTTCGCTTCGCTCAGCCCTGTCCGCCGCGTCTGCGGTTTCGCTTCGCTCAGCCCTGTCCGCCGCGTCTGCGGTTTCGCTTCGCTCAGCCCTGTCCGCCGCGTCTGCGGTTTCGCTTCGCTCAGCCCTGTCCGCCGCGTCTGCGGTTTCGCTTCGCTCAGCCCTGTCCGCCGCGTCTGCGGTTTCGCTTCGCTCAGCCCTGTCCGCCGCGTCTGCGGTTTCGCTTCGCTCAGCCCTGTCCGCCGCGTCTGCGGTTTCGCTTCGCTCAGCCCTGTCCGCCGCGTCTGCGGTTTCGCTTCGCTCAGCCCTGTCCGCCGCGTCTGCGGTTTCGCTTCGCTCAGCCCTGTCCGCCGCGTCTGCGGTTTCGCTTCGCTCAGCCCTGTCCGCCGCGTCTGCGGTTTCGCTTCGCTCAGCCCTGTCCGCCGCGTCTGCGGTTTCGCTTCGCTCAGCCCTGTCCGCCGCGTCTGCGGTTTCGCTTCGCTCAGCCCTGTCCGCCGCGTCTGCGGTTTCGCTTCGCTCAGCCCTGTCCGCCGCGTCTGCGGTTTCGCTTCGCTCAGCCCTGTCCGCCGCGTCTGCGGTTTCGCTTCGCTCAGCCCTGTCCGCCGCGTCTGCGGTTTCGCTTCGCTCAGCCCTGTCCGCCGCGTCTGCGGTTTCGCTTCGCTCAGCCCTGTCCGCCGCGTCTGCGGTTTCGCTTCGCTCAGCCCTGTCCGCCGCGTCTGCGGTTTCGCTTCGCTCAGCCCTGTCCGCCGCGTCTGCGGTTTCGCTTCGCTCAGCCCTGTCCGCCGCGTCTGCGGTTTCGCTTCGCTCAGCCCTGTCCGCCGCGTCTGCGGTTTCGCTTCGCTCAGCCCTGTCCGCCGCGTCTGCGGTTTCGCTTCGCTCAGCCCTGTCCGCCGCGTCTGCGGTTTCGCTTCGCTCAGCCCTGTCCGCCGCGTCTGCGGTTTCGCTTCGCTCTGCCTTGTCCACCGCGTCTGCGGTTCTGCTCTGCCTTGTCCACCGCGTCTGCGGTTCTGCTCTGCTCGGTCTTGACTACCGCACCTGCGGTTTCGCTTTACTCTTTTTGTTTACCGCCTCTGCGGCTCCGAATTTGTCTCCCAGTTTGTACTGGACCATACCCAGCCTGCGCTCTAGTCTGCCTGTTCCTGTATTCCCCGGTGTGGGTCAACAGCCGTGCTGGAGTCTGACCTGGAGTAGACCCTGGTCCCTCTGCTCGGTTCCTCCCTGGTGCACTGGCGTCGTATGCCGTCGTGCGACCTTGGTCGGATCGGGCAGAGACTTAGTTACGCCCCTCCAGACACTCTCCGGTTCATGGCACAGTGGAACCACTAAACACGCACACGCCAGTCAGTCCGGGCGTGTGCATTACAACACTGTTGAAGATTTATTCAAAATTGAAGGCATACTGAACCAGCATGGCTACCACAGCATCTTCAAGCGGCATGCTATTCCATCCGGTTTGCGTTTAGTAGGACCATCATTTATTTTTCAACAGGACAATGACCCCAAACACACCTCCAAGCAGTGTAAGGGCTATTTGACAAAGAACGAGAGTGATGGGGTGCTACGCCAATGACCTGGCCTCCACAGTCACCAGACCTGAACCCAATCGAGATGGTTTGGGGTGAGCTGGACCGCAGAGTGAAGGCAAAAGGGCCAACAAGTGCTAAGCATCTCTGGGAACTCCTTCAAGATTGTTGGAAGACCATTTCCGGTGACTACCTCTTGAAGCTCATCAAGAGAATGCCAAGAGTGTGCAAAGCAGTCATCAAAGCAAAAGGTGGCTACTTTGAAGAACCTAGAATATAAGACATATTTTCAGTTGTTTCACACTTTTTTGTTAAGTATATAATTCCACATGTGTTAATTCATAGTTTTGATGCCTTCAGTGTGAATGTACAATTTTCATAGTCATGAAAATACAGAAAAATCTTTAAATGAGAAGGTGTATCCAAACTTTTGGTCTGTACTGTACATGTAACAACTTTTTTTTATTATTACGTCACTAGACATGTCTTATTTTGCAGGGCTGTAGAGTTGGACTCGGAGCCCATTTTGGTGGAGTCGGAATAAAATGGACCGACTCCAACTCCTAAAATATATAATAAATTGGGTAAAGTAGTTCAATGCAGTTTGTGGGAAATATTTTTTTCATAATAATTTTGGAAAGTTATGAAATGTCCTATAAATGTCTGTCCTATTCCTTATCTAAGAGTCTAGACTTTTAGCTGAGATGAATCTGTGCTGCAGTAAATTTATCACTTAAACATGAGCCAGGTATGAGGGAGTCGGAGTTGGAGTCATGGAAATTGAGGAGTCTGAGTTGGAGGTTTGGCTTACCGACTGCAGAGCCCTGCTTTTTTGACGTTTTTAAAAAGCATAGTACAGTAGTTAAATCATCAAGCTATAAAATAAAACAATAAGAACTAGTCTTAAACAATTAATAATGTAAGGCTATGTGCCCATGATGCAGAAATGAAGCAGAAAATTTCTGCAGCATTTCTGCATCTCTCTGGCAGAAAAAACGCGTGCGGATTGTACATGCGTTTTTCCTGCGCAATACATGCGGATTCACATGCGTTTCCGCATGCGGATTGACAAGCGCTTTCAAAGCGATTTTAGCATCACTTGGAAAGTGCTTGACAACTAGGTCACACTATATAAATCCATGCAAACAGCATGGATTTATATAGTGTGACCCGAGAGAATGGTTAAAAATAAAAAAATAAACCTTGATACTTACCTTCCGATGGCCCGGCATGTGTTGCTTCGCTCCTTCCTGGCTGCCAGCTGATCGCGGGACACTGCACTGAAAGACCTGTCGTCACATGACTGACGTCAGCGCAGGTCCTTCAGTCTGCTGACAAGCACAGGGAAGGAGACCGGGGGCCGTCGGAAGGTGAATATAACATTTATTTTTTATTTTATTCTTTTTTTTTTTACAGTTTCTATGGTACCTGGGTGTGGAGGAGAGTCTTCTCTTCTCCACACTCGGGTACCATCCGCACATTAGAACGCGCCAATTACACAAGTACAGATGCAGTCTTGTGGAATTGGCGCGTTCTAATGCAAGTCAATGGCGGCAAAAACGCAGAGCTTCCGCAAAATTAATGGACATGCTGCGGATTTTTGAGCGCAGCATAAACGCTGCAGAAAAATCTGCAGCATGGGCATTGAAAGTGCGGAATTGCATAGGGGACCATGGCAGGAGGCTTACCATGTGTTTCCCAAGCGTTTACGCTGCGGAAAATTCCGCCGCAAAAACGCATCGAGGGCACACAGCCTAAGTCTTTACACTGAGATTCGTCATCAATTTGTCCCCTCTACTGGGCGAAATGTAATCTTGACCACAATCTCTTACCAACAATGTCCGTTTCTTTGTGACAGAATATGTACGACAGTTACGGGATTTGGGTCCAACAGAAGTTTATATCTATGTTTACTCTTAAAATGTCTGGTTTTCTTGGATACACAAAGGATGGTGATGGACCAGAAGGTGCAGAAAAGTCACTTCTACGTCTTTACCATCATGATCTTTGGAGATTACATTAGGCAGCCAGCCGTACCGATCATATTCACAGGTCACATAATCAGTTATGTCATCCATTGACAACCTTGTGCCATCTTCAATCGCTTCATGTACGTCACTGTCATTGCTGAATGAAAAAAATCCTTGTTTTATTTCTGTTTCACACCATAGAATGAAAGTGTGGTATTGCCGAGGCCCTTTGATGGGTTCTGCTTCCTTTAACCGATGTTTTAACAAAACTCTCCTCTTCTTTGTAGTCCTGGTTTGTACAATACATGGACTCTGTTAGGAATATTTTTCTCACTCCAGTTGAAAAGTTGCATGGGTGTCAACATTTGGTCTGAATGTGGCCTCTGGAGGCTAGCTCGAGGTGCAAGGCGTTTCACGATGCCTCCTAAACCATTTCATATACCTTTGCCATGAGCTGTGGCAATAAAAATGCTATTGAGCTTCCACTCTAAAATCTTTCTTGTGATAGCAGACATTTATGTTTTTCTGCAGACGTTTATATAAAGTTTTTCGTGTTTTTATACTGTGCAGAAGAGCCATCCTTACCAATCTGAATATCTTTCATCTTAACGCATTTAATCATAAGCGTAGTGTTGTGGTGTGCTGTGCATACACATATGGAGTGTGCACCACTACCACCAGCCACAGGACACAATTCTTAGGTCGCAGGGCAGCAAATTTTGAAAATTTTATTTTGCCATTAAATTAATAAATAAATAAATAACTCACAGGTCTCTTTAAAATTAGCAAGAACCAGCCTCTTTTGGACATGAGTTCTCTTACCCTTTAACTTTCATAGACACACAGTCTTTCTTGCCAGGTATAATTCGGCTCACTTCATCACTATTGAAAAAACCCTTCACTGTATCCACTATAGATTTCAAAACTTTGAAAATTAATTTTAAAAAACTAAAGTATATAGAATTTTTTTTCTTCACATTTTGCATTCTCTAACACACTATTACCAAAGAACAAAATCTCAAGAATTTAAACATAGGAGGAAAATTGTATTGGTTCACTTGAAATGGAACGACCTGATCAAAATGTGCCGGTGGTTTGTCTTGACAGCTGAGGTTCTGCTTATGATCCCTGACTCATTACGATTCTTCTGTGAAACCCAGCCAGTGGCTGTTGTTCATAGGAGATCGTCATTTTCACTATACACCGCTGTGTGTAGCACAAGCGATCAGACGATTGCACCTTCAAAGTCCCCTAAGGGGACCATTAAAAATAGTAAACTAACACAAAAGTTCAAATCACCCCCTTTTTTACCCCATTAAGAATAAAGCCATTAAAATTTTTTTAGAAAAAAAGGAATTAGTCTTACCGGTAATTATGTTTCTAGGAGTCCATCCTGACGGCACTATGGAGGTCGTCCATCCTATTCTTTACAAGGACAGGAAATGCGAGAGGTTAAAAGCCACTCCCACCACCCTCTCCTCAGTGTTTTTTTCAAGTACCACACTTGGATGGATGCTAAATCTTGTTTATTTAATTTTTATACATTTTAGAATGTACATTGCAATACACCAAGAAGGGAGGGCACTAACTGTGCCGTCAGGATGGACTCCTGGAAACATAATTACCGGTAAGACTAATTCCGGTTTTCCAGTACGTTCATCCTGACGGCACTAAAGTATGGCAACTCTAGGGAGGGACCACAGGCTGTAAAACTTTCCGGCCGAACTCCAACTGATTACCTGAGACAACATCTAACTAATAATGTTTACAAAAGGTGCTTATGTTAGACCATGTGGCTGCACTACAGATTTGCTCCACCGAAATCCCTGCTCTCTCAGCCCAAGAGGTGGAAACTGCTCTGGTGGAATGGGCCTTCAGTTCCATAGGGGGAGATCTATTTTCTGAAATATAGGCCCCGGAGATAGTAGAAGTAATCCATCTGGCTATAGTCTGTTTTGAGGCTTTTTTCCCCCCTATTCTTACCCCCATATTGGAGAAATAAAATTTGGTCCCGTCTCCAACCCTTAGTCACCTGAAGGTAATTAATTACTGACTGTGTCACATCCAAGGAATGGAGAGACTGTTCCTTGGGGTTCCTATGGTTTTGACAAAATGAGGGCAAAATTACTGATTAAGATTTTTGGTGGAGACAACCTTTGGTCTAAAAGCTGGGTTAAAGCTAAGCACTATACGGTCAACTAAGATACGAATCCTGAATAGAGAGGGCCTGTATTTCCCCTATTCTCTTTGCCGAAGTTATCGCCACTAGAAAAGCAGTCTTGAGGGACAGATTTGCAATAGTAATATCTTCCGCCGGCTCAAACGGGTGTTTGCATAGAGCATTAAGGACTAAATTAAGATCCCAGGGAGCAAATGATTTCCTAATTCTGGGTCTTAGTCTCTGGATGGCTTTCAGGAATCTGACCACCCACAGATGAGATGCTAAGGGATAGTCAAAAAATACAGTTACGGCCGAAATCTGAACCTTCAGCGTACTGGGTCTCAACCCTTTATTAAATCCCGCCTGAAGGAAATCTAATATTTTAGGAATATTGGGGCAGGAAGAATCTATTTTTGCATTGCCACTCTCCGTACAGAACCTTTTCCAGATCTTCATATAGATTGCAGAGGTGACGAGTTTCCTGCATTGTGGATATTACTTGGTCCGAGAGACCCCGAGCCTTTAGGATCTCCCTTTCAGGATCCAGGCTGATAGCTGGAGTTTCTTCAGATCATGATGAAATACTGGGCCCTGGTTGAGGAGGTCCTCTCTCAAAGGCAGAAGAATGGGTTCGTCCTGTGCCATCCTCTTCAGCAGGGAAAACCAACTCCTTTTCGGCCAGTAGGGTACTATTAGGAGGACTTCTGCTTGGTCCTCCTGAATTTTCCGAAGAGTCCGTGATATCAATGCTATAGGGGGAAATGCATAGGCTGGACTCAGGCCCCAGCTATGATTCAAGGCGTCCACGCCCCCTGGTCTGTCTGCTGGACTTAGAGAAAAGAACCTTCTGACCTTTGCATTTTTCCTTGTTGCAAAAAGGTCTATTTGTGGAAATCCCCAACGGACACTCAACTGCCGGAACACCTCGCTGTTTAGCTTCCATTCCGTTGGTAAGATCTTCTGTCTGCTTAGATAGTCCGCCATTATGTTCCTGGTTCCTGCTAGATGGACCGCCGAAATGGACCAGATCGTTCTTTCCACCCAGGAAAAAATCCTTGTGGCTAGGTCCTGGAGCGTTGGGTGCCTTGGGCCCCCCTGGTGCCGTAGGAAGGAAACTGCTGTCATGTTGTCTGATAAGATCTTCACGTGCTGATTCCTTAACAGAGCTTGGGTGTGCTTCAGCGTCTCCCATATCGAGCGTAGCTCTCTGTAATTGGATGAGCATGCCTGGATTTCTGTTGGCCAAGTACTCTGAAGAAATTCTCCTTGTAGATGTGCTCCCCATCCTGACCTGCTTGCGTCGGTAGTAATGGTGACACAAGGGGAGGTTATCCACAGGATCCCCTTCTTCAGATTTTCTGGTCTCAACCACCAAATTAGAGATCTCCTTAATCTTGGGGATAAGCAGATCTCTCTGTCTAAGGTTATCGGCCTTCTGTCCCAGGCGGATAAAACTGCTCTCTGGAGATCCCTTGAGTGGAACTGGCTCCAGCGTACACAGGGGATGCAAGATGTTAGGGTGCCCAGTACTTTCATAGCCATCCTGATGGATTTCCGACCTTTTAGAAATCCCTGTCCTCTGTCCCTTACCGTCCTCTGCTTCTCTTCTGGTAAGACAGATATCCTTGCTTCGGAGTCCAGAAGTACCCCCAAAAATATCTTCCTGGTTCCCGGCGTCAAATTCGATTTTTCCAAGTTGATAATCCAGCCTAAATCCTGAAGAGTCGTGGCGGTTATGCCCAGGTGACTCCGAAGTTCTTCTTCTGAGCTATCAGAAGAAAGTCGTCCAGATAAGGTATTATGGTGATGTTCTTTTCCCTCAGGTAGGAAACAACCTCCGAAATCAGCTTCGCTAGGCCAAAAGGAAGGCACTGAAACTGAAAGTGAAAAGTTCTTCCCTGAACCCTTACTGCAAAACGGAGGAATTTTTGACAAAGGGGGTGAATGAGAGCATGGTAATATGCATTCTTTAAGTCTACTGTACACATGAATGTATCTTTGTCTATTAAATGGATAGTTGTTTTTATAGACTCCATTCTGAAACGTTTGTACTTTATCCAGTGGTTCATGGGTTTTAAATTTATTATCGTGCGTGATTTTCCCGAGGGTTTCTTTATTGTAAACAATGTTGAATAATGCCCTCGACCCATCTCCTGTAGGGGAACTGACACTATGACTCCCAAATCCAGGAGGTCCTGAACCTCTGACTGCATGGGACCATTTAAAGAATGGGAGTGGGGGTCTGTTATACTAAACCTTTCGGGTGGCGGCTGAATAAATTCTAGGTAATAACCCTGGGAAAAATTATCTTTGGAACCCATGGGTCCCGAGTTATCCCTGCCCAACTTCTGGCAAAGTAACAGATGCCCCCCCAGGTTCATGGCGTCATTGCCTTTTGGACTCAGAGCTGGAACCAAAGAAAGGGGCTCTACCTCTACCCCCTTTAGAGTAGCTCCATCTACCCGTTTTTCCCTTCCCCCCCGATACTCCTGTCTCTGGGGCAGGCGGGATTTCAGAAAGGGCTGAAATCTTTTAGGTTTTTCCTCAGGGAATCCCTTTTTCTCATTGGAGGCCTTTTCCAAGATATCATCTAGGATCGGCCCAAATACCCTTAAATCTGAACATAGGATGCCACATAATTTATTTTTTTGATCCAGATAGCCCTCTGGGCTGAATTAGACAAAGAGTTATTGCGGGCCACGAACCTGACTGACTCGGCGGAAGCGTCCACCATAAACCCCGTGGCCAATTTTAACAATGGTAGAGAATCTATTATGTCCTCTCTAAGAGTCTTATTTCTGATTTGTTCCTCCAGTTGGTCGATCCACAGATACATGGATCTCGCCACTGAAGTGGCAGCCATGTTTGCCTTCATTGTTGCCGCCGACGCTCCCCAGGCTCTTTTAAGTAGTCCGTCCGCCTTCCGATCCATCGGGTCTTTTAGACTTGATTAATCTTCAAAGGGAATAGATGCCTTTTTGGCTACCTTAGCCACAGGAACATCAATTTTTGGAACCTCGTCCCAGGTCATGATGTCCTCTGGTTCAAAGGGGAGTCGGAGCCTGAAATTTCAGGGCACCAGCAGCCTTTTTTCTGCTTCTTCCCACTCCTTCAAGATCATCTCTCGGATATGGTGGTTTACCGGAAAGAATATGTCCCTGAATCCGCAATCCGCCAAACATCTCATCCTGTACCGTCTGATTCTTCTGGGTTTCTTCAACCTGCATAGTACTTCTTACAGCCTTCAGGAGTTTATCCGTATTTTGTGAAGAAAACATGTATCTTTTCCCTATCTCTGGAGTATCCGACACCACCTCCCCTTCTTCCTCTGGATCCGAGGAAAGGGGCAGAACATCTTCTTCAAAACTTGCTTCCATTTCCCACCTGGGTCGTTTGGCGCGGGGATCCGGCTCAGTTGTAGGAGCGGGAATTAGGCTGGAAACCGAAGCCTGCACCTCCTCTCATGGATCTCATTTTGGTTAGAAGGGTAGATCTTTCTTCCCTAACGATCTTTGAGGTGCAGACTGTACATAGAGGCTTTCCGGAGTCGCCAAGCTTCTTGTTACATATGGCACATCTCCTAGGCTTCCCTGATCCTTTCTCCTTGGATGGGGTAGGTGTTGCCATGTCCTAATATCAATATAGGTGTATTAGTTTCTCTATACTAATACTCCCCCAGCCTCCCTCATACGCTGTGTTTTACTCACAGATACCGGGGACTGCTCCTTTGGGGCCTCAGACCTAGCTGTATCTGCCTTGGTGCAGCTTAACTGTGGGATTTTTCCCCCTTAACGGACCCCAGGTAGCTTTTATCCTACCTTGGTCCTCATGTCTCCAAACCGCCTTGCGTCCCAGCCTGGAACGCACCCCGGGATCGGGAGGATGGTTCGCGCTCCCAGGTGACGTCACCGGAAGTGCGCCTAACTTCCGCCGGCCGCTCTCGGCATAGGAGAGGCGCCCCCGGCGCGAGCCGAGAGCCCCCACTCTGGGGGAAGCGGCTCGAGACCCCAGGAGCTCCTCCGCTCGACTGGGGCATGGCTGAGTTACCCCCCCCCCCACACTTGGGGGGGGGGGGGAAGAGGAGTGTCGGCCACCGGGATTCTTGACAGGAGAAGGAGAGGCTGGAACCCCCCCGATTCTCCCGGGCCCAAGTAAGTCTTCCTGCATTCTGCTCTTCTCTCACACACCTGTCCTTTACAGGGACAGGAAAAACACTGAGGAGAGGGTGGTGGGAGGGGCTTTTAACCTCTCGCATTTCCTGTCCCTGTAAAGAATAGGAAGGACGACCTCCATAGTGCCGTCAGGATGGACATACTGGAAAATACACATAGTTTGTATCGCTGTGTTCATAAAAGTCCAATATATCAAAATATATTAATCCAAATCACAAAACGGCGAAACAAAACAAAACGAAAAAAATCAAAAATGCCAGAATTACGGTTTTGTCTTCCGCAACATTGCAATAAAATACGATATTTTGTTCGCCTCTCATTGTATCAGTAAAAATGTCACCTCAGGATGTAAAAAGATAAGCCTTCAGAGCCTCATATCTTAAAAAAAATGAAAACATTACTGGCCTTGGAAAATAGTAACAAAAGCAAAAAAAAGAAAAAAAAAATTGTATTACTAATTTCCAATTTTTTTTCACCAGTTAAAAAAAACAAACAAACACTATACATGGTTGGTATCTGTGTAGTTGTATATTGCCAAGTCAGTTTTACCATATAGTGAACATGGTAAATAAAAAATAAAAAAAAACACTCTGAAATTTTTTTCTCGCATTTTCCAGTACACTATGTGGTAGAATGAATGGTGTCATTCAAACGTATAACTCGTCCTGCAAATACCAACCCTCATATGGCTATACTGACGGAAAAATAAAGTTATGGCTTTTGGAAGAAAGGGAGGAAAAAATGAAAACGGGGAAAAAAAAAAAAAGGATTAAAGAGAACTTGTCACCTCCAAAGACATCATTTACCTTTGGAGGTGTCAATGAACTGCAGAGGAGTGATTAGAGCATGCTCACTGTATAGTGAGAGGTGATTTTAATAGCTCCCTGCACCATCCCGATGACTGGAGGGAGGCGGCTGCAGGGAGGATATAAGTTAATTTTCTCACTGTAGCTGTGCTTCCAGTACCGTATTTTTCGGACCATAAAAGACATATGATGGGAGTGTCTTGTGACGCGCTTCCCATTAGAGCGAGTTAAATACCGCTGTCAGCGGTGTTTATCATGTTAACAGCCGTGGATGGATCAAGATTCCACTCGCGGCTGTTAGATGCACATGACAGCTGATCAAATCGGCTGTCATGTGCAGGGAAAGATGCCGGCTTAGCACTGGAGCCCGCATCAAAGGCAGGGACACGACCGATGACGTAACTATAATCCAAGGTCTTGAAGGGGTTATAGTGGATGCTTTATTAACCCCATTAAGATGTGTATTCTGAAGTTTGGAAGTTATCCCCTGTCCAAAGGGTAGGTGACATCTTCCTGATCGCTTGGGGTCTGACCACTGGGATCCCATATGAATGGAGCAGAGGTTAATCTCAATTTACTCTTATGGATCATCGGTCATGAAGGGGTTATAGCACCACTCCAGCTGTTTTTTTTGTGACCTGCTGTCTGCTCCACTGTTTCATGAAGGGAGCTGGAGGTCACAACTCAATACAAGTCTATGAGTGACTCGTTCTGGGTCTCAGTCTTACATTGAGAGCTTGTGACGTAACTTCTGACTTCCGGCCAGTCAGAAATTGGGGTCACATAATAGCGCCGTTGGACCAGAGCAGCGCCAAAAAAAGGTTAACACATTGGAGAGCGAGAATAAGACCAGAGGCAGGAACCTTACATTAGAAGCACCAATCCAGCGCTAAAAAATACCAAAACAAATAAAAAACACTGGAGTGGTGCTTAAAAGTGGCATATGGTGTTGAATTTTGAGAAAACACATACATACATTCATGAGAGAAATTAAATATAACCTTTTAAAATTCTGTAGTTTTTACGATCAGAACATTTAAAAAAAAAAAACAACAATCTGGCTCCTTGAAGTCTTTAAAATTAAGTTAATACAGCTTCAGATAAACAATCCATGACAAAATTACACCGCGTCATTATTATAAGGCACCACTCCAGTGGCTTTTTTTATTGCACTGCTGGAGTGCTTTAGATGCAAGTCTCCTGCTCCCGGTCTCATACTCACGTTTCAGCGTTTTCTTCTGTTTTCGCCGCTGCTCCAGTGGGTCTCCGGTGAAGAGTGACCTGCTGGCAGCTCCAGTGTTACATGGAGCTGCACGGATGTCACTTTTCAATACAAGTCTATGAGAGCCTCGTTCTGGCTCTCAGACTTGGATTGCGCTCTTCTGATGTAGCTTCTGACCAGTCAGAAGCTGCACCCACAAGATGGCGCAGGGAGACCGGAGCGGCACTGAAAAAACTGAAGACGTCAGAGGGTGAGTATATGATGGGGGCAGGGGTTTAGATTTAAAGCGCCACTACAGTGCTGAAAAAAAACAAAACGCTGGAGTGGTGCTTTAACGAAAACTAGGCGCCATTTCTCTAGCGCCATTCTAAGACTTCTAAAGAGGCTCCCCTGTTCTAATGAAGGCCACGTAATTGGCTGAAACGTCAAATTGTACATACAGTGGAAGAACATGTACTAATAAAATACATATTACATTCTTTGCATGAACTTTGGAGTGCAAATCTATTTTTACATTGTTAACAAAAACTAGGCCAAAATACAGAAGCACTCAAAACACAATGGTAAAATGCAAGTAACTTAATTTAGCTAATAGGGGCAGAAAATCTGCAGTATCAAATATCTACCAAACATTCATTGTGGGAACGTAGCTTAATATTACTTTTTTAAGATATAATTTGTTCTTGTTTGATAGGTTTGTTTGCAAAATTTGCACATTTTCTGTTTGCAATAAACCAAATTTGCAATGATAGTTGAATAATTTTAAATGACAACTTTACATAAAATACTGTGCATATTTTGTATCATAGCATGTGTAGATGTGAAACTATCACCTTATGTATCTTGTACTGTAAATGCCCTTAGAAAAAAAAAATACAAAATGACCCAATTGCTGTTTTTCAGTTGACTTGGCTCTCCAAAAAATGGAAAATAGAATAACAGGCCATCAAAAAGTCATAGGTATAACAAAGTGATACTGATAAACACAACAGGATCAGATCCTGTTCGATAAAACGTTAGGAGGGCTGCGCTGCTCAAATAAACCGGTTCTTCAATTGTGATGATAATAAGGTTGGTTTCTATTCACGGCATGTTTCAAAGCCATACAGGCATCTCAAGTGAAAGAAACAACAAAAACACTATAGTTCATTCGCTAAAAACAGGTGAATTAAATTGATATTGAAAAAGAAATTTCTGGTGACAACGCAAACCAAGTTTTTATTTATTTAATATCTATCTATCTATCTATCTATCTATCTATTTATTTAAATGTAGTAAAACTAACTCAATAAGAAAAATGTGATATTGCCATAATTGTACAGACCCACACAATAACATTAACATCTCATTTTTTTCCACATAGAGGTCAAGCAATAAACAAGGGATTGCATTTTGTCCCATTTCAAGCAGAATTATTTTCTTATACAGTATAATTCATCAAATGGAAAATTAAATGAATCCATTAAAAACTACAACTGGTCCCATGTTAGAAAAATAAAGACCTTAAGGCTCTTCCAAAACTGATGAAAGTAGAAAATCAAAAAATGCTGAGACAACAAGGGGCTGAGATAGGCCATCAATATTTCACCAATGGAAATCAGAAATTGAATTAAGGCTGTACCCTCTATTTTTTAGGAAAATAGATTCCTCTCTAAGCTGTCTAAAATAGAAGGCCAAGAACGGCTAAGGCTGCACGACGACATTTGTCTTGTGACACTGAAATCGCAGCGACACATTACAACATTGAATGTAATGTCTTCCAATATTTTTAAGTTGCAACTTCCAACAAGCTACGACACAGAGTGGCAAAAATATTTCCAGATATGTTGGATTTTCGGTCGCTAGTGCCATGCGAAACTTGTTATAGACTTCACTGCAATTACAATGTGACATGCGACTTGTGTGCAACTTATTTGCAACTAGGCTGTTTAATTTACAGCAAAAATCAAAGCTCTAAAATAGTCACACCACAACAAATGGTTTTGCAGAGTGACTTCTCAGAGAATTGCTGTCGCATAACACATGTTGCCATGCAGTCCCAGCCAAGTTCTACCACCTAAAACACCTGTCAATTACAAATGTCAATGATCTCTCAATAGTCACTCAATACTTTAATCTTTTAATTTGCTACAAACCTACAAATAAAATTAGGAACTACAGAATGATACTTTGATGCAAATATGACACTTACCAACATTTGTAGGGAAAATGCCTTCATTATTTATCTGAACTTCTATCCAATCCATTAATAAATTCATGTATTTTGGGGCAGAAAGTGCTGTGGGTTTTCGATATCTATTTTCATCTTGCCACCGATACTCATACTTAGGACCTCCAGACATAACAGGACATGATTGCTCAGTGCAGTTGTCGCTGATTGTACCATAGATCAGATTGATGCGATTGAAAAAATCCACAACGTGAACTGCCACCCAGTCGTTCTGGTCCTCCTCGTGTGGCAGCTGGACAGCCAACTTTAGGTCCAGTCCTGCATTGAGGGAAGCTTGAGCTTTCTTATGCAGTTCAAATCGCTGAGTGCCAGGTTCAAATTTTCGCTTAGGACGAAATGTTCTGTCCTTATTAAAAACTTGCTTTAGGGGATTTGCCATTTTACAATCAGTAGAATTGATAGCCTTTTATGGAGCTGAAGTGTACTGTTGTAATTCTGGGGAAAGAAAAAACAAGAATATTAATAATCATTTTTATTTCTATAGCGCCAACATATTCTTCAGCACTTTACAATTAAGGTGGGACATGTACAAACAATATAAGAATTATAGAGTAACACATCATTCAACAATTGAAATTGCAAAAAAAAAAAACAAGAGGAGTGAGGACCATGCTCACAAGCTTA
This sequence comes from Phyllobates terribilis, assembly GCF_046119375.1. Classification (NCBI taxonomy): domain Eukaryota; kingdom Metazoa; phylum Chordata; class Amphibia; order Anura; family Dendrobatidae; genus Phyllobates; species Phyllobates terribilis. The sequence continues at coordinate 721,793,984 of NW_027362761.1, read as the reverse complement.
CAATCTATGAGGAAATAGGGGGTCACAATAGGGAGATAGTGCCTGTCGTGTATGGTCCAGCCATCAGCGTAATAAAGAGAGGCATTCAAATAAGATGCATGAACCAATCACCAGCCAGTATCCATACAAGTACAGATACAAAATGCTATTGGGTGCATGGAGGGTGTGGAAACAAATGATGGGAGGGACCAGATTCTAGGGCAAATTTAGGAAGAGAGAACATGGAATAGTTAGATTAGTGAGATGAAGTGATAGGCCAGGCTAAAGAAATGTGTTTTAGGGCATGCTTAAAACGGTAAATACTGGGAATAAACCGGATTGTACAGGGTAGAACATTCCAGAAAACTGGCGCAGCATTAGAAAAGTCCTGGAGATGGAAATGGTATGTTAGGTGGTGTACATTTTTATACCCTCCACAAACCTCTTTTTGTATACCCTATATGATTCACTCCTTCCCTATGCCCTATACAAATATCCTTTTTGCGACAACACACTATTTTCCTTTTTATTTGTAGTACTACTACCCCCATTGAGAATTTGGTGTGCTTCATTATACTTGTCGCCTTTTTGAATTCATATTTCATTTGCTATTTTCCTACATTAAATTGCCTCAATTTCTTGTTTTCGTCACTACATGTATTTTACTTTATACAATGTCATTTGTGTTTTATTATGGACTTTGTTATTTTGCAGTATGTAATTTTATCCATTGTATATACTGTACAGCATATTTATTGTATTAATTTTCAACTTCTCATGGTTACGAGCCTGCTAAAGTGAGCGGTAACCTCCCGCTCACCGTAGCAGAGTGGTAACCATGATAAACTGCGGGTTACTAGTTGCGCGTGTGCCCCTAGTAACCCGATGTTTACCATGGTTACCAGCCTGCTCCTGCTTCAGCAGGCTGGTAACCAGGAGCAGGACATCGTGGAAAGATGCTTTCCACGATGTCGCTGCTCCCCTGATCGCTGGTGAGCCTGACTGTTTGACAGCTCACCAGCGACCACATAGCGACGCAGCAACGATCCCTGACAGGTCGTATCATTGTTGGGATCGCTGCAGCATCGCTTAGTGTGACAGGGTCATTACGGAGTACCACATGTTTAATCTTGATTTCTTTTACTGTTTCTTAATACCCTAAAGTTGCCATTTGAAATGACTTTAGTTTCGTGCCATGTCTGTGATCTGCTTTTTTCAACAACTGAATGAACATCCTCAGAGCCCGGTGATTCCATAATTTTTGCCAGGGGTAGTAGAACCTGAAGTAGTGGGCAGTATGGGTGTCTGTTGTCCAGCAGGAGTACTCAGCTCCTTGCTATGGCCAACAGGACAGCAACACACTCTACCCAGCATACTGCTGGGGGGTGCCAGTTATAGTTTATACTTTCTAGTTCATTCAGATTATTCAGCCTCTGCTCTGCCTGTTTAATTCCAGCTTCTAACCTTGGTATGTGTTTAAGTTATCCTTTTGCCTGACTATTCTGTTCCTGTCCCTGATGTCCTGGTATTGACATAGCTGCTGGCTGGTGGATCAGGGTGTCAGAGGATAGTCAGGAAGCTACTTTGTGGACCCAACCAAGGAGCCTAAGAAAAAAAACGGTATCCTGGAGAAATGCGTGTCAGGGAAACATGTCCCGGTACTATGCCAGAAATGATTTTAGACAGAATCACTCAAACCTATACAGGGGTTGATTGCAGACACTGAGACCGCCTGTCCGCACTGACACGCGCCTACATCCGCCTGGTTGTTATGTCTACATGCGGTCATCATGCTAGCCGCATACAGAGTGAACTCTGCTAGCGCGGCTTACTCACAGCGACGTGCCTGCTACAGTGTCGGGTGCACAACAGTCTTCCGTATTAGCCGCACATAATTACATATTAGTGCGGGTTGTATTAGCCGCATATGAATGAGATTACAGTACATCTTTGTAAGGGATGTATTTGTGGTGAGTATGTTAATTTAATAACAGTGGAGTCATACCACTGCTAAAATATATATATCACATCACAATTAGATGATTTATATGGTCTGATATGAATGTTAAAGTGGCTGATGTTATATAGCAGTGAGAACAGATTTTGTACCCCAGTATATGGAAAGACAGCAATGCAATTTCTATATTCCCTCAGGTTCTTACAATTAGTGACTCTGTAAATATGGGTATTTAATAACCTGACCAGTAATTGATAAGGGACTTTGGTCATGAACCCTATTCACAATATATTATTCCATATCTTGGCATTTAATTGGGATTCAGTGGATCACAGCTGTGACTACAATTTTTATTGTGATCATATATATCCTTATTTGGATATATGTGTAATTTACATTTAATATCACATTTTAATAATGATGCAATAAGTTAATTTTTATTCATACTTTTCCTTTCTTTCCCCTGCCCTATTAGGCTATGTTCACACTAGGCGTTTTTCTGAGTTTTTATGCAGATTTTCAGCTGCGTTTTACAGTAATAGCAAAGTCTGAGATTTCAGAAATCTCATACACACAGCTTGTTTTTTTTCCCTCAGTATTTTGTGCTTCGCATGTTTTTTGCACAACAGAGCATGTCACTTTCAGCGTTCTTTCAGAGTTTTTCACCCATTGAAAGCAATGGGTGGTGCAAAAAATACCTACATTTTGCTGTGTTATTAGTGAAAAAAAAGCAAGTACAGCAGTATGTGAAATCCATTTATTTTTGTGATTTTCCTAAATTTACCATTTTGCCTTGGTCACCTGTGATGGCAGTTTGGATTACTACAGATTAATTAAATTAGTGATGCGTAGCAAGTAAACATTGGCTGACCAAGGTGTTAGATTGAAAAATACCTGTGGCCAACCAAGGTGTGAAATTGAACAATGCCTGAGCAATTCAATGGCATAACCAAATTATGAAAGTAAATACTGTCTTACAAACTTAATGCACCGCCAGTGTCTTAGGTTAACTATTCCAGATTAATTCACCTCCCCCCGCTCACATTTGTCATGTGCATTTTTTCATGAAATGTCTTGCATTGGCGACCTGTTTTCATGCTTCAGTGGTGGAAGCAAAGATGAACTTTACAGCAAAAACCACCGCAAAAAAACACACCAAAACCTGCGTTTTTGATGCTGCTTCTTTCTTGCAGTGAGAGCAAGTTTTGCTGCAGAAAAAAATCCACACCAAAACACCCTTTGTGAACCCTTAGTCTTATTTTTCTGTCCACATAGACATATGAGGGCTTGTTTTTTGCGGTAAGAGTTACTTTTGAATGACAATTCACTTTACCACAGTGTACTGGAAAATGGGAAAAAATTCTAAGTGTGGTGAAATTGTGAAAAAAAACTGCAATTCTGATCGTTTTTTGGGAAATGTTTTTACTGTGTACATTTTGTGGTAAAATTGACCATGTACTAGGATTCTCCTCATCAACACGATTACGGCAATACCCAACACTTAGTTATTTTATTATTTTAGCAGATAAAAAAAAATCAGAAGTTTGAAAAAAAACTTTTGGGCTTGTTACATCATTTTCCGAGACTCGCAGCATTTTTATTTTTAGGACGAAAAACCTGTGTGATGGTTTATTTTTTGCGGGGAGAGACGTTTTAGTATGATTTTGGGATACATGTGACTTTTTGATCGCTTGTTACAGCATTTTTTGTGGAATTGCAGCGACCAAAAAAAAGCGTCATTTTGGCGTTCTTGAATTTTTTCCGTTTACGATGTTTACTGATCGGGTTAATTGTTATATATATTTTGATAGATCAGGCTTTTCTGAACGTGGCAATACCACGTGTATTTTTTATTTTTTTCTATTATCTTTAACAATCGCAGGCAGAACACTGCTCCACACGCGATTGTTAGCGGCAGGTCCTGACGGTAATACACAGCCATCACCTGCTAGGTATTGGACGGGCTCTCTGCAGGAGCCCGCTCCATACATGCGCCATACATGTATGGCGGATGTCGTGAAGGGCTTAATATGAAGCTGCCTCATCAATTAACACCAGTTTTATTTCCATACGAGGCAATTCTATGCCCTCAATCCTGCCTGCAAGACAAGAAAAATATCTTTTATTATACTCACCTGCGGGGCAGTGAGGTGGGCGTTGCTTGTCCTGGTCGGGTGCCTCTTTTTGCAATGCCATCCTCCTTCTTGCTTCATGTGGATGACGCATCCTACATCATCCACACAGTATCCCCGGCATCGCACTCCTGAGCAGGTGTACTTCTCTGCCCAGTAAAGTGCTGCAGTGCGCATGTGCTGGGGCTCTTTGACCTTTCCCGATGCATGCGCACTGCAGTACTTTGAAACAACTGAAAATATGTCTTTTATTCTAGGTTCTTCAAAGTAGCCACCTTTTGCTTTGATGACTGCTCTGCACACTCTTGGCATTCTCTTGATGAGCTTCAAGAGGTAGTCACCGGAAATGGTTTTCACTTCACAGGTGTGCCCTGTCAGGTTTAACAAGTGGGATTTCTTGCCTTATAAATGGGGTTGGGACCATCAGTTGTGTTGTGCAGAAGTCTGGTGGATACACAGCTGATAGTCCTACTGAATAGACTGTTAGAATTTTTATTATGGCAAGAAAAAAGCAGCTAAGTAAAGAAAAACGAGTGGCCATCATTACTTTAAGAAATGAAGGTCAGTCAGTGCGAAAAATTGGGAAAATATTGAAAGTGTCCCCAAGTGCAGTTGCAAAAACCATCAAGCGCTACAAAGAAACTGACTCACATGAGGACTGCCCCAGGAAAGGAAGACCAAGAGTCACCTCTGCTTCTGAGGATAAGTTTATCCGAGTCACCAGCCTCAGAAATCGCAGGTTAACATCAGCTCAGATTAGAGACCTGGTCAATGCCACACAGCGTTCTAGCAGCAGACACATCTCTTCAACAACTGTTAAGAGGAGACTTTGTGCAGCAGGCCTTCATGGTAAAATAGCTGCTAGGAAACCACTGCTAAGGACAGGCAACAAGCAAAAGAGACTTGTTTGGGCTAAAGAAGACAAGGAATGGACATTAGACCAGTGGAAATCTGTGCTTTGGTCTGAGGAGTCCAAATTTGAGATCTTTGGTTCCAACCACCGTGTCTTTGTGCGACGCAGAAAAGGTGAACGGATGGACTCTACATGCTTGGTTCCCACCGTGAAGCATGGAGGAGGAGGTGTGATGGTGTGGGGGGGGGGTGCTTTGCTGGTGACACTGTTGGGGATTTATTCAAAATTGAAGGCATACTGAACCAGCATGGCTACCACAGCATCTTGCAGCGGCATGCTATTCCATCTGGTTTGCGTTTAGTTGGACCATCATTTATTTTTCAACAGGACAATGACCCTAAACACACCTCCAGGCTGTGTAAGGGCTATTTGACCAAGAAGGAGAGTGATGGGGTGCTACGCCAGATGACCTGGCCTCCGCAGTCACCAGACCTGAACCCAATTGAGATGGTTTGGGGTGAGCTCGACCGCAGAGTGAAGGCAAAAGGGCCAACAAGTGCTAAGCATCTCTGGGAAATCCTTCAAGATTGTTGGAAGACCATTTCCGGTGACTACCTCTTGAAGCTCATCAAGAGAATGCCAAGAGTGCGCAAAGCAGTCATCAAAGCAAAAGGTGGCTACTTTGAAGAACCTAGAATATAAAAGACATATTTTCAGTTGTTTCACACTTTTTTGTTAAGTATATAATTCCACATGTGTTAATTAATAGTTTTGATGCCTTCAGTGTGAATGTACAATTTTCATAGTCATGAAAATACAGAAAAATCTTTAAATGAGAAGGTGTGTCCAAACTTTTGGTCGGTATTGTGTGTATGTGTATATATATAACCATGTTTTGCTTACTACTTTTGTGTATTGCCATATTCTGAGAGAGGCAACTTTTATTTTTCAGTCAATGGAGCTGTATGATTAGTAGTGATGAGCGAGCATGCTCGCCACTGCTCGGTACTCGCCCGAGCATCTCGGTACTCGAGATGCTTGGAGCTCGCCGACTACTTTAGAGATGCTCGGGCGGAAGCTCGGGTCCCCTCCCAGCATGTTTGGCGCTATTTAGAGCACCAATCATGCAGGGATTGTCTGACACTCACTGTAATATCACAGCCATGGTGGTTGTGGCATTACAGTGATTGCCCAAATCGATGGGAACAGTGCTCACAGTGAAACATGAAAAGGCGGCAATTCATCAGCGGCATACACCGGTACCCGACAATTTAGAACAGAAAGAATAGAGCATCACACATAGATTAGATAGATAGAAACATGTCAGTCACATATATAATAAATACAGTGATAGTGTTGATTACTGTACTTGTTAGTGTTAAAATAAAGGATTTATTTAAAAACAAAATTGGCGTGGGGTTCCCCGTAATTTTAGTCTCTAGCAGAGGTTAAGCAGCCGGCTGGGGCAGATGTTTGAAACCTGGGAAGTGGGTAATACCCACGGAGCTTCCCAGGCTACTAATATCAGCCACCAGCTGAATACCTAGCCTTTACTAGCTATTAAAATGGGGGACCCCAAAAAAAAATGACGTGGGGTCCCCCCTATTTTAATAGCTAGCAAAGGCTAGGCAGACAGCTGGGGGCTGATATTAATAGCCCAGGAAGGGTGCCATGAATATTGGCCCCCTCCCAGGCTAGAAACACCAACAGTCAGCCGCCCCAGAAAAGGCGCATCCATAGGATGCGCCAATTCTGGCACTTAGCCTCGCTCTTCTCACTGCCCTGTAGCGGTGGCAGTGGGGTAATAGGGCTGGGGTTGATGTCAGCTTATAATGCCAGCTGACATCAAGCCCAGGTTAGTAATGGAGAGGCGTCAATAAGACACCCCCATTTACTAACCCCATAGTGAAAGTTAAAAAAACAAACAAACACCCAGAATAAAGTCCTTTAATTGAAATAAAGACACAATTCTTTAATGTTCTAAATTAACCCCTTAAGCCCCGCGGGAGGTTTGCACCTTAATGACCGGGCCAATTTTTACAATTCTGACCACTGTCACTTTATGAGGTAATTACTCTGGAACGCTTCAACGGATCCCCGATTCTGAGATTGTTTTTTCGTGACATATTGTACTTCATGATTGTGGAAAAATTTCTTCGATATCACTTGCGTTTATTTGTGAAAAAAAACGGAAATTTGGCGAAAATTTTGAAAATTTTGCAATTTTCAAAATTTGAATTTTTAAGCCCTGAAATCAGAGCGATATGTCACACAAAAGAGTTAATAAATAACATTTCCCACATGTCTACTTTACATCAGCACAATTTTGGAACCAAAATTTTTTTTTGTTAGGGAGCTATAAGGGTTAAAAGTTGACCAGCGATTTCTCATTTTTCCAACAAAATTTACAAAACCATTTTTTTAGGGACCACATCACATTTGAAGTCACTTGGAGAGGTCTTTATGACAGAAAATACCCAAAAGTGACACCATTCTAAAAACTGCACCCCTCAAGGTGCTCAAAACCACATTCAAGAACTTTATTAACCCTTCAGGTGCTTCACAGGAATTTTTTGAATGTGGAAGAAAAAAATGAACATTTAACTTTTTTCACAAAAATGTTACTTTAGACCCAATTTTTTTTATTTTCACAGGGGCAACAAGAAAAAATGGACCCCAAAATTTGTTGTGCAATTTCCCCTGGGCACGCAGATACCCAATATTTGGGGAAAAAACACTGTTTGGGCGCACGGCAGGGCTCGGAAGGGAAGGAGCGCCATTTGAATTTTTGATTGTAAAATTTGCTTGAATAATTAGCGGACGCCATGTTGTGTTTGGAGAGCCACTGTGTGCCCAAACTTTGGAGCTCCCCCACAAGTGACCCCATTTTGGAAACTAGACCCCCCAATGCACCTTTCTAGATGCATAGTGAGCACTTGGAACGCCCAGGTGCTTCACAAATTGATTCGTAAAAATGAAAAAGTGAAAAAAAAAAACACTTTTTCATTTTTATGAATCAATTTGAGAAGCACCTAGGGGTTCCAAGTGCTCACTATGCATCTAGATAGGTGCCTTGGGGGGTCTAGTTTCCAAAATGGGGTCACTTGTGGGGGAGCTCCAATGTTTGGGCACACAGGGACTCTCTAAATGCAACATGGTATCCGCTAACAAATTGAATGGAAAATCGGCTCAAATTGTTAGCGGACACCACATTGCGTTTGGAGAGCCCCTCTGTGCCCAAACTTTGGAGCTCCCCCACAAGTGACCCCATTTTGGAAACTAGACCCCCCAAGGCACCTTTCTAGATGCATAGTGAGCACTTGGAACGCCCAGGTGCTTCACAAATTGATTCGTAAAAATGAAAAAGTGAAAAAAAAAACACTTTTTCATTTTTATGAATCAATTTGAGAAGCACCTGGGGTTCCAAGTGCTCACTATGCATCTAGATAGGTGCCTTGGGGGGGTGTAGTTTCCAAAATGGGGTCACTTGTGGGGGAGCTCCAATGTTTGGGCACACAGGGACTCTCCAAATGCAACATGATATCCGCTAACAAATTGAGCCGACATGGCAGGCAATCCCCGTAAAGTTTTTTGGCCGCGAAGCATATGGGGCAGAGACTCGAGCATGTCACTCAAATACCCACGATACTCAATGCATACCAGAGCACCCGATGCAAACTCAAGAAGCGAGCACTTGCTCTCAACACTAGTCGCCATATCGTCATCTTTTTTTCTTACTTTTGAAAAAAATCCCAACCCCAGCCCTAGCCCCAGCACAGCCCTAGCCCCAGCACAGCCCTAGCCCTAACCCAAGAGTTTATTTTTGACGTTGTTCCTTGTGCGGTATAAGTGATTAGACGTCTTTATTCTTCGGGTCGGTGTGATTACAGCAATGCCAGAATCATATGGGGTTTTTATGACTGACAGCTGTCACACACTAAAAGACGCATTTTTTGTAAAATCTAGGTTTTGCATCGCCATATTTTGAGAGCTATAATTTTTCCAGATTTTGGCAGACAGTCATGTGACGGCTCGTTTTTTGCGGGATGACTTGACGTTGTTATTGGTGCCATTTTCAGGCACGTGACATTTTTTGATCGCTTTCTATTCCGATTTTTGGGAGGCAGAATAAACAAAAAACAACAATTCAGGAATTGTTTTTTTTTTGTTTTTTTTTTAATTCTGTTCCGCGTGTGGTAAAATTGATGAGGTAGCTTTATTCTTCGGGTCAGTACGTTTACAGCGGTACCACATTTGTATCATTTTTCTATGTTTTGGCGCTTATACACAATAAAAGCTATTTTATAGAAAAAAATATTTTTTAGCATCGCTTTATTCTGAGAGCTATAACTTTTTTATTTTTCGGCTGATGGAGCTGTATGGCAGCTTGTTTTTTGCGGGACGAGATGACGTTTTCAGTGGTATCATTTTTATTTATATGCGTCTTTTTGATCGCGTGTTATTCCACTTTTTGTTTGGCGGTATAGTGATAAAGCATTGTTTTTTGCTTCGTTTTTTTTTTTGCCGTGTTCACTGAAGGGGTTAACTAGTGGGACAGTTTTATAGGTCAGGTTGTTCCGGACGCGGCGATACCAAATATGTGTACTTTTATTGTTTTATTTCTTCTCAGCGTCTGCGGCATGGCTAGCTGGGTGGCAGCGTTCTGCTGAGATCCAGCCTGTCATGTCAATGTAGCAGAGCTGAAGCCGTCCTGGGAACCATGGAAAGGTAAGGATGAGGTTGGTTTATTATTTTACTTTTATTGCAGAAGACATTGGCTTCAGCTGGAATGGGCGTGATGGTAAGTAGAGTTTAATTTAGAACATTAAAGAGTTGTGTCTATTTCAATTGAAGGATTTTATTCTGGGTGTTTGTGTTTTTTTTTAACTTTGACTATGGGGTTAGTAATGGGGGTGTCTTATAGACGCCTCTCCATTACTAACCTGGGCTTGATGTCAGCTGGCTTTATAAGCTGACATCAACCCCAGCCCTATTACCCCACTGCCACCGCTACAGGGCAGTGGGAAGAGCGAGGCTAAGTGCCAGAATTGGCGCATCCTATGGATGCGCCAATTCTGGGGCGGCTGACTGCTGGTGTTTCTAGCCTGGGAGGGGGCCAATATTCATGGCACCCTTCCTGGGCTATTAATATCAGCCCCCAGCTGTCTGCCTAGCCTTTGCTAGCTATTAAAATAGGGGGGACCCCACGTCATTTTTTTTTTTTCTTTTTGGGGGGTCCCCATTTTAATAGCTAGTAAAGGCTAGGTATTCAGCAGGGGGCTGATATTAGTAGCTTGGGAAGCTCCGTGGATATTACCCCCTTCCCAGGCTTCAAACATCTGCCCCAGCTGTCTGCTTAATCTCCTCTAGAGACTAAAATTACGGGGAACCCCACGCCAATTTTTTTTTTAAATAAATCCTTTATTTTAACACTAAATGACAAGTACAGTAACCAACACTGTCACTGTACTTATTATATATGTGACTGACATGTTTCTATCTATCTAATCTATGTGTGATGCTCTATTCTTTCTGTTCTAAATTGTCGGGTACCGGTGTATGCCGCTGATGAATTGCCGGCCGGCTTTTTTAAAGAGAGGGGTGCATGAAAATCGGAGGGCACTAGTGTGTTCTGAGTGCACTGCCATGTTTTTCATGCACCCTCCTATATACCCTGCCTGCCTGTCTGCCTATATATTCTGCCTGCCTGACGTTTAATTGAGCACTGCTCCCATCGATTTGGGCAATTTTTGACCTTCTGCAGACCGCCGGGGGAAAGCGCCAGAAAAATGCTCGAGTTTCCCATAGACTTACATTGGGCTCGTTGCTCGGGTCGAGCACCCGAGTATTCCAACGTGCTAGATCCGAGCTTCGAGCACCCGAGCATTTTAGTGCTCGCTCATCACTAATAATTAGTTTTTGGTTTGTGTGGGATTACCTGACTTTTTCTGTGGTACTATTTTGCAGTGCAAAACTCTTTGATCTCCTTTTATTAAATTTTTTATATGCAAAATGTACAAAAAACAAAAAGAAAAACACAGCTGGCAGTTCATCTATACAGAAACTAGAATTCAGCCGCTTTGCTCAAATTCAGTAAGGAAATTTGATGTACATCAAATTTATTTAGCAAGAACAGAAAAATGTGGCTCCATATGCTGCGAGTCTCTTGAAACCCCGGAACATAATATACACAAGGTTTAAAGAAAAATACTCAACTAACTCTGGTCCTTATTTGTCGCTCCTTACGGTTTGGTCTCCTCTTCAGACATCCTGTCCCTGCCTCCAGTCTGACATTTTACAGTATCTGACTAGGCCTCGTGTGACTTCATAAGGTGCATCATGAGGTCTAATCAGCGATTGCAAAAATGCTGAAACAAAAGATGGAGGGTGGGACAGGATGTCTGAAGAGAAGGTGGGACTGAAGGGAGTAGTAAAGTCAGGGTCCCTTCCAAAAAAATTGGAATATCCAGAATTTTTGTGAAATTTGATTTGCTCATCTCTAATTTTTTATTTAAATCTTTGTTACAATATTAGCTATGTTGGTTAAATTAATGTGATAATTTTATAGTTTAGGTCACACAATTGCTTAAATTGCTCATAAAACAAACTACTATTTGCGCCTGTCAGGGTATGTGCACACGATCAGGAATGGCTGTGGATTGGACGCAGCACACTATTCAATTGAATAGGAGGCGGATATGCAGTACACCGCGGTGGCCACTACCACTTGACGGCGGAGCCCCGCAAGTGAGCACTTCCGGCCTGCGGCAGCCGCTGTCAGCACCGATAACACCTGATCGGCGGGGGTGCCGCGTGCGGGACCCCGGCCGATCATACATTGATGCCCTATCCTACGGATAGTAGTGGACATCAATGTAAAAGTAGTGGACAACTTCTTTAAGTAAAACAAAAACTATTTGTTTGGCATCTCTGGAATCACACTCACCTAAAGAATCATATTGCCAGATGAATTTTATTGTAAGGCTGTGAGTAATCCAAAAAAAAAAAATTGTGGAATTGTGCTTTTTTTTTGCTATTTCGCCACACTTGGATTTTTTTCCCCGCTTCCCAGTACATCACATGATAACATGGATGATGTCTTTCAAAAGTACAGCTCGTCTTACCAAAAACAACACCTCACACGGCTATGTCAATGGTAAAAAACAGTTATGGCTCTTGAAATGAAAAGAGGAAAAAACAAAAGTGCAAAAACTAAAATTCACCCCATCCTTAAGGGGTTAAAAAACCTTGTACTGTATTTACACTATCCCGGTCCAGATCGGATTTTCCGCTGCTGCCCCGATGCTGTTTGGTTGCAGAGGTAATGTCACGTGGACAGTTCTGCAGCCCTTCACTGAGACAAATGATGTTGGGGAAGAATATAACCTGTCCATTGGAATGCCAACAGCTCTTATACAGAACTCAGGAGAAAAGGCTACTTAACATGTATGGCCAGCCTTAGGATGCCTCATCACATGGGCACCCGCAATCGCATAGCAGGGGAGGGTGATGGGCTGACAGAGGGAGCCCTTTCATACTATTTGACCACTTGTTTCTGAGGTTGTTATTGACTGTCAGGATAAAAGCTAGCCAGGATCAGATACATCCAATCCCAAACACTGCAGCATTGTGCCACTCGTGAGCAATCACAGCACTATATATGTACATGGCAGGCTGAAGAGGTTTCTTATTCACAGGGTGTAGTTTTCATTTTTTTCATATTTGAGAACAATTTTCTTTTTTTTTTTCTTTTTTTAAAGGGAACCTGTCAGGTCCCCCTACACTATGATTTCCAGTTATAATCCAACAAGAAATCATGTCTGAGGACTAATCATCTGCGTAAAAATGACTTTATTGCCCTCACTCAAACAGGAAAATTATTTCTGACTAGTTTGACAAAGTTGTTTTCTTAGGACTGTGTGGCTTCACAGTATCTAATCATGCCCCTTAGGCGTGATTGACATTCGTATGCAATCCGGTACATTCACGAGACTTCATTCCTCCATGGATATAGATGCAATGAAGTTGTGTGAATTCTCCCTGGCGTCATCGATGCTTTGCACCAGATCAGGGAGGAGTGAAGTCTTGCCAATACTCAAAATTACAGTTGGGTGAGACATGCTGTAGGCCGTGTGGAGAATGTCAACCACGCGTGATTGGCGAGTGTGAAGCCAAACAGTTCTACGAAAACAACTAGAATAATTGTATGCCACATCAAGGACATTAGTTTATTATTGGAGCAGTTTGGGAGGCATAAGGGACATGACGGGTTCCCTATTAAAGGGGAAATCCCACCTCGCACATTCATAGCATATCCCAAGGATTTGCCAATAAAACCTGCATCTATCTTAAGAACGGGGTCCAATCATGCTGCTGTAAATGGTTAATTCCAACCATCTCCACTGACAGTCAGGGGCCCTTTCTTTAGATAAATGTGGGTCTTACCAGTGGAATCCACATCAACTAGGCATTCATGGCTTAGCCTATGGATAAGCCATAAATGTACGAGATGGGAATACCCCATTATTTTAAAAAGTCTGTTCACAACCTGGACAACCCCCCTTTTACTAAAGTAGCCACCTTGTATAATAAAAATAACAGATACCCACCTCCCACAGTGGTGCCATTCCAGAGCTGGGTCTCCCGGGGCTTATGTGACATTGTCATGCCACGTGAGCCCTGCAGCTAATCACTGGCTGCCAACAGGCTGCTGCGCTGTCACTACTTTTGGATGAACCTCAAACATGCAGAAGTGATAGCAAAGAAGCTCAATAGCAGCTGCTGACTGGCTGCAGGGCTCACATAGCATAATAATGTCACGCAACCTCAGAAGCAGATAAAGCTGAAACACTCCCGATGTGGGAGGTGAGTATGTTATTTTTATTTTACAAGGGGGACTACTTTATTTATAAAGGAGTTGTCCAGGTAGTGGAAGGCCCCTTTAAACATAAATGACATTCGTATCCCGAAATGCAATTTGTTCGCCATTCCTGATTAACCCTCAACTGGTGAGGTGGGGGTTGCCACACCCCAGGGAATTTTTGTTCGGCTGCCATTCATTGAAAAATGCTGGTATGAGGATACGTGTCTCACTAGCTTCCATCCATTTGTGGGTGTCAAAAATTTGTTATACTCACGTGTAATCAATCGCCAATAAGAAAACGATTAAAACAAACGTGATCTTTGCATTTTCTGTAAAAATAAGAGATTTCTAAACACTTGGGGTATAGGAAACCCCACATCACCAGTTGAGGGTTAAGGGTGCACCACATTCAGAGGCCTGGGTGGCTCAAGGAGTTCAGCCCATCTCTGCTGTGAGCCACTGCAAAACGCACTACAGTCAGGGAATGGAGCATATCACTGTCAGAGAACAGCCCCTTTGTTGCATAAATTAAAGGGGGTTTCCACTACAGAAGAACTCCAGTTTAACCATTTCAGAACCCCATAGCATAAAAACAATGGCTATTCACTTTCCCCAGGAAGTGACTTCACCCTCCAGGCGGTGCCGATGGGGGCAGATATAACCACTGGTCTTATTTTAATTAGGGTCCTGAATTGATTAGGATGGGGCTCTCTGGCAGTGGAGAACCCCTCTAAGATGAATCTGTCGGCAGGGCTTGGCCATGTCAGGTGTTTGGTAACAACGAGCTGCTCAAACATGGATGATTTGGGCCCAGAGTGTGTAATGCCACCAATAACAGCACCCTCGGGCTTCCTGCAGCGGCACTGGCGGCCACACAACACTAGAGACGCGACTGAGCCGAGTACATCATCCAAGTGGGAGGGCGACCCCCGAGCTCCTCCCACGGGCACACCAGCTCCCCGCTCAGCGCTCTCACGGCTCCCCAAGCCCTCAGCACACTGGCGCGTGACAGGAAAGCCCTGACTAGACGAGCCAGCACCCCGCTCCTGCCTTCCCGCCTCGTGTAGCCCGGGCGCAGCAGACAGCCGTGAGCGTTACCTCAGCCGGAAGCAGGGCGCGACGCCTCCTCTCCGCAGTCCGTTGGAAAGAAAGTAAACTTCCAGCGGCCAGTTCCTCCGTGTCTCCCCCAGCAGGCAGTGCGTCACGAGGAGGGTCCAGCAGCCGCTTCCGCTCGGAATGCCGCTGTGTGACACGTGACCTCGCCCCGCCTAGTTGTCCTGCTCCGTCAGTAATGGGGCGGCTGTCCTGGAGCCGGGGTCTTACCTCAGGCTCTCCCCACTGCTGGTGCGCTCATACACTACCTGAATGGCTGCCAACACTGCTGCATGTCCAGTTACTGTTTGCCATACTCAGGGTATCTCATGGCCATGGAGCTGTACAGCCGTCCGTACTAGGCATCTGCAGGCCGTCTCCTATGGATACATATAGAATGGCTGGCGTATGCTTTAACCCCTTCACCACCTTGCAATTTTGCATTTTCCAGCCATACTCTCAAACATGTATATATATTTTGTTATTTAAAACCCCTTCCCGACATTAGCAGTATATACACGACATGGCAGATGCCCAATGCACAGGGCTTGTGCGCAGGCGATTGCTGCCAGGTGGCAGCTGATTCTGACAGCTGACACCTAGGACTCCATGCCACAATGCTGGGATCACAGCATTTAGTGTGCAGGTAGAGGGAAGAAAGTCCCTCTGCCTTTGGATCGGAGTCCTGATCGTTGCCATCGTGACCCGCTGTCGTCATGACGACACCCTGGTCACCAGAGCTTGTGAGATCATGCTCCGTGTATGATCTAACAAGTTTGTCTTGTCAGTGCAGACCTGACAGTATGTTTAGTGTAGGAACGCTCCTGCATCCCTATATTATACAAGCGATCAGCCTGCAATTAGTGAAAGTCCCATAGTGGGACAAAGTGTAAAAGTGAAAAAAAAATTGTAAAAATATAAAAAAAAAAAAAAAAAAAAATCACAAAATAATAAATATATATTGTGCCCATAAATAAATATTTTTATGAAAAAACAAACAAAAAAAAGTACACATATTTGGCATCACCACGTCCAGAACGACCTGACCTATAAAACTGTCCCACTAGTTAACCCCTCATCATAGAATCATAGAATGATAGAGTTGGAAGGGACCTCCTGGGTCATCTGGTCCAACCCCCTGTCTGTCCAGCCTCTGTTTGAAGACGTCCATTGAAGGGGAACTCACCACCTCTCGTGGCAGCCTGTTCCACTCATTAATCACCCTAACTGTCAAAAAGTTTTTTCTAATATCTAATCTGTGTCTCCTCCCATTTAGTTTCATCCCATTGCTTCTAGTCTTTCCTTGTGCAAATGAGAATAAAGATGATCCTTCTACAATGTGACAGCCCTTGACATATTTGTAGACAGCTATTAAGTCTCCTCTCAGTCTTCTTTTTTGCAAGCTAAACATTCCCAAATCCTGCAACCGTTCCTCATAGGACATGGTTTGCAGACCAGTCACCATTCTGGTCGCTCTTCTCTGAACTTGCTCCAGTTTGTCTATGTCTTTTTTAAAATGTGGTGCCCAAAACTGTACACAGTATTCCAGATGAGGTCTGACCAAAGAGGAGTAAAGACCGATAATGACTTCACGTGATCTAGACTGTATGCTTCTGTTAATACATCCCAGAATTGTATTTGCCTTTTTTTGCTGCTGCATCACACTGTTGACTCATGTTCAGTCTATGATCTATTAGTATACCTAAGTCTTTTTCACATGTACTGTTGCTTAGCTCTATTCCTCCCATTCTGTATATGCTTTTTTCATTTTTATTGCCCAGATGTAGTACTTTGCATTTTTCCCTGTTAAAAACCATATTGGTTGCTGCCCACTGCTCCAGTTTATTTAGGTCTTTTTGAATCCTCTCTCTCTCTTCTCTAGTATTAGCTATCCCTCCTAGCTTTGTGTCATCAGCAAATTTAATCAGTTTACCCTCAATTCCTTCATCTAAATCATTGATAAAGATGTTGAACAATACAGGTCCCAGGACGGAGCCCTGTGGTACCCCACTTGAGACATTCATCCAGCTGGATGTGAAGCCATTTACAACCACCCTTTCAGTCCGATCACTAAGCCAGTTATGAATCCACCTAACAGTTGCCTGGTCCATTGCATACTTGGTCATTTTTTCAATAAGGATGGTGTGAGATACTTTGTCAAATGCTTTGCTGAAGTCAAGATATACAATATCTACAGCATTTCCCTGATCCACCCAGTCAGTGATTCTGTCATAGAAGGAAATTAAGTTAGTCTGACATGACTTGTTAGTTACAAACCCATGCTGACTCTGGTTAATCACTTCATTCTTATCCATGTACTTACATACATGTTGTTTAATAATTTGTTCAAAGATCTTTCCTGGTATAGAAGTCAGATTCACCGGCCTATAGTTCCCTGGGTCCACCTTCTTCCCCTTTTTGAAGATAGGAACAACATTTGCTCTTCTCCAGTCTTCTGGGACTTCTCCTGTTCTCCAAGAATTTTCAAAGATTATGGAGAGTGGTTCTAAAATTTCTTCTACGATCTCCTTCAGTACTCTGGGGTGTAATTCATCTGGACCTGGAGACTTGAACTCAGTTATGTTAGCTAAACATTCCCTCACAATCTTTCTGTTTACAGATAACTTGGATTCCTCTATTCCTTTAAAAGGACAGTGAAGATCAGTTGATGTTACATTTTCTTTCTGAGAGAAAACAGATGCAAAATAGGAATTAAAAAGTTCGGCCTTCTCAACATCCTCTCTTACCATTTCTCCATTTTCATCCTGTAAAAATCCTATAGCATCTTTGACTTTTCTTTTACTTTTGACATACCCCCAAAATCCTTTTTTATTGCTTTTGACATCTCTTGCAAGCCTTAATTCATTGTCAGCTTTAGCTAACCTGATACGTGCCCTATAGGATCTGCAGACTGCATTATAATCTTCTTTAGATATACCTCCCTCTTTCCATTTAATAAACATTTCTTTCTTTCTTTTTAGCATGTGTTTAAATTCTGTGTTCATCCTTCCTGGTTTCCTTAAATGCTTCCCATTCTTCCTACTTTTCGGGATTGTTAACGATTGTGCTTTGAGAATCTCATTTTTAAAAATTTCCCATCCTTCCTAGACATTTTTGTCCTTAAGGACATCCAGCCATTGGATCCCTCCTATTCTCTTTCTGAGTCTCTTAAAATCTGCCTTTCTAAAATCTAACCTTGAAGTTTGAGTCTTCACATGTCTTCCTCCTCTAGTTATCCAAAATTCTATAATAGCATGATCGCTGCCTCCTAGGGTCCCAGCCACCTTTACCTCCTCAACCATTTCCTCCCTGTTTATAAGGATTAGATCCAAAGTAGCAGATCCCCTTGTTTTCTCCCCTACCTTTTGGAAGATAAAGTTGTCAGCAAGAGAGGATAAGAACTTGCTTGACCTGTTAGTTTTACTTGAGAGAGATTCCCAACAAATGTCTGGATAGTTGAAATCTCCCATGACCACTACGTCATATTTTTTGGAGAACTTGGTCATTTGATACATAAAGAGTTCATCCATATCTTCAGCTTGCCCAGGTGGCCTGTAGTAAATGCCTACAATGGTGTCCTTTCCGTTGTTCTCTCCTTGTATTCTTACCCAGTTTCCACAGAACTCCCAGTCTCTGAAGCTTCAATCTCTGTGCAGATATACGCTTTTCTAACATACAATGCAACACCTCCTCCTCGTTTATCAAGTCTGTTTCTTGCAAATAAGTTGTATCCTTTTAGCCTTTTATTCCAATCATGTGTATCGTCCCACCAAGTTTCAGTGATTCCAATGACATCATATTCCTTTTCCTGCATTAGTAGTTCCAATTCTCCTTGTTTGTTGCCCATGCTTTGTGCATTTGTATAAAAACATTTTAGTTTGTGATTGGTTTCTCTTCCTCCCATATTTTTATTATTTAGATTTTTTTGTCTTTGTTCTTCTTTTCCGCTTCCAGTAGCAGAGATCTCAATAGTATTTGTCAGCTGTATGGCTTTTTCTGGCCTTTTGCTTCCCTTCCCACATTGTTCTAGTTTAAAGCTCTTCTGATGAGTGTAGCAAGGCGACTTCCAAATACATGTTTTCCAGTCTTCGTAAGGTGCACCCCATCTCTAGCAAGTAGTCCATCGTATAGGTAATTCATTCCGTGATCCAGAAATCCAAATCCTTGTTGACGGCACCATCGACGTAGCCAGTTGTTCACCTGTAGAATCTTATTCCACCTCATTGTTCCATGGCCATCCACTGGGAGGATGGATGAGAAGACCACCTGCGCTCCCAATTCTTTCACTTTCTTGCCTAAGTCTTCAAAGTCACTGCAGATGGTTTCCAGGTCCTTTCCTGCGGTGTCATTTGTCCCCACATGTATTAGCAGGAATGGGTAGTGATCTGTAGGTCTGAAGAGTCTTGATATCCTGTCAGACACATCTTTAATTTTTGCTCCTGGAAGACAGCACATTTCTCTTGAGGTTATGTCTGGTCTGCAGATAGCGGCCTCTGTTCCTCTTAACAGGGAATCCCCCATGACCACCACTCTCCGTTTTTTCTGCACAACATTCTTCTTTCTCCATCCAGGAGGATTCTGAGGGCTTACAAGGTTATTCATTGCTGGCAAAGTCTTATTTTGCTGTATTTCTTCATGGTTCTCCTGCGTGAGAGCCTGGTACTGGTTCCTGAGCAGTATGGGTGCTGACTGCCTCTCGATACTCCTGCTTCTGTGGGTCACATGCTTCCATTCCTCTGTTTCGTCAGGTGCAGTTCGAATTTCTTCTCTTTCTGAATCATGAAGAGATAATTCTGCTCTGTCTAAGAACTCTTCACCTTCCTTAATGATTTTCAAGGTAGTTAACCTCTCTTCTAGATTTCGCAACTTTTCCTCCAACAGGGACACAAGCTTGCATTTCTGGCATGTGAAGTTTGGCTTTTCCACTGGCAAGTCTGTGAACATGTAGCAGGATATGCAGCTCACCAAATGGCTCCTGGACTCTTCCATGTTCTTATTGTTAATGTTCTGAAAACAGTGAAAAAAGCTTAAAAAAAAAGCGCGGTTTACCGATGTCCTCTTTTCAGCTCCAACAGCCAAAATCCAGTGTTCTTTGAGCTCGCGGAGACTCTTCACTTACCCCAAAATGCAGTGGGAATATGCAAATTATCTCCTCAGGACTCCTCCCCTGGTTTACCGATGTCCTCTTTTCAGCTCCAACAGCCAAAATCCAGTGTTCTTTGAGCTCGCGGAGACTCTTCACTTACCCCAAAATGCAGTGGGAATATGCAAATTATCTCCTCAGGACTCCTCCCCTGGTTTACCGATGTCCTCTTTTCAGCTCCAACAGCCAAAATCCAGTGTTCTTTGAGCTCGCGGACACTCTTCACTTACCCCAAAATGCAGTGGGAATATGCAAATTATCTCCTCAGGACTCCTCCCAGGACTCCCTCCAATAAACACCATAAAAAAAAAATAGAGGCACAAAAACGATGCTTTATCATGAAACCGCCAAACAAAAAGTGGAATAAAACCCAACCTAGCAGCGGAGGTTGACATCCTATACCTGCGCAGTGGCGCCCCCACTCATCGTCAACTTACTCTGCCTGTCCTAATAGGCCCTGTGACAGTAAAGAGACAGGAATAGAGGATAATACACAGTATATGAATATATGCTAATATCCAAAAATGATAACCAATGAGATAACGGTACCCTCACATCATGTGGAGATACGCAAATACCACTATCAGTGCAGCAAAAATAGACCCATAAATTGACCACACTAATATCAAGAAGTCAAACCTCTCACACCAATAAGATGCCACACCTGATGCAGAGAGGGTTGTGTGATGTATAGAAAAAATGAAACAAATGTATAGCTTGAACAGTATATTGCACTTGTCCCTATAAAAGGTATAATAATTCTACACGGGACTCTTCGCTCAAAATCTAGAATCCTATAGCTATGGGTACAGCAAGGTTCAAAAATACTCTAGTTATTAATTAAATGTCGCAGCAGTATATTGCTGTATAGGTATAATAACCTCTATTTATTGGTAACAGCACAAAATAACATTTGTATGTTGGTAATAGACAGTATCCTCGATAGTCAAAAGACCTTGGTTCTATTTTTGGGTAAAACATTTGACCGCATGATAAAGTCAAGATCAGTGATTAGTACTGAAAATGTTGCACTTAACCAAAAATGATATTCGCATCCACTTCCACATAGAAAATAAATCAGTATGCTAATACACTCAACTCGTTTCCCCTTCAATAGGTTCATCTGGAGAGCATACTTTCAATCAAAATGTGAACAGACATAGATAAACCAACAAAGATTATGGACTTAGCTTAAGGATGTAACCATGATAGAAAGGGGGGAAACAATGTCCTTCCCCCTCCACCTCTAGATAGAGAATCAGCCATAGTTACTCCCTTTTAAAATGCCTCCTTTTATACTTCCCTTGGTTACATTTCCTGTCTCAGGGGTGGAGCGCAAATGTGTTCCTAGCCTCATGATCATCCTAACCATGTCCTCAAAAGCTATCCCTGCTATTCACCGCTGATAAGACACGCCCATCGTTCAGATCAGACCGACCGTCGGGCGTATTTCGCCAGCACAGGCTTTGGGCTCAGATGCACAGCAGCAGAGTGCAGAAATGATCTCATCACGCCTGTGCCCACTCAGTCGACATCCGTCACTTCCCGTCTATAGACGGTGGAACGCAGATGCTTTCAGGAAATTATTGTTTGGAGTTTTGTTTATGTGCACATCCTCATCTTCTCCTATTTGGTTTCCCCTTCGTTTAACTCCCCTGTGTACCACTCTGTTGTTTAATGAGTGTATGTTGTAAGATTGGTATTTTCATTTATCTCTGTCCATCTTCC
The DNA here is from genome assembly GCF_046119375.1 of Phyllobates terribilis. Lineage (NCBI taxonomy): Eukaryota > Metazoa > Chordata > Amphibia > Anura > Dendrobatidae > Phyllobates > Phyllobates terribilis. The sequence goes on along the minus strand of NW_027362761.1, from coordinate 721,772,237 downwards.
CTTATTTGTCGGGTTAGTGTGTTCCTATACACGTCAGCTTCCCACATCCCTGGGTGGGGAAGGGTACAGATAAGGGTTGATATAGGAGCATAGCAAGGCACGAGAACCCGGTGTCTCCACCTTCAGGAGTAATCCGGGGGGACAAGGATAGGCACCTAGTTCTAGGGACCTGGTTAACGTCCACAGTCCCAAGGCACTGCGTGACACACCGTTTGGCTTTTTGTACGCAAAAATGGCTGTAATCGAGAGCAGACGCCATGTTGCATTTAGAGAGCCCCTGATGTGCCTAAACAGTGGAAACCCCTCACAAGTGACCCCATTTTGGAAGCTAGACCCCTCAAGGATTTTATCCAGGGGTATAGTGAACATTTTGAACCTACAGGTATAACACAGAAGTTGATAATATTAGGTCGTCATATTGAAAATTTTATTTTTTTTCACGAAAATGTTGTTTTAGCCCCAAATTTGTAATTTTCACAATGGATAATAGGAGAAAACAGACCCCATAATTTGTTAAGCAATTTCTCCAGAACAGAGTGATACCGAGCGCTATTTGTCTGGAATAGATTGTGAATTCCATGTCGCATTTGGAGAGCCCCTGATATACGAAAACAACAGAAACCTCCCCACAAGTGACCCCATTTTGGAAACTAGACCCCTCAAGGAATTCATTTAGAGGTGTACTGAGCATTTTTCATTTTTAACCTACAGGTGATTCACAAAACTTTATAACATTTATATGTGAGAACAACATTTTTTTGTTTTTCCACTAAAATACTGTTTTAGCACCAAATTTATAATTTACATGAGGGGTAATGGGAGAAATTGGACCCCCCAATTTGTAATGCAATTTCTCCCGAATGTGACAGTACCCCATATGTGTTTGTACACTACTGTTTGAGCACACGACAGGGATCGGATGGGAAGGACCGCTACTTGGCTTTTAGAACGCAGATTTCGTTTGAATAGATTGTGGGCTCCATTAGCCGAGCCCCTGAGGTGCCAGAACAGCAGAACCCCCCCCAGGTGACCCCATATTGGAAACTTCACTGCCTAAGGAATTCATCTAGAGGTGTAGTGAATATTTTGAACAAATAGGTGCCTCACAGAATTTTACATAACATTGAGACTTGGAAATATGACATTTTAGTGGTAAAAATGTAATTTTTGTATTTGCTGAAAATTTGTCAGGTACACAAGGGTTAATAGGTGAAACTGGACCCCATAATTTATTGCGCAATTTCTCCAAAATGCGGTGATGCCCCATATGTCGTCAGAAATGAAGGAAGGAGCACTATTTGGCTTTTGGAGTACAGATTTTGCTAGAATTGTTTGCGGGCAACATTTGTGGAGCCCCAAATGTGCCAGAACAGCTGAAAAACCCCAAGTGACCCCATTGTAGTTGCACCTCTCAATGAATACATCTACAGTTGCAGTGACTATTTTGTAGCATTCACGCCAGGATTTTTTCTGGAGAATGCCAGTTTAATGCCTATACATTGTGCCCCTATACAGTGTAGTGCCCCCATACATTCTGGCGATACGCACCCCGTAAGTTATTAAGCGTTCTATACCCACTACTATATTGCCAAACATGTGGCCGCTTACTGCAGTTTAGGTACAGTGGGACTCAGAAGGAGGGGGTGTTTGGATTTGGGAGTGCAGAATTCACTGGATTTTATTTGAGGATGCGGGAGCCATGTCGCTTTTCCAGAATCTTTGTTCTATCAGTAATGTGGGAACCCCCTATAGTTCCAGTGACAGATGACGGACCTGAGTGGGAGCTGGTTTTGTGCAGGATAAATTAGGGGTTTTATTGGTAACATTTTGGGGAACGTAATATTTTTCGATCACTTCCAGAATAAGGCTGGATCACAATCTTGTGTTCTACACTGAGCACTTACATCGGCGTTGACGTGTAAATCCCACAAAAATGCAATTGAGACGAAACCCTCTAGGGAACCACCACCATAATGTAGCAGATAAAGACACTTTGGACTCCATTTAGCGTCTGTTCCGGTGGTATCCATCATGTGGATTAGTCGGGCTGCAGAGTTCAGGATAGATTGGAGGGGTACGAGAATGTTAGAGGGGAAGGCCACAAAGCAGGAGGTTGCAGTAGTCGAGGCGGGAGTGTCACGGGTGTGTCAGAGGTGACAGACAGTCGCCCTGCAATGGTTTGCAGGAGATCTCCACATTTGGCAATACAGACAGCTGTCTAGATAGGAGGCTGTGTTTAGGACCCAGCAACTACCTCCCTTTAGTCTGGGTGTATATACAGTGCCTACAAGTAGTATTCAACCCCCTGCAGATTTAGCTGGTTGACACATGCGGAATTAACTTGGCATTGTGACATTTGTACTGTAGATCAGCCTGGAAGTGGGAAATGCACTGCAGCAAATTTTGTTTTTGTTTTTGGTTTTTGTTTTTTTTTAAAACGTAAAAAGTTAATTCAGAGTGTCATTTATTATTCAACCCCTCAAACCACAAGAATTCTGTTTGGTCCCCCTAAAGTATTAAGAAGTAGTTCAGGCACCAAGAATAATGAGCTTCACATGTGTGGATTAAAGATCTCTTTTGCCAGCCTTTTATGACTATTTAAGACCCTCCCCAAACTTGTGAACAGCACTCAGACATGGTCAACATGGGAAAGACAAAGGAGCATTCCAAGGCCATCAGAGACAAGATCGTGGAGGGTCACAAGGCTGGCAAGGGGTACAAAACCCTTTCCAAGGAGTTGGGCCTACCTGTCTCCACTGTTGGGAGCATCATCCGTAAGTGGAAGGCTTATGGAACTACTGTTAGCCTTCCACGGCCAGGACAGCCTTTGAAAGTGTCCTCCCGTGCCGAGGCCAGGCTTGTCCGAAGAGTCAAGGCTAACCCAAGGACAACAAGGAAGGAGCTCCGGGAAGATCTCATGGCAGTGGGGACATTGGTTTCAGTCAATACCATAAGTAACGTACTCCACCGCAATGGTCTCCGTTCCAGACGAGCCCGTAAGGTACCTTTACTTTCAATGCATCATGTCAAGGCTCGTCTACAGTTTGCTCATGATCACTTGGAGGACTCTGAGACAGACTGGTTCAAGGTTCTATGGTCTGATGAGACCAAGATCGAGATCTTTGGTGCCAACCACACACGTGACGTTTGGAGACTGGATGGCACTGCATACGACCCCAAGAATACCATCCCTACAGTCAAGCATGGTGGTGGCAGCATCATGCTGTGGGGCTGTTTCTCTGCCAAGGGGCCTGGCCATCTGGTCCGCATCCATGGGAAGATGGATAGCACGGCCTACCTGGAGATTTTGGCCAAGAACCTCCGCTTCTCCATCAAGGATCTTAAGATGGGTCGTAATTTCATCTTCCAACAAGACAACGACCCAAAGCACACAGCCAAGAAAACCAAGGCCTGGTTCAATAGGGAAAAGTCAAGGTGTTGGAGTGGCCTAGTCAGTCTCCTGACCTTAACCCAATTGAAAACTTGTGGAAGGAGCTCAAGAATAAAGTCCACATGAGACACCCAAAGAACCTAGATAACTTGGAGAAGATCTGCATGGAGGAGTGGGCCAAGATAACTCCACAGACCTGTGCCGGCCTGATCAGGTCTTATAAAAGACGATTATTAGCTGTAATTGCAAACAAGGGTTATTCCACAAAATATTAAACATAGGGGTTGTATAATAATTGACCCACACTTTTATGTTTAAAATTTAATAAAATTCAACTGAGCAACATAACTTTTTGGTTTGTAAGATTTATGCTTCTGTTCATAAAACCTACTCTCGTTTGCAGTTTGAAGGCTCTAACTTATTTGCATCTTATCAAACCAGCTAAATCTGCAGGGGGTTGAATACTACTTGTAGGCACTGTATACCTGGTGTGTCTAGGTGGGCGTCGCCGGTTATACTCATTTCTACTTGGAACTTGGCTGAAGCAGCATCACGTCCTTTCTGGAGTCTTGAGGCCGTGTGCCCTGTTGGAGTTCTTCTAAAGCTGAATTGTTGTTCCCCTGTATTGTCTTCCCTTTTTGTCTTTAGAGTGCTAGCGGAGGTTGACTAGTGCTCATCTCCTTCCTCCCCCAGCTATAGCCTTACGCCAGGGATAGTAGGGCGAGGCACGTGTTCGGCGACAGCTACCGAGGCTGTATGGGGACGTTAGGGGGAGACAGGATGATGCTTGTCCAGATTAGAAGGTCACCTCTTCCCCCTTTCCCTAGTATCTGGGCTCCCTTTCCCCTCTGTGTTGCACTCACACCTGGCGTGACTCTCTGTGTTGCACTCACACCTTGCGTGACAGGGAGATGATGAGGGCATGCACTAGTGTTTTTGCAGATTCTTGATTAAGGAATGTATGGATCCGGAAAATATTTTTGAGGTGGAGTCGGCAGGAAGTGGAAAGGGCTTGGATATGTGGTTTGAAGAAGAAATCAGAGTCAAGGGTTACAATGAGGCAGTGAGCTTGCGGAACTGGGGAGAGTGAGCAGCCCTATTTTACCAAAAATGCACAAAGAACGTTTTCCTCCTCCTCTCCGACCCATTGTGGCTAGTATAAATTCACTGATGGAGAACTTATCATCATGGCTTAACAACATTCTACAGCCCTTTGTGATACAAACAGGCAGCCATATAAAATACACCAACCATTTATTACAAATCATGGACAAAATCACATGGCATGAACAGTATAACTGGGTCACGTGATATATCATTATACTCATGTATCCCGCATGATGCCTCACTCACAGCATTGTCATAACACTTGCATAAGTATAGTTTGTTTTCAGATGATCTGTCTATAACCTCATTTTTATTAACCAATAATTATTTTTCTTTTGATAATAGCTATTATTTGCAGGTTTGGGGCTGTCCAATGGGGGTTAAATTTTCCCCCTCCCTTGCAAATCTCTGCATGGCATGGTGGGAGGAGATAATATTATATTCATCATCCAATCCCCTCACAATAACATTACATACTATGCAAGATATATTGATGATCTGATTTTCATTTTTTCTTCAAATTATTCTTCTTACAATGTTTCTTCATTTTCCAAATATTTGAATGAGAACAACATAAATCTGAAATTTACAGTAAATTGCCCCACGAATATAACACCTTTTTGGATGTCACTCTGACAGGTAATGTACATACTGGCAGAATTTATAGAAAACTTTACAGAAAACCAGTGAGTGGTAATTCCATCCTGCACAGAACTAGTTGTCATCCCTCGAATGTAGTAAAGAACTTGCCAGTTGGAGAATTTATAAGAGCGCTGCAGTGTGTGCTTGGAGAACACTACTTTTAAAAGACAATGTGCAGTGCTTAACGAAAAACTTATTCCCCGTGGGTATAGTAAACCACTGCTAACCAGAGCTTAGGCTATCGCCAGCTCAAAAGACAGACACAATCTCCTGCATGGTAAAAAAATGGGAAATAAAAAAGAGGCAAAGAGAAATTCTCCCAATGGTATCACATTTAGCACCACATATAGCTCTAATTACTATGATATTCTAAATATTATTCAAAAAAATCTCCCATTACTATTCCAAGATGAAGTCCTGTCTAAAATTCTGTCTTCTGGGGTTAATCTTTCAGATTGCAGTGCCATGACCCTTGGCAACCTCTTATTACCCAGCATGTTTCACAGTCATGGGAACAAAAATACCAGCACATGGCTGTCGTGTAAAGGAAACTATAAATGTGGACAGAATAGATGAGATTTGTGCAAATATATGAATAAGACATCCGTGTTCTCATCTTCAGATCACAAATGCACATATGACATTGCAACCTTCATAAACTGCAATACAACGCATGTAATATATTCAGCCACTTGTTCCTTGTGCGACATGCAATATATTGTCTGCACTTCTCGCAAGTTAAAAGTTAGAATTGCTGAGCACATTAACGATGTGATACCTGACCCTTTAAAAGTAAGAAAAATCTTTGTTTTGTTTATCTAAACATTTCCATGACATTCACCAAGGAAATTACTCCAGCTACAGTAGTTGATATTGAACTAAAGACATCCTCTACAAAATAACACCTACTCATATGTACCGCTATCTCCTACGTAGTGGGCAAAGACAGCTGATCTCTTCCCGCCACATCAACAACTCCTGCTCCCCCAAGATAGCTCCTATTCTTGATCAAGATGAGCAATTCTCCCAAACAGAAGGGAGGAAGGAGTCAGACCTTAACCTTAAATTACCCTGTTCCTCTATGTCAAAAAAGGGGGAGACACAAGTGAAGCTTTCCGATTTAGCAGCTGAGGTCACGGCTAAATTAATACCGGAAATTAAAGCTATAATCCAATCTATGCTTAACTCTTCCTTTAAGGACCTACAGGATAGGCAGGATGAACAAGCCGAACAGTTGACTGAGTTGTAAGCACGTATTTCAACTGTAGAGGACGACTTAAAAGATGACCACAGCAGTATGACAGACATTGCCCGCGAAAACCGGATTTTGATGGACCGTATAGATGACTTAGAAAACCGTTCCCGTAGAAGCAATCTACGTCTAGTGGGGCTACCGGAGTCATACACTCAGAGCACCCTGAAGTCACTATGCGAAAACGACATTCCGAGAGCTCTAAAGCTACCAGAGGGTAAAAAGGTAGAGAGGGTGCACACCACCTTCTACCTCCACAAACCGGGATGCATCCAGACCACGTCAAGTCATCATGAAATTTCTAGATTACAATGATAAAGCGGACATCATACAGGCATCTAAACAGCTAAACCACCCACTGATCATCCAGGGTCATAAAGTCTTGTTTTTTGAAGACTATTCCATGGAGGTAACCAGAAAACGCAAGGCTTTCAGTCCCATTTGCACCAGACTCCATAAAGAAAAAATCTGCTTCCAACTCCGATACCTAGCCACATTACGATTGAAAGATTCTGATGAATCCTTCCGGGAATTTATTTCACCTGACAAGGCGGAGGTCTTTGTCAACAAGCTGTTGTGCCCAAGAGACAACCTAAAACGACCCCCACAAATGGACAACGGGTCCCACTACTCACAGACCCCAGAAAGATCTACGAACTGGGTGGGCAAAGGAGAACAGAAAACTAATAAGGTGACAAGTAAAGTTAAATAAATGATTTTCCTTCCTTGCAGACATACTGAGGTAGACTGTCGTCTTATTTGTCATATTATTATCTGAACTTTCGCCCCCTTTATCTCTGAATTTTTGGGGCTTTGTTGACATATTGCATTTGGTGGAAGGGGGACAATGGAAATAAAAGAATTATAACATAATGAAAAGGACGGAATTACTAGTAGTTATATACACATGGTCGGGCAGAAGTGAAGCCCAGGAAAAAGGTCCTTCCCGGCGAGTTGGAGCAAAATGTTCCCGCTCTTGCTGGGACTAATATGTTATGTTATATGTTACTTACTGTTCAAATTTAGTATATAAGGCTGAATTCTTTGTTTGTTTTCTTGTTCGTTTTTGCTTTCTTTTATGTAATCTAAGTACATACCATCATCTCCATATGATTGTCTCTCCAGTTACACTTATCTACTTCAACTCTGAATATGACTATTGTGACTTGGAATGTTAAAGGACTGAGATTCACATGAAAATCCATCGGCATTTAAAACGCATAAAACCTGACATAGCCCCCATACAGGAGACACACCTTCCGGAAGTTGATTTCCCCAGGATGAAGAAACTGTGGGTGGGTAGTGTCTATGGTTCCCCTTCAGTGGACAGAAGGGCTGGGGTCCTAATCCTCATTAATAAACATTACACACACCAAATCATTAGCCAACAAACGGACAGTGAGGGTAGACTGGCCCACCTAATAATATCTACGCCGGAGGGGTTTTTCTCTATCTACAACATATATGCCCCCAATGCAGGGAACAAATCTTTTTTTAAACAACCGGAGACTAGACTCCTACTGGACTCGAATCCTAATAAAATAGTGGGAGGTGACTTCAACTCGGTGGCCTCAGTTCCTGAGGATAGGAAAAATATCACAGGTGCCCCTCAAACAATAAGTATTCATGACAAAGCGCTTTTGCCCCTTATGTCTGCCTGTCAACGGATGGATTCCTGGAGACTAGTGTTGAGCGAGCACTAAAATGCTCGGGTGCTCGAAGCTCGGGCCGAGCTCGCCGTGATACTCGGGTGCTCGACCCGAGCAACGAGCCCAATGTTAGTCTATGGGAGACTCGAGCATTTTTGCGGTGGCACCCCCGGCAGTCTTTTAAAAGCCTAACAAGTGCCCAAAACGATAGTGACAGTGCTCAAATGACATGGGGACAGCATGGGGATCGCCCCAGTAAGCATTTCTGACCCCCAGGTCACTGCTGTCAACAATGTGGTCAGAGGTATTAAGCCACTTTTACAGGCTCACAATAAAACGAAAGTGAAACTTTTTTCCTGTGAAATATGTTAAGGAACATCCTTTCCAGGGAAAAGACTTGTGTATAAGTTAAAATAAATGACCAAAAACAAAAATACTCCTCCACACCTTTGGCTATGTTCACAAGTAGCATTTTTTATGCGTTTTTGCACTTTTGTATTGCTTTCAACTATGACAAATGCATTCACCGAGAAATGTCATTTTAACATTTTACAACCTTATCTGGCCATGTGCTGTGTGACACATGCATAAAGTGCTGAAAAGACATGGGAACAGCATGGGGAAGACCCCTGGAAGCATCTCTGACTCCCAGGTCACTGTCTAAAAGTGTGCCCATCATAAGTGATCCTTGCCGCATCAGAAGATGCAGACTTGCAACTATCCCCATGCAAGTTCTAGTCCCAGGGCAGGGTTCAATTGTACCTCCCCCATTCCTTGCAATACAAGCGCAAGTATGCAGCCTGCCACCCACCCACCTCCAGGCTGCAATACCATACTGCTTGCTTGCTTGAACTTGAAATTGGGCCTTTTAGGCATGTGGAGGCGGAATCTGGCCGCCACGTCATGGCTGTGTTGGCGGCCTGGAATCCATACTCAGTCCCCAGCCGCCCGGCGGCCGGGAGTCCCCGCTTGCTCCCCAGCCTCCAGGGGGTGGCCGGGTGTCCATACTCGGTCCCCAGCCACCCCTATTTGTACCGGTAACCTTTCCCACACTTTTCTTAGCCTGGCCTGCTTTAGGGCAGCATTGGCCGAGCCCACCGGACTATCAGACTCCTCCGGTGGGCCCTGGCTTCTCCATCAGGGGAGTTGAGAGTGCCAAGGTGAGGAGCATGATGAGGATGATAGAAGTTAGCATCTGCTTTGTTTTGTTGTAATGCAAGCACATGTATGTAGTAGCGGCTAGGCCTGAGGACGTCAGCGTTTTGGCGCATATCCTACCTCCTCCGAGGATTGCTGGATGTTTTCCTGCTACTCTCCAAGTTCTATGACTCCCGTTAAAACAAAGCTTCAGGTGATAAATGATGGATGAGGTAGTGGCAAAGGAGAAAGAGCAGGAGGAACAGGGATCATTCACATCAATATCAGGCCAGTCAACCAGATATGTCTTGTAGGATATGTTTCTGTAACAAAAGGAGCGGTTCGGCTACACAGTTATAGGGCATACAGTGAGTGCAATGCCTACCAAAAATTTCGAGGCACTCCAATGCCCCTTGGAAATGACATGGAGGTCAGAGGGTGTTAACTAAACCTTTTTTTCCATTTATAGCAACTGGGTCTCCTGTGCTCTGTTGGCCTAAGCAGTGAATGGAATGCTTTCCAAAAATTATGAGGTACTGCAATGCCCCTTACAAGAGCCATGTGTGGCACCCCAGGGGTCTGGTCACCACAGTAATAGAGATTACGTCGGAGAGCAAGTGGGAGGTTTCCTGGTCAGGATCCCTTAAACATGCAACATCCTCCTGCCCCAGTCCTGGGAGGGGAGAATTCTGCCCTTATAAACTGGATCTGGGGTGGGGTTGAGTGAGTCAGAGAACAGTCAGAGTCAGAGTGAGAGCAAGGGAAAGTAACAGCAAGGAGCTCTGTAGGAGCTAGGAGCTAAAGACGAGGGGCTGGAAGCTGAGCAGAGCTCGCCCTGGCAGAAGACAATAGGAACCGGACACAGGAGTCCGAAGGTGTGAGGACTTATATATCCAGCAGCAGAAACCAGCCGGCAGGGGATTTCAGGTCCTCTGGCCATAGAAGCCCGGAGGCTCAGTCACAAGCAAGGGACCAGCACCGCCGTCGTGGAGCGGAGGCTAACAGAATGCCCCAAGTCACCAGCCATACGGGTGAGCACTACACGGTACACTCAGGGACGTGGGCTACTTTTACCCGCTTACAGCAAGGTAGCCAGGAAGAGTGCAGACAGACGGGGAGGCCTACAACTCCACCTGGCCATGGGAACTCCTGCTTGCTCACAGACTGACCAGGCCTCTTATGCTAGCCAGTACTCCCGGGAGGGTCTACCTTATAATCATCAGTAAAGACCCTGAACTGCACTGCAAAGACTCTGAGTCATTCCTGCTGCGCTCGTGCACCATCACCCCCATCATCCACACTCACTGCCCTGAGGCTATACTCCTCCCGAGGGGAGTTATCCCATTTTATGCTGCGCACACAACACCAGCCTCAGCGGTCTGCCTCGCAGCGGTGGTACTCCCTGACCGCAATCCACGGGTGGCGCAGTCGGACAATTAACCTCAAAACCTAAGAAAGATTGCCACTGGTTTGACCAGCCTGAGCCACGGGACCGGGTCACCGCCACGGAGACTACAGACCCCAGAGACCCGGCACCGGGTATCCCACACATGTGTACACACGGCCCAGGGGGCGCGTCACATGCAGTACAGCATATTACAAACATAAGTCCCATTATTGGGGAGTGGGTGTCCCATAGTATTTGCTTATGCCTTGCAAGCAAAAGCTGCCAAAAATTAGGACGGAGCAACTTGCAATGCCCCTTACAAGAGCCATGCAGTACAGCATATAACAAACATAAGTCCCATTATTGGGGAGTGGGTCTCCCATAGTACTTGCTTATGCTTTCCCAGCAAAAGCTGCCAAAAATTAGGACGGAGCAAATTGCAATGCCCCTTACAAGAGCCATGCAGTACAGCATATTACAAACATAAGTCCCATTATTGGGGAGTGGGTCTCCCATAGTATTTGCTTATGCTTTCCCAGCAAAAGCTGCCAAAAATTAGGACGGAGCAACTTGCAATGCCCCTTACAAGAGCTATGCAGTACAGCATATTACAAACATAAGTCCCATTATTGGGGAGTGGGTCTCCCATAGTATTTGCTTATGCTTTTCCAGCAAAAGCTGCCAAAAATTAGGACGGAGCAACTTGCAATGCCCCTTACAAGAGCCATGCAGTACAGCATATTACAAACATAAGTCCCATTATTGGGGAGTGGGTGTCCCATGGTATTTGCTTATGCTTTCCCAGCAAAAGCTGCCAAAAATTAGGACGGAGGAACTTGCAATGCTGGCACCCTGGTGGTATAGTGGTGGTGGAGGCTGAGGATAAGGATAAGAAGATTAAACAGCCGAAACGAGGAAGCGTATACCCATGTGTGGGTGTGAAGCGGTGCATGTGAATACACCTCCCGAAATAACACAGTGGATTTGACTTTATGTTACTCTGCTGTCATTTGGTGGTGATGAGAAGTCTGGCCCAATCCAGCCCTTGTTCATTTTGTTAAGGGTCAGCTTGTCAGCATTGTCAGTTGACAGGCGAGTGCGCTTATCAGTTATAATTCCCCCAGCGGCACTAAAAACACGCTCCGATAACACGCTAGCGGCAGGGCAGGCCAGGACCTCCAAGGCGTACAGAGCGAGTTCATTCCAAGTGTCCAGCTTGGATACCCAATAATTAAAAGGCACAGAGGAATCACGGAGGATGCTGGTACGATCGGCAAGGTACTCCCTCACCATCTTTTGAAACTTTCCACTCCTTGTGAGAGTACCCCGCGCCTCAGGGCCTGTAAGCTGGGCGGGTGTCAGAAAGCTGTCCCAGAACGTTGACAGTGTTCCCCTGCCTCTGCTGGATTGGCGTTGCATCTCTCTCGCCTGTACGCCTTGGTTGGGCAACGAACTGTGACCTCTGCCGCTAGCGTGTTCAGATAGGAATTTTTTTAAGAGTTCTGCAGCAAGGGCCTTCTGGTATTGCCCCATTTTTGTAGACCTCTCCACCTCAGGAATAAGAGAGTGAAAGTTCTCCTTGTAGCGGGGGTCTACAAGTGTCACCAACCAGTAATGACTGTCACCCAACATTTTGATAACGCGAGGGTCACGGTTAAGGCAGCGTAACATAAAGTCAGCCATGCGTGCCAGACTGGTAACGGGCAAGATTTCCGTGTCCTCACCAAGATGACGACTGACCATGCTCTCCTCCTCCTCCTCCTCCTCCTCCTCCCCCCTGTCCTCAGGCCACCCACGCTGAACCGACGGTATGACACTTGTACAGGTACTACCGTCTACAACGCATGATAGCAGCTCCTGTTCTTCCTCCTCCTCCTCCTCCTCCTCCTCTCCCTCATTGTCCCCCAATGCACGTTGGGATGAGATGAGGCTGGGCTGTGTGTAATCGCCCGCTACGGCTTCTTGATCCATCTCATCATACTCTGGCTGCAATGCCTCCTCTTTAATTCTCTGCAGAGAGCGTTGCAAAAGACAGACAAGTGGGATGCTGACACTAATGATGGCGTCATCGCCACTCACCATCTTGGTGGCCTCCTCAAAGTTTGTCAGGATGGTACATATGTCAGACATCCAGGTCCACTCCTGAGGTCTTATGTGTAGAGTCTGACCTGAATATCGACGGCCTTGTTGCAGCTGGTACTCCACAACTGCTCTCTTCTGCTCACAAATCCTTTGCAACATGTGGAGGGTAGAGTTCCAACGTGTGGGGACATCACACACCAGTCGGTGTGCCTGAAGCTGCAAACGCTGCTGCAACACAGCAAGGGCGGCAGAAGCTGTAGCCGACTTGCGAAAATGAGCTGACAGGCGGCGTACTTTCACGAGCAGATCTGGCAACTCGGGGTACAATTTAAGAAACCGCTGAACCACGAGGTTAAGCACATGAGCCAGGCATGGTACGTGTGTGATCTCACCTCGCCTCAGAGCCGCCACCAGGTTACTGCCATTGTCACACACGACCATGCCGGGATGTAGGTTCAGCGGCCTCAGCCACAGATCTGCCTGCTCTTTCACAGCTGTCCACAACTCACAAGCAGTGTGAGGTTTATCACCTAAGCTTATGAGTTTCAGCACAGCCTGTTGCCGCTTGGCGGAGGCAGTACTGCAATGCTTCCAGCTTGTAACTGATGTGGTGATATCTGAGATGGAGGCTGAACATGAGGAGGAGGAGGATGCGCAGGAGCTGTACACTGTGGGGGCAACTCTGACTGACATAGGGCCCGCAATCCTCGGTGTGGGGAGGATGTGTTCCGTCCCAAGGTCCGACTGGGTCCCGGCTTCCACTATGTTTACCCAGTGTGCCGTCAGAGAGATGTACCGTCCCTGGCCACAAGCACTTGTCCACGTGTCCGTTGTCAGGTGGACTCTCCCAGTAACTGCGTTGTTGAGGGCACGGCAGATGCTTTGGGACACGTGCTTGTGTAGTGCGGGGATGGCACACCGGGCAAAATAGTGTCGGCTGGGGACCGAGTACCGAGGGACGGCCACCGCCATAAGATTGCGGAAGGATTCCGTCTCCACCAGCCTAAAAGGCAGCATTTCCAATGCAAGCAGTCGTGAAATGTGCGAATTTAGGACTGTGGCCTGTGGGGCGTTAGCTGCGAATTTCCGCTTTCGTTCAAAGGTCTGGGATATGGACAATTGAACGCTGCGGTGGGACGTGGACGTTGATGCTGTTTCTTGAGAAACTGCCATAACAAGTGAAGACTGAGAGGAGGGGGCATCTTTACATGCAGTATGGACAGGGGATTGCCTTGCACACACAACAGGGGGTTCTATTGCACGCACAACAGTGGAAGAAGCAGTGGTGACACCTGCTGACACTGGTCGTGGACCCTGGGTTTGGCCCCACAAAGTCGGGTGCTTTGCTGCCATGTGCCTGATCATGCTGGTGGTGGTCAGGCTGGTAGTTTTGTCACCCCTGCTGATGCTGGCATGGCTGGTGGAACATATGGCCTTTTTGGGGTTATCAGCAGAGTCTTTAAAAAAATTCCAGACTCTGGAAGACCTACCGCTTGTACTGGCAACGTCCCTCGTGTTGGTGTTACGGGGAACGGTTGCCTGCCTTCTGTCTGCGGCCACCACACTGCTTCTTCCTGCCTGTTGGGGTACTCTGCCTCCCTCCCCCTGTGTGCTGCTGGCCTCAATCTGCATGTCCTCCTTCCACGTTGGGTCAGTTACTAGATCATCCACCACCTCCTCCTCTTCCACTTGCGCACCACGATCCTCCTCCTCACTTCCTGGCAATTGTGTCTCGTCATCGTCCACCTCTTGTGACAGATTGCCAACGTCGACTTCCTGTGGCCGTGGCTGTTCAAATATTTGGGCATCGCAACATGGGATCTCCTCTTCCACCACTTCAAGCGTATCAGGTGAGGGGCCCAAATATGGAAATGGACCAGTGAACAGCTCTTCAGAGTGTCCAAGTGTGGGATCACTTGCTGTCTGACGACACTCGGCATGGTGGGAGGAAGGAGCATCAGGGTGAGGAGGAGTATGCGGTCGAGACTCACGGCTACTAAGAGTTGACCGTGTGGAAGACAGACCGGAGGTGGTGGTGCCCAGGTAACTGGAAGTATTGTCTGCTATCCAATTAATAACCTGTTCACACTGATCAGTTCTCAATACTGGTGTTGTTCTGTGCTTCCCTAGTAATTCGGTCAAGAAGTGGGAGCGAGAAGATGTGGCTGTTGGTTGTGGCACATTTTCACCTTGGCCACGGCCCCGTCCTCTGCACGAACCATCACCAGAACGTCCACTTCCACGTCCCTTGCCACGCGCCTTGCCCATTGTAAATGAAGTAAAATAGCTTACATTTGCACTATCAATGGAAAAAGGGTAATAAAGAGTAGATTAAAACCGTGGAAGAGGAAAACCACAGTTATTGTTTACTGGGGTATACCACACTTTTTTAAATAGAGATATTTGCGGCTGAACAGTGAGCGACACACTCAAACTGCTTTTTTTTTAGATACCAAAGGCCCAAAACTGGATAGTACAGCGATTTGACCCGTGGAACTGCGAAACCACGCTGGGATGTCGGGCCTACACAAGACTATTTTCAACAGATATATTTTTGTGTCACAACAGTCAGGAGACACTACTGTTTTTCTTTACGGAAAAAACTACCAAAACCTGAATAATAGAGATTTTTTACCGTGGAACAGCAAAAAACCACTGTTATAATTTACTGAATTTACTGGTGTATACCAGGCTTTTTAAAATATATATATATTTGCGGCTGAACAGTGAGCGACACACTCAAACTGTTTTTTTTAGATACAAATGGCCCAAAAGTGGATAATACAGAGGTTTGTACCGTGGAACTGCAAAACCACACTTGTATTTCTCGGGCCTACACCAGACTATTTTCAACAGATATATTTGTGTCTGAAAAATCAGGGAGACACAATTTTTTTTTTTTACAGCAAAAAATGCAAAAAGCAGGATAATAGAGATTTTTTACCGTGGAACAGCAAAAGCACACTTCTGTCTCTCTGGCCTACACCAGACTATTTTCAACAGATATATTTGTGTCTGAAAAATCAGGGAGACACTATTTTTTTTTTTTTACAGCAAAAAATGCAAAAAGCAGGATAATAGAGATTTTTTACCGTGGAACAGCAAAAGCACACTTCTGTCTCTCTGGCCTACACCAGACTCTTTTCAACAGATATATTTGTGTCTGAAAAATCAGGGAGACACTATTATTATTTTTATACAGCAAAAAATGCCAAAAGCAGGATAATAGAGATGTTTTACCGTGGAACATCAAAACCACAGTAATAATTTACTGGTGTATACCAGGCTTTTTAAAATATATATATATTTGCGGCTGAACAGTGAGCGACACACTCAAACTGTTTTTTTTAGATACAAATGGCCCAAAAGTGGATAATACAGAGGTTTGTACCGTGGAACTGCAAAACCACACTTGTATTTCTCGGGCCTACACCAGACTATTTTCAACAGATATATTTGTGTCTGAAAAATCAGGGAGACACTATTTTTTTTTTTTACAGCAAAAAATGCAAAAAGCAGGATAATAGAGATTTTTTACCGTGGAACAGCAAAAGCACACTTCTGTCTCTCTGGCCTACACCAGACTATTTTCAACAGATATATTTGTGTCTGAAAAATCAGGGAGACACTATTTTTTTTTTTTTACAGCAAAAAATGCAAAAAGCAGGATAATAGAGATTTTTTACCGTGGAACAGCAAAAGCACACTTCTGTCTCTCTGGCCTACACCAGACTCTTTTCAACAGATATATTTGTGTCTGAAAAATCAGGGAGACACTATTATTATTTTTATACAGCAAAAAATGCCAAAAGCAGGATAATAGAGATGTTTTACCGTGGAACATCAAAACCACAGTAATAATTTACTGGTGTATACCAGGCTTTTTAAAATATATATATATTTGCGGCTGAACAGTGAGCGACACACTCAAACTGTTTTTTTTAGATACAAATGGCCCAAAAGTGGATAATACAGAGGTTTGTACCGTGGAACTGCAAAACCACACTTGTATTTCTCGGGCCTACACCAGACTATTTTCAACAGATATATTTGTGTCTGAAAAATCAGGGAGACACTATTTTTTTTTTTTACAGCAAAAAATGCAAAAAGCAGGATAATAGAGATTTTTTACCGTGGAACAGCAAAAGCACACTTCTGTCTCTCTGGCCTACACCAGACTATTTTCAACAGATATATTTGTGTCTGAAAAATCAGGGAGACACTATTTTTTTTTTTTACAGCAAAAAATGCAAAAAGCAGGATAATAGAGATTTTTTACCGTGGAACAGCAAAAGCACACTTCTGTCTCTCTGGCCTACACCAGACTATTTTCAACAGATATATTTGTGTCTGAAAAATCAGGGAGACACTATTATTATTTTTATACAGCAAAAAATGGCAAAAACAGGATAATAGAGATGTTTTACCGTGGAACATCAAAACCACAGTAATAATTTACTGGTGTATACCAGGCTTTTTAAAATATATATATATTTGCGGCTGAACAGTGAGCGACACACTCAAACTGTTTTTTTTTAGATACAAATGGCCCAAAAGTGGATAATACAGAGGTTTGTACCCTGGAACTGCAAAACCACACTTGTATTTCTCGGGCCTACACCAGACTATTTTCAACAGATATATTTGTGTCTGAAAAATCAGGGAGACACTATTTTTTTTTTTTTTTACAGCAAAAAATGCAAAAAGCAGGATAATAGAGATTTTTTACCGTGGAACAGCAAAAGCACACTTCTGTCTCTCTGGCCTACACCAGACTATTTTCAACAGATATATTTGTGTCTGAAAAATCAGGGAGACACTATTTTTTTTTTTTTACAGCAAAAAATGCAAAAAGCAGGATAATAGAGATTTTTTACCGTGGAACAGCAAAAGCACACTTCTGTCTCTCTGGCCTACACCAGACTATTTTCAACAGATACAGTACAGACCTAAAGTTTGGACACACCTTCTCATTTAAAGATTTTTCTGTATTTTCATGACTATGAAAATTGTACATTCACACTGAAGGCATCAAAACTATGAATTAACACATGTGGAATTATATACTTAACAAAAAAGTGTGAAACAACTGAAAATATGTCTTATATTCTAGGTTCTTCAAAGTAGCCACCTTTTGCTTTGATGACTGCTTTGCACACTCTTGGCATTCTCTTGATGAGCTTCAAGAGGTAGTCACCGTAAATGGTCTTCCAACAATCTTGAAGAAGTTCCCAGAGATGCTTAGCACTTGTTGGCCCTTTTGCCTTCACTCTGCGGTCCAGCTCACCCCAAACCATCTCGATTGGGTCCAGGTCTGGTGACTGTGGAGGCCAGGTCATCTGGCGTAGCACCCCATCAATCTCCTTCTTGGTCAAATAGCCCTTACACAGCCTGGAGGTGTGTTTGGGGTCATTGTCCTGTTGAAAATAAATGATGGTCCAACTAAACGCAAACAGGATGGAATAGCATGCCGCTGCAAGATGCTGTGGTAGCCATGCTGGTTCAGAAGGCCTTCAATTTTGAATAAATCCCCAACAGTGTCACCAGCAAAGCACCCCCACACCATCACACCTCCTCCTCCATGCTTCACGGTGGGAACTAAGCATGTAGAGTCCATCCGTTCACCTTTTCTGCGTCGCATAAAGACACGGTGGTTGGAACCAAAGATCTCAAATTTGGACTCATCAGACCAAAGCACAGATTTCCACTGGTCTAATGGCCATTACTTGTGTTTTTTATCCCAAACAAGTCTCTTCTGCTTGTTGCCTGTCCTTAGCAGTGGTTTCCCAGCAGATTTTTTACCATAAAGGCCTGCTGCACAAAGTCTCCTCTTAACAGTTGTTGAAGAGATGTGTCTGCTGCTAGAACTCTGTGTGGCATTGACCTGGTCTCTAATCTGAGCTGCTGTTAACCTGCGATTTCTGAGGCTGGTGACTCGGATAAACTTATCCTCAGAAGCAGAGTTGACTCTTGGTCTTCCTTTCCAGGAGTGGTCCTCATGTGAGCCAGTTTCTTTGAAGCGATTGATGGTTTTTGCAACTGCACTTGGGGACACTTTCAAAGTTTTCCCAATTTTTCAGACTGACTGACCTTCATTTCTTAAAGTAATGATGGCCACTCGTTTTTCTTTACTTAGCTGCTTTTTTCTTGCCATAATACAAATTATAACAGTCTATTCAGTAGGACTATCAGCTGTGTATCCACCAGACTTCTGCACAACACAACTGATGGTCCCAACCCCATTTATAAGGCAATAAATTCCACTTATTAAACCTGACAGGGCACACCTGTGAAGTGAAAACAATTTCCGGTGACTACCTCTTGAAGCTCATCAAGAGAATCCCAAGAGTGTGCAAAGCAGTCATCAAAGCAAAAGGTGGCTACTTTGAAGAACCTAAAATATAAGACATATTTTGAGTTGTTTCACACTTTTTTGTTAAGTATATAATTCCACATGTGTTAATTCATAGTTTTGATGCCTTCAGTGTGAATGTACAATTTTCATAGTCATGAAAATACAGAAAAATCTTTAAATGAGAAGGTGTGTCCAAACTTTTGGCCTGTACTGTATATTTGTGTCTGAAAAATCAGGGAGACACTATTATTATTTTTATACAGCAAAAAATGCCAAAAACATGATAATAGAGATGTTTTACCGTGGAATATCAAAACCACGGTAATAATTTACTGGTGTATACCAGGCTTTTTAAAATGTATATATATTTGCCGCTGAACAGTGAGCGACACACTCAACCTGTTTTTTTAGATACAAATGGCCCAAAAGTGGATAATACAGAGGTTTGTATCGTGGAACTGCAAAACCACACTTGTATTTCTCGGGCCTACACCAGACTATTTTCAACAGATATATTTGTGTCTGAAAAATCAGGGAGACACTATTTTTTTTTTTTTTACAGCAAAAAATGCAAAAAGCAGGATATTAGAGATTTTTTTACCGTGGAACAGCAAAAGCACACTTCTGTCTCTCTGGCCTACACCAGACTATTTTCAACAGATATATTTGTGTCTGAAAAATCAGGGAGACACTATTATTATTTTTATACAGCAAAAAATGCCAAAAACAGGATAATAGAGATGTTTTACCGTGGAACATCAAAACCACAGTAATAATTTACTGGTGTATACCAGGCTTTTTAAAATATATATATATATTTGCGGCTGAACAGTGAGCGACACACTCAAACTGTTTTTTTTAGATACAAATGGCCCAAAAGTGGATAATACAGAGGTTTGTACCGTGGAACTGCAAAACCACACTTGTATTTCTCGGGCCTACACCAGACTATTTTCAACAGATATATTTGTGTCTGAAAAATCAGGGAGACACTATTTTTTTTTTTACAGCAAAAATGCAAAAAGCAGGATAATAGAGATTTTTTACCGTGGAACAGCAAAAGCACACTTCTGTCTCTCTGGCCTACACCAGACTATTTTCAACAGATATATTTGTGTCTGAAAAATCAGGGAGACACTATTATTATTTTTATACAGCAAAAAATGCCAAAAACAGGATAATAGAGATGTTTTACCGTGGAACATCAAAACCACAGTAATAATTTACTGGTGTATACCAGGCTTTTTAAAATATATATATATTTGCGGCTGAACAGTGAGCGACACACTCAAACTGTTTTTTTTAGATACAAATGGCCCAAAAGTGGATAATACAGAGGTTTGTACCGTGGAACTGCAAAACCACACTTGTATTTCTCGGGCCTACACCAGACTATTTTCAACAGATATATTTGTGTCTGAAAAATCAGGGAGACACTAATTTTTTTTTTTTACAGCAAAAAATGCAAAAAGCAGGATAATAGAGATTTTTTACCGTGGAACAGCAAAAGCACACTTCTGTCTCTCTGGCCTACACCAGACTATTTTCAACAGATATATTTGTGTCTGAAAAATCAGGGAGACACTATTTTTTTTTTTTTTTACAGCAAAAAATGCCAAAAACAGGATAATAGAGATGTTTTACCGTGGAACATCAAAACCACAGTAATAATTTACTGGTGTATACCAGGCTTTTTAAAATATATATATATTTGCGTCTGAACAGTGAGCGACACACTCAAACTGTTTTTTTTAGATACAAATGGCCCATAGAACTGAAAAACCACACTTCTATTTCTCTGGCCTACACCAGACTATATTCAACAGATATATTTGTGTCTGAAAAATCAGAGGCACACTTTTTTTTGGGGGAGGGTGGGGGCACCAAAAGGTTAATAAGATGGGTATTTGTACATTGTGAAGGAGGAAAAAAAAAAGAGGATTTAGATAAAAAAAAAGGATTTTTCCTGGCCCCCGGGACCTGGAGCTAAGTCCAGCAATTTCAGCAACAGGAGCAGCACACAGGACTGTAATGCAGCGTTTGCTGGTATAACCACTGCGTCTCCTATACAGCCTGCCTGCCTGCCTGCCTGATATACCTGGGATGGATATTAGTCCTGAGAAGGACTCTTTGTTTGATCTGGCAGCCTTTACAGACCCTACACTAACTATTTTGCAGGATATATCTCTCCCTAAATCAGCAGCGCTGTCCCTACACTGTCTGATCCGGAGCGACTGTGTCCAAGATGGCGGCGCCTGGTTTTAAATACTCGAGGTGACGCTGTGCGGCCAGCCAATCACTGTAATGCCCACAAACAACATGGCTGCGGCATTACAGTGACTGGCTGGCAATCCCTGCATGTTCATTGGCTCTGTAAAGAGCGCCAAACATGCAGGGCGGAGACCCGAGCTCCCGCCCGAGTAACCCGGAAATGCTCGGTGCTCGCCGAACATCCCGAGTAGCGTGATGCTCGGGCGAGTACCGAGCAGTGTCGAGCATGTTCGCTCAACACTACTGGAGACTTCTCAACCCTAGTACCAGAGAATATACTCACTTTTCACACGCAAATGATTCATGGTCTCGGATCAACTATATACTTGTCTCCCCCTCTATGGTATCCAAATTAATTATGGTACATATTAATGACATAGTCATATCAGATCATGCCCCAGTAACTATAGAGTTATCCAAGACCTTCCCCCGGGGCTCTGACTTTCTTTGGAGATTTCCTAACTACTTTTGCAAAGATGAATCGTTAATTTTCTCTCTCAAACTATGGTGGCAGGAGATCATCTCGGATAACTCGGTGCACCAGGATGACCCTATGCTTTTATGGGAGACGGCGAAGGCGGTACTTCGGGGGAAAACTCCATATACATTTTCCCAGGAAAAAAATGCTTAAAAAATATAGTGAACTCTCTACTGAACTAAAACAAGCCTACACCAAATTCTTACTTGACCCATCCCTCATAAATACCTCATAAATACCTAACAGACCGGACATTCAGTGTCTCCCACTCACACACCACCTC
Source organism: Phyllobates terribilis (assembly GCF_046119375.1). NCBI lineage: Eukaryota > Metazoa > Chordata > Amphibia > Anura > Dendrobatidae > Phyllobates > Phyllobates terribilis. Next base: position 721,750,203 of record NW_027362761.1, on the reverse strand, counting down.
CTCATCTCGCCCCCTATCTGTCGGTGTCCCCCAAGGTTCAGTTCTAGGACCCCTGCTCTTCTCCATCTACACCTTAGGCCTGGGACAGCTCATAGAGTCTCATGGCTTTCATTATCACCTCTATGCTGATGACACACAGATCTACCTCTCTGGACCCGATATCACTTCCTTATTAACCAAAATCCCACAATGTCTGTCTGCTATTTCATCCTTCTTCTCTGCCAGATTTCTAAAACTTAACATGGACAAAACAGAATTCATCATCTTTCCGCTATCTCATTCAACCCTCCCAACTGACCTATCTATCAACGTCAATGGCTGCCCACTCTCCCCAGTCCCTCAAGCTCGCTGCCTTGGGGTAACCCTGGACTCGGAACTCTCCTTCAAACCACATATCCAAGCCCTTTCCACTTCCTGCCGACTCCAACTCAAAAATATCTCCCGGATCCGCACATTCCTATGTGCAAAAACACTAGTGCACGCCCTCATCATCTCCCGCCTTGACTACTGCAACCTCCTGCTCTGTGGCCTCCCCTCTAACACTCTCGCAACCCTCCAATCTATCCTAAACTCTGCTGCTCGACTAATCAACCTGTCCCCCCGCTATTCCCCGGCCTCTCCTCTCTGTCAATCTCTTCACTGGCTCCCCATTGCTCAGAGACTCCAGTTCAAAACCCTAACCATGACATACAAAGCCATTCACAACCTGTCTCCTCGATATATCTCCGACCTAGTCTCCCATTACATACCTGCACGCAACCTCTGATCCTCACAAGATCTCCTGCTCTACTCCCCTCTTATCTCCTCCTCCCACAACCGTATACAAGATTTCTCCCGTGCTTCCGCCCTACTCTGGAACTCTCTACCCCAACGTATCAGACTCTTGCCTACCGTGGAAACCTTCAAAAGGAACCTGAAGACCCACCTCTTCCGACAAGCCTACAACCTGCAGTAACCACTGCTCCACCATACCGCTGCACGACCAGCTCTACCCTCACCTACTGTATCCTCACCCATCCCTCGTAGATTGTGAGCCCTCGCGGGCAGGGTCCTCACTCCTCCTGTACCAGTCGCTGTCACATTGTGTTCAAGATTATTGTAATTGTTCTTGTATTATACCCCTTTTTCACATGTAAAGCGCCATGGAATAAATGGCGCTATAATAATAAATAATAATAAATAATAATAATAAATAAGGAACATTGTTCACAAAAACAGAATTTAATCTCTATGCAGATTTAAGGGAAAAATTTTATCTTTCTAAGTCAGAAACCTACTTCTATAGATTTGGAAATAAGCCAGGACGGATGCTGGCTAATTTAGCTAAAGGAATGAGGAAACCACAAGGAATATTCCAGCTAAGAAACTCAAAAGGAGAGATTCACACCAACCCTAAAACAATAAATGAGATCTTAGGCTCTTTTTATAAAGACCTATACAAAAACCCAAAACAAACCCCCTCCTCCACAGTTACACCCCTGGAAAAGGTTAAGCTGCCCACCTTCTCAGAGGAACAAAGGTGCATGTTGAATAAACCTATATCCGCAGAGGAGGTCACCAATACAATTAAAAACTTGAGTCTAAACAAAGCCCCCGGCCCTGATGGCTATACTAACGAATTCTTTAAATCGCTGGTGGTGGAAATCTCCTCAGTGCTGGTGCCCATCTTTAATAAAATATCTCAAGGTGATCCAATTTTTCCTTCCGCAAACATGGCATACATTAAACTATTATTAAAGCCAGATAAAGACCCTTTGTCCTCCAGTTCTTATAGGCCAATTTCTCTCATTAATGCGGATATCAAAATCATGTCCAAAATGATGGCTGATAGACTGGCCTCCATATTGCCCAACCTGTTATCTCCTGCTCAAGGGGGTTTTATTAAGGGCCGATCGGCTACTTTGAATATAAGAAAGGTACTCTTGGTTCTAGGTAAAATCCACACCTCACCTAACTTAAAAAATTCCCCAGCAATCATCTCTTTAGACGCGGAAAAGGCTTTTGACAACATAAATTGGGAATGGCTATATAAGGTACTAACAAAAATGTCATTAACAGGCCCCTTCTTTAACTGCATACATAATTTATACGCATCTCTAAAGGCTCAGATTTACACTCCAGGCTTTTTGTCCACTCCCTTTCCCCTCGAAAAAGGAATGAGACTAGGCTGTTTATTGTCCCCCCTCCTGTTCAATTTAGCTCTGGAACCCTTAGTCCACATATTATCAGATCCATACACTTTTTCAGGCATCCAGTTCACAAGGAGATCGATACAGGCAGCCTTTTTTGCTGACGACGTCATTTTATTTATGTCTGACCCCAAAACATTTGCCTAAAGTTCTCGAACTACTTAAAAACTTCAGCACTTACTCCGGGTTTAAAATAAATGTCAAAAAATGCGAAATACTCCCCTTAACCAAGAGAGAAATAAAATTATTCCTGAGTGGATCTTTCGGGGACATAACGTTAGCCCCCTCATATATTACATACTTGGGTATCAAGATAGGTCGCTCGCCCTCGTCTTTATACACTCTAAACTATCCCCCCCTTATTAAGAAAATTATTAATCAGCTAAAGACCTGGCAAGATCTACCCTTATCCTTTATGGGTAGGGCACATTTGGTGAAGATGATAAGTAGGGCAAAGCTCATGCATGATCTACAAACCTTACCATTACTTTTAAAACACTCAGACATAACAATACTTAATAGAGCTTTTAGTCAGTTCATCTGGAAGGGAAAACATGCTAGAATTAGTATGAATAAACTGATAGCCTCCAAGGAAGAGGGAGGCATCAACTTTCCATGCATTAGAAATTACAACATAGCTTGCCTTTTTCGATATATAATAGATTGGCTTCATAAAAGACATACATATTCGGACTACTCGCTAGATTCTGACTATGCATCCCCCTACAACTTAACAGCAATCCTCCACTCACGTTTTACATCTCTACCCTTAGTAATCAAGCAATCCGTGATATTTAGAGATACTATCTCTACATGAAAGCAGTCAGGAAAAAATATGGCCTTTCATTCAGAATCTCAAAACTCCTTCCATTGTGGAACAACCCAGCATTCCCCCAAGGTAGTGAAAATAAATTCTTTATAAAATGGCAACAAGTAGGTGTTGTGAACATATCTCACCTTCTTCACCCAATTGAACAGAGATGGCTAACATGTGCAGAAACTTTAGGAAAATATGAACTACCCCCACAGCACTATTTCCAATATGAACAGATCAAACTCTCCGTCATGGCTAACTTAAGAGATGTTACCTTTGAAACTTCCCAAAATGAACTGGATAATATCCTGTCATCTCCAATGGGTACCCCCTCAATATCTACATTATATTCATCAATGAAACCTAACCTTGTGGAAACACACCCAGATACCTTTTTTTAAGTACTGGAAACAACAATTTGATGATGTAGATATCCCCGAGAAGATTAGAACGGGATTGAGGATATTCAGGAAACATTATAAATGAGTCATGGAGAGAAACTCAGTTCAAAATCATGCATAGTGCGATAGGCGCTCTTAATCTACCAAAAAAAGACCCACTTTCTAATAGACTAATTGCATGTCCCAAGTGCCAATATCCACACTCTGACCTCCTACCTGGCCTTTGGTCCTGTCCTGCATTGGTTTCCTATTGGGACCAGGTAGCTGACAAGATTAACACCACATGGGGACCAGGATATGTCCTTCCTCCATGTTTAGTCCTGCCGCATGTTTGGACTAACATAAACAACCCTAACAAATTACTAGGGAGTCCCCCCAGCTACTACATACCTGGCTTATTTTGGCGAAAAAATAGCTCCTAAAACATTGGCTAGATCCCAATATCCCTCCCCAATTACGGAACTAATAGCACAAATGAAGCATTATATGGAGGTAGAACAACAAGATGCCCTATGTAATAAAGAGAAGCAAGCAGGCAAATACCTTCTAAAATGGAAACAGTTTATTATAAATTGCTGTTCAATAGAGGACAAAAGGAAAATGGTAGAACCCTTTACATCTACAGCATGGTATATACTAGAAGATCTCAAAAATAACTTAGGTCCAAGAGAAAGGTGAGAAGAACAATCAATGGGCCAGCACTTCTGGCATAGATATAAATGCACTAATTAACCATGATGGCTTCAATGAGATATAAGACATACTGTCAACTAATTCATTTTGTTGTTTGTTATATCTGTTATACCAATTAAATATGTGAATAGAGTTGTTATAGAACCAGTCTGCGTACGGGCACTCTTACCTCTCTATGTACCAGATTAGATGTATGTTATGTATTTATGTTTTGAAAAATCAAATAAAAATGATGTTGAAAAAAAAAATCCTTTTCTCATATAATGTATATTTTTTGAGATTGAGTAGTATTTGAGCTATTCGTGTTACATATATTTGTAGACATTTTCTTATGGGATATTATTTATCTTTGTGAAATATATGTTTTTTGAGTTATTAATTAATCTTTCATTTTGTGTATTTTTTTTTTTTTTCCTGTTGTATTTTTTTTGGGGGTTATGTTTTTTGGGTGATTTTTTTTTCTTCCTCCCTCCCCACACCCTTTTCTCCATCCCTCTCCTTTTCTTTTCTCTTCTCCTGTGTATACATAGGATTAATAATTAAGCACATCTGTGATTTGTCTATTCCACATTTATATACAGTACAGACCAGAAGTTTGGACACACCTTCTCATTTAAAGATTTTTCTGTATTTTCATGACTATGAAAATTGTACATGCACACTGAAGGCATCAAAACTATGAATTAACACATGTGGAATTATATACTTAACAAAAAAGTGTGAAACAACTGAACATATGTCTTATATTCTAGGTTCTTCAAAGTAGCCACCTTTTGCTTTGATGACTGCTTTGCACACTCTTGGCATTCTCTTGATGAGCTTCAAGAGGTAGTCACCGGAAATGGTCTTCCAACAATCTTGAAGGAGTTCCCAGAGATGCTTAGCACTTGTTGGCCCTTTTGCCTTCACTCTGCGGTCCAGCTCACCCCAAACCATCTCAATTGGGTTCAGGTCTGGTGACTGTGGAGGCCAGGTCATCTGGCGTAGCACCCCATCACTCTCCTTCTTGGTCAAATAGCCCTTACACAGCCTGGAGGTGTGTTTGGGGTCATTGTCCTGTTGAAAAATAAATGATGGTCCAACTAAACGCAAACCGGATGGAATAGCATGCCGCTGAAAGATGCTGTGGTAGCCATGCTGGTTCAGTATGCCTTCAATTTTGAATAAATCCCCAACAGTGTCACCAGCAAAGCACCCCCACACCATCACACCTCCTCCTCCATGCTTCACGGTGGGAACCAGGCATGTAGAGTCCATCCGTTCACCTTTTCTGCGTCGCACAAAGACACTGTGGTTGGAACCAAAGATCTCAAATTTGGACTCATCAGACCAAAGCACAGATTTCCACTGGTCTAATGTCCATTCCTTGTGTTCTTTAGCCCAAACAAGTCTCTTCTGCTTGTTGCCTGTCCTTAGCAGTGGTTTCCTAGCAGCTATATTACCATGAAGGCCTGCTGCACAAAGTCTCCTCTTAACAGTTGTTGTAGAGATGTGTCTGCTGCTAGAACTCTGTGTGGCATTGACCTGGTCTCTAATGTAAGCTGCTGTTAACCTGCGATTTCTGAGGCTGGTGACTCTGATAAACTTATCCTCAGAAGCAGAGGTGACTCTTGGTCTTCCTTTCCTGGGGTGGTCCTCATGTGAGCCAGTTTCTTTGTAGCGCTTGATGGTTTTTGAAACTGCACTTGGGGACACTTTCAAAGTTTGCCCAATTTTTCGGACTGACTGACCTTCATTTCTTAAAGTAATGATGGCCACTCATTTTTCTTTACTTAGCTGCTTTTTTCTTGCTATAATACAAATTCTAGCAGTCTATTCAGTAGGACTATCAGCTGTGTATCCACCTGACTTCTGCACAACACAACTGATGGTCCCAACCCCATTTATAAGGCAAGAAATCCCACTTACTAAACCTGACAGGGCACACCTGTGAAGTGAAAACCATTTCCGGTGACTACCTCTTGAAGCTCATCAAGAGAATGCTAAGAGTGTGCAAAGCAGTCATCAAAGCAAAAGGTGGCTACTTTGAAGAACCTAGAATATAAGACATATTTTCAGTTGTTTCACACTTTTTTGTTAAGTATATAATTCCACATGTGTTAATTCATAGTTTTGATGCCTTCAGTGTGAATGTACAATTTTCATAGTCATGAAAATACAGAAAAATCTTTAAATGAGAAGGTGTGTCCAAACTTTTGGTCTGTACTGTATTTCCATAGCTCCTGCATGTTAATTGTCATGATTAAGAGCTAGTGTAGCTCGAAACACGTTGACCGTTGTGGTAACATGTTTTTTAAATTTTACTTTTTCATGTTTTAATCTGCAAATTAATGTGATGTTTTAATGAGTTTTGCGGTTGCTGGATTTTCCACTTTTTTTTCAGAGTGAGCAGCCATTGACTTTGATAGATAGGCCTGTTGAGGGGGTTAAGTGAGATGGGGGAAAGATGATGAGTTGTGTTTTATCCATGTTAACTTTTAGAAATCTAGCTGAGAAGAAAAATGAAATAGCAGACAGACATTGTAGGATTCTGGTTAGTAAGGAGATGATATCGGGTCCAGAGAGGTAGATCTGTGTGTCATCAGCATAGAGGTGAAACTGAAAGCCATGGGACTCTGTGAGCTCTCTCAGCCCAAAGGTTTAAATGGAGAAGAGCAGGGGCCCTAGAACTTAACTTTCGGGGACACCGACAAATAGGGGGTGAGATGAGGAGGTGATGTGTGAGTGGGAAAGGCTGAATGTCCGGTCTTTTAGGTATGAAGAGATCCAAGATAGGGCTGAGTGTATGATGCCAAGAGATGAAAGAATCTGCAGTAAGAGGGAATAGGCAGGTGGCAGAGTGTCGAAGGCAGATGACAGGTCCAGGAGGAGGAGGACAGAATAATGTTGTTTGAATTTGGCAGTTAGTAGATCATTGGTGACTTTAGTCAGGGCAGTTTCAGTGGAGTGATGCGGTCGGAAGCCAGATTTTAAGCGGTAGAAGAGGGAGTGGGAGGAGAGGTGGCAACATAGTTCAAAATGAACGTGTTGTTCCAGCAGGGAACAACACATTCCCTAGTGAGGCATAGGGGAGAAGTGATATGGGGCGATAGCTAGACAGAGAGGATAGGTCAAGGGAGGCTTTATGAGGATGGAAGTGATCGGGGCATGTTTGAAGCATGAGGGGAAGACACTAGTTGTTAGTGATAGGTTGAAGAGATGTGTTTGGGATGAAGATTGGTGTGGTTTGGGATGAGGTGGGATGGGATCGGGTCAAGTGCACAGGTGGTGACATGTGATTTGGAGAGTAGAGAGGAAAGTTGATCTTCCATAATGGTGGAGAAGCTGGTTTTGGAGGAGCAGGGCTGAGCAGTTATGAGGAGGGGCTGTTGGGACTTTAGGGAAAAGCTTTGCCTGATGTTATCAATCTTCTGCTTGAAAAATGAGGCAAAAGTTTGTTTACAGCGTTCACCATACAGAATAAATAATGTGCCATTTTTATAGAGCGGGTTGTTCCAGACGCGGCGATACCAATTATGTGCGTTTTTAATGGTGAAATGGCTGATATTGATTTTTTTGTGTGCTTTTTGGGATTTTTTTTACATATTTTATTTCACTTTTTTTTTTTTACTTTTTCACTGTGTCCCACTGTGAACATGTATAATTTTTATTTTGATCTGTGGTCTCATACACTGCAGTTCTCGTGTACTGCAGTGCATGAGACCTGTCAGTGTTTCACTGACTGTGCCTGTGAGACCCAGCCTTTAGATCTCACAGGCCACCATACCATGGTCTTATCGCCGGGGTCTGATGGTTCTTTTATCCCCATTGTAACCAATTAAATACTGCTGTCGTGATTGACAGCGGTATTTAAGGGGTTAATCAGCCCCGATCAGTTTCAAAACTGTCTGGGGCAGATACCGCAGGGTGTCAGCTGTCATGTACAGCTGACACCAGTGTGAATTGCAGCCACCGTGCGTCACTGTACCCTTACCCCCAATCGCCGTTTTAACCCAGCGATGAGGGAATAAGGCCCCTTAATGACCGCCGTTTTAATGCTTATTGTCGGTTGTTAAGGGGTTAACCACCTAAATGCTGCGATCGATAAATTTAGAAGGCAGGGGGAGAGAGAGGGGGCTCCCTCTCCCTTCAGATCAGCTGCACTGACAGGTATAAAGTATTGCAGTGAAAAAAGTGAAAGTCCCATAGAGTAAAAAAGTTAAAATATATAAAAAAAATCACAAAATAGTAATAATATATATATATATATATATATATATATATATTATACTCATAAATACATATTTCTATGTAAAAAAAGTACACATATTTGGTATCGTCACGTCCGGAAAGACCTGATCTATAAAACTCTTACAATAGTTAACCCTTAAAGTGAACATTGTAAAAAAAAAAGTGGCAAACTATGGTTTTTACACAAAACGTTTCAGCCCCTTGCAGGCTTTTTTCAATTGTCATACAATTGAAAAAACCTGTAAGGGGCTGAAACGTCTTGTGTAGTTTCCCTACATGTGGAATAAATGAATTGATTGAACACACGTGAGTGCCGGGATTTTCTCTACTTTGTCTGCAACTTCTCCACGTGCACCACTATTACTAACGAGGTTTACGGAGTGCCGACTATTTTATACCTACATTGACCTTGGGTGAGTGGCAGCTGACCCCCAAGGGACAGGAGGCAGGATTGGCCAGGAATGGTAGACTTGGTAAGTACTGGCTTGCATGGCTGGTATAGTGACTGGCACGACTGACACAGGCAGGCAGGTACTGGTGTGCACGACTGGTATGTAGGTGCTGGTGGGCACGGCTAATATACAGGCAGGCACAGCTGATACACAGACAGGCAGGTGCTGTGCGTAGTGCGCGTACTCCAGGCATAAGCAGCAGGAGGGACGAAATGCGGAACAGTGGCTGTGAGTGAGTCAGCGTCTCTGCCGGGGGAGGGAGGCAGAACACAGAGATGCCAGCGTTACATACAGGCACTACAATGTACTGGGTAGTACAATGTTCTGGGGACTACAATGGCATATTTCAATTTTCACTTTGCAAAATCCATTCCTAGCAAAACCATCACTACACCTGTAAATTAATTTCCAGAAGGATGTCATTTTCAAATTGGGGTCAATTGAGGGAGGATTCTGCTGTTCTGGCACTTAGAGGCTCTGTATATGGAGTCCGCAAACTATTCTACAAAAATTTGTTCTCCAAGAGTCAAATAGTGCACCTTCCCTCCCGAGTCTCGCCGTGTGGCTAAGTAGTACTGTATTGCCACGTTCACAAAAAATTGTGTAACAAATTATGTGGTCATTTTTACCTATTTCCCATTGTGAAAATGTTATATCTGGGGCTAAAACAATATAGTGGTAACAATGTAATTTCTTTTTCTTTACCGCTCAATGGTATAAAATTTTGTGAAACAAATGTGGTGTCAATATTCTAACTGCTCCCCTAGATAAATTCATTGCGAGGTGTAGTTTGTAAAATGGGGTTACTTATGGGGGATCCTGCTGTCCTGACACCTCAGGGGCTCTGCCAGAGTGACATGGCACTCACGAACGATTCCAGCAAAATCTGTACTCCAATATGGTGCTCCTTCCCTTCTGAACTTTGCACTGTGCCTAAGAGTTTTGACCGCATATGAGGCACTCAGCAGACATTGTGTTCCAAATTTTGTGCTCCATTTTCTCCTATTAGCACTTTTGAAAATTAAAAACTTGGGGCTAAAACAACATTTTTGTGCAGGAAATGTAACTTTTCATAGCCCAAAGTTATACAATTCTGTGAAATGCCTGTGGGTTTAAAATGCTGACTACAAACCTAGAGGAATTCTTCAAGAGGTGTAGTTTCCAAAAAGGGGTCACTTGTGGGGGGTTTCCACTGTTTAGGCACGTCAGAGGCTCTCCAAACGCAACATGGTATCCACTCTCGATTCCAGACATTTTTGGGTTCAAAAAGTCAAACAGTGCTCCTACCCTTCCGAGCCCTGCTGTGCGCCCACACAGTAGTTTTCCCACACAAATGGGGTCTCTGTATACTCAGGAGAAATTGTACAACAAATTTTGAGGTCTATTTTTTCCTGTTACCCTTGTGAAAATAAAACATTTGGGGCTAAATTAAAATTTTTGTGAAAAAAAGTAAAATGTTAATTTTTTCCTTCCACATTTCATTAATTACTGTGAAGCACCTGAAGGGTTAATAAACTTCTTGAATGTGGTTTTGAGTATTGTGAGGGGTGAAATTTTTAGAACTGTGTAACTTTTGGGTATTTTCTGTTATATAGGCCCCCAAAGTCACTTCAAATATAATGTGGTCACTGAAAAATGGTTTTGCAAATATTGTTGGAAAAATTATAAATTGCTTATCAAATTTTAACCTTTCTAACTTCATAACAAAAGAAAATTATGTTTCAAAAATGATGCAGATGTAAAGTAGATATGTGGTAAATGTTAACTATTTTGTGAATTAAAAGTCTGAAAATTGCAAACATTTTCAACATTTTTGCCAAATTTCCAATGTTTTCACAAATAAACACAAGTCATATCCAACAAATTTTACCACTTTCATGAAGTACAATTTGTCACGAGAAAACATTCTCGGAATCACTGGGATCTTTTGACGCGTTCTAGAGTTATTACCTCATAAAGTGACACTGGTCAGATTTAAAAAATGAGGCTTCGTATTTAATGTACAAAGTGGCTCAGTCCTTAAGGGGTTAAATCCTTAAGTACTGAACCAGTGGGCGCTAATGACCACCCCCCATTTTTCAAATCTGAGCAGTGTCACTTTATGTGGTAATAATGCTGGAATGCCAGAGATTTTTAGAATGTTTTTTTTTTTCATGACACATTGTGCTTTGTTACTGGTAAATTAATTAACAAAACTTCGCATTTATTTTTGAGATTATTGAGATTTTTGTTTAGTTTTCATCCTAAATCATGTGGCAAGGCTTGTTAAAGGGTCAATTGCTACTTCCAATTGGTGGTGCTAGAGTTCTAGTCCTCTTCCTCTCTGAAGAGACCATTTGCGTTTAACTATGATATTATTGCAAATTTGGTGAAAATGTAAAAAATTTTGCCGTTTCCAAGCTTTGTATTTTTATGTGTTTATAGCAGATATTCATAACAAGCAAAATGGTTAGTAACATTTCATATAGGTCTAATTTACGTCATCATCATTTTTCTAGTAAGCTTTTGTTAGGATGTGTTGAAAATGTACACTGTGTTCCAAATTATTATGCAAATAATATTTTCTAAGATTTTCCCAAATTACCTATATGAATTGTAGTCATTGTAATTTTCCAGTCAAATAACTATTAGAGTACAACTGAAAGGTTTTTGTACAAACTGCCTATGATAACAGTATATTTTTTAAAAAATAAAAAACCCAACAGCACTCAAAATGCATGTTCCAAATTATTATGCACAGCAGAGTTTTCAACCTTTTCATTTTAATAAAGAACAAAAAAATGGTCATTTTTTAAATTATAAGCATTAGCAGGTTATTACAAACTGAAATCAAATAGTTTTCAACTCAAAACTTTATTCTAGGTGATGTTACATTTGCACATAGGACCGCTTGTTCGAAAGGAGCTTCTGAACTCTCTCGTCCATTGAATTTGTCAGGTTTTGGATGGTTTCTGCTTCAATTGTTTTGCATGAGGACAGAATACCCTCCCAGAGCTGTTGCTTAGATGTGAACTGCCTCCCTCCATCATAGACACTCCTTTTGATGATGCTCCAGAGGTTCTCAATGGGGTTGAGGTCAGGGGAGCATGGGTGCCACACCATAAGTTTGTCCCCTTTTATGCCCATAGCAGCCAGAGATGCAGATGTGTTATGTGCAGCATGAGACGGGGCATTATCATGCATGAAAATGATCTTGCTGCAGAATACACGGTTCTTCTTCTTGAACCATGGAAGGAAGTGCTGTTTGAGAAACTCAACATACATTATGGAGTTCATCTTTACCCCTTCAGGGATCCTAAAAGGGCCGACAATCTCTCTCCCCATGATTCCAGCCCAAAACATTACTCCACCTCCTCCTTGTTAGCGCCGTAGCCGTGTTTGCATGGGGTGTCCATCAACCAGCCATCCTCCACTCCATCCATCTGGACCATCGAGATCATTTCATGCATGATAATGCCCCGTCTCATGCTGCACATAACACATCTGCATCTCTGGCTGCTATGGGCATAAAAGGGGACAAACTTATGGTGTGGCACCCATGCTCCCCTGACCTCAACCCCATTGAGAACCTCTAGAGCATCATCAAATGGAGTGTCTATGATGGCGGGAGGCAGTTCACATCTAAGCAACAGCTCTAGGAGGGTATTCTGTCCTCATGCAAAACAATTGAAGCAGAAACCATCCAAAACCTGACAAATTCAATGGACGAGAGAGTTCAGAAGCTCCTTTCGAACAAGGGGTCCTATGTGCAAATGTAACATCACCTAGAATAAAGTTTTGAGTTGAAAACTGTTTGATTTCAGTTTGTAATAACCTGCTAATGCTTATAATTTCAAAAATGACCATTTTTTTGTTCTTTATTAAAATGAAAAGTTGAAAACTCTGCTGTGCATAATAATTTGGAACATGCATTTTGAATGCAGTTTGAGTTTTTTATTTTTTTTAAAATATACTGTTATCATAGGCAGTTTGTACAAAAACCTTCCAATTGTACTCTAATAGTTATTTTACTGGAAAATTACAATGACTGCAATTCATATAGGTAATTTGGGAAAATCTGAGAAAATATTATTTGCATAATAATTTGGAACACAGTGAAAAGTACAAAAAAGGCAGACGTTTCGGTCACTGCGGACCTTCATCGGTGTACAGAGTAATGGGTAAGGGAACATGTAAGGCAGATGCCTCAACAGTGCAGTAGCTATATGGTATAATGGCCAGTTTGAGGTATATAGGCGTAGGAACGCGCTTGCACCATTAGGAACAAGCGGTGGACACCGCATTCCCACGCCTATATACCTCAAACTGGTCATTATACCATATAGCTACCGCACCGTTGAGGCATCTGCCTTACATGTTCCCTTACCCATTACTCTGTACACCAATGAAGAATGTAGTCTATATATACTTTTCCATTAAATTTATATCTAAAAGATTCACTGAGTCGCTTGAGTGCCAAGTTATTATTTAAAATTTTATTTTCACAAGTGTAATAATAGAATATGGACCACATAGTTTATAATATGATTTATCCAGAATGTGTGTCAGAAGCAGCACACCTCTGCCACCAATTTCTCAGGACAATCACACAATTGACTGATGTTTGATGGACGAGACATCAGCTACTATTGCTACTAGGTAGGTTATTGGGCACTTTCACAGTAAACGTATAGTATATACACATCCGATTCCAACACATGGGGTGGTATGTATATATACTTTGGTATGGTCGCCTCCAAGCTGTGCAATAACCAAAGAAAAGCTAGCTGCCACCACCAATCGTTTATTACTGGCCAACTGGACACCTGTTACTAGTAACGTTGAGTCTCAAGAAGCTACACGGGTGCAGTTTATAGAGCAATAGGAATGAAGTTATTACATTTCATATATTTAATCCAACAATTAGGCAGTGCTTATAAAAATATACAAGAGATGTTACAAAAGGGACAAGACAGTACAGTGTATACACACACATAAAAATAAAAGGGGTAAACGAAAGAAAATTACTAGACCTGTTGTCATAGGAATGGCGCAGATTTTGCAAAGGGGAAAACTCCTTTTAGAAAATGGTAGAGTCCTTATAGCACTCTGCATTCCCCAGCACTGAACAATGGTTTTAGGTCAGAACCCGCTTTTACCAGGTGACAGGCACTCCCACCTATGTCCCTTGGTGACCTCATATGGGGGCAGGTAAATGAAATGCATAGGCGGATTATAATGAGGGCAATCTGGGCTACCGCCCATGGATCCGGGGGGCCCATGGCCAGATTGCCCTCCTTATAATATGTGGGCGCCAATGCTGCACATACCGGCAGGCAGAGGCGGCGGGGAGAGGCCGGACTGCTCCCTCAGCAGCGGCTCACGGCCGCTGCTTCTTCTCCGGCCACGTCACAGCTAGGAGACACGGCCCTGTGCACGGCTGCACCGGAGAGGAGCTGGATGACTGGAGCCAAGCCGGGGGATGGTGAGTGAGTGAGTGTGTGATTGAGTGTGTGATTGAGTGAGTGAGTGGGTGTGTGTGTGTGCAGGCAGGTATCATTGTGTGATGTCTGTTTATATGTATTTTTGTGTTTCAAATGTGTTTATGCGTGTATGTATATGTCTGTATATGTTTGTGTGTGCCTCCCGCTGTCTCTGGGGGCGCCGTGCGGCCTCCCACTGTGTATAGATGGCTACATATGGCCTCCCGCTGTATCTGGGGGGCGCCGTGCGGCCTCCCGTTGTGTATAGATGGCTACGTGTGGCCTCCTGCTGTGTATAGATGCTATATGGGGCCTCCTGCTGTGTATAGATGGCTACGTGCGGCCTCCTGCTGTGTATAGATGGCTACGTGCGGCCTCCCGCTGTGTATAGATGGCTACATGCGGCCTCCTGCTGTGTATAGATGGCTACGTGTGAACTGAACCCCGCGATCAGACACAATGTGGAGGTGAAGGCCGTGGAGACGAAAGATGTGATGGATGAAGTCCTTAGCCAGCACAGATGCGGACGGGAGACCAGGCAGAGGTATTAAGTGGACCATTTTAGAAAAGCGGTCAGCGACCACCCAAATGACAGTACAACTGGCAGAAACAGGGAGATCTGTAATAAAGTCCATAGCTATGTGTTGCCATGGGGTGGAAAGTACGGGTAGAGGCAGGAGACGGCTGGCGGGAAGATGCCTGGGAACTTTGTTACGGCCACAGGAGGAACAAGCCTTGACGAAATCCGCAATATCCTTGCGTAGAGAGGGCCACCAGTAATGCCGGGCGATGAGTAGGAAGGTCTTCCTCTGGCCTGCATGGCCGGCTAGTTTGGACGAATGACCCCAGAGAAGAACCTTCTTACGATCCGGAACAGCTACAAAAGTCTTACCAGGTGGAAGATGAGACAGGTCAAACAGGGCCACAGTCATTACTCTGGAGGGGTCGATGATATGCAGAGGCTCCTCCTCTAGGTCGGAGGACAGGAATGAGAGGGATAGAGCGTCGGCTTTAATGTTCTTGTCCCCAGGGCGGTAATGTAGAGTAAAGCAGAATCGGGCAAAGAACAGAGACCACCAGGCCTGACGCGGATTGAGTCTCTGGGCGTTTTGTAAATAGGCCAGGTTTTTGTGTTCTGTGTAGATGATTACTGGGTGCAGAGCCCCTTCCAGCAGGTAGCGCCATTCCTCCAGCGCCAATTTGATGGCAAGCTGCTCACGATCTCCTATGCAGTAGTTGCGCTCGGATGAGGAGAAGAGCTTGAGAAGAAGCCGCAGGTTACTATTCTCCCGGACGGGGATTTCTGGGTGAGCACCGCTCCAGCTCTGGAGGAGGAAGCATCAACCTCCAGAAAGAACTGCTTGTTGCAATCCGGACGGTGCAGCACAGGGGCGGAGGAGAAGGCTTGTTTTAGGGAGACGAAGGCCTCCTCCGCTTCGGAAGGCCATTCCTGGGGATTTGCTCCCTTACGGGTGAGTGCGTAGATGGGAGCGGTCCCAGAGGAGAAATGAGGGATGAAGAGGCGGTAATAATTTGCGAAACCCAGGAATCGCTGAATTCTTCTACCCTTCCGGTCGGGGCCATTTTAGGACAGCAGAAACCTTCTCGGGGTCCATCCGAAGACCAGTCTTGGAGATAATATATCCCAGGAACGGAAGGGAAGTCTGCTGGAAGAGACATTTCTCAGATTTTGCATAGAGACGATTCTGCCGGAGCCTTAGCAGAACTTGACGAACATTCCTCCGGTGTGTGGGCAGATCCGGAGAGAAGACCAAGATATCGTCCAGGTACACCACTACGCAAGAATACTAGAGATCACGGAAGATGTCGTTAACCAGCTCCTGAAAGACGGCTGGAGCATTACAGAGACCATAGAGCATCACGCGGTATTCATAGTGACGGTCCCGGGTGTTGAATGCCGTCTTCCACTCGTCTCCCTGGCAGATCCGAACCAAATTGTATGCCCCACGAAAATCGAGCTTGGTGAAGATCCTCGTGCCTTTAAGGCGGTCGAACAGCTCTGAGATGAGAGGCAGGGGGTACTTATTTTTGATGGTAATCTAGTTAAGGCCCCTGTAGTCGATACACGGCTGTAGTGATCCGTCTTTCTTTTTAACGAAGAAGAATCCTGCTCCAGCCGGGGAAGTAGATTTCTGAATGAATCCCCTAACAAGATTCTCCTCAATGTACTCAGACATGGTCCAGGTCTCAGCCAGCGACAAGGCGTAGATACGCCCGCGGGGAGGAGAAGCACCGGGTACCAGGTCGATAGGGCAATCATACGGCCTATGAGGTGGTAGTGTCTCAGCTTCCTTCTTGTCGAAGACGTCCGCATAGGACCAGTAGGGTACAGGTCAGAAAGCGAAG
The DNA here is from genome assembly GCF_046119375.1 of Phyllobates terribilis. Lineage (NCBI taxonomy): Eukaryota > Metazoa > Chordata > Amphibia > Anura > Dendrobatidae > Phyllobates > Phyllobates terribilis. The sequence continues at coordinate 721,733,595 of NW_027362761.1, read as the reverse complement.
GAGCCTGGGAGCCACCGGGTTCCATCGCCCGTGCAAACTGTTACGGATCCGGGTGGTGGAACCTCTGTGCTGCAGTGCAAGGAGGGACCAGAGGGGTGTGACTAAGTATCTACTCGGCCTGACCAAGGTCGCAAGGTGGCTCAGTCGACTCCGTGAACCAGGGAGGGACCGAGCAAAGGGACCAGGTGCCACTCTGGGACTGACCTTGTATGAGAGCAGGTGACTCCCACGGGTCAGAAGGCAGGAACTGACCGGTACAGCGGAAGAGCACTGCAGGCAGGCTGACGGGTGGTCCGGGTAGACAGGCAGGCTGATTCGGCAGATAGCCAGACAGGTGCTCCGGGTAGGCAAGCTGGCGGGCACAACAAGTAACACGCAGGTGCTTCCAGGTAAGCAGGCAAGCAGGCACGCAGGTAAAGGCAGGTGCTTCCAGGTAAGCAGGCACGGCAGGTAACAGGCAGGTGCTTCCAGGTAAGCAGGCGGGCACAGCAGGTGACAGGCAGGTGCTTCCAGGTAAGCAGGCTGGCAGGCACGGGAGGTAACAGGCAGGTGCTTCCAGGTAAGCAGGCGGGCAGAGCCCATAGACAGACTGGCGGACTGGACTGAAGGCAGACTGTCAGGCTGGAAAGAAGTCAGACTGGCGGACAGGACTGACTTGCAGAGTACCTGAGGGCTGAAGCAAAGTAAGTATAACAGAGCAACAACCTTGCACGGGCACCTCAATATTGGAGGAGGAGCCTTTAATAGAGAAAGTCCTCCGGCCATTGGTCGGGGACTTTTTAGGACGGCGCGCGCAGCCCCTTTAAAAGGGAGGGAGCGCGCACGCGCCCTAAGCACAGTGCCAAGGAAGCTGCGTGCACCAGCAACAGCAGGGAGGCCGGAAGACGCCGGAGCAGGACTGGCAGGGGGCAGAGACGCCGATGCTACACACATGATCTTTCACAGGGGATCATGTGACATGTCACGTGATACATCAGGTGTGTGTGTGAAGGGGGGCCGCACCTTCTAAACTGCCCTGGGCCCTTGCTACTCTTAATCCACCCCTGATGAGATGCAGGCTTAAGTACCAAAAATTATGAGATCCCTGATCTTAAGGATATCTGACTCTCTGGAGGTTCCAGGTGGGAGATATTAACGCCATATTTCCTTTCACAATTTTAGCATTCTCCTCATATGAGACATGGTATATACCTTTATCCATCTGGCCAATTTTTATTCTGGCTAATGCGCAGTCCGCACAGCAATGCAAGTGAATGCATTGCGTTCGGCACTGTGCCACTGTAACATACCTGGCGGCGCCCTTGCATGGTGGTCCATCTCCCACTGTGCAAGAGCGCGCACTTCATCTCCAGTCCAGAATGTCTCTCTGGCTTCCCTCCATGCTGTCTGTTTGTGTCTGTTTCTGCTGCTTAAGGGCGGCGCCCGATCACTTCCTGCTTTTTGTACCTGCTGTGGGTCACACCCCTTGTGCGTCCTCAGCCTATTGCTGTCTGTCACCTGGTATATAACCCAGCTGCTCCAATCAATCCCTGCCTGAGCATTGTGTTTCATTCAGTGTGTGCTTTCACTCTGAAGGTGCCAGGTCTCGTTCTGTGTTCTCTTGCCTGCCTATCCTGGAGGCTGTATTTCCAGGCCTGTCTGAACACGCTCCTAGCCTGTTCCTCCCGCCTTCTAGGGGCCGATTACCTAGACCCGCTCCTGTATCTTGTCTGTCCTGTCTGAACACGCTCCTAGCCTGTTCCTCCTGCCTTCTAGGGGCCGATTACCTAGACCCTCTCCTGTATCTTGTCTGTCCTGTCTGAACACGCTCCTTGCCTGTTCGTCCCGCCTCTCTGGGGGCCGTATTCCCAGACCCGCTCCTGTATCCCGCTGCAGTGTCGGTCTCCTCCATACACTCAGTTCCAGTCTGTACTCTCTCCTATCTTTTACCTGTTTTTTCTCTATGTCCGTTCCTTTCCTTTTTCTGCAGAGTCTGAACTCGTACCTAACTCCTGCTTGTTGTCTCTGTACTCCCGTTTGTGAGTTTGTGGTTCACCTGCTACTTCACTGTGGGTATCTGGCTCTGCCTTTCCCTTCCTGTCTGTTCCGTGTGAACAGAGCCCTGTCCGTCCTGCTCTGACTCCTTGCTCACTGCTCCGGCAGCCTTGCTCCTCTCTGACCCTTTTGCTCACTGCTCCGGCAGCCTTGCTCCGCTCTGACCCTTTTGCTCACTGCTCCGGCAGCCTTGCTCCGCTCTGACCCTTTTGCTCACTGCTCCAGGCGGCCTCGTCCTGCTCTGACTTTTTGCTTACTGCTCCGGCAGTCTCGCTCAGCTCTGACCCTTTGCTCACCGCTCCTGGCGGTCTCGTCCTGCTTTGCTCTTGCTCACCGCTCCAGGCGGTCTCGTCCTGCTCTGCTCTTGCTCACCGCTCCAGGCGGTCTCGTCCTGCTTTGCTCTTGCTCACCGCTCCAGGCGGTCTCGTCCTGCTCTGCTCTTGCTCACCGCTCCAGGCGGTCTCGTCCTGCTCTGTTCTTGCTCACCGCTCCAGGCGGTCTCGTCCTGCCCTGCTCTTGCTCACCGCTCCAGGCGGTCTCGTCCTGCCCTGCTCTTGCTCACCGCTCCAGGCGGTCTCGTCCTGCCCTGCTCTTGCTCACCGCTCCAGGCGGTCTCGTCCTGCCCTGCTCTTGCTCACCGCTCCAGGTGGTCTCGTCCTGCCCTGCTCTTGCTCACCTCTCCAGGCGGTCTCGTCCTGCCCTGCTCTTGCTCACCGCTCCGGGCGGTCTCGTCCTGCCCTGCTCTCGCTCACCTCTCTGGGCGGCCTCACTCTGCTGTGTTTGTCCGCCACATCTGTGGTTCTGTTCCAGAGTCCCAGTGTGTACTGGGTCCTATCCCGCCTGTGTTCCTACCTGCTAGTGCCTTCCTGTCTGCACTCTAGCCGTGCTTGCCTGTACCCCCCTGCCTGCATACCCGCCTGCCTGCATACCAGTCGTGCCTGCCTATTCCCACCAGTCTGTGTGCCAGCCTAACCAGTCTGTTCCTGTATTCCCCTGTGTGGGTCAACAGCCGTGTCCGGGGTCTGTCCTGGAGTAGCACCTGGTCCCTCTGCTCGGTTCCTCCTTGGTGCACTGGCGTCATATGCCGTCGTGCGACCCTGGTCGGATCGGGTGAATACCTAGTTACGCCCCTCCAGGCATTCACTCTCCGGCACGGTCCAGTGGAATCACACGCACACGCCGCTCAGCCCGGGCGTGTGCATTACAGCATGCTCAGGCCATGGTTCCCGTTGAGCCCCACGGCCTTCGCTCTCTGAGATGTTTTCCAGCGAATACGTGCATTAAAAATAAATAAATAATTTTTTTTTCCTTAGCTGAGTTCCAGGCGAATTACGCACCCGTCCAGATGGATCTATCAGCTCTCGTTCCTGCGGATCCGCCACATTACTATGGGGATCCAAGACAGAGTCGTGCATTTGTGGAGCAATGCATGCTACACTTCAAGTTCTACCCTCTATGTTTTCCCACAGATCGGGTTAAGGTGGGATTCTTGATGTCTTACCTAGCTGGTGATGCCTTGAATTGGATCATTCCCCTATGGGACGCACAGGATCCTATCGTCCTAGACATAATGGCCTTCCTGGTGGCCTTTCTAATGGTCTTCGATCCTAACCCGGAGGCTCCTGCTGAAGCTTCACTTCCCAGTATCCCGGAGCAGCCCCGATGGGTAATGTGTGTGGGTAGCGCAATAGTCCTCCAGCCCAATGAGACTACTGCCCACCCAGAATCCTCACAGGGTGACTACACTCTCCGGAATACTTCTCCCAACCTCAAGAGGCAGTCCAGGCGTGCTAGACGTAGAGGCAAGCCGTCACGCCAGGGTCTGTCCTCCCTGAGACCTCCTGACCCCAACCTTGAAGTCCCTACTGAAGCTTCATCTCCCTGTATCCCGGAGAAGCCCCAACGGGTAATGTGCGTGGGTAGTGCACCAGTTCTCCTGCCCGAAGAGACTGCTGCCCACCCAGAATTCACACCGGAGGACCCCCTGTTGCCTCCTGAATCCCCCGAGATACCACTTGAGGACAATTGGAGAGAGACTTCCCTATACCCTGCACCTGATACCTCGCCCGCTTCGTCCAGTGAGTCCGACCTAGTGTTCTCCGAAGCAGAGGTTACCCCTGAGTCTCTACACCCCTCCGATCAGGCGGAGGATCTCCAGTTGTCTCCTGAACCCTTCGGGGTGCTACCTGGTAGCGAATGGACAGAGACTTTCCTATACTCGGTACCTGATACCTCGGCTGCTTCATCCAATGAGTCCGACCTAGTGTACTCTGAAGCAGAGGTTACCCATGAGTCTCTTCACCCCTCCGACCTGGCGGAGGACCTCCAGTTGTCTCCTGAGCCCTTCGGGGTGCTACCTGGTAGCGAAAGGACAGAGACGCTCCTATACTCTGTACCTGATACCTTGCTCGCTTCTTCCAGTGAGTCCCACCTAGTGTACTCCGAAGCAGAGGTTACTCCCGAGTCTCTACACCCCTCCGACCAGGCGGAGGACCTCCAGTTGTCTCCAAAACCCTTCGGGGTGCCACCTGGTGGTGAATGGACAGAGACTTTCCAATATCCTGGATCTGATACCTCGCTTGCTTCGTCCAGTGAGTCCGACCTAGTGTACTCTGAAGCAGAGGTTACCCATGAGTCTCTACACCCCTCTGACCAGGCGGAGGACCTCCAGTTGTCTCCAGAACCCTTCGGGGTGCCACCTGGTGGTGAATGGACAGAGACTTTCCAATACTCGGTACCCGATACCTCGCCTGCTTCGTCCAGTGAGTCCGACCTAGTGTACTCTGAAGCAGATGTTTTCCCTGAGCCTCTGCACTCTTCTGATCCGGCAGAGGCCCTCCAGTTGTTTCCTGACTCCTCCGGGGTACCACCAGATAACAAAGAGACAGTGACTTTTTCTCACCCTGTACCTGATATCCCGTCTATTTCTTCCTGTGAATTTGACAAGATGTACCTCGAAGCAGAGATTACCCCCAAGTCTCTGCTCCCCTCCAACCCGGTGGAGGACTTCCAGTTGTCTCCTGTACCCTCTGGGGTGCCACCTGAAAATATGTGGAGAGAGACTTCCTTGTGTGCTGTTCCTGGTACTCCACCCGTTTCGTCTGTTGCTGAGGATGGCTGGATAGGAGGTAGCATCCTAGCTAACCAGATGAGACCAGTTTTTCCTGTGGACAGTGGAAGTGATCTCCTTGAAGTGAAGGATTGGCCCTCGAATTCCCTGCGGAAGATTCTGGGAGGCCTGAAGAAGAGGGGGCGTAAGGGGGGGGTACTGTAACATACCTGGCGGCGCCCTTGCATGGTGGTCCATCTCCCACTGTGCAAGAGCGCGCACTTGATCTCCAGTCCAGAATGTCTCTCTGGCTTCCCTCCATGCTGTCTGTTTGTGTCTGTTTCTGCTGCTTAAGGGCGGCGCCCGATCACTTCCTGCTTTTTGTACCTGCTGTGGGTCACACCCCTTGTGCGTCCTCAGCCTATTGCTGTCTGTCACCTGGTATATAACCCAGCTGCTCCAATCAATCCCTGCCTGAGCATTGTGTTTCATTCAGTGTGTGCTTTCACTCTGAAGGTGCCAGGTCCCGTTCTGTGTTCTCTTGCCTGCCTATCCTGGAGGCTGTATTTCCAGGCCTGTCTGAACACACTCCTAGCCTGTTCCTCCCGCCTTCTAGGGGCCGATTACCTAGACCCGCTCCTGTATCTTGTCTGTCCTGTCTGAACACGCTCCTAGCCTGTTCCTCCTGCCTTCTAGGGGCCGATTACCTAGACCCGCTCCTGTATCTTGTCTGTTCTGTCTGAACATGCTCCTTGCCTGTTCGTCCCGCCTCTCTGGGGGCCGTATTCCCAGACCCGCTCCTGTATCCCGCTGCAGTGTCGGTCTCCTCCATACACTCAGTTCCAGTCTGTACTCTCTCCTATCTTTTACCTGTTTTTTCTCTATGTCCGTTCCTTTCCTTTTTCTGCAGAGTCTGAACTCGTACCTAACTCCTGCTTGTTGTCTCTGTACTCCCGTTTGTGAGTTTGTGGTCCACCTGCTACTTCACTGTGGGTATCTGGCTCTGCCTTTCCCTTCCTGTCTGTTCCGTGTGAACAGAGCCCTGTCCGTCCTGCTCTGACTCCTTGCTCACTGCTCCGGCAGCCTTGCTCCGCTCTGACCCTTTTGCTCACTGCTCCGGCAGCCTTGCTCCGCTCTGACCCTTTTGCTCACTGCTCCGGCAGCCTTGCTCCGCTCTGACCATTTTGCTCACTGCTCCGGCAGCCTTGCTCCGCTCTGACCCTTTTGCTCACTGCTCCAGGCGGCCTCGTCCTGCTCTGACTCCTTGCTCACTGCTCCGGCAGTCTCGCTCAGCTCTGACCCTTTGCTCACCGCTCCTGGCGGTCTCGTCCTGCTTTGCTCTTGCTCACCTCTCCAGGCGGTCTAGTCCTGCTCTGCTCTTGCTCACCGCTCCAGGCGGTCTCGTCCTGCTTTGCTTTTGCTCACCGCTCCAGGCGGTCTCGTCCTGCTCTGCTCTTGCTCACCGCTCCAGGCGGTCTCGTCCTGCTCTGTTCTTGCTCACCGCTCCAGGCGGTCTCGTCCTGCCCTGCTCTTGCTCACCACTCCAGGCGGTCTCGTCCTGCCCTGCTCTTGCTCACCGCTCCAGGCGGTCTCGTCCTGCCCTGCTCTTGCTCACCGCTCCAGGCGGTCTCGTCCTGCCCTGCTCTTGCTCACCGCTCCAGGCGGTCTCGTCCTGCCCTGCTCTTGCTCACCGCTCCAGGTGGTCTCGTCCTGCCCTGCTCTTGCTCACCTCTCCAGGCGGTCTCGTCCTGCCCTGCTCTTGCTCACCGCTCCGGGCGGTCTCGTCCTGCCCTGCTCTCGCTCACCTCTCTGGGCGGCCTCACTCTGCTGTGTTTGTCCGCCACATCTGTGGTTCTGTTCCAGAGTCCCAGTGTGTACTGGGTCCTATCCCGCCTGTGTTCCTACCTGCTAGTGCCTTCCTGTCTGCACTCTAGCCGTGCTTGCCTGTACCCCCCTGCCTGCATACCCGCCTGCCTGCATACCAGTCGTGCCTGCCTATTCCCACCAGTCTGTGTGCCAGCCTAACCAGTCTGTTCCTGTATTCCCCTGTGTGGGTCAACAGCCGTGTCCGGGGTCTGTCCTGGAGTAGCACCTGGTCCCTCTGCTCGGTTCCTCCTTGGTGCACTGGCGTCATATGCCGTCGTGCGACCCTGGTCGGATCGGGTGAATACCTAGTTACGCCCCTCCAGGCATTCACTCTCCGGCACAGTCCAGTGGAATCACACGCACACGCCGCTCAGCCCGGGCGTGTGCATTACAGCCACAATGTCGAAAATATGTCTCCAATATCTATAGAACTTACATCTGTCACAAAAAAAAAGTATTCATATCTGGTACATTGCTCCGACACGTCTGCCTGCGAAGCGGTATTTATCATCTTGCTTTGATTTACATCTCTTTAATTAGGATGTACACAGTCAAAGTTTGTCCCTCCACAACTTTCAGCTATTTATTAATTCCCCTGTGTACACACTCCATATCTGCTTTCCTTCTGATACCCTACTTCAATTACTTGTTCATAGTTGTGGTGGTAGAGGGGGGAATGTGGAGGCAGAAATCCAAGGCCCCCCATCCCCTGATCTGCACAATTATAACTACATTTATGACAGTCATACCCTATATGTGGTCAAGAATTGCTGTTTAGGCACGTGGTGCAGCTTTGTAAGGAATAAATGGAAATTTGGCTGGAACAGATTGCGGACGCCATGTCACATTTGCTAAGTCCCTGAGGTGCCAAAACAGTGGAAAATCCCCACTAGTGACTTCATTTTGGAAACTGAATCCTTAAAGAAAGAAATCCAGGCTTGTGGAGAACATTTTTAATCCACGGGTGCTTCACAAAACTTTTTAACGCCTTTCTGATGTGAGGTGTAATAATACGTCCCTGTTCCCTGGGCCTTAATGACCAGGTACGCATTATTACGCCTCGGCGATCGAGCCAGCACAGAGGCTGTGCAGGCTCGATCGCCGCTGGGAGTCAGCTGATTCTGACAGCTGACACCCAGCACTCTGTGCCAGGAGCGGTCCTGCACTGCTCCTGGCACATTAACCCCCGAAATGCTGCAATGAAGTTGATCGCAGCATTTCAGGAACAGGCAGAGGTAAGACAGACCCTCTTACCTTGGATCGGAGACCCCTTACTGTTGGTCCCGATCGTTGCCATGGTGACCCGATGTCATCATGACGACATTCGGGTCACCAGGCATCAGCAAGTTAGTTAGATCATGCGCTATCTAATTTGTGTCAGTGCAGAACTTACAGCCTGCACAGCATACGGAAGCTCCTGAGTGAAAAAAAAAAGTAAAAATGTAAAAAAAAAAGAAAAAATAATCCAAAAAAATATATATATATACATTGTACCCATAAATAAATATTATTATGAAAAAAATAAATAAAATTACACATATTTGTTATCGCCGCGTTTGAACTATCTGACCTATAAAACTGTCCCACTAGTTAACCCCTTTAGTGAACACGGTAAAAAAAAAAAAAAACGGTGCTTTATCATCATACCGCTGAACAAAAAATGGGATAAAACGTGATGAAAAAGATAAATGTAAATAAAAATGGTATCTCTGAAAACGTCATCTTGTCCCGCAAAAAAACAAGCAGCCATACAGCTCCATCAGCTGAAAAATAAAAAAGTTATAGCTCTCAGAATAAAGCGATGCAAAAAAAACCTTTTTTCTATAAAATAGTTTTTATTGTGTAAACGGGCCAAAACATAAAAAAAATATAAATGTAATAAACATACTGACAGAAAGAATAAAGCTGCCTAATCAATTTTACCACACATGGAACGGCATAAAAAAAAATTCTTGAATTGTTGGTTTTTGTTTATTTTGCCTCCCAAAAATCGGAATAGAAAGCGATCAAAACATGTCACGTGCCCGAAAATGGTACCAATAAAAACGTCAACTTGTCCCACAAAAAACAAGTCCTTAGATGACTCTCTGTCGGACGAAATATGAAAAAATGCTATCTATCAAAATAAGGCGATGCAAAAACTAGTCTTTGTAAAAAAAAAGTGTCTTTTAGTGTGCCAAACATAAAAACCCAATATAAATCTGGTATCGCTGTAATTGCACTAATCCGAAGAATAAAGTTGTCTAATCACTTATACCGCACGAGGAACGGCGTAAAAAATAAACTTTAGGGTTAGGGTTAGGATTAGGGTTGTGTTAGGGTTAGGGTTAGGGTTGTGTTAGTATTAGGATTAGGGTTACGGTTAGGGTTGTTTTAGGGGTAGGGTTGTGTTGGGCTTGGGATTTTTTCAAAAGTAAAAAAAAAAAAAATGATGACGATATGGCGACTAGAGTTGAGCGCAAGAGCTTGCTACTCGAGTTTGCATTCGGGTGCTCGGGTATGCACCAAGAATCGCGGGTGCTCAAGTGACATGCTCGAGTCTCCGCTCCATATGTTTCGCAGCTGTTATACAGGCAAAAAAAACACGCTGGGATTGCCTGCCATGCAATGGCAATCCCCGCATGTTTTTTGGAGGTGTATAACAGCCATGAAACATGCGGGGCGAGGACTCGAGCATGTCACTCGAGCACCTGCGATACTTGGTGCATATCCGAGTACCCAATGCAAACTCAAGTAGCAAGCACTTGCGCTCAAGACTAATGACAACATATTCAATATGATGACCTAATGTTATCAAATTCTGTGTCAAATCCTTGAAGAGTCTAGTTTCCAGAATGGGGTAATTTGTGCGGGGTTTCTACAGTTTAGGTGCATCAGGGGCTCTTCAAACGTGACATGGAGTCCGCTCTCGATTCCAGCCCCTTTTGCGTTCAAAAAGTCGCACAGTGCTCCTTCCTTTCTAAACCCTGCCGTGCGCCCAAACAGTGTTTTTTCCCCACATATGGGGTATTGGCGTACTTAGGAGAAATTGCACAACAATTTTTGGGGTCCATTTTCTCCTCTTACCCTTGTGAAAATAAAAATATTGGGCTAAAAGATCATTTTTGTGGAAAAAGTTTTATTTCTTTCTATTTTCACGGCTCTATGTTATAAACTTCTGTGAACACCTGGGGGTTCTAGGTGCTCACCACACATCTAGATAAGATCCTTGAAGGATCTAGTTTCCAAAATGGGATCACTTGTTGGGGTTTTTCATTGTTTAGGCACATCAGGGGCTCCCCAAACGCGACATGGCGTCTGCTGATTATTCAAGCAAATTTTATATTCAAAAAGTCAAATGACGCTCATTCCCTTCCCAACAATGTCGTGTGCCCAAACAGTGGTTTTCCCCCACATATGGGGTATTGGCATGCTCAGGAGTAATTGCACAACACATTTTGTTGTCCATTTTTCATGTTACCCTTGCTAAAATAAAAAAAAATTGGGTCTAAAGTAAAATTTTTGTGAAAAAAAGTTAAATGTTCATTGTTTTCTTCCACATTCCAAAAATTTCTGTGAAGCACCTGAAGTGTTAATAAACTTCTTGAATGTGGTTTTGAGCACCAGCTTTTAGAATGGTGTCACTTTTGGGTATTTTCAGTCATATAGACCCCTCAAAGTCACTTCAAATATCATGTGGTCACTAAAAAATGGTTTTGCAAATTTTGTTGGAAAAAAAAAATGAAAAAATGACAAATTACTGGTTAACTTTTAACCCTTATAACTTGCTAACAAAAAAAATGTTGGTTCCAAAATTGTGTTGATGTAAAGTAGACATGTGGGAAATGTTATTTATTAACTATTTTGTACTATATATCTTTCTGATTTAACCGCTTCCCGACTGCCCACTGTACATAAACATCGGCGCTTGCTGGGCTCTGTGCAGCGTCGACGTTTATAAATGGTCGGTGGTCTTGCAGCCCTCAGGACCCCCAGGGTCCTGCAAGCACTGCGGGTGCGGTGCAGAGCGACAGCTCGGACAGGGGACATCATTGGGACCTGATTGGATCAGGTCCCAATGATGTTAACCCTTTGCTATCTTCTATATGCAACGATCTATAGTGATCGCGGCATTTAGAAGATAGTGAGAGGAGAGGGGGTCGTCCACTTACCTCTTCGACGGCCCCCTGATGTCTGAGAGGACCTGCCGTTGTCATGGCAGCCGGAGGTCACATGACCGCCTCTGGGTCTGCCATGTACGGTGTCCTGCTAGACTCAGCCTGCAGCTGAAGTCTAGCAGGAGACACTGACAATGTAAAACTGTCAGCAGAGCTCTCATGCAATGCAATACATGTCTATTGCATTGCATGAGAACAGTGATTAGAAAAATAAAAATTAATGTCCCTTACAGGGACTAAGTAAAAATGTAAAGAAAAAGTCTAAAAAATGTTTTCAAACAGTTAAAAAGAAATCACAAAATAAATAAAAATAAATAAAATATTAAACCAATAAATCCGTATATTTATGCAAAAACAAAAAAAGTACACATATTTGGTATCACCGCATCCAAAACAACCCGATCTATAAAACTGTCACACTAATTAACTCCTTCTGTGCACACCGTAAAAAAATTAATAAAAAACGGAGCAAAAAACTATGCTTTTTCATAATATCGCCGAACAAAAAGTGGAATAAAATGCGATCAAAAAGCAAAATGGAAATAAAAATGGTACCGCTGAAAACGTCATCTTGTTCCGCAAAGAAAAAGCCGCCATACAGCTCCATCAGACGAAAAATAAAAAAGTTATAGCTCTCAGAATAAAGCGATGTAAAAAAAATATTTTTTCTATAAAATTGTTTTGTGTAAAAGCGCCAAAACATAAAACAAAAATATACGTTAAGTGTAGTATCGCTGTAAACGTACTGACCCGAAGAATAACGCTGCCTTATCACTTTTACCACACGCAGAATGGCATAAAAAAAACCTCAAAAAACAATTCCAGAATTGTTGTTTTTTATTCATTTTACCTCCCAAAAAATGGAATAGAAAGCGATCAAAAAATGTCACGTACCCAAAAATGGTACCAATAAAAACGTCAACTCGTCCCGCAAAAAAACAAGCCCTTGCATGACTCTGTCGGCCGAAATATGGAAGAATTATAGCTCTCAAAATATGGTGATGCAAAAACTAGATTTTGCAAAAAAAGCGTCTTTTAGTGTGTGACAGCTGTCAATCATAAAAACCCGATATAAATCTTGTATCGTTGTAATCGCACCGATCCGAAGAATAAAGTAATCTTATCAGTTATACCACACGAGGAACAACGTAAAAAATAAATAAAATAAATAAAACCAATTCTTCACCTGCTACTGATTTGTTTAATATGTCTCCCAAAGATCGCAGTATGGCTCTGCGCTGAGCACTTACACCAGAGTTTCCGTGTAAATCTCTGAAATACGTGATTCAGACGGAACCCATGACGGAAGATTCCCTGTAATGACAAATTGCACAACAAATTTCATGGTGCAATTTCTCCTGTTACCCTTATCATAATGCAAAATTAAGGGATGAAAAACGTTTTTGTGGGAAAAATGTGAAAATTTTATTTTTACAGCTCAATATTATAAACTTCTGTGAAGCATCTGGGGGTTGAAGGTGCTCACCACACATCTAGATAAGTTCCCTAAGGGGTCTAGTTTCCAAAATGGTCTCACTTATGGGGGGTTTCCACTGTTTAGGCACATCAGGGGCTCCCCAAATGCGACATGGCGTCCGCTAATTATTCAAACAAATTTTACATTCAAAAAGTCAAATGGCGATCCTTCCCTTCTGAACCCTGCAGTGCGCCCAAACAGTGGTTTTCCCCCACATATGGGGTATCGGCATACTCAGGAGAAATTGCACAGCAAATTTCATGGTGCAATTTCTCCTGTTACCCTTATGATAATGCAAAATTAGGGGATGAAAAACATTTTTGTGGGAAAAATGTGAAAATTTTATTTTTACGCCTCAATTTTACAAACTTCTGTGAAGCACCTGAGGGTGCAAGGTGCTCACCACACATCTAGATAAGTTCCCTAAAGGGTCTAGTTTCCAAAATGGTGTCACTTGTGGGGGGTTTCCACTGTTTAGGCACATCAGGAGCTCTCCAAACGCAACATGGCGTCCGCTAATTATTCAAACTAATTTTACATTCAAATAGTCAAATGGCGTTCCTTCCCTTCCGAACCCTGCAGTGCGCCCAAACAGTGGTTTTCCCTCACATATGGGGTATCTGCGTGCTCAGGAGAAATTGCGCTACAAATTGTGTAGTCCATTTTTTCCTGTTACCCTTGTGAAAATAAAAAAATTGTGTCTAAAGTAACATTTTGTGAAAAAAAGTTAAATGTTCATTGTTTTCTTCCACATTCCAAAAATTCCCGTGAAGCACCTGAAGGGTTAATAAACTTCTTGAATGTGGTTTTGAGCACCTTAAGGGGTGCAGTTTTTAGAATGGTGTCACTTTTGTGCATTTTCTGTCATAAAGGCCCCTCAAAGTCACTTCAAATAAGATGTGGTCCCTAAAAAAATGTTTTTGCAAATTTTGTTGGAAAAATGAGAAATCGCTGGTCAAATTTTAACCCTTAGAACTTCCTAACAAAAAAAAATGTTAGTTCCAAAATTGTGCTGATGTAAAGTAGACATGTGGGAAATGTTATTTATTAACTATTTTGTGTGACATATCTCTCTGATTTAAGGGCATGAAAATTCAAAGTTTGAAAATTGCAAAATTTTCGCCAAATTTCAGATTTTTTCACAAATAAACGCAAGTGATATCGATGAAATTTTACCACTATCATGAAGTACAATATGTCACGAAAAAACAATCTCAGAATCAGGGGAATCCGTTGAAGCATTTCAGAGTAACTACTTCATAAAGTGACTGGTCAGAATTGAAAAAATTGGCCTGGTCACGAAGACGAAAACAGGCTCTGGCGCGAAGTGGTTAAGGGCATCAAAATACAAAGTTTGAAAATTGCAAAATTTTTGCCAAATTTCCAATTTTTTCACAAAGTAACGCAAGTCATATCGAAAAAATGTTACCACTATCATGAAGTACAAAATGTCACGAAAAAACAATCTCAGAATCAGTGGGATCCATTGAAACATTCCAGAGTAACTACTTCATAAAGTGACTGGTCAGAATTGAAAAAATTGGCCTGGTCATTAACGTGCAAACAGCCTTCGGGGATAAAGCGGTCGTTGGGCCGTAAAAATTAAAAATGACTTTTTTTGCACTAAAATTGTTATGTTCTGCTACCAGAGCTAAGGAAAGAGAGGAGATCTGTCCCTACGATAGAACTCAGCTTAATCCCTACGATGTAACAGGGAACCTGATCCTGCGATCAGACCTGCTAAAGTCCTAAGCTAGTCTGTACGGAGACCTATAGATGTGAGGAAGGAATCCCTACAAGTACTAAGGACTGGGAGGAATATGGGACACCTCCTAACAGAAATAGTAGCAGACAGACGAACAAACAAAATATATAGAACATAGAGGTCAGTAGACCAAGCAAACTAACAGAGCAAGACACAGAGCACAGGCTAGCTAGAAAGTAGATATACAATGAAGTCCAGCAAAGCCAGAAGGGTGGAGCAGGATTAAATAGGCCAACAAGGTCATGTGACCAGCAAAGGAAAAAAAACTAAGAGCAAGGTTCTAACAGTACCCCCCCTTCTAAGAGGATCCTCCGGATCCCCTAGGACCAGGCTTATCAGGAAATCTCCTGTGAAACGCTCTGATAAGTCTGGACGCGGAAACATCATCCGACCTCACCCAAGAGTTATCCTCGGGACCGAAACCTTTCCAGGCCACAAGATACTGCAAACTACCTCTATACCGTCTAGAGTTAAGGATGCGAGAAATTTCATATTCCCCGTCCTCCACCACCGGAGGAACAGAGGCAGAGGCGTCACAATCCGATACAACAGCTTTTTTCAACAGAGAGACATGAAATACCGGATTAATTCTCCAGGAGGTAGGAACCTCCAACCTAACAGCAGATTGGTTGACAACCTGAAGCACCTTAAAGGGCCCTACAAACTTGGGACCCAATTTCTTTGAAGGAATCCTCAACCGCAGATTCCTAGAGGACAACCAAACCATGTCACCAACAGCGAACAAAACCTCCTGTCGTTTCCTATCAAAGTAGTCTTTAGATTTTCTGTTGGCCTCCTGAAGATTACCACGCACATCCGTCCAAACTCTCTCCAAATCACCGGAAAAATTCTCCTCCTCAGGCACGGCAGATCCCAACTTGGAGAACGACCCAAACGACGGATGTCTCCCAGAACAACAAAAAAAAGGCGAACAACCAGCAGAAGAAGATGTATGATTGTTCAGAGCAAATTCAGCAAGTGGCAGAAACTCAGACCACCCCTCTTGATTGTCTGCCACAAAACAACGCAAGAACTGCTCAACATCCTGGTTTTTCCTTTCTGTCTGGCCATTAGATTCAGGATGATATCCGGACGAGAACGACAAATGAACTCCCAACCTATCACAAAAGGCACGCCAAAAACGAGCCACGAACTGAGGACCCCTATCAGAAACAATGTCAGTAGGAACGCCATGAAGTCTGACAATTTCCTTGACAAAGGCCTTAGCGAGAGTTTTAGCGCAGGGCAGTTTGACGAAAGGAACCAAGTGACACATCTTGCTAAAACGGTCCACGACCACCCAGATGACAGTAAAACCCTCAGAGGGGGGAAGGTCAGTTATAAAGTCCATAGCCAAATGTGTCCAAGGAGCACTGGGAACCTCCAAAGGACAAAGCAACCCCGCAGCAGGAGTATGTGAGGACTTAGATCTAGCACATATAGTACATTGACGCACCCACTTAATGACTTCCTTCTGCCATCCAGGCCACCAAAAACTGCGACCCACCAGTCTCTTGGTCTCAGAGATTCCGGGATGACCTGCCAACCGAGATTCGTGACACTCAACAAACAAATCTCTCCTAAAGGTCCCAGGCACAAACAACCTCCCATGAGGAGTGTTAGAAGGGGCATTCTCCTGTGCTTTAAGAATCTCATTTTCCAAAACGGAGTCCAAAGCAGCTATCACAACACCTTCTTGTAAAATGTTCTCCTCTTTCTCAGCACCGACTATGGGAGAAAAACTGCGAGACAAGGCATCCGCCTTAACATTCTTAGTACCAGGGATGTAAGTAACGGAGAAATTAAACCGCGAGAAAAACAGTGCCCACCTAGCCTGACGGGCATTCAGGCGCTTGGCAGCATCAAGATATATCAGATTTTTATGATCCGTAAGAACATGAACGGGAAATTCCGCACCTTCCAAGAAGTGGCGCCAGTGTTCAAATGCGAGTTTAATAGCCAATAATTCCCGATTACCAATATCGTAATTCAGTTCAGTCTCCGAAAATTTTTTTGAAAAAAAGGCACAGGGATGTAATCCATCCCCGTTATCCTGAGACAATACTGCGCCAACCCCCACAGAGGAAGCATCAACCTCAACCAAAAACGGCCTAGTAACATCAGGCTGCATAAGGATGGGAGCAGAGGTGAACCTCTCCTTGAGATACACAAAAGCTTCAATGGCCTCAGAAGACCACTGAACCGCATCAGCACCTTTCCTGGTGAGATTGGTCAGAGGTTTGACAATACTAGAAAATTTTTTTATGAATTTTCTATAGTAATTGGCGAAACCCAAAAACCTCTGTATCGATTTCAAACCAATAGGCCTAGGCCATTCCTGCACAGCCTGAACCTTAACCGGATCCATCTCAAAACCTTTGCTGGAGATAATGTAGCCCAAAAAACTAATTCTCTGTACAGCGAACTCACATTTCTCCAGCTTAGCAAAAAGCGAATTGTCCATTAATAACTGTAATACCTCACGCACGCTCCGCCAATGAGACTCCAGATCCGGCGAATAAATCAAAATGTCATCCAAATACACAACCACATTTTTACCGATCAAAGGTCTAAGGATGTCATTAATCAGATTCTGAAAAAATGCAGGAGCATTAGTAAGACCAAAAGGCATAACCAGATTCTCAAAATGACCCACAGGAGTGTTAAAAGCAGTCTTCCATTCGTCACCCTCCTTCATGCGCAACAGATTGTATGCCCCCTTAAGGTCAATTTTAGAGAACCACTTGGCCCCCATTAACTGGTTAAACAGATCAGGAATCAATGGCAGTGGGTAAGGATTGCGTACAGTAATTTTGTTAATCTCACGAAAATCCAGACAAGGACGTAAACCGCCGTCCTTTTTTTTTACAAAAAAAAATCCAACCGCCACAGGAGACTTAGAGGGCCTAATGTGACCGGCGGCCAAACTTGTCTGTATGTATTCCTCCAAAGCCTTCCTCTCAGGAATAGTAAGGTTAAATAAACGACTTTTAGGAAGAGTCGCTCCAGGGACAAATTCAATAGAACAATCATAGTCTCTATGGGGAGGCAAAACCTGCGATTCCTTCTCAGAAAAAACTCTCCAAAAATCCTGAATAGGAACAGGCAATTCTCCCCTATCCAAAGCTGCAATACGCCCATTACAACACTTGTCATAACATTTATGGCTCCAGGATTTAATTTCACTGGTAGACCAATCCAGTACAGGATTGTGAAATTTTAACCAGGGCAATCCCAATATTACTGGAGAAGGCAAGTTATTCAACACTACCAAATCCAATTTCTCATGGTGAACACCATTAATAGTGAGAGGAAATTCACAGACCTTGAGAGTAATATTCTTCAAAGGGGAACCATCCACAGAAACCACAGCAATGGGGGATGATAAAGGTTCAGGTTTTAAATTGAGTCTTTCCACGAATCCCCCATCAATAACATTCAGAGTAGACCCACAATCGACAAACACCCGAAATTCCATTAATTTTTCCTGAGCAATCGTGGAAGCAGCTAAAAATACACCCTTGGAATTTAAACAGGCAATACGGGCATGACTGACCATTTTTTTTTCTTTCTTCATACGAAGCTCACAGCCTTTAATCAAATGACCAGATTTTCCGCAATAGAAACACAAGCCTTCAAAAAATCGACGGTCTTTTTCTTGAGAGCGAGGTGCCACCGATCCAAT
Organism: Phyllobates terribilis; assembly: GCF_046119375.1. NCBI lineage: Eukaryota > Metazoa > Chordata > Amphibia > Anura > Dendrobatidae > Phyllobates > Phyllobates terribilis. Next base: position 721,715,562 of record NW_027362761.1, on the reverse strand, counting down.
CTCCATCGGTTCACCACTGTTAGTACACACATTCTCATAACCAGAAACTGACATAGCAGAGGATTTGCTCTCATTAACCCTTGCACGCAGTCTTCTATCCACCCGTATAGCTAATTGCATAGCCTGTTGCAAATCTTCAGGTGTAGGATAAGCAATTAGCAGGTCTTTAACCCTTTCACTGAGCCCAGCAAGAAATAGACTTTTCAGAGCAGAATCGTTCCACCCTGTTTGAGTAGACCATCGACGGAAATGAGTACAATATTTTTCCACATTACCTGATCCTTGTTTTAAACGTCTCAACTCAGTCTCAGCTGATGCGACACGGTCAGGATCATCATATAAAAGTCCCAAAGCAGAAAAAAAACTATCCACTGATCTGAAGCATGTATCACTAGGTTGCAAAGAAAAGGCCCACTCCTGAGGCTCTTTGCGCAAAAGTGACATTATGAACCCTACGCGCTGAGATTCATCCCCAGAGGACTTAGGTCTCAAACGAAAATACAATAAGCAAGCATTTTTGAATGAAATAAATTCTCGGTGTTCACCAAAAAATAAATCCGGCAAACATACCTTAGGCTCCAAGAAATGTGCTCCAGGACAGTTACTCACGTGCTGACGGAGCTCGGCCACCTCCAGAGAGAGTCCCTGCAGGCGATGAGCCAAATCCTGAACCGACACCATGATGGAACAGAAAAATCTTTCCTTAGAGAATTTGCTGGCTGGACTTACTGTTATGTTCTGCTACCAGAGCTAAGGAAAGAGAGGAGATCTGTCCCTACGATAGAACTCAGCTTAATCCCTACGATGTAACAGGGAACCTGATCCTGCGATCAGACCTGCTAAAGTCCTAAGCTAGTCTGTACGGAGACCTATAGATGTGAGGAAGGAATCCCTACAAGTACTAAGGACTGGGAGGAATATGGGACACCTCCTAACAGAAATAGTAGCAGACAGACGAACAAACAAAATATATAGAACATAGAAGTCAGTAGACCAAGCAAACTAACAGAGCAAGACACAGAGCAAAGGCTAGCTAGAAAGTAGATATACAATGAAGTCCAGCAAAGCCAGAAGGGCGGAGCAGGATTAAATAGGCCAACAAGGTCATGTGACCAGCAAAGGAAAAAAAACTAAGAGCAAGGTTCTAACAAAAATGTTGCTTTAGCTTAAAAGTTTTCAATATCTCACAAATGGTGATAGGAGAAAGTGGATTTGTTATACAATTTCTCCTGGACACTTGTTCCAGCCAATTATGGGGGTATTGCTACTTTTTGGTCTTACAGCGGGGCTTGGCTGGGAACGGGCACTGTTTGACTTCTGGATTGCAATTTTGGCTGCAATAGTTTGCTGATTCTATGTCACATTAGCAGAGCCCTTGAGGTTTCAGAACAGTGAAAACCCCCTATAAGTGACCCCATTTTGGAAACTATACCAATCCAGGAGATTATCTAGGGGTGTAGCGAGTGTTTTGAACCCACAAGTGCTTCACAGAATTTTATAAAATACAAAATTAGATTTTTACCACTAAAATGTTATATTAGTTGCAAATATTTCATTTTCGCAAGGTATTTGGGGAAAAATGGCCAACATAATTTGTAACTCCATTTCTCCTGAACATGGTGACATCCCATATGTGGTCAAAAATTGCTGTTTAGTCACGCGGCAGGGAAGTATTTCAAATTTGGCTGAAACAGATTGCGGACACCATGTCACATTTGCTGAGTCCCTATAGAAATTCCCTACAAATTAACCCATTTTGGGAACTAAACTCAAGAAGTTCACCTAGGGGGCTTGTGAGAATTTTTAACCCTCAGGTGCTTCACAGAATTTTATATGATTGGGCCGAGAAAATGAAAAATGTATTTTCTTCAACTAAAATGTTGCCTTAACCTCAAATGTTTCATTCTCACAGCATGTAAGAGGAGAAAGTGGACACCACAATTTGTTCTGCAATTTCTCCTGAATGCAGTGATACTTCACATGTTGCAGGAAACTACTGTGTGGCAACATGGAAAGGAAGGAGCGCTATCTCGCTTTTGGAGCACATATTTTGCCGGAATAGTTTGTGGGCGCCATTTGCAGAGCTCACGGAATACCAAAATAGTGGACCTACCCACCCCCCACAAATGATTCCATTTTGAAAATTACACCTCTCAATTAATTAATCTATCAATGCAGCAACTATTTTGTCTCAGGAAATTCTCCAGAAAAAGCATGGATATTGCAGAGTAAAAATTGCAAATGTAGCCGCATAGTGCACATAAATATTCCCTACTTCAGTAATACTGTCAATTTTTACTCCGGTCTTGATGAAGGGTTATGTTGGAGTCAGATGCTCCTAATTCATTAAGAGGCTCAAGCCTATTAATGAATTAGGAGCGTCTGAAAAGTGATGTGCTCATCGTGTGCGCTCGTCATGAATTTGACGAGTAGGGTTGCAATGTACCCGTCCTGCCCCAGTTACACCCACTTTGTCAGAGCTGGAAAAAAATTGCGTAAGAACACCGAAAATCACAAAATTTTAGCGCAGCCTCCTGTTGCACCAAAACGTTTTGACTTTTCAAAGCTTTTTACACCTGAATACTGGGGTAAAAACTTTGATGAATTGGGCACATTGTGTCTAGCTTGAACTTTTGGAGACACACCCAGTAAATTGCTAAGTGGGTTCTTATCGCTACAGTAATGCCAACCATATGGACGCTAACTGCTGCAGTTCAGGAATACTGTGGGGCTCAACAGGTAGGGGAGCGTGGCATTTGTATTTGGAAGTGTATATTCTGCTGGATTGTTTTTTTTTAGGGTTGGGGTGAGCCATGTAATTTTTCCAGAGACACCAGTAATGTTACCAGTAATGTGGAAACCCTGTAGCTTTCATTGATAAATGATGGCCCTGTGTGGAGACTTGTTTTTTGTGGGTTGATTTTAAGTTTTTATTGGTAACATTTTGGGGTACATAACATTTTTTGATTGATTTCATTATAAGGCTCAGTACACATTTATCCCTTGATTTACACTGAGCATTTACTTTGAGTTTGCCATGAAAATCCCCAAAAAACGTGATTCATACGAAACCTCAAATGAAACCACTGACTGTAATGTGGCAGATGGAGTCACTTTAGACTCTGTCTGGCCTCTGTTGCCGAGGTGTCCCAACTTTTACGCATGCACAAAATTGCTGTCAATCACACTTGTGCTAGAAAAATGCTTAAAATGACGGGACACCTTTGCTTTTTTGCTGCTTATTTTCTGTAGCCAAAACCTGCTCTCTTGGCAGGACAGAAGCTGCTTACAAAAAGCAGGTTTTGCTGCATTTTTCAGGTAAACTTGTCTCCAGTACATGTTGATAAAGTTTAGTCCCCCCCCAAAAAAAAAAAAATATGATGCAAGATCTTGTTGAACAGCCTATGTTTTTTAGCCAGTGTTCACTTTATGATTTTGTTGAGCAAATTATCTTCGTGGAACATGGAGCCTGTACATCCTTTGCGTCTAAGAAGGGCATATAGGAAATTATTTCTGCTGGCTATTCTGAATATTTTACAGCTTGGTCAATTTCGGCAGGTAAGATATAGATGATAGTGACATAAATGTGTCCCTCTTACTATATTCCAGTACATTTGCTTTTTGTCTGTAGCTGTGTGCATCTTATTTAATTTTATCTTTTACCGTTCTTCAGAGAATGTGGGTGCATCCAATCGTCAGGGATCGTACACAACAAAGGACATTTTACAAATTTGTACCAAGATTTAAGACAGAAAATTGATATTTGTTTATAATTGTAGGTAAATATAGTTTTTTAGTAAAAAAAATGTTCCCAAATTTCATAAGAAATTTCAAAAGTTGTTTATACAGTGAGGAAAATAAGTATTTGATACTCTGCCGATTTTGCAAGTTTTCCCACCTACAAAAAATGGAGAGGTTTGTAATTTTTATCGTAAGTACACTTCAACTGTGAGAGACAGAATCTTAAAAAAATTCAGAAAATCACATTGTATGATTTTTACATAATTAATTTGCATTTTATTGCATGAAATAAGTATTTGATCACCTACCTACCAGCAATAATTCTGGGTCTCACAGACCTGTAAGTTTTTTCTTTAATAAGCCCTCCTACTCTGCACTCATTACCTGTATTAATTGCACCTGTTTGAACTTGTTACCTGTATAAAATACACCTGTCCACACATTCAATCAATCACACTCCAGCCTCCCCTCCATGGTCAAGACCAAAGAGCTGTCTAAGGACACCAGGGACAAAATTGTAGCCCTGCACAAGGCTGGGATGGGCTACAGGACAATAGGCAAGCAGCTTGGTGTGAAGGCAACAACTGTTGGAACAATTATTAGAAAATGGAAGAAACACAAGACTATTGTTAATCTTCCTCGGTCTGGGGCTCTTGTGGCATAAGGATGATTCTGAGAAAGGTGAGGAATCAACCCAGAACTACACGGGAGGACCTAGTCAATGACCTGAAGAAAGCTGGGACCACAGTCTCAAACATTACACTTAGTAACACACTACGCCGTCATGGATTAAAATCCTGCAGCGCATGCAAGGTCCCGCTACTCACGCCAGCACATGCCCAGGCCCATTTGAAGTTCGCCAATGACCATCTGGATGATCAAGAGGAGGCATGGGAGAAGGTCATGTGGTCAGAGGAGACCAAAATAGAATTTTTTGACATCAACTCCACTCTTCATGTTTGGAGGAAGAAGAAGGATAAGTACAACCCCAAAACACCATTCCAACCATGAAGCATGGTGGGGGAAACATCATACTTTGGGGGTTCTTTTCTGCAAAGGGGATAGGACGACTGCACTGTATTGAAGGGAGGATGGATGGGGTAGCGCGAGATTTTGGCCAACAGCCTCCTTCCCTCAGTAAGAGCATTGAAGATGGGTCGTGGCTGGATCTTCCAGCATGACAATGACCCGAAACACACAGGGGAACTAAGGAGTGGCTCCGTAAGAAGCATTTCAAGGTCCTGGAGTGGCCTAGCCAGTCTCCAGACCTGAACCCAATAGAAAATCTTTGGAGGGAGCTGAAACTCAATGTTGCCCACTGACACCCTAGAAACCTGAAAGATCTGGAGAAGATCTGTGTGATGGAGTGGGCCAAAATCCCTGCTGCATTGAGTGCAAACTTGGTCAATAACTACAGGAAACATCTGACTTCTGTAATTGCTAACAAAGGTTTCTGTACCAAATATTAAGTTATGTTTTTCTATTGTATCAAATACTTATTTCATGCAATATGAAAAATGGCCTCCGGCGGCCATTTTCCCGAAGTCCACTGCATTAAAAACCATATTAAGTGTGGGGGCTCTGCCGAAATTTTGTGACAGCCTGGAGCCCACCGCCGAACACTCCATCCTCTCAGCCTGGGGCCCTCAGCATCGCCCCACTCCTGCCACCGCCGCCAGCTTCCTACAGCAGCGACCCTGGAATCCCGCTCCACCGCAGCTGGTAAGCTACAATTGGATTATAAGACGCATCCCCTTTTCCCCCAAAATTTCGGGGGAAAAAAGTGTGTTTTATAATTAGAATCTGGAAAATACGTATATATATATTTTTTAGATGTCCAGATAAGTTTGCTTCATTTTTTCGAATGCCTATACCAGAATTTGACCGGTTGTTGAACTTATTGTGGCCTTACATTTCAGCACAGTGATGAGGAAGGCAATCTCAGCTGAGGAATGGGTGCTCATCACCTTATGTTAAGTTTTGAAACCGAGACCAGTTTTTAGTTAAAGGGGTTATCCTGGACTTTTGTTATTTTTGCATATGTGGATAAGATCTTACAGGCAGACAGTTACTGACTATCTGCTGGTTCTGCACTGCACCAATCTCTTTCCCCCAAAGTGCTGCTGGTAAAGTCACATTGACAGAGTAGACTGGAAGAGAACATGCTGCTCTGTTGGTAAAATGAAGCAGCTTAATCGCCAGCTGAGGTGGGGGAGATCTTTAACTGGTAAAACAGACAGGTAGTTAGCAACTATCTGAAGATAGGGCAAATTAACCAAAGTCCTGGATAACCCATTTAATAGTGTTATGCTACCTGGCAAGTTCCTTTTAATGTCACACAATTCACTTGAAGTCACGTTTTGTCCTTCATTAATCCAGGAGTTCAGTGACTGTGTCTACTTGTAAAGTCAACAGATTATTTAAAAAGGGGTTTTACAGGTATTGAACAAAGTATTCTCCTTTATGAAAGAAAAACACTTTATACCGACAACACAAACTAGTCTTATTCTAGCGATGTTGGAGAGCTTTTCATCACTTCGCCTCCATTTTCGTGTTGGGAAATCTACAATTTCCAAAATTGTGAAGTGTACATGCAACCATAATCTTGGTGAAATTGCAGCCCATGATGATGCCTTCCCCATGAAAGCAGACTTGGCTGCAGGTTGCAGCAGGCTTTCAGACTGTGGTCAACTTTCCCAACTGCCCAGGTGTGGTCGATGATAAACATATATGGGTGCAACAGCCTCCTCAATCTGAATCACTCTTAAAATAAGCATTTTTCTATAGTCCTGAGGGCGATGACTGACGCACATTACCGCATAGGAAATTGGATGCTCAACCGTATAAATAGGTGCTCTGGAGTAAGAGCTATATCAAAAATGGTAGAAAACTCCAGCATTCAATCAGAAATGCTGAATAAGTATTTTTATTTAGACATAAATTTTAAACCCAAAGGAAGAAAAACAGATACATAAATCTCAACGTTTCAGCCTGAAATGGCCTTTTCAAGGTATCTGAAAATATAAATAAAATAGTATGTAAGGAGAAAATCATAAATATATACAACAACGTATAATCATGTCAAAAATTGCCAACGTTTAGTACATGAGAGAAATAAACTACAACTTATACAAGAATATGTGGTTACATAATCCCAATCAAATAGGTATAGCCATTAATGTTATGCAAAGGCAATCATATAAGGAATGCATAATTACTAACCATTTAGTGCATAACCGTGGATGGAGTCTATCCCTAGTTACAATGAGCCAACTCAAAGAGTAGGTATGGTTCCTAAAGTTGCCCATAGGAATGGGGAAAGCCAGATGAGAAAGGGAGGGAAGATACAGGTAAAAAGAAATAAAACATAGACCTACTGGTCCGGGTATAAAGGAATATGAGGTAAGATGAATGGAAGTACCTGGTGGGTGCTGGGTTCCTGCATGCAGTAGTGTGGTATATTGAAAAGTGACACATTTCTGTTACTTGTCCGTGGATCCCTTTTGAATGCTGCTGGGAAGCGAGGGAATCCAACTTCCGGTGACGCGGTCTTTGGAACCGGATATAGTAGGTGCCATAGCGCGCTTGCATGGCCGAGCGCTAAGAGAAAATCCGAAGAGAGCCGACAGATAGCAGGCGCATGTGCCGTAGTAAGGAGATGGACGGTACTAACAAATAATGTATAGAAAGAAAAGACAGAGTGATGACATAGGAAAAATAAGATAAAAAATAAAAATAAGGAAAAATAGGAAAAAATTTGAAAAATAAGAGAAAGATAAGAACAAAATAAGAAAAAGACAAGAAAAATAAATAAGAAAAAATATGAAAAAATAAAAAATGAAATAAAAGAATAGGAAAAAGTAGGCAAAAATAAGAAAGGGAAAAAAAAGGAAAAAATAAGAAGAAAATAAGAAAAAATAGGAAAAAATAAGAAAAAAAGGAGGAAATAGAAAGAAATAGGAAAAAATAAGAATAAAATGAGGAAAAAAGGAAAAATAGAAAAAAAAAGGAAAAATTTAAAAAAAAAAAGAAAAAATAGGAAAAAAGGAGGAAATAAAGAAAAAAATGAGAAAAAAAATTTGAAAAAATAATAAGAAAAAATAGGAAGAAATAGGGAAAAAGAAAAATAGAAAAGAAGTGGCATGAATGTAGGAAAAAAGGAAAGGAAAAAAGGGGGGAAGAAGAAAAAAAGAAGAAATGGACAATCAGGAGAAATATATACCTGGAGATGTACTACTGGGTAGTCTGCAAAGAATACAAAGAGAGATAAAATGTGAAAACAAGAGAAAACCAATTAGTTGCGAAAACAAATATGTAATCAACTATGGACATATAGATGTAATATAACAAGCAATGTAAATGAACCATAAACCGTAAACACATAAGGAAAGCCCATGGGAGCCTCAGCAATCAGTGGTGAATATCATATTCTCTATTTAGGCCCAGGGGTGTTAATGTTTGGAGGGTGTGGTTTCCTCCTCTCCTGGCTAATGGGACATGATTTATGATCTGATATTTGAGTTGTGCAATTGAATGCAATATGGAGATAAACTGGGCCAGGATTGGTAGTAAGGTACGTCCGCACCTTATAGTCAACTTATGTTGTGAAATTTGGTCTCGGATATGTTGGTTAGCATGGATTTATATAGTGTGACCAAGTTGTCAAGCACTTTCCAAGTGATGCTAAAATCGCTTGGAAAGCGCTTGACAACCCGCATGCGGAAATGCATGTGAAGAACGCTTCACATCCGCTTGTCCCTGGCAGGAAAAACGCATGTACAATCCGCATGTGTGTTTTCTGCCAGGGAGATGCAGAAACGCTCAGGAAAAATCCGGAGCATTTCTGCATTGTGGGCACATAGCCAGAGGGTTTTTAATTATCAGATAAGCTGGGCAACCAGATTTGTGGAATGCACCTTTGGAATCCTGAGTAGTCAGCGGAGGGTTTTGCACACAAAACACAATTGATGCAGTGATAAAGGCATGCTGTGCACTTCACAACTCTACACATCAAGAGCAGGTTGATGTGTCACAGTTGCCTGTGTACAACACTGCTATCATCTGGGGTTTAGGCTGGCCTTCCAATTCGGGTGTCTGGGTGCAAGATACCATTGCTGACTATTTTATGAGTCTAGAAAGTGCTGTGCGATGTCAATGCTCATGTCAGTGATGTGCAGCCACAACAGCAGGTATCCTCCACTTAGAAAATACTGCTAATGCTCCACATCCTTTCTTGTCCCTTTGAATAAAGATGTGTAATACCTTATATCACTTTCCCTTTTAAGGCTGCGTGCCCACTATGCGTTTTTCAAGTGTTTTTGGTGCGGAATTTCCGCAGCGAAAACGCTTAAAAAACACTTGCTAATACGTGCCCCATGGTCCCCAATGATAATCCGCATGTGCTGAGCACATGCTGCGGAGATTATCATTGCGGACAAATCCGCAGCATGTTCATTATTTTTGCGAAAACGCGGCGTAATTGCCGCCATTGACTTGCATTGAATCGCATAATATCTGCATGACTACATGTGCACATGCGGATATTAAGCGATTCAATGTGCGGATGGTACCCGGGTCTGGAGAAGAGGAGACTCTCCTCCAGACCCTGGTACCATAGTACCTGTTAAAAAAAAAGAATTTAAAATAAAAAATAAACATTATACTTACCTTCTGATGGCCCCCGGTCTTCTCTCCGGTGCGTCCTAGCTAACTGGTGGCTCGCGATGGTGTAAAGGGACCTTCCATGATGTCATTTAGTCATGTGACATGTCACGCGACCGCTGGCGTCGGCGGTCACGTGACCTGTCACATAACTAAATGACGTCATGGAAGGACCTTTTACACCACCGCGAGGCACCGGTAAGCCAGGACGCACCGGAGAGAAGACCGCGGGCCATCAGAAGGTGAGTATAATGTTTTCTTTTTATTTTTTACCATTTTTATTCTTTTTTAACTATTAACTTAGTCACACTATATAAATCCATGCCGGTTGCATGGATTTATATAGTGTGACCAAGTTGTGAAGCACTTTTCCAAGTGATGCTAAAATCGCTTGGAAAAGCGCTTGATAACCCGCATGCTAAAATGCATGCAAAAACGCTTGACAAACGCTTCTACATGGCAGGGAAAACGCATGTACAATCCGCATGCGTTTTTCCTGCCAGGGAGATGCAGAAAAAATCAGCAGCATTTCTGCATCGTGAGCACATAGCCTAAGGGACTGATGAGGGGCACGACAAAATATAGCAAAATTCAGTGATCGGGGGTAATGAGTGTCATAGTATGTGGACTGGTGGGGTTTGTCTGGCAGGGCTGCTTTTTTGTCCCATTCCGGCCCTGTGTCTGGTTATTTTCACTAGCTTGGCAGTCGGGGATAAATCCTGTTTGATCTCTATGTGTTAGAGAGCTGAGGAATGAGTTGAGTCTATTGGCTAAAATTTACACCAGAAGTTCAATATCAATATTACTAACGAGATAGGGTGGAAGTTGTTTATATCAAGATCGTCTTTATTAGATTTAGGCACCATGACTATTTGAGCTAATGTAGAGATTAGATCCAGAGTGGAGTCAGATTTAAGCGCATTAAAATGAGAGACAAGATACAAGATTAGTACATTTTTTATAATAGAGAGCTGAGAAACCATCAGGCCCTGGGCACTTAGAAGGTTCACATACTTAATAGCCTGTTGGATGTCCATCTGCCTCCATGAGATTGACATCCTCGGGGCATGGAGTGGGGAGAATAAGACAAATCCGTAATTTGTGTAGATAAATAGGTTTAGCTATATGAGTAGAAGACTTCAGCTGACGGGCTAGCCATTACCAAGGTTTTTTGCTAAGTGAGTTAGTGTGTCTATTTTGTCCATCTAAGCTGTTTTTCTAGCTGCACGTACAAAAGCAGATTAAGTTCTTGTTTAGCTGCACACCATTAGGCACAAATCTGCTCAAACGATTTTATTAGTTCTTTTTCATATCCAATTTCACACCACTGCAGTTGTTTGCTAGAAGGTGACAAATAGCAAAGCAACATTTTGGGTTTTTTGTACATTCATCAGTCTGTGTGAAGATCAGAAAGCACATGTCAGAAATAATAAACTTAAAAAATAGACAAGAAAAACAGTAAAATAATACAGCAGATTACACAAATTTGCATAAGACTATCTCAAAAAATGGCAGAACCACATGCCACCATGCAAAATACATGAATACAGGGCAAGCGTCAGCATTCGGTGCACCCAGTCAAGTGCCGAGGCCCTAAGGAAGCTGGGGGAGAAGCCCGGTGAGTCGGGAGAACCCAGTGCCAGCGCCAGCAAGTGGGCCCCCCACTTCCTCAGGGCCCCGGCACTTGCTATACTTACCTCTCCTCAATCCTCCGCAGCTCTGGCGTCTTCCACATATCCTGACTCTGTGACGTGTCAGGGCAGAGGGCGCGCTGATGTTACTATAATGTGCCCTCTTCTCTGAAAGTGCAGAGTGCGGGAAGACGCTGAGGAATCCTGACCTGCCGCCAGCCAGGAGAGGTGAGTATTTATATACATACAGTACAGACCTAAAGTTTGGACACACCTTCTCATTTAAAGATTTTTCTGTATTTTCATGATTATGAAAATTGTACATTCACACTGAAGGCATCAAAACTATGAATTAACACATGTGGAATTATATACTTAACAAAAAAGTGTGAAACAACTGAAAATATGTCTTATATTCTAGGTTCTTCAAAGTAGCCACCTTTTGCTTTGATGACTGCTTTGCACACTCTTGGCATTCTCTTGATGAGCTTCAAGAGGTAGTCACTGGAAATGGTCTTCCAACAATCTTGAAGGAGTTCCCAGAGATGCTTATCACTTGTTGGCCCTTTTGCCTTCACTCTGCGGTCCAGCTCACCCCAAACCATCTCGATTGGGTTCAGGTCTGGTGACTGTGGAGGCCAGGTCATCTGGTGTAGCACCCCATCACTCTCCCTCTTGGTCAAATATCCCTTACACAGCCTGGAGGTGTGTTTGGGGTCATTGTCCTGTTGAAAAATAAATGATGGTCCAACTAAACGCAAACCGGATGAAATAGCATGCCGCTGAAAGATGCTGTGGTAGCCATGCTGGTTCAGTATGCCTTCAATTTTGAATAAATCCCTAACAGTGTCACCAGCAAAGCACCCCTACACCATCACACCTACTCCTCCATGCTTCACGGTGGGAACCAGGCATGTAGAGTCCATCCGTTCACCTTTTCTGCGTCGCACAAAGACACTGTGGTAGGAACCAAAGATCTCAAATTTGGATTCATCAGACCAAAGCACAGATTTCCACTGGTCTAATGTCCATTCCTTGTGTTCTTTAACCCAAACAAGTCTCTTCTGCTTGTTGCCTGTCCTTAGCAGTGGTTTCCTAGCAGCTATTTTACCATGAAGGCCTGCTGCACAAAGTCTCCTCTTAACAGTTGTTGAAGAGATGTGTCTGCTGCTAGAACTGATGTGTGGCATTGGCCTGGTCTCTAATCTGAGCTGCTGTTAACCTGCGATTTCTGAGGCTGGTGACTCGGATAAACTTATCCTCAGAAGCAGAGGTGACTCTTGGTCTTCCTTTCCTGGGGCGGACCTCATGTGAGCCAGTTTCTTTGTAGCGCTTGATAGTTTTTGCAACTGCACTTGGGGACACCTTCAAAGTTTTCCCAATTTTTCGCACTGACTGACCTTCATTTCTTAAAGTATTGATGGCCACTCGTTTTTCTTTACTTAGCTGCTTTTTTCTTGCCATAATACAAATTCTAACAGTCTATTCAGTAGGACTATCAGCTGTGTATCCACCAGACTTCTGCACAACACAACTGATGGTCCCAACCCCATTTATAAGGCAAGAAATCCCACTTATTAAACCTGACAGGGCACACCTGTGAAGTGAAAACCATTTCTGGTGACTACCTCTTGAAGCTCATCAAGAGAATGCCAAGAGTGTGCAAAGCAGTCATCAAAGCAAAAGGTGGCTACTTTGAAGAACCTAGAATATAAGACATATTTTCAGTTGTTTAACGCTTTTTTGTTAAGTATATAATTCCACATGTGTTAATTCATAGTTTTGACACCTTCAGTATGAATGTCCAATTTTAATAGTGTAAGGCGGCGGTGTTCACACCGTGCAGAAACTGAGGCAGTGACCCAAGCAAGTCCAACATAAACAGCTTTTATTCAGCAACTCATGGGTAAACAGAAAGCCCTCCGGTTCGCAGCTGGGTTAACATGAGTCCATAAGCAACAGGTGCAGAGCCTTCCCAGGTGGTGGTTCAGCCACACTCAATCCTGCTGAGCTATCCTGCTATTCTCCTAGCAAGTTCCAACATAGAACAACACTAATCCTTAATGCAGGGGTTTTAAAGGACCTGTGGCAAGAGCCACTGGAAAACACAGGTTGGAGGGAGGAGGCCGCCCCACTGCCTCCTGTGACCTCCTCCAAGAAATGTAGGCCCTGCCGGGTTTTACTTAATCTGCCTTAGCCAGGTAGTCTGACCAGGTCATTGCTCACCTTCATTCCTGCATTGCAGCCACAGGTGAGTTTGTGACTGCAATGCACTCCAATGGATTTAATAGGTCTCTGTACACATTCTGGGGGATATATACCATCCCTCGTATACGATCCCCGTCACTGCCTCACATATCCCCCCCCTCTGTTCAAACTTGTGGGGTTGAACATTTGCCACCATACAGGGTGCCCGGGACAGGGCATGCTCGTTTGCTTGCAACTTCCCAGGGCGATGTTCTACAGAGAAACTGAAATTTTGCAGTGACAGGAACCACCTGGTGACTCGCGCATTCCTCTCCTTGGCATTCCTCATCCATACCAAGGGTGAGTGGTCCGTCACCAAGTGGAACTGACGCCTGAGTAAATAATAACGTAGTGATTCCAAGGCCCACTTAATAGCCAAACACTCCTTCTCTGCCACGCTATAGTTTTTCTCTGCCGGGGCAAGTTTTCTACTCAAGTAGGTGACTGGGTGCTCTTCACCATTCACTTTTTGTGACAATACCGCCCCTAGGCCTATCTCCGAGACATCTGTCTGTACAATGAAGGTTTCCTTGAAGTTGGGGCTGATGAGGACCGGCTGTCCACACAGGGCCAACTTCATGGACTGAAAAGCTTCTTCTGCCTGAGGGTTCCACTGAACCATTACCGATTTTTTTCCTTTCAAGAGATCGGTCAGGGCAGCCATTCGCCCAGCAAAATTAGGTATAAACCGGCTGTAATACCCAAGGATGCCAAGGAATGCCCTTACCTGTTTTGTACTTGACGGTTTAGGCCAGTTTTTTATGGCCTCAATTTTATTGATTTGGGGCTTGATAGCTCCTCTGCCTATCACACTTCCCAAATATCGGGCTTCCTCTAGCCCTATCGCACATTTTTTTGGGTTCGCCGTTAACCCCGCGGCTCTGAGAGAATCCAGCACCGCTTGTACCTGGGATAGATGTGCATGCCAGTCGGTGCTATAGATAATAATAGTATCCAGATACGCGGACGCGTACTTTTGATGAGGCTTGAGCACTATGTCCATCAACCTCTGGAATGTAGCCGGGGTCCCATGTAACCCAAAAGGGAAGACCACATAGTGGTATAGACCCTGCGGAGTTACGAAGGCGGTCTTTTCCTTCGCCGAATCTGTGAGAGGTACCTGCCAGTAACCCTTGGTGAGATCGAGTGTGGTAAAGTACTGGGCCTGCCCCAGTCTCTCAATCAGCTCGTCCACCCTGGGCATTGGATAGAGGTCAAACTTTGACACTTCATTCAATTTCCGGAAATCGTTACAGAAGCGTAACGATCCGTCTGGTTTTGGAATCAGTACGATGGGGCTAGCCCACTCACTCCGTGATTCCTCTTTGACGCCTAACTGAAGCATTTGTTTTACCTCAGCCGTGATAGCTTGCCTCCGGGCTTCGGGTACCCGATACGGTCTTATTCGCACCCTTACCCCCGGTTCGGTGACAATGTCATGTTGGATAACCGTAGTCCTACCTGGTAGCTCTGAGAACACATCGGTATTGTGCTGCACCAGTGAGCGAGCCTCCCGTCGCTGCTGTTTAGTAAGGGCATCACTTATCCTGACCTCCCCCTCGGACGCTTCCCTGGCTGAAGGTAGAGAACTCTCTGGCGATATGTCTAGGGTGACGTCTGTAACTAAACACTCTCGATCTTTCCAAGGCTTTAGCAGGTTTACATGGTAAAGCTGCTCAGGTTTCCGCCTTCCGGGCTGATACACCCGGTAATTTACCTCCTCCACTTTTTCTCGAACCTCATATGGCCCTTGCCACTTGGCCATGAGCTTACTCTCGGCTGTGGGTACCAGTACTAACACCCGATCGCCCTTGTTTAAAGACCTGACTCTGGCTTTTATTATTTGTGCGCCTCTGGGCTGCCTGGGCATTTAACAGATGTTTTTTCATGATGGGCATGACCGCTGCGATCCGGTCCTGCATACTAGCCACGTGTTCAATTATACTCCTATGTGGAGTCGGCTCTTGTTCCCATGTCTCTTTGGCTACGTCCAACAGACCCCTAGGGTGTCTGCCGTACAATAACTCAAAGGGAAAGAACCCTGTGGAAGCCTGGGGTACCTAACGGACGGCGAACATCAAATAGGGTAGCAACATGTCCCAATCCCTTCCGTCCTTATAAACCACGTTTTTTAACATGGATTTGAGGGTTTTATTGAACCGTTCTACTAGTTCGTCGGTTTGAGGGTGGTACACCGAGGTGCGCAATTGTTTAATTTTTAGCAATTTGCACAGTTCCCTTGTCACTTTGGATATAAAAGGGGTCCCCCGATCCATCAGGATCTCCTTAGGTAGACCAAGGCGACAGAACATGGCAAACAGCTCCCGTTCAATCAGTTTTGCCAAGGTGTGGCATAGTGGTATAGCCTCCGGGTACAGGGTGGCATAGTCGACGACCTCCAGTATATGTTGGTGGCCACGGGCGGATTTTACAATGGGCCCTACCAAGTCCATTGCAATCCGTTCAAAAGGTACCTCTATCACTGGCAGGGGTACCAATGGGCTACGGAAACTTGCGGTGGGTGTGGTCAACTGACATTTGGGGCAGGATTCGCAGTACCTTTTGACCTCCGCGTAAACCCCAGGCCAAAAGAACCGCTGCAAGATACGTTCTTGCGGTTTTTTTTACCCCTAAGTGTCCACCCAGCAAGTGTGTGTGTGCCAAATCTAGAACCACCCAACGGTACGACTGAGGTACCACCAACTGTTCCTCGACCTCTTCCCTGATCTTATCTATCCTATAGAGCATCTCACCGTTGACTACCATGCGTGGAAATACAGTATCTGCACCGGGCTGTTGGGCTACGCCGTTTACCTCTACCACCCTTTCCCGCGCCTGAGTCAGGGTGGGATCCTGTAGCTGAGCCGTCCCAAACGTGTCCCGGCGGGACACTTCCAGCTCGGGGATCGATGGGGTCTCCTCAACCTCTCCTGCCAGCACCTCTAAGGGAAACCTATCGGGGTCACACTCTGTCCCTAGGTTGGACACCCCTACGGCAGGTTCGTCGGGTACAGCGCCTGTAATACATTTTACCGGGGGAGAGTGGATTTTGTTTTTCCACCGAGTCCAGAACAGGAGCAAGTCTCTTCCCAACACAGTCCCATAGGGAAGAGTTTTTACCACCCCCACCACATGTTTTATATCTCCACATGGCGTGGACAAAACTACCTCCGCAGTTGGGTACTCTCGGAGGTCCCCGTGGATACACACAACCCCGACTGGCCGTCCACTGGGGTTGTCTCCTGCCACCAGCGACCCATGTACCAGAGTCACGAGGCTCCCTGAGTCCAGGAGGGCCTCCGTGGGGTACCCATTAAGCAGTACCTGGCATAGTTGGAGTTCACTGTCCCGGGGGTTGGCGCTCGCTGTGCAGACGGTCTGGGCATACATTGAGACCCGGCGGCTATATCCGCAGTCCATGGGTTCCGTAGTCAGGGGACAATTAGCAACCACATGTCCCGGCCCATGACACCGCCAGCACCTAAGGGTGGAGGTACTGTTAGGTCTTATGACAGTTTGGGAGGGTATCGGTCTCCTGCCACTCTCACTCCGAGGTTCCCCTTCAGCACGGGTATGGTGCTGACTGTCCCCAGCAGAGGGACGCGACCCCTTTCCCGACTCCTGGGTTGGCAGGGATCGGCGTGACAGCCGAGAGGGGGCAGAGTCTCGAATGAAGTCCTGAGTGGCCGAGTAGTGCTCGATCAGACTGACCACCTGGTCGAGGGTGCCGGGGTCCCCTTTCCCCACCCAACGTTGGATAGCGGCCGGCAGAATCCTAACCAGCCGGTCAACCACCACCCTCTCCACCATCTGGGCTGGAGACAAAGTCTCAGGCTGGAGCCACTTCTTTACCAGCTGCAGGAGGTCATAAGCCTGAGACCGGACGGGTCGGGTCTCCACATAGGCTCTCACCTTTGAGCCACTGGTAGTCCTGGGCATCCTCCCGACTGAGGTCGAAATAGGCCTTTTGGGCATCGCCGACCAGAAACGGAGCCACCACTTCTGCCCACTGGCCGGCTGGTAGGTTTTCCCGCTCCGCTGTGCACTCATAAACGGTCAGGAAGGCTTCCACGTCCCATCTTCCTCAACGCTGAGCGAACCTTGTCCCGGGCCTCGCGACGTTCCGCGGCTGGTGCCGTCGGCGTCTCCCGCAGGGCAGCAATCTGTTGCAGCAACAGCTCGTTTGTTTTTTGCTGCTGCTGGTACAGTAGCTGCTGCTGTTGATTATACTGCTGTTCCCGCTCCTGCTGTTGCTGTTCCCGCTCCTGCTGTTGCCGTTCCCGCTCCTGCTGTTGGAGACTCTGGTACTGCTCCTGCTGTTGCTGCTGAGCCTGCAGCTGCTGCTGCTGGGTAAGTACCAGCTGCTTTAACAGCTCGTCCATTTTGTCCACGGGGTGGAACTGAAAGGTGGCAGGTCGGATTGTGGTCATGCAGCTGCCGGTGGGGGTGTGCCTCAGTCACTATGCCCGCATTCTCCACCAAACTGTAAGGCGGCGGTGTTCACATCATGCAGAAACTGAGGCAGTGACCCAAGCCAGTCCAACATAAATAGCTTTTATTCAGCAACTCATGGGTAAACAGAAAGTCCTCCGGTTCGCAGCTCGGTTAACATGAGTCCATAAACAACGGTTGCCGGGGGCAACGGCCGAGCCGGCCGCTCAGAGCCTGACAGGTGCAGAGCCTTCCCAGGCGGTGGTTCAGCCACACTCAATCATGCTGAGCTATCCTGTTATGCTCCTAGCAGGCTCCAACATAGAACAACACTAATCCTTAGTGCAGGGGTTTTAAAGGACCTGTGGCAAGAGCCACTGGAAAACCCGGGTTGGAGGGAGGAGGCCGCCCCACTGCCTCCTGTGACCTCCTCCAAGAAATGAAGGCCCTGCCGGGTTTTACTTAATCTGCCTTAGCCAGGTAGTCTGACCAGGTCATTGCTCACCTTCATTCCTGCATTGCAGCCGCAGGTGAGTTTGTGACTGCAATGCACTCCAATGGATTTAATAGGTCACTGTACACATTCTGGGGGATATATGCCATCCCTCGTATACTATACCCGTCACTGCCTCACAATAGTCATGAAAATACAGAAAAATCTTTAAATGAAAAGGTGTGTCCAAACTTTTGGTCTGTACTGTATATATATATATATACACATATATAGGGCCCATACTGTATGTGGCTATATATGGGGCCCATACTGAATGGAGCGATATATGGGGCCCATACTGAATGGAGTGATATATGGAGCCAATACTGAATAGAGCAATGTCTGGGGCCCGTACTAAATGGAGCAATATATGGGGCCCATTCTGTATGGAGCAATATATGGTGTCCATTGTTCTGTATGGAGCATTGTATGGGGTCCATTGTTCTGTATGGAGCATTATATGGGGTCCATTATTCTGTATGGAGCATTATATGAGGCTCATTATTCTGTATGGAGCATTATATGAGACCCATTATTCTTTATGGAGCATTATATGGGGTCCATTATTCTGTATGGAGCATTATATGGGGCCCATTCTGTATGGAGCATTATACGGGGCCCATTATTCTGTATGGAGCATTATATGAGGCTTATTATTTTGTATGGAGCATTATATGGGGCTCATTATATTGTATGGAGGACTATATGGTGCCCATAATACTGTATGGAGCACTATATGGTGCCCTTTAATACTGTATGGAGGACTATACTGTATGGTCTAAAATAAAAACTTTTGGATCCCCCCAGGGCACACACTTTGCGCTGTGAGGATTCACCGGTTTCTGAGCTATTGTAGAATTTACAATAGATATCACTCATGTAATGTAAGAAGTAAGTGAAATCTTTAGTATTGTACTATATCTATATTTCTCTACCATATATGTATATGTGCAATATGAATTGTGTTATGTGTTAAAGGGGCCCACTGGCATATGTTTTTCTGCTCACCGGGCCCCAGCGTCGCTGGCGTATGACATCACTGTCATGCGCCAGCGATCGTGCTTCTGGTGACGAGAGAGCCCGGCGCTGGAGTGCCGGAAGGTAAAGAAACTTTTTTTTTTTAAAGCCGCACCGTAGGGGCAAGATGGGAGACATGGGGGGCAGCAGAATGGAGAGACATGGGGGGAGCATCAGAATGCAGAGACATGGGGGGGGTGGCAGCAGAATGGAGAGACTTGGGGGGGAGCAGCAGAATGGAGAGACATGGGGGGACAGCAGAATGGAGAGACATGGGGGGAGCAGCAGAATGGAGAGACATGGGGAGGCAGCAGAATGGAGAGACATAGAGGGGAGCAACAGAATGGAGAGACATTGGGGGGAGCAGAATGGAAAGACATGGAGGCAGCAGAATGGAAAGACATGGAGGCAGCAGAATGGAGAGACATGGAGGCAGCAGAATGGAGAGACATGGGGGAGAGACATGGGCGAGGCAGCAGAATGGAGAAACATGGGGGGCAGCAGAATGGAGAGACATGGAGGCAGCAGAATGGAGAGACATGGAGGCAGCAGAATGGAGAGACATGGGGGGGCAGCAGAATGGAGAGACATGGGGGGCAGCAGAATGGAGAGACATGGGGGGCAGCAGAATGGAGAGACATGGGGGGGCAGCACAATGAAGAGACATGGGGGCAGCAGAATGGAGAGACATGGGTGGGAGCAGAATGGAGAGACATGGGGGGCAGCAGAATGGAGAGACATGGGGGGACAGCAGAATGAAGAGACATGGGGCAGCAGAATGGAGAGATATGGAGGCAGCAGAATGGAGAGACATGGGAGGGCAGCAGAATGGAGAGACATGGGGGCAGCAGAATGGAGAGACATGGGGGGCAGCAGAATGGAGAGACATGGGGGGCACCAGAATGGAGAGACATGGGGGGCAGCAGAATGGAGAGACATGGGGGGCAGCGGAATGGAGAGACATGTGGGCAGCAGAATGGAGAGACATGGGGGGCAGCAGAATGGAGAGACATGGGGGGCAGCAGAACGGAGAGACATGGGGGGCAGATTAATGGAGAGACATGGGGGGCAGAATAGAGACAAATGGAGACAATGGGGGCAGGATGGAGACAATGGGGGGCAGAATGGAGACAAATGGAGACATTGGGGGCAGGATGGAGACATTATTACTGGGGGCTAATTAAAGGATATTATTACTGCCGTGGTGTTTTTTATTTTTACTGTTTTCAGTGGGGGAGGGGTGTCCTGCTACTGTGGAGGGTGACACTGTCACTTTTTTTCCTTCATCTTGTGTAGTGTAGAAGTTGTGGAAATATTGGGGAATGAGCTCTGTAAGCTGCTCTAGATAACTGTGTTATTTTATGCAGAGACGAGTCCTGGCTAGAAGAAGTGATGGCAGTCTGTGCTGGAAGAAGAGGAAAAGCGAAGATAGAGAACTTCAACTTGAGACGTCAAAAGTGAGTCAGTGTATTACCTGTACACTGATATTATACACTACATACTATACAAAGAGCTCCTTGTGTATTATGACACTTATGGTAATATTAGTATTCTGTTTTTTTATTAAAGTTCTTTATTGTAGTATTCGGTCACTATGTGGTGGTAATATGTGATCTGGTCATGGTGTGACGGTATTTGTCCCTTGTATGTGGTATTATTCGTTCACTATGTGGTGGTAATATGTGGTCTGTTCATGGTGTGATGGTATTTGTCCCTTGTATGTTATTATTATTATTTATTATTGTAGCGTCGGCGTCCCTGCCTCCTGCTAGGCAGGGACGCTGTTCCCCTCACCTCTCTGCTCCGTGCCCGCCGGCTTCCTCCCGCTCTGCCTGCAGCGCCCGCTCTCCCCCGGTCACTGTGCTTAGGGCGCGCGCGCGCTCGCCCTCTCTTAGAGGGGCCGCGCGCGTCGCCCTAAGGAGTCCCCGGCCAATGGCCGGAGGATCCCTCCATATATAAGGCACCTCCTCCAAAATGGAGGTGCCCGAGCAATGTTGTTGCACTGTTCACTACTCTGCTTCAGCCCTCAGGTCCCGTTGCCAGTTACCTGCCAGTTACCTGCCAGTTACCTGCCAGTCTCCTGCCAGTTTGCTGCCTGATTCCTGCCTGTCATCCGCTTTCCTGCTTGCTAGCCTGAGGTCCGACGGTCTGCCTTCCGACACCTGTCAGTCTGTCTATGGACCAGCTTGCCCGCTCACCTGGGAGCGCTCACCTGCTACCTGCCTGATAGCCTACCTAGAGGCTCCGCCGTCACGTGCTGTGACCACCTGCCAGTCCAGAGACTCTTGCCCGCTCACCTGGGAGCGCTCATCTGCTACCTGCCTGTTAGCCTACCTAGAGGCTCCGCCGTCACGTGCTGTGAGCACCTGCCAGTCCAGAGACTCTTGCCCGCTCACCTGGGAGCGCTCATCTGCTACCTGCCTGTTAGCCTACCTAGAGGCTCCGCCGTCACGTGCTGTGACCACCTGCCAGTCCAGAGACTCTTGCCCGCTCACCTGGGAGCACTCATCTGCTACCTGCCTGTTAGCCTACCTGGAGGCTCAGCCGTCACAGGTCGTACCTGCCCGTTTACCCAGAGACTGCCCCGGTCACTTGCCGTGACCTCCTGCCCGTTTACCCAGAGACTGCCCCGGTCACTTGCCGTGACCTCCTGCCCGTTTACCCAGAGACTGTCCCGGTCACTTGCTGTGACCTCCTGCCCATTTACCCAGAGACTGTCCCGGTCACTTGCTGTGACCTCCTGCCCGTTTACCCAGAGACTGTCCCGGTCACTTGCCGTGACCTCCTGCCCGTTTGCCCAGAGACTGTCCCGGTCACCTGCTGTGACCGCCTGCCTGTCTTCCCTGGTCGCCACCCGCTTCCTTACAAGGACTGCCCCCTTGTATAAGTTGCTCAGAGGTTCCGCCTCCCAGACCCGTTACAGTTTGCTCGGGCCATGGAACCCGGTGGCACCCAAGCTCCCTCGCTCTCGGACCTTTGTCATGAACTGTCCCGACAGAGGTCCCAACAGGAGTCCATCCTGGGTCACCTGCGGAATGTCAATACTCGCCTGGACACTTTGACTGCCCCACCAGCAACCACCGCTAGTGTCATGACTCGCAGCCCGGCTGCTCCGCTGCCCACCAATACCATAGTATCCTGCTCTGGAATCCGGCTTTCTGCACCTCCTCGCTTCGGAGGCGACTCCGCTCAAGCTCGGGGCTTCATTAACCAGTGCACCCTGCACTTTGAACACCAGTCCAACCAGTTTAATTCCGACCGGGCCAAAGTAGCCTTCATCATGTCCCATCTCACGGGAGAGGCACTGGCTTGGCTAAATCCTCTATGGGAGAGAGGAGACCCTTTGGTGTCCGACCTGCCAGCCTTTCTCACGGCTTTCCGGAAGGTCTTCGACGAACCCGGACGGAAGACCTCATCCGCCTCATCTCTGCTACGCCTCCGTCAAGGGAGTCTCACCGTGGGCCAATATGCCATACGGTTCCGTACCCTAGCTTCGGAGCTGGCCTGGGATAACGACGCCCTGGTGTCCGTCTTCTGGGAGGGTCTGTCCGGCCGTATTAAAGATGAACTCGCCGGTCGGGACATTCCTACCACTCTCGACGATTTGATTACACTTGCCACCCGGATTGACATCCGGTTCCAGGAGCGCGCTAGGGAGGTCACCCGTGAGAGGAGGATTCCACGTCTAGTCCCTACCTTCCAGAGACCCGTCACTCCCCCTGTTACTCCCCAGGCACACTCACCTGAGCCTATGCAGGTCGACCAGACCAAGATGGTCAAGACCCGTCAAGACTTACGTCGTGCCGAGGGGAGCTGTTTCTACTGTGGCAGTAAGGAGCACCGGATCCGTTCCTGCCCTGAGAGGTCGGGAAACGCCTGTGTCTAGGATCGCTCAGAGAGGTCGCCCTAGACAAAAGTAAACCCTCTCCATCCCTGATGCTGTCTGTTTCTATCCTCTGCGGAGAGAACCGCTATTTTGAACTGGCTCAACTTGACTCTGGAGCTGCTGGAAATCTCATCTCTCAATCCCTGGTAGAAAAATACCACATTCCCACCAAACCTCTGGCCGTACCTATATCTGTCGCCGCCGTGGATGGGGGCCTCTTACCACATCCCATCCAACTCATCACCGAATCTCTGACTCTACAGGTGGGAATGCTGCATTCCGAGAGCATCTCCTTTCATGTTCTGCCTGGACTCTCTCACGCACTATTGCTTGGCCTGCCTTGGCTCCAGAGACATGCACCCGTGCTTGACTGGCAGACCGGAGAGGTCCTTCGCTGGGGACAGGACTGCCATAAGACTTGTCTAGTTCCCGTTCATCCTGCCCGTCCTTCTCCTACCCCAGCCAATCTGCCCGGTCTTCCGGTTCCCTATTGGTCTTATGCGGATGTCTTCGATAAAAAAGAGGCAGAGACTTTACCTCCTCATAGACCATACGACTGCCCAATCGACCTGATGCCCGGCTCTACTCCTCCCCGTGGGCGAATCTACCCTTTGTCCGCTGCTGAAACCCGGTCCATGTCTGAATATATTGAGGAGAACCTGGCCCCGGGATTTATCCGGAAATCTACCTCCCCGGCGGGAGCAGGCTTCTTCTTTGTCAAAAAGAAGGACGGCTCACTCCGTCCATGTATAGACTATAGAGGCCTAAACCAGATTACTGTGAAGAATAAATACCCCCTTCCGCTTATTCCTGAATTATTTGACCGTCTGAGGGGGGCTAGAATCTTCACCAAACTGGATCTCCGTGGGGCATATAACCTGGTCCTTATCCGTCAGGGGGATGAGTGGAAGACGGCATTCAATACCCGGGACGGCCACTATGAGTACCTTGTGATGCCCTTCGGTCTCTGTAACGCTCCTGCCGTCTTTCAAGAGTTGGTCAATGACATCTTCCGTGATCTTCTCTACTCCTGCGTGGTGGTGTACCTGGACGATATCTTGGTCTTCTCTCCGGATCTTCCTACTCACCAGAGGGACGTTCGTCAGGTCCTGCTCAGGCTCAGGCAGAACCACCTCTACGCTAAATATGAGAAGTGCATCTTTGAACAGACCTCTCTTCCATTTCTGGGCTACATAATCTCTCAGACTGGTCTACAAATGAATCCTGAGAAACTGTCTGCCATCCAGAAGTGGCCCCGACCAGAGGGGTTGAAGGCTATTCAGCGGTTCCTGGGCTTCGCCAACTATTACCGCCTGTTCATACCGCACTTCTCTTCCCGGACCGCCCCTATCTCTGCTCTCACCCGTAAAGGTATGAACCCCAGAGAATGGCCGCCCGAAGCAGAGGAGGCATTTCTTTCCTTAAAACAGGCCTTCCTCTCCGCCTCGGTGCTGCATCGTCCGGACGGCAACAAACAATTCTTCCTAGAAGTTGACGCATCCTCCTCCGGAGCTGGGGCGGTACTTACCCAAAAATCTTCTTCCGGAAGAAAGGTAACCTGCAGCTTTTTCTCCAAACTTTTCTCCTCTTCTGAGCGCAATTATTCTATAGGAGACCGAGAATTGTTGGCCATTAAGATGGCACTGGAGGAGTGGCGTTACCTGCTCGAGGGGGCTCTCCACCCGGTAATAATTTACACTGACCACAAGAACTTGGCATATCTCCAGAGCGCCCAGAGACTTAACCCGCGCCAAGCCCGGTGGTCTTTGTTTTTTGCCCGCTTTGATTTCATTCTTCATTTTCGTCCGGCTGACAAAAACATCAAAGCTGACGCCCTGTCCCGATCCTTTCTGGTGTCTAATCTTGAGGAGGAGCCTAAACACATCATCGATCCCGCCAGAGTAATGCAGGTAGCCCCCTGGGCCTAAATCGTCTCCCTCCCGGTAAGACGTTCGTAACGGAGTCCGATCGGGAGAAGATTCTACACTGGGGTCACTCGTCTAAGCTAGCTGGGCACGCCGGTCAGAAAAAGACCCTCCAGCTTATTACCCGGCACTACTGGTGGCCTACCCTGCACAAGGATGTAATTGACTTTGTTTCTGCCTGTGTGTCCTGCGCCCGCAACAAAGTTCTGAGACACCTGCCTGCCGGCCGCCTTCTTCCTCTGCCTGTGCCTGCTGCCCCGTGGCAACATATAGCTATGGACTTCATAACAGATCTCCCCGTCTCTGCCGGTTGTACGGTCATTTGGGTGGTCGCTGACCGCTTTTCCAAAATGGCTCATTTTTATTCCCCTGCCAGGCCTCCCGTCTGCTCCCGAGCTAGCTAAGGACTTTATCCGCCACATCTTCCGTCTCCATGGTCTGCCTCTCCACATTGTGTCGGATCGTGGGGTTCAGTTCACCTCACGCTTCTGGAGAGCCACATGTAAACTGCTCGACATCACCCTGGACTTCTCCTCCGCTTACCACCCACAGTCCAATGGTCAAGTGGAGCGGATCAATCAGAATTTGACCAGTTACCTCCGGCACTTCGTTAATGCCCACCATTCAGACTGGCTGGATCTCCTACCATGGGCCGAGTTCTCTTACAACAATCACGAGAGCGAATCTTCTTCTAAATCCCCGTTTTTTGTAGTCTTCGGTCAGCATCCTCGGATCCCTTTTCCTGTCTCCACCTCTGTGGACTACCCGGCCGCGGAATCTCTCGTTAGCAAATTTTCCTCCATTTGGGAGAGCACCCGATCCACACTCCTTCAGTCATCCGAGCGGATGAAGAGACACGCCGACAAAAAACGCCTGGATTCTCCACAATTTCGTCCCGGAGATAAAGTCTGGCTCTCATCCAAATATGTCCGGCTCAAGATTCCTTCCTATAAGTTAGGGCCTCGGTTCATCGGCCCACTGGAGGTTATCAAACAGATCAACCCGGTGGCCTATAAATTGAAACTCCCGGCCAACTTACGGATCCCTAACTCCTTCCATGTATCTCTTCTCAAACCCGTGGTACTTAACTCCTTTTCCAAGTCTACAGGTACGCCTCCTGCTCCGGTTTCTGCTGAAGACGAGTTTGAGGTAGAGAACATTCTGGCCACCAAAAGGGTAAGAGGAAAGACCTTTTTTCTAGTGGATTGGAAGGGGTTTGGTCCTGAGGAGAGAACATGGGAGCCCCGGGAGAACATCCATGCCCCTCTCATCCTTGCTAAATTTCTGTCTGGCCTAAAAAAGGGGGGGCCTAAAGGGGGGGGTACTGTAGCGTCGGCGTCCCTGCCTCCTGCTAGGCAGGGACGCTGTTCCCCTCACCTCTCTGCTCCGTGCCCGGCGGCTTCCTCCCGCTCTGCCTGCAGCGCCCGCTCTCCCCCGGTCACTGTGCTTAGGGCGCGCGCGCGCTCCCCCTCTCTTAGAGGGGCCGCACGCGTCGCCCTAAGGAGTCCCCGGCCAATGGCCGTAGGATCCCTCCATATATAAGGCACCTCCTCCAAAATGGAGGTGCCCGAGCAATGTTGTTGCACTGTTCACTACTCTGCTTCAGCCCTCAGGTCCCGTTGCCAGTTACCTGCCAGTCTCCTGCCAGTTTGCTGCCTGATTCCTGCCTGTCATCCGCTTTCCTGCTTGCTAGCCTGAGGTCCGACGGTCTGCCTTCCGACACCTGTCAGTCTGTCTATGGACCAGCTTGCCCGCTCACCTGGGAGCGCTCACCTGCTACCTGCCTGATAGCCTACCTAGAGGCTCCGCCGTCACGTGCTGTGACCACCTGCCTGTCCAGAGACTCTTGCCCGCTCACCTGGGAGCGCTCATCTGCTACCTGCCTGTTAGCCTACCTAGAGGCTCCGCCGTCACGTGCTGTGACCACCTGCCAGTCCAGAGACTCTTGCCCGCTCACCTGGGAGCGCTCATCTGCTACCTGCCTGTTAGCCTACCTAGAGGCTCCGCCGTCACGTGCTGTGACCACCTGCCAGTCCAGAGACTCTTGCCCGCTCACCTGGGAGCGCTCATCTGCTACCTGCCTGTTAGCCTACCTAGAGGCTCAGCCGTCACAGGTCGTACCTGCCCGTTTACCCAGAGACTGCCCCGGTCACTTGCCGTGACCTCCTGCCCGTTTACCCAGAGACTGCCCCGGTCACTTGCCGTGACCTCCTGCCCGTTTACCCAGAGACTGTCCCGGTCACTTGCTGTGACCTCCTGCCCGTTTACCCAGAGACTGTCCCGGTCACTTGCCGTGACCTCCTGCCCTTTTGCCCAGAGACTGTCCCGGTCACCTGCTGTGACCGCCTGCCTGTCTTCCCTGGTCGCCACCCGCTTCCTTACAAGGACTGCCCCCTTGTATAAGTTGCTCAGAGGTTCCGCCTCCCAGACCCGTTACAATTATTATAGCACCGTTTATTCCATGGCGCTTTACATGTGCAAAAGGGGTACACTTAGCAGAAACACTTACAATAATCTTGAACAAAACGTGTCAGCGACTGGTACAGGAGGTGAGAGGACCCTGCCCGCGAGGGCTCACAATCTACAAGTGGTATTATTGGTCATTTTAAAAAATGTATGTGACACATTCCCTTAAATAAAAATGTACCTAAAAAGAATATTGGGTATTAATTATAAAAAATGTTTAATAGGTTAGAGTACAGTAGGGCTCTGCCAGAAGAGTCTACCTTGTCGTGGTGGTGGCTTAAAAAATTATTTTGGCCAAAACAAAAGTTGATGGCTATGTATGTGATTTAGTGTTAGATGGGAACTGTTAATGTGTGATTGGTGAGGATCTGGTGCAGAAAGTAGAGTTTTCCCAAGACTGGGCAGTGGTACTGTGGAAGGTTCGAGGGATGGAGGTGAAGCCCTGGGCGGAGTCTCAAGGGGGCCCGAAAATTTTGCCAGTATGGGGCCCCGAAATTCCTGGTGGCAGCCCTGATGACAGGATAATAAAACAGCACAATGAGAGATAGGATAATATGGCTATACCCTCGGCAAGTCAATGGGGGAGCAAATGTAAGAAAGAGAACATGGTCTTATAGTTGTATTGCCTAATGGAAGACTTAGACATAAACAATAGTGGTGAGAATAGTGTATAATAAATACTAAACATGAGAGAAAGAGAGAGGGAAATAGGTAATAACAGAAAATGCCCCATAATGGTGCTGGGACTAAAAATAAAATAATGGGAGGAAACAGTAGTAAGAAAACAGGAAGAACAATACTGCAGCTAAGTAGAGGAGACAAAAAAAGAGCTGGGACACGAGAAACGGTTAAAATGGGTTTCACTACTTACCCTTTTACCTGTGAGGTAAACGGACTGCTGTAGTATGGCCAAGGGGTTCACCAGTGTTTAAATACTAGAGGTGCTGTTAAAGTGACACACGGTGTACGTCATGGTATCCCAATGTACATGATATCAATGACAGAGGTGGCCGTGGGTGGGAAAGAAGTGTCTTGGCTGTTGATAGGACGGATCAGACCTTTGAACCTACAGAAGTGAGGCCTAGTGGTGTGTCATAGCCAGGGTCGGCCTGGGCTGGCTGGGTATCGGGAATTTTTCCGGTGGGCCCAGCCCCCTGCTGCAGAGGAGAGGGGGAGAAGAGAACGAAAAAAAAAAAACAAAACTGCGGTTTTAAGGGGTACGGGCCCTTTAAAAGCGCAGGCACAGTGTATGCAGAAGACTGCATGAAAGTAAATACAGAGGGTTCACTGCACGGTGCAAGCCACTCATAAGCATCAAGAATAAAAAGGCTAGACTGGACTTTGCTAAAAAAAATCTAAAAAAGCCAGCACAGTTCTGGAAGAACATTCTTTGGACAGATGAAACCAAGATCAACCTCTACCAGAATGATGGAAAGAGAAAAGTATGGCGAAGGCGTGGTACAGCTCATGATCCAAAGCATACCACATCATCTGTAAAACACGGCGGAGGCAGTGTGATGGCGCGGGCATGCATGGCTGCCAGTGGCACTGGGTTACTAGTGTTTATTGATGATGTGACACAGGACAGAAGCAGCCGAATGAATTCTGATGTATTCAGAGCCATACTGTGTGCTCAGATCCAGCCAAATGCAGCCAAACTGATTGGTCGTCGTTTCATACTACAGATGGATAATGACCCAAAACATAAAGCCAAAGCAACCCAGGAGTTTATTAAAGAAAAGAAGTGGAATATTCTTGAATGGCCAAGTCAGTCACCTGATCTCAACCCAATTGAGCATGCATTTCATAGAATCATAGAATCATAGAATGGTAGAGTTGGAAGGGACCTCCTGGGTCATCTGGTCCAACCCCCTGCTCAAAGCAGGATTCACTAGATCATCTCAGACAGATGTCTGTCCAGCCTCTGTTTGAAGACGTCCATTGAAGGGGAACTCACCACCTCTCGTGGCAGCCTGTTCCACTCATTAATCACCCTAACTGTCAAAAAGTTTTTTCTAATATCTAATCTGTGTCTCCTCCCATTTAGTTTCATCCCATTGCTTCTAGTCTTTCCTTGTGCAAATGAGAATAAAGATGATCCTTCTACAATGTAACAGCCCTTGACATATTTGTAGACAGCTATTAAGTCTCCTCTCAGTCTTCTTTTTTGCAAACTAAACATTCCCAAATCCTGCAACCGTTCCTCATAGGACATGGTTTGCAGACCAGTCACCATTCTGGTCGCTCTTCTCTGAACTTGCTCCAGTTTGTCTATGTCTTTTTTAAAATGTGGTGCCCAAAACTGTACACAGTATTCCAGATGAGGTCTGACCAAAGAGGAGTAAAGACCGATAATGACTTCACGTGATCTAGACTGTATGCTTCTGTTAATACATCCCAGAATTGTATTTGCCTTTTTTGCTGCTGAATCACACTGTTGACTCATGTTCATTCTATGATCTATTAGTATACCTAAGTGTTTTTCACATGTACTGTTGCTTAGCTCTATTCCTCCCATTCTGTATATGCTTTTTTCATTTTTATTGCCCAGATGTAGTACTTTGCATTTTTCCCTGTTAAAAACCATTCTGTTGGTTGCTGCCCACTGCTCCAGTTTATTTAGGTCTTTTTGAATCCTCTCTCTCTCTTCTCTAGTATTAGCTATCCCTCCTAGCTTTGTGTCATCAGCAAATTGAATCAGTTTACCCTCAATTCCTTCATCTAAATCATTGATAAAGATGTTGAACAATACAGGTCCCAGGACGGAGCCCTGTGGTACCCCACTTGAGACATTCATCCAGCTGGATGTAAGGCCTTTTACAACCACCCTTTGAGTCCGATCACTAAGCCAGTTATGAATCCACCTAACAGTTGCCTGGTCCATTGCATACTTGGTCATTTTTTCAATAAGGATGGTGTGAGATACTTTGTCAAATGCTTTGCTGAAGTCAAGATATACTATATCTACAGCATTTCCCTGATCCACCCAGTCAGTGATTCTGTCATAGAAGGAAATTAAGTTAGTCTGACATGACTTGTTAGTTACAAACCCATGCTGACTCTGGTTAATCACTTCATTCTTATCCATGTACTTACATACATGTTGTTTAATAATTTGTTCAAAGATCTTTCCTGGTATAGAAGTCAGACTCACCGGCCTATAGTTCCCTGGGTCCACCTTCTTCCCCTTTTTGAAGATAGGAACAACATTTGCTCTTCTCCAGTCTTCTGGGACTTCTCCTGTTCTCCAAGAATTTTCAAAGATTATGGAGAGTGGTTCTAAAATTTCTTCTACGATCTCCTTCAGTACTCTGGGGTGTAATTCATCTGGACCTGGAGACTTGAACTCATTTATGTTAGCTAAATATTCCCTCACAATCTTTCTGTTTACAGATAACTTGGATTCCTCTATTCCTTTAAAAGGACAGTGAAGATCAGTTGATGTTACATTTTCTTTCTGAGAGAAAACAGATGCAAAATAGGAATTAAAAAGTTCGGCCTTCTCAACATCCTCTCTTACCATTTCTCCATTTTCATCCTGTAAAAATCCTATAGCATCTTTGACTTTTCTTTTACTTTTGACATACCCCCAAAATCCTTTTTTATTGCTTTTGACATCTCTTACAAGCCTTAATTCATTGTCAGCTTTAGCTAACCTGATACGTGCCCTGCAGGATCTGCAGACTGCATTATAATCTTCTTTAGATATGCCTCCCTCTTTCCATTTAATAAACATTTCTTTCTTTCTTTTTAGCATGTGTTTAAGTTCTGTGTTCATCCATCCTGGTTTCCTTAAATGCTTCCCATTCTTCCTACTTTTCGGGATTGTTAACGATTGTGCTTTGAGAATCTCATTTTTAAAAATTTCCCATCCTTCCTGGACATTTTTGTCCTTAAGGACATCCAGCCATTGGATCCCTCCTATTCTCTTTCTGAGTCTCTTAAAATCTGCCTTTCTAAAATCTAACCTTGAAGTTTGAGTCTTCACATGTCTTCCTCCTCTAGTTATCCAAAATTCTATAATAGCATGATCGCTGCCTCCTAGGGTCCCAGCCACATTTACCTCCTCAACCATTTCCTCCCTGTTTATAAGGATTAGATCCAAAGTAGCAGATCCCCTTGTTTTCTCCCCTACCTTTTGGAAGATAAAGTTGTCAGCAAGAGAGGATAAGAATTTGCTTGACCTGTTAGTTTTACTCGAGAGAGATTCCCAACAAATGTCTGGATAGTTGAAATCTCCCATGACCACTACGTCATATTTTTTGGAGAACTTGGTCATTTGATACATAAAGAGTTCATCCATATCTTCAGCTTGCCCAGGTGGCCTGTAATAAATGCCTACAATGGTGTCCTTTCCATTGTTCTCTCCTTGTATTCTTACCCAAACAGTTTCCACAGAACTCCCAGTCTCTGAAGCTTCAATCTCTGTGCAGATATACGCTTTTCTGACATACAATGCAACACCTCCTCCTCGTTTATCAAGTCTGTTTCTTGCAAATAAGTTGTATCCTTTTAGCCTTTTATTCCAATCATGTGTATCGTCCCACCAAGTTTCAGTGATTCCAATGACATCATATTCCTTTTCCTGCATTAGTAGTTCCAATTCTCCTTGTTTGTTGCCCATGCTCTGTGCATTTGTATAAAAACATTTTAGTTTGTGATTGGTTTCTCTTCCTCCCATATTTTTATTATTTAAATTGTTTTGTCTTTGTTCTTCTTTTCCGCTTCCAGTAGCAGAGATCTCAATAGTATTTGTCAGCTGTATGGCTTTTTCTGGCCTTTTGCTTCCCTTCCCACATTGTTCTAGTTTAAAGCTCTTCTGATGAGTGTAGCAAGGCGACTTCCAAATACATGTTTTCCAGTCTTTGTAAGGTGCACCCCATCTCTAGCAAGTAGTCCATCGTATAGGTAATTCTTTCCGTGATCCAGAAATCCAAATCCTTGTTGACGGCACCATCGACGTAGCCAGTTGTTCACCTGTAGAATCTTATTCCACCTCATTGTTCTATGGCCATCCACTGGGAGGATGGATGAGAAGACCACCTGCGCTCCCAATTCTTTCACTTTCTTGCCTAAGTCTTCAAAGTCACTGCAGATGGTTTCCAGGTCCTTTCTTGCGGTGTCATTTGTCCCCACATGTATTAGCAGGAATGGGTAGTGATCTGTAGGTCTGAAAAGTCTTGATATCCTGTCAGACACATCTTTAATTTTTGCTCCTGGAAGACAGCACATTTCTCTTGAGGTTATGTCTGGTCTGCAGATAGCGGCCTCTGTTCCTCTTAACAGGGAATCCCCCATGACCACCACTCTCCGTTTTTTCTTCACAACATTCTTCTTTCTCCATCCAGGAGGATTCTGAGGGCTTACAAGGTTATTCATTGCTGGCAAAGTCTTATTTTGCTGTATTTCTTCATGGTTCTCCTGCGTGAGAGCCTGGTACTGGTTCCTGAGCAGTATGGGTGCTGACTGCCTCTCGATCCTCCTGCTTCTGTGGGTCACATGCTTCACTTCACATGCTTCACTTGTTAAAGACTAAACTTCAGACAGAAAGGCCCACAAACAAACAGCAACTGAAAACCACCGCAGTGAAGGCCTGGCAGAGCATCAAAAAGGAGGAAACACAGCGTCTGGTGATGTCCATGAGTTCAAGACTTCAGGCAGTCATTGCCAACAAAGGGTTTTCAACCAAGTACTAGAAATTAACATTTTATTTACAATTATTTAATCTGTCCAATTACTTTTGGTCCCTTTACAAACAGGGTGGCACATGTTAAGAAGCTGAAACTCCTAAACCCTTCATCCAATTTTAATGTGGATACCCTCAAATGAAAGCTGAAAGTCTGAACTTCAACTGCATCTGAATTGTTTTGTTTAAAATTCATTGTGGTAATGTCTAGAACCAAAATTAGAAAAATGTTGTCTCTGTCCAAATATATATGGACCTAACTGTTTAATTTACTTTTTAGGAAATTGTTTTCCATGGGATGGGACAAAAGAGGAGTCCTGTTACTGTGCAGGGCGGCACTATATCGCTTTTTTCTTCAACTGGTGTAGTGTAGAAGTCGGAGGGGGGGGGCGAGTGGGAATATTCTCTAGAAGAGATCAGGTATTGATAACAGTGTGTTATTTTCTGCAGAGATGATTCCTGGCTGGAAGAAGTGATGGCCGTCTGTGCCAGATGAAGAAGAAAAGCGAAGATGAAAGACTTCACCTAGAGACGTCACTGGTGAGTCAGTGTGTTACATGTACACTTACACTACACACGTGGTCAAAATTGTTGGTACCCCTCGTTTAATGAAAGATAAACCCACAATGGTCACAGAAATAACTTGAATCTGACAAAAGTAATAATAAATTAAAAATCTATAAAAATGAACAAATGAAAGTCAGACATTGCTTTTCAACCCTGCTTCCACAGAATTTAAAAAGAAATTAAACTCATGAAATAGGCCTGGACAGAAATGATGGTAGTCTTAACTTAATATTTTGTTGAACAACCTTTTGAGGCGATCACTGCAATCAAACAATTCCTGTAACTGTCAATGAGACTTCTGCACCTTTCGACAGGTATTTTGGCCCACTCCTCATGAGCAAACTGCTCCAGTTGTCTCGTGTTTGAAGGTTGCCTTTTCCAGACAGCATGTTTCAGCTCTTTCCAAAGATGCTCAATAGGATTTAGGTCAGGGCTCAAAGAAGGCCACTTCAGAATAGTCCAATGTTTTCCTCTTAGCCATTCTTGGGTGTTTTTAGCTGTGTGTTTTGGGTCATTATCCTGTTGCAAGACCCATGACCTGCGACTGAGACCAAGCTTTCTGACACTGGGCAGCACATTTCTCTCTAGAATCCCTTGATAGTCTTGAGATTTCATTGTACCCTGCACAGATTCAAGACACCCTGTTCCAGATGCAGCAGAGCAGCCCCAGAACATAAGAGCCTCCTCCATCTTTCACAGTAGGGACAGTGTTCTTTTCTTGATATGCTTCGTTTTTCCATCTGTGAACATAGAGCTGATGTGCCTTGCCAAAAACTTCCATTTTTGTCTCATCTGTCCATAGGACATTCTCCCAGAAGCTTTGTGGCTTAACAACATGTAGTTTGGCAAATTCCAGTCTGGCTTTTTTATGATTTTTTTTCAACAATGGTGTTCTCCTTGGTCGTCTCCCATGAAGTCCACTTTGGATCAAACAATGACGGATGGTGCAATCTGACACTGATGTTCCTAGAGCTTGAAGTTCACCTTTAATCTCTTTAGAAGGTATCCTGGGCTCTTTTGTTACCATTCATATTATCCGTCTCTTTTATTTGTTATCAATTTTCCTCCTGCGGCCACGTCCAGGGAGGTTGGCTACAGTCCAATGGATCTTAAATTTCTGGATAATATGTGCAACTGTAGTCACAGGAACATCAAGCTGCTTGGAGATGGTCTTATAACCTTTACTTTTAACATGCTTGTTTATAATTTTCTTTCTAATCTCCTGAGACAACTCTTTCCTTTGCTTCCTCTGGTCCATGTTGAGTGTGGTACACACCATGTCACCAAACAGCACAGTGAGTATCTGTAGCCCTATATACAGGCCCACTGACTGATTACAAGATTGTAGACAACTGTGATGCTAATTAGTGGACACAACTTGATTTAACATGTCCCTTTTGTCACATTATTTTCAGGGGTACCATAATTTCTGTCCAGGCCTATTTCATGAGTTTAATTTTTTTAAAAATTCTGTGGAAGCAGGGTTGAAAAGCAATGTCTGACTTTCATTTGTTCATTTTCATAGATTTTTAATTTATTATTACTTTTGTCAGATTCAAGTTATTTCTGTGACCATTGTGGGTTTTTCTTTCATTAAATGAGGGGTACCAACAATTTTGACCACGTGTGTATATAGTATATACAGAACTCCTGTGTATGTCACTGGTGATCACTGTATTACCTATACACTATATACAGAGCTCCTGTGTATAATGTCGCTGGTGGTAATAACAGTGTTGTTAGTATTGTGGTTTGTATTCATGATCAGTATTGTAGTATTTGGTTACTTTGGGGTGGTAATATGTGGTCTGGTCACGGTGTGTCCGTATTTTTTCCATGTATGTGGTATTATTCGGTCACTATGTGGTGGTAATATGTGATCTAGTCATGATGTGGTGATATTTGTCCCTTTTGTATGTGGTATTATTGGTGTTGATATAGTGGACTGTGTTGTGTATGGCGGTCATTTTGTTCTCACTGATATTAACTAGGAAAAGATTTTTTTCCATTAGGCCACTGCCCCACCATCAGTTTTTGGTCAGTATTTTTTCTCAGGAGTGGCTGCCAAAACCAGGAGTGGGTGATAAATGCAGAATTGGTGACTTGTTTCTATTAGCCCTTTCTCTGATTGTTCCGCACCTGGTTTTGGCTCCCACTCCTGAGAAAAAATACTGACCAGATACTGACCGAATACTGATAGTAGGGCCGTGGCCTTAGCCATTAAATACTTGGACCAGAGTGGCAGAGATGCACTTACAGGGGTTCTCCGGTGAAAACAAGTAATCACCTCTCCACAGGATCAGTGATAATATTGAATGGTGGGGGTCTGACTGCTGGCACACATCGGCAGAATGTGGAGCTTTTCTCCCCATTAGACTGGAGCGGCATGTGAGATGCGAGCACTGATCCATTCATTCCCTCAGTGGCTGTGAGCACTGCTCTTTTTTGGAAGTCCCCAAGAGAATGAATAGAGCTGCGGTCAGACGTCCCACTTGTCGCTGCATTTTAAAATGTGGATGAGTGTTCTGTCAGGGATAAAACTTCCCCATTCTTCCGATAGGTGCGTTTTCCAATGTTCGGACACAAACGCTCAATAAGTGATCACCTATCCTGTAGAGCCCATGGATCGGTAATAACTTGTTTTAACCAAAGAAGCCCTTTAATGCAAACATGTACATCCCAGTTATAGTGTCGCACAGTAGATGTGCAGGAGCCGCCAGTCAATGCTCCACTGTAACAGGGATAGCAGATAACAGATATTTGCATATTGCTGTAGGTGGGCCCCTAGAGTTAATTCCCCCTGTGGGCCCCAGACACCCCAGTCCGACCCTGGTCATAGCTACAAGGAAAAGGGGAAAAGCCCTAAGAAGCGCATCATACCGCCAAATCCAAGTGACACTACTCTGTCCTCCTCCTCCTAGACCTGTCATCTGCCTTTGACACATTGGACCATTCCCTCTTACTACAGATTCTCTCATCTCTTGGCATCAAAGACTTGGACCTATCTTGGATCTCCTCATACTTAACAGACAGGACATTCAGTGTCTCCCACTCACACATCACCTCCTCATCTCACCCCCTATCTATCGGTGTCCTCCAAGGTTCAGTCCTAGGACCCCTGCTCTTCTCCATCTACACCTTTGGTCTGGGACAACTCATAGAGTCTCATGGCTTTCAGTACCACCTCTATGCTGATGACACACAGATCTACCTCTCTGGACCCGATATCTCCTCCCTACTAACCAAAATCCCTCAATGTCTGTCCGCTATCTCATCCTTCTTCTCTGACAGATTTCTGAAACTTAACATGGATAAAGCAAAATTCATCGTCTTTCCACCATCTCATTCACCCCCCACCTATCAAAGTCAATGGCTGTCCACTCTCTTCAGTCCCTCAAGCTCGCTGCCTTGGGGTAACCCTGGACTCTGATCTCTCCTTCAAACCACATATCCAAGCCCTTTCTACTTCCTGCTGACTCCAACTCAAAAATATCTCCCGGATCCGCACATTCCTCAAACACAAATCTGCAAAAACAATAGTGCACGCCCTCATCATCTCCTGCCTCGACTATTGCAACCTCCTGCTCTGTGGCCTCCCCTCCAACACCCTCGAAGCCCTCCAATCTATCCTAAACTCTGCAGCCCGACTAATTCACCTGTCCCCACGCTATTCCCCTGCCTCTCCCCTCTGTCAATCCCTTCACTGGCTCCCCATTGGCCAGAGAATCCAGTTCAAAACCCTAACCCTGGCATACAAAGCCATTCACAACGTGTCTCCTCCTTATATCTCTGACCTAGTCTCCCGGTACATACCTACACGCAACCTCCAATCCTCACAAGATCTCCTTCTCTACTCTCCTCTTATCTCCTCTTCCCACATTCCTTCTCGCATACAAGATTTCTCCCGTGCATCCCTCCTACTCTGGAACTCTCTACCCCAACACATCAGACTCTCGCCTACCATGGAAACCTTCAAAAGGAACCTGAAGACTCACCTCTTCCAACAAGCCTACAACCTGCAGTAACCATTGCTCCACCATACTGCTGCATGACCAGCTCTACTCTCACCTACTGTATCCTCACCTATCCCTTGTAGATTGTGAGCCCTTGTGGGCAGGGTCCTCGCTCCTCCTGTACCAGTCGTCACGCTTTGCTATAGATCTTTGTAATAGTTAAGGTATGTATACCCCTTTTTCACATGTAAAGTGCCATGGAATAAATGGCGCTATAATAATAAATAATAATAATACCGTGGCGCAGTTTGTCTGATTGATGTGGTTGAGGCCCTGTAGTGCCCAGGGATGTGTTCAGACCACAAATAAGATGGAGGCGAGGGGGTGGAAATGGGTGTGAGATAAAGTGTGAGTATATGAGGAGAATGACTGTACATATCAGGTAGAAAAATCTAAACTTAAAGAAAATAACAGACATAAGATAAGAAAAAGGTTGGAGTGTTGATCACAGTAAGTATGAACTATAAAAGTGTGTGGCATGTAAGATGTGACATGTAAGATGTAGCAAAATTTTCAATATAAAAGTGTATGGTA
Organism: Phyllobates terribilis; assembly: GCF_046119375.1. Taxonomy (NCBI): domain Eukaryota; kingdom Metazoa; phylum Chordata; class Amphibia; order Anura; family Dendrobatidae; genus Phyllobates; species Phyllobates terribilis. The sequence continues at coordinate 721,677,264 of NW_027362761.1, read as the reverse complement.
TGTAACATGTAACAAGACTTGCAGGACGTATAGCACAATAATGACCATGGGGAGGCAAGGAGATGATGAACATGAAATGACGAGAAATATAAGAGTACAATATAAAGACAATAAAATAGCCAGGGACAGAAGCAAACAAAGGGAAAGCAAATGAAACAAAGAAAACAGAAATAAAGTGGGTTGGGGTAGAGAAGAGCAAGGGTCTGCTCCATAACTATACCTGTCTTGATAATTAGACAGAATGGTGATCCTTTTTAGCCATGTACCTGTAAAAGAGGAAATAAACATAGAGTGAGAATTTTGAAGCAAAAGCTCAGAAAAATCGTGTGAAATTCCCAATTTAGGCACCTTGTATGGAGTGTATTCAATCTGTGGATTCACTGTGACGCGCCACCTGGGCCGCGTGTGTAGGGGAATACCCGGAGCCGGGTCTCTGTGTAATGCTAGGGGTTGTAGTCTCCGTGGCGGCGACCCGGTCCCGTGGCTCAGGGTGGGCAAATCAGTGGCGGATCTGTTTCTTTGGTTTTGTAATGTTTAAATGTCCAACTACGCCACCCGTGGATTGCGGTCACTGAGAACCGCCACTGCAGGTAGACCGCTGAGGCTGATGTTGTGTGTGCAGCAGGGGGTAGTATAACTCCCCACGGGAGGAGTATAGCCTCAGGGCAGTGAGTGCAGATGGTGGGGGTGATGGTGCGCGGGAGCAACAGTAATGACTCAGAGTCCAGTGATGCAGTCCAGGGTCTTTACTCACAGTTTTACACTCCAAGCCACTTCTGCAGGTAATGGCTGCCCACGTCGTACTGTGCTCACCAGGTGAGGGGCTCGGCCAACTCCCAGGTACCTTTGGAATGCTTTTCAGGACCCCCTTCGTGTGTCCTTTCTCTGGCCTGTCGTACCCCACAATTGACCACGTTTCTGTCCAGCTGCCTCGGGCCTTGGCGGGCAAACGTACAGTACAGACCAAAAGTTTGGACACACCTTCTCATTTAAAGATTTTTCTGTATTTTCTTGACTATGAAAATTGTACATTCACACTGAAGGCATCAAAACTATGAATTTACACATGTGGAATTATATACTTAACAAAAAAGTGTGAAACAACTGAAAATATGTCTTATATTCTAGGTTCTTCAAAGTAGCCACCTTTTGCTTTGATGACTGCTTTGCACACTCTTGGCATTCTCTTGATGAGCTTCAAGAGGTAGTCACCGGAAATGGTCTTCCAACAATCTTGAAGGAGCTCCCAGAGATGCTTAGCACTTGTTGGCCCTTTTGCCTTCACTCTGCGGTCCAGCTCACCGCAAACCATCTCGATTGGGTTCAGGTCTGGTGACTGTGGAGGCCAGGTCATCTGGCGTAGCACCTCATCACTCTTCTTCTTGGTCAAATAGCCCTTACACAGCCTGGAGGTGTGTTTGGGGTCATTGTCCTGTTGAAAAATAAATGATGGTCCAACTAAACGCAAACCGGATGGAATAGCATGCCGCTGCAAGATGCTGTGGTAGCCATGCTGGTTCAGTATGCCTTCAATTTTGAATAAATCCCCAACAGTGTCACCAGCAAAGCACCCCCACACAATCACACCTCCTCCTCCATGCTTCACGGTGGGAACCAGGCATGTAGAGTCCATCCGTTCACCATTTTTGCGTCGCACAAAGACACGGTGGTTGGAACCAAAGATCTCAAATTTGGACTCATCAGACCAAAGCACAGATTTCCACTGGTCTAATGTCCATTCCTTGTGTTCTTTAGCCCAAACAAGTCTCTTCTGCTTGTTGCCTGTCCGTATGCAGTGGTTTCCTAGCAGCTATTTTACCTTGAAGGCCTGCTGCACAAAGTCTCCTCTTAGCAGTTGTTGAAGAGATGTGTCTGCTGCTAGAACTCTGTGTGGCATTGACCTGGTCTCTAATCTGAGCTGCTGTTAACCTGCGATTTCTGAGGCTGGTGACTCGGATAAACTTATCCTCAGAAGCAGAGGTGACTCTTGGTCTTCCTTTCCTGGGGCGATCCTCATGTGAGCCAGTTTCTTTGTAGCACTTGATGGTTTTTGCAACTGCACTTGGGGACACTTTCAAAGTTTTCCCAATTTTTCGCACTGACTGACCTTCATTTCTTAAAGTAATGATGGCCACTCGTTTTTCTTTACTTAGCTGCTTTTTTCTTGCCATAATATAATTTCTAACAGTCTATTCAGTAGGGCTATCAGCTGTGTATCCACCAGACTTCTGCACAACACAACTGATGGTCCCAACCCCATTTATAAGGCAAGAAATCCCACTTATTAAACCTGACAGGGCACACCTGTGAAGTGAAAACCATTTCCGGTGACTACCTCTTGAAGCTCATCAAGAGAATGCCAAGAGTGTGCAAAGCAGTCATCAAAGCAAAAGGTGGCTACTTTGAAGAACCTAGAATATAAGACATATTTTCAGTTGTTTCACACTTTTTTGTTAAGTATATAATTCCACATGTGTAAATTCATAGTTTTGATGCCTTCAGTGTGAATGTACAATTTTCATAGTCATGAAAATACAGAAAAATCTTTAAATGAGAAGGTGTGTCCAAACTTTTGGTCTGTACTGTATGTTCCGTTTCCCTGGGTCCTATATGGTGCCTTCCTAACGGGTGTAGTGAGGGGCCGTGCATGTACAATGCCACGGCCTCCGGTTACTAGCTGAGGGTATTTGCTCTCATCCACTAGATGAGGGATCCGGTTCCCATTCTTGGCCTGACCCCCCCTACTCTGGGAGCGGCGGGCGTGCGGTGGCGGCTGGCCGGTCAGCACCCCTGGGGTCCCTTCACTCCACTCCTGGAGCCTCCTCCGTTCCTCTCCTCTCCCTTCTTCTCCTCCAGGCCCAGGCCTTCAGACTTGGTCTGCCTGCGGAGCAGAGCCCATACAGAGCCCCTGCTCCCTGCCTCCTTCTCTCTCTGCTCTCTCCCACTTTCTACTCTCTGACTCTAAGATGGTGCCCACCATATATACTCCCCTATACAGTGCACCCGGGATCTACTCTCCCCACCCACACACTACCGGGTTCCCCCTTTCTAGGTGTTCCCTCCCCCCACTCCAGCCAGGGACAGGGGCAGTTGTGCTCACTCTTGGGAGCATTGTCGCCCTGTCCCCCGGAAATGTGGTGTAGTGCATGTGGGTGTTAGGGTCCTGAGCCACACTCCATCCTTACCTGGAAGTGAGATATCACACCTCTAGGTGAGATGCAATACCTCTGTAGCGACCGAACCCTCGGGGCGCTACAACTGCATTTCCTTAAAGGGGTATTCCCATCTCCAAGATCCTATCCCAATATGTAGTAGATGTAATCTACAGGTGCATCTCACTAAATTAGAATATCATCAAAAAGTTAATTTATTTTAGTTCTTCAATACAAAAAGTGAAACTCATATTATATAGAGTCATTACAAACAGGGTGATCTATTTCAAGTGTTTATTTCTGTTAATGTTGATGATTATGGCTTACAGCCAATGAAAACACAAAAGTCATTATCTCAGTAAATTAGAATACTTTATAACAACAGCTTGAAAAATGGTTTTAAAATCCGAAATGTTGGCCTACTGAAATGTATGTTCAGCAAATGCACTCAATACTTGGTCGGGGCTCCTTTTGCATCAATTACTGCATCAATGCGGCGTGGCCTGGAGGCGATCAGCCTGTGGCATTGCTGAGGTCTTATGGAAGCCCAGGTTGCTTTGATAGCAGCCTTCAGCTCATCTGCATTGTTGGGTCTGGTGTCTCTCATCTTCCTCTTGACAATACCCCATAGATCATCTATGGGGTTAAGGTCAGGTGAGTTTGCTGGCCAATCAAGCACAGTGATACTGTTGTTTTTAAACCAGGTATTGGTACTTTTGGCAGTGTGGACAGGTGCCAAGGCCTGCTGGAGAATGACATTTCCATCTCCAAAAAGCTTGTCAGCAGAGGGAAGCATGAAGTGCTCTAAAGTTTCCTGGTAGACAGCTGCGCTGACTTTGGTCTTGATAAAACACAATGGACCTACACCAGCAGATGACATGGCTCCCCAAACCATCACCGATTGTGGAAACTTCACACTAGACCTCAAGCAGCTTGGATTGTGTGCCTCTCCACTCTTCCTCCAGACTCTGGGACCTTGATTTCCAAATGACAATTGGAACTCTGGGACCTTGTGGAGTGTGTCAATGACTGCCTTCTGGATATCTGTCAAGTCAGCAGTCTTCCCCATGATTGTGGAGCCTACTGAAACAGACTAAGAGACCTTTTTAAACGCTTAGGAAGTTTTTGCAGGTGTTTTTGTTAATTATTTTAATTTGCCGAGATAATGACCTTTGTGTTTTTATTGGCTATAAGCCATAATCATCAACATTAACAGAAATAAACAATTGAAATAGATCACTCTGTTTGTAATGACTCTATATAATATATGAGTTTCACTTTTTGTACTGAAGAACTGGAATAAATTAACTTTTTGATGATATTCTAATTTAGTGAGATGCACCTGTATTCCAAATAGAATGACAGGCTTGTCCCCATTTGAAGTCCTTTCTGGTAGTGCCCCAAAGGAGGGTCTCTACTTTCCGCAAGTGTTACAGATGCAGCATAGCAATATGACTAACTATGTCAAAATCCTGCAAAGTAGATTATATGAAAATTATAACCAAGTCTTCCAGATTCTATTGCAAGTGCAAAAGCTGAATCCAGGTGATTAGGTGGTCATATGCAGACATGTGAAAAGGAGCCTTGATCCATGGATTGATGGCACATTCCAAATCCAGATGACTACATCCACCTCAGTGAAACTTGAGGGAAAACTCACCTCAATCCATAACAGCTGCTGTAAGGAACTTACATCACCAACAGATTGCGGCTACAACGTTACACAAAATGTAGAGTTATGAACTGGACTAGACTTATAACCCACAGGTAGAAGATAAATATAGGGAAACGTCAGGAGATAGGTTAGGTATGAGACAAGGGCATCTCCCACCATCAGGAGTAACCCCACTGTAGAGGGAATTAGACAGGATGCATTACTGTTTTAGACACAGAAGGTTCTCTTGGGTTATATAATTTATAAAAGGCGGGAATTGTAGTAGAAATAGTAACATAAACCAGAGCTAATGCCTTTAATTGAAAGCGAGTACAATTTAATCCTTTAAATTCAGACGAGAGACTGGAGAAAAATGTACTTCTTATTTTTCAAGGCTGAGAACGGTACATACTGTGCAATCTGAATTTCTACATACTGCTATGTCGCGAAGGCCAAAGAATATTAAGCCAGTTTTGTATGTTGTAAATTATATAAAAACTTGTTTCAGAGTAATAAAGACAAGACACTTTTGTACCAGACTGTATTGTGTGTGCATTTTGTCCCCTGGGCCTGTGATCTTTTTTTTTTTTACAGATTAGGGATTCTACAAGATATATTTTACCCGTGAAGTAGCTTCAACTTGCTATGACAGTATCATAATGTCCAAACAAAAGTCAGCTCTATCAAAATATACAATTATCTAAACCGTACGTGCAACGTTGAAAAGAAGAAAAAAAGATTGTAATGCCAGAATTGCCGTTTTTCGATTGCCCTTATCTAAATTAAGGTCGGCTGACACAAGGTAAAGTTTTAATACTAGAGACAGAATAGGACCATCCCTATTGGGTACACCTTGTCATGGTCATTTTGTTTTTTTTTTCTTGGTTTTTATAGAAGAATAAGAAATCTAGCAAACATACAGTGGGTACGGAACGTATTCAGACCTCTTTAAATTTTTCACTCTTTGTTTCATTGCAGGCATTTGGTCAATTCTAAAAAGTTCATGTTTTTTTCTCATTAAAGTACACTCTGCACCCCATCTTGACTGAAAAAAAACAGAAATGTAAAAATTTTTGCAAATTTATTTAAAAAGAAAAACTGAAATATCACATGGTCATAAGTATTCAGACCCTTTGCTCAGTATTGAGTAGAAGCACCCTTTTGAGCTAGTACAGCCATGAGTCTTCTTGGGAATGATGCAACAAGTTTTTCACACCTGGATTTGGGGTCCTCTGCCATTCTTCCTTGAAGATCCTCTCCAGTTCCGTCAAGTTGGATGGTGAACATTGGTGGACAAGCATTTTCAGGTCTCTCCAGAGATGCTCAATTGGGTTTAGGTCAGGGCTCTGGCTGGGCCAGTCAAGAATGGTCACAGATTTGTTCTGAAGCCACTCCTTTGTTATTTTAGCTGTGTGCTTAGGGTCATTGTCTTGTTGGAAGGTGAACCTTCAGCCAAGTCTGAGGTCCAGAGCACTCTTCAAGAGGTTTTCATCCAGGATATCTCTGTACTTGGCCGCATTCATGTTTCCTTCAATTGCAACCAGTTGTCCTGTCCTTGCAGCTGAAAAACACCCCCTTAGAATGATGCTGCCACCAGCATATTTCACTGTTGGGATTGTATTGGGCAGGTGATGAGCAGTGCCTGTTTTTCCTCACACATACCACTTAGAATTATCACCAAAAAGTTCTATCTTCGCCTCATCAGACCAGAGAATCTTATTTCTCATAGTCTGGGAGTCCTTCATGTGTTTTTAAGCAAAGTCTATGCGGGCTTTCATATGTCTTGCACTGAGGAGAGGCTTCCGTCGGGCCACTCTGCCATAAAGGCCCAACTGGTGGAGGGCTGCAGTGATAGTTGACTTTGTGGAACTTTCTCCCATCTCCCTACTGCATCTCTGGAGCTCAGCCACAGTGATCTTGGGGTTCTTCTTTACCTCTCTCACCAAGGCTCTTCTCCCACGATTGCTCATTTTGGCAAAACGGCCAGGTCTAGGAAGACTTCTGGTGGTCCCAAACTTCTTCCATTTAAGGATTATGGAGGCTCTTCGGAATCTTGAGTAATGCAGAAATTCTTTTGTAACCTTGGCCAGATCTGTGCCTTGCCACAATTCTGTCTCTGAGCTCCTTGGGCAGTTCCTTTGCGCTCATGATTCTCATTTGGTCTGACATGCACTGTGAGCTGTGAGGTCTTATATAGACAGGTTTGTGCCTTTCCAAATCAAGTCCTATCAGTTTAATTAAACACAGCTGGACTCCAATGACTGAGTAGAACCAAGGAGGATCACAAGAAAATGGAAAGCATGTTTTTCTTTTTTAATAAATTTGCAAAAATTTCTACATTTCTGTTTTTTTTTCAGTTCAGATGGGGTGCAGAGTATACTTTTTATTTATTTATTTATTTATTTTTATAACTATATATAAGTCAGTGAGCTGCATAAAAGCGGAAGTTGCCTGATGAATGAACCGGTCACTTGTAGTCGCTTCAGCCAACTTTGAAAGATAAGAAATAAGGACACATGCAGTGGTGCATGTAGTACACCATGGCAATTTTTTTTTACTCTAAGCCAGTACACTTAGCTTGCCCAGTCCTTTATACGCACCCAAACAGAAATATTGCTCCTAGTGAAGCCCATGAGTGTTTCAAGAAAGTATAGGAAAACTCATGGGCCCATTTCATGGCCCCCACAGACATTATAAAGTCCACAGTGGCCCTCCACACAACCCACTATGACGCCCCCACAGTAGTTTCCACACATATTATTTCCTGCACACACAATATAATGCTTCCACTATACATTTTCCCACACAAATTATGATGCCCCACAATCACCCACACACAGTGTAATGCACCCATAGTATTATGTACGACAGCACATTCGCCCACAGCTCCTTCACACACAAAATATGATGCTTACACACTACATTTCTCCACAGCTACTCTCACAGAGTATGATGTCTCCACGGCACATTCTCCCTTAAAAATTATGATGCTCCACAGCCACCCACACACAGTATGATGCACCTACAATACATTCCACCACACAGTATAATACGCCACAGAGACCCACATACAGTATGACCCCCCCACAGCTCGCCACACACTGTATGTCCTCACAATTCTCCCCACTGATTTATTAAAAACACTATTCAGCTAGCCCCATTTCCCTAATGCGCTGTTCTGCTGCGCAGTGTGTTGTCTGAGAATCTGTGTAGCAGGCGCAATCAAGTGATGTCATTGCGTCTCCTGCCGTGAGACTTAGTGACAAAGGCTGAATGGTTGAGCAGAGAGACTTCTTGTTGCCCCAATGTATTCAACTGTATCTGCATCCTTAAGATACAGATATAATTGAAAGCGAGAAGTTATGTGGCGGTACGCCACTGACTCTTCAGTTAAGGACATTTACCAACAGTCTGTAGTGAGATCAAAAGTTATCAACTTGGCAAGTCCCAAACTTTCAGTCAACTCATAGACTTTGGGCATTGGATAGGTATACCTCCCAACTTTAAAAGAAGAAAATCAGGAACACATTATATGTCCTGTGTAGCATACCATGGCAAAGTTTTGGATCAGGCCCTTAACCACACTCTCTAGCCACACCTGTTTACCATTTCATATCCTAGAAACGTTACTCCAGTCCCTGGTTGAAGTATCATTTCTGGTGAGGTGCACGAAGCTGAGAAGATGCGCCAAATTCATTGAGTGGCATGCATCTCTTAACTAATTTAATGCATTCTACTCCACGACACCAGTCTTAATGAATCGGCCCCTTATGTGGGAGTTTACCTAACAGGCTTCAAATATCCAAAGCACAGTTCCTTTCCTGCTTTTATTGACAGCATATACGCAGTACAGGCAACAAACATCTAGGTTGTACAATCCAAAATAAGACATAATATAAAACATTAGAATATGCTAAACACCGAGCTTATAACTAGTTCATTTTTATAGAGAAAAACTAACACTGAGTCCAAGAAAAATACAGTGCCATAAAATCTCTAAAAGTATAACTTTATTTAAATATGTAATTAAATCAAAACATATACATGAAAAGAGAGCAGAACTTCCTCAGATGCTGTAGGCAGGAAATGTGTAGTGTGGTCAGTCAAGCCCCTACGCACGTTTCACCCACGCTTCGTCAGGCAGATTCCTGCCTACAACATCATCTGATGTAAGTACATACTTTTTCACTTGTTCTTAGGTGTTGCCTCCTCTTTGATAGTCCAGGGATAGACCTATTGGATTCATTAGGGATATAATATATTGATATATTTTTGTATTACTAATCCTCTGTAGAGTGTTGTAGTGGTCTGAGGAAGTTATGCTCTCTTTTCATGTATATGTTTTGATTTAATTACATATTTAAATAAAGTTATAATTTTAGAGATTTTATGGCACTGTATTTTTGTTGGTAATAATATAAAAAATAATATAAAATATAAAAAAAAATATCCTGCTTATCTGAGCACTTACATCCACCTTTCCCATTTAATATAATTTAGACCACCACTTGAAGGCATTCCTGTCGTTCTCAACAACTTTCCACATTTCTCCACTGCACTCTTTCCTTCTCTGCTTTCAAGTATCTGATATGCAGTTCCGACAATTGTATTCTCATCCCCATTTTCTTCCTTCTGCAGGTTGCTTCCCATTTGCTTTATTCCTTATTTATGCACAGATTCCTCTACTGAAAACGATTGCACACTATTCTTTTTCTGGAATTTCAACGCAAGGCAAACAGCTGCAGGGCTATGGCCTTCTCCTACTCCTTTACCTTGCTACCTAGGATTTTAGTCAGTCTGGCTCATACGGGGACAGTAGGGGGGGCTTCTACCCTTAGCTCACAACCAATGTAGAAGTCTTTGGGGTGGGGAATCCTTCAGCTATTCTTTTACGTACTCTACAAACTAACCACAAACCAAAATATGCTAGTGCAGTTAAAAACAACACAGAAGCAAACAGCGATCGACTTTCTGGGAGAACGGCATAATTTTCTCACACATCAAATCTCTTTTTATACAGGATAACGGACCAGACTTAGTATACAACTCACCCAGACTCAGAAAGCATCACCAAGAAGGTACAGATAAGTTGTAAGAAAAAGTCCGATGGGAGTAGTTGTTATCCGGTCCCTGATCGGGCGCCAAGTTTACTGCCAGTGCAACGGGCCCACCAGAGTAGATGTGCAAGGCCGGATTAGAGGTGTTGTGATGAACGAACTCAGAGAATCAATAGACAGCACACACACATAGTGTACAGCAAGATATTCTGCTTTAATGAAATGCAAGCAGGTTTAATATACACCCCTGACAGAAAGGGCTTTATGCCAAGAAGCAAGCAACTGTTTGTGGGATTTAGAGATAGATGTGTCTAGGTGTCTGGTTTTATTCAGTTTCTCAGGCACTTGGAAAGTGTAGGGGTAAGATTCAGTGTAAAGTGCTACGTGATAGATTTAGAGCATAACATGGGGACTGAGAAGACAAAATAGATCCTGATTTCCCACGCTATATAAGTGCAACTGCCCTGTCTCTTACACACAAAATAAAAGCAACCTACCTTTAATTTGTATGCAGCTTGAGAGCAGTCATCTGCTCTGTCCAAAGAGATTCCACACTGTCCAACTAGGGACTCTTCTAGGTCTCAGTACAGCTGGACTATACATCCAGATTACAGGTGATTTCCTTACAATTGAGCATACAGTTACGTTTGATGAATGGCACGGGAAAAGGACTTATGCCTGCGCCATCTACAGCAGAAGCCAGGTTCCTGCTACAAGTGCGGAGACTGGGCATACTGCCGATCTCGTAACTTTAACCTTATATGCTACAGTCAACACAATTGCCAATGATTACTATGGCAGCATTGAGGTCCGAGAATGGCCTTCCGTTCTGCCATATCCCTCAGCCAATCAGATCCTACCAGGGGATAATGCATTGTAGTACATAACTACTATGGTGTATTATCAATGCATTTAAAGGATTGCAGGTCCCAGTTAATTTATGGTGGTAGTAGTAGTAACTACTGTAAAAAGTGTTTTTAAATGTTTAAAGAAAAATCATGAAATAACATTCTGTAAAGAAAACAACTTGTCATAAAAACATCACGATTGGTATCGCCATACTTTCTGTCAAAATATGGAAACCCCCCAATTTTTTTTTTTTAAAGAGTCATTTCTTGTGCAAAATTTGCAAGGCACAAATAAATCTATATCAATTTGGTATTGCCATGATCGTACTGAATTGGAATCGGAGAATAAAGATTACACGTCAATTATACTAAACGATGATTGGTGTTTAGCAAAAAAAAATGAAAAAAGCATTTCTGTTTTTTTTCCTCCCAAAGAGTTAATAAAAAGGGATCAAAAAGTTACATGTACCATAAAATGGCACCAGTGAAAGCTACAGCTTGGCCTGCAAAAAATAATCCTTCAAACAGCTCTGCTAATAGAAAATTGAGAAATTTATGGCTCTTAAAATATGGCAACCCGAAAAAAAATATTTTTTGAATTGTACAAAAATAATTAAAGCATATAAATTTGATATCACCATCTTCATACTGACGAAAAGACTAAAGATAACACTTTCTTTGTGCAGCACGGCAAATAGCGCAAAATTTATAGTGCAAAAAAAAGTGGCAGAACTGTTGTTTTGTCTATATTCCTTCCCATAAAGATTATGCCACTTAGAAATACAACTCAACCACAAAAAAACAAGTTGTCACAATGGTGTTGGGACTATGGGCGCTAACCAGGTCCCTAGAACTAGTGGGATTCCCTAGTCTATCAATGTCCCCCGGATTACTCCTGAAGGTGAAGACGCCAAGTTCACATGCCTTGCTATGCTCCTATATCAATCCTGATCTGTCCCTTCCCCCACCCAGGCTAGTTGGAAGCTGAAGTGTATAGGAACACACTAACCAGACAAACAAGGGAAGCCGGACAGGGATAAATGAAAATACCAACCATACAAAATACACACACCAAACAACAGAGTGGGACACAAGGGAGTTAAAGGAAGGAAAAACCAAATAGGAAAGGATAAGGATGTGCACACACACAAAACTCCAAGCAACAATCTCCTGAATAAATATCCAAATGCCTACTTCAACCACGAAGTACACCTCCAGCTCCAGAACCAGGCAGTAAGAACTAACACTGGCAATCCTTAAGTGCCAGGGGTGAGCATATATAGCAGAGCGGAGTGGCCAACACTGAACAGCTAAGACAATCCAGGTAGGAAAGTTCCAGGAGCTTCAACTGAACAGATTAACCTTTGCACTGCTAGTACAGAAAAAAACTGAGTTTGTGAAACCAGACACAGCGGTCTTCTGGCCCCTCTCCATCGTGGTATCCCTGTAACACAAGCCTTCATATGACTATTTAACCAAAAAACAAAAAGTTATGGCTCCTGCAACGTGAAAATACAGTGTGCAGAATTATTAGGCGAGTTAGTATTTTGACCATATCATCATTTTTATGCAGATTTTCTAACTCCAAGCTGTATAAACTTGAATTCTTATTGGATGAAGCAGATCAGGTGATGTGTATTTCTGTAATGAGGGAGGGTGTGTCCTAAAGATATCAGCACTCTTTATCAAGGTGTGCAGAATTATTAGGCAGCTTGTTTTCCTCTGGTAAAATGGGCCAAAAAAAGAGATTTGACTGACTCTGAAGAGTCAAAAAATGTTACAAGTCTTACAGAAGGATGCAGCACTTTTCATGCAGCCGAACACTGATTTGCATGAGAATCTGCCTTCAGAGCTTATTTTAAATGAAAGGGAGAGTTACCAGTGTGAGACAGGCAACTAACACAGAACAATAGAACTGAACTTTGTCTCCTTACAAACATGTTAGCAGTGCAGCTCTCACAGCTCTGCTGTATTGTAACCCTATCTGCCTGTGAGATGGAAGATGAAGCTGAGAGGCACTTGCAGATGTGTCAGTTGTAATTGTGGCACCCCAGGGGTCTGGTTGCCACAGTGATAGAAATATCACGTCTGAGAGCAAGTGGGAGGTTCCCTGGTCAGGAGCCCTTGAACATGCAACACCTCCTGTCCCAGACCAGATAGGGGAGGATTCTGCCCTATATAAACTGGATCTGGGGTGGGGTTAGGAGAGAAAGGAGAGAAAGTGAAGCAGAGAGTGAGAGAGAGTGAAGTTCCAGACACAGGGGAAGCAACAGCTAGGAGCTCTGTAGGAGTAGGAGCTGAGTGCCAGGGACTGGAAGCAGATATTGCTCGTCCTGGCTGAAGACACTACGACCGGACAACGGAGCTCGAGGCTGTGAGGATCTCTAAGTCCAGCAGCAGAAACCAGCCGGCAGGGGATTCCAGGTCCTCTGGCCATAGAAGCCCAGAGGCTCAGTCACGAGCAAGGGACCAGCACCGCCATCGAGGAGCGGAGGCTACCAGAAGGCCCCAAGTCACCAGCCATACGGGTGAGCACTACACGGTACACTCAGGGACGTGGGCTACTTCCACTCGCTTACAGCAAGGTAGCCAGGAAGAGTGCAGACAGACGGAGAGGCCTACAACTCCACCTGGCCAGGGGAACTCCTGTTTGTTCACAGACTGACAAGGCCTCTTATGCTAGCCAGTACTCCCGGGAGGGTCTGCCTTATCATCATCAGTAAAGACCCTGAACTGCACTGCAAAGACTCTGAGTCGTTCCTGCTTTACCCGTGCACCATCACTCCCATCATCCACACTCACTGCCCTGAGGCTATACTCCTCCCGTGGGGAGTTGTCCCATCCTCTGCTACGCACACAACACCAGCCTCAGCGGTCTGCCTCGCAGCGGCGGTACACCCTGACCGCAATCCACGGGTGGCGTAGTCGGACATTAACCTAAAACATATAAAAGACTGCCACGGGTTTGACCACCCTGAGCCACGGGACCGGGTCGCCGCCACGGAGACTACAACCCCCCAGAGACCCGGCTCCGGGTAACCCACACGCGTGCACACACGGCCCAGGGGGCGAGTCATAATCACACACAGTTCTGCAGTGAGATCATGAGAGTAGAGAGTGGCCATTACATGTGAAAGTGGCAACTCCCCCTTTCATTCACTTAATTAATTATCAGTGTCCAGCTTACAGCCCTGAACAGCTCATTTATATATAAGAAAAATGTGTATTTCTCTGGAATCAGACATTGGATCGCATGTATCAAAATATCATTTTATTCAGCTTCCTTTGACCTGTGTGCCAATGTAGATGGCCAAGGAGTGTTGATCCTACTGACAGATTCCCTCTCAGATCTATGAGCTGGACACAGATCTCCTTGAGATTCTGCCTTTAGAGCTTATTTTAAATGATAGGGGGCATTACCTGTGTGAGACATGTAATGACTGACAGACTGCTCTCCTGATCTACTTGTCTCACACTGGTAATGCATCCTTTCATATAAAATAATGTCTTGAAGCAGATTCTCATGCAGATCAGTGTCCGGCCCATAGTCTTGAACAGCTAATTTAAATATAAGAAAAATGATAGCAGATATCAAGGTATTATTCGGCTTTCTATGACCTGTGACGCGCCCCCTAGGGCCGTGGGGTACTTGGTAGCCGGGCCGGTCCTTTTCGAGGTAGTCACGGTGGGAGGTACCCAGTCCGTGGCCCCGGGCGGTCAATTAAAGAAAAGGGGAATAAAGTTTGGGGATAATGTTCGTGACGCCACCCGTGGTATGCGGCTATATGGAGCCGCCTCTGTGGTACAGATCCACTGGGGCTGATGGTGACGCTGCAAAGTTGGTTCAGCTCTCCACGGGCAGAGCTAAGCTCCAGGGCAGTATATGGTGATTTGAAAAGGTAGATGTTGTCGGCAGGGACAGTGTAGTGCAGGTCTGAGGGTGCAGATAATGACCAGACGACACAAGAAGGGCGGTTTCCTCTACCTTTACTTGAGGTTTGATGGTGTAGCTCGGGGCACTGGTAACAGAAAGTGATGGAGGTCCGGGCGGCCTAGAAGCAATTTGGGGATCCACCTCACCAGGTGGAGTTGTAGGCCTTCCTTCTGCGCTGTCCTCTTTGGCCATGCTGCCTAAAGCTATGCTGCAGCCCTCTTTCCTGAGCAATCATTTAATCCTCGGCCGTATGGCAGGCAGTTCGAGCATTTTTCAGGTGTCGCTCCTTCGTTTGCGGCTCCGGGCTCTAGTATGCTGCTGAGCCGCTGGGCGTTTGGTGGGGCCAGGAGACCTGTAGTCTCCTGCCCTGCGGATTTAGCGGTCGAGACTTCAGTACCCGAACAACCACCAACTCAGGTGTCTGGTTTCTTGCGCTTTGCTCTGGGGCGAGCTTGGTCACAGCTCCCCTCCCCAGGTTCTCCCTCGTCGCTCTCCTGTGAACCAACTAACTTTTCTCACTCCAACCGACTTTTCTAAACCCCGCCTCCAGTTTCCAATTTAAAGGGGAAGCTCCCCTTAAACCGGGTTAGAGCTCCCCCCTTCTGGTTTGGAGCCAGGAAAAGTTTTGGATGCTGGTGTTACCTGATAAGGGGACCCCTCCTTGCTTCTAGGCATGGCATCACCCTCTGTGAGGGAGGCAATGCCAATGTGGCAACCGGACTCCTGGGGTGCCACACCAGCATACCCAAATAGATGGCTTAGAAGGTTGATCATACTGACAGACTCCCTTTTATGTCCTCACGTTATTTTTTAATCTTATGATCATCACTAGTGATGAGCGAGCACTAAAATGCTCGGGTACTCGATGCTCGGGTCGAGCACATTGGAATACTTGGGTGCTCGACCCGAGCAATGAGCCCAACGTGAGTCTATGGGAATCTCGAGCATTTTTCAGGCGGCTCCCCCTGGCGGTCTGCAGAGGGCCTAAAAATTGCCCAAATCGAGGGGAACAGTGCTCAAATGACATGGGGACAGCATGGGGAAGACCCCTGGAAGCATTTCAGACTCCCAGGTCACTTCTGTCAACAACGTTGTCAGAGGTATTACGCCACTTTTACGGACTCACAATAAAACATACCAAAACGAAACCAAAATGGATTTTCCTGGGAAATATGTTAAGGAGCATCCTTTCCAGGGTAATGACTTGTATATAAAGCAAAATAAATAACCAAAAACAAAAATGCTCCTCCACACCTTGGGCTATGTTCACACGTAGCGTTTTTGATGAGTTTTTTCACTTTTGCATTGCTTTCAACCGTGACAAATGCATTCACCAAGAAATGTAATTTTAACATTTTCAACCTTATCTGGCCATGTGGTGTGTGAGTTATCATCAGACACATCGTGTTTCATTTATGAAGGAGCGACTCTAAGAGTCACAAATCCTATTTTTTTAGGGCCATCAGGCGGCTTTTACTATTCTTAAAGGGCCAGCAGTCAGCCCTCACTATTCTTAGAGAGCCATCAGCCGGCTATGTTTTATTGTTCCCATTACTAAAAAGTGGGTCTCCTATACTGTTATTGCGTATGCAGTGAGTGCCAGGGCTGCCCAAAATTTGGACGCACCCTAATACCACTTTGAAAATTTGGATGCACCCCAATACCCCTTTGAAGAGACTTAGAGGAGGGCCTCCTGAAAACAATATTCCCATTATTAGGAAGTAGGTCTCCCATTGTGTTTGCCTATGCAGTGAATGCAAGGGTTGCCAAAAATATGGAGGCACTCCAATGCCCCTTGGAAGAGACGTGGAGGTCAGAGGGCCTCCTGAAAACAATGTTGCCATTATTAGGAAGTGGGTCTCCCATAGTGTTGGCCTATGCAGTGAATGCAAAGGCTGGCAAAAATTGGGAGGCACTCAAAATGCCCCTTGGAAGAGACATGGAGGAGGGCCTCATAAAAAAATGTTCCCATTAGAAAGGAGCGGGCCTCCTATACTTGTAATGCCCATGCACTAAGTATATGGGCTGACAAACATTTACCCCTGAGGGGTATACATGAACATACTGTATAAAAAAAATTTTTTACGGGCATTATAAATACCCTTTAAAAAAATTATGTGAGTGTTGCATCACGGACCATGGTCACCCTGGTGATATGGTGGTGGAGGATGAGGAGAAGGAGAAGGACAAGAGCAAATAGCCAAAATCAGGAAGCGTATACCCATGTCTGGGTGTGAAAAGGTGCATGGGAATACACCTCCCAAGAAAAGACACTGGATTTGAGTTTATGTTACGCTGCTATCATTCGGTGGTGTTGAGAAGTCTAGCCCAATCCAGCCCTTGTTCATTTTTATAAGAGTCAGCCTGTCAGAATTTTCAGTTGAAAGGCGGATGCGCTTATAAGTTATAATTCCACCAGCGGCACTAAAAACCCGCTCTGATAAAACGCTGGCGGCAAGGCAGGCCAGGACCTCCAAGGCATAGAGAGAGAGTTCATTCCACATATCCAGCTTGGATACCCAATAATTATAAGGCACAGAGGAATCACGGAGGACGTTGGTACAGCCGGCAAGGTACTTCCTCAGCATCTTCCCAAACTTTGCACTCTTTGTGATAGTACCCCGCGCCTCAAGGCCTGTGTGATGGGAGGGGCTGAGAAAACTCTCCCAGAACTTTGATAATGTTCCCCTGCCTCTGCTGGATTGAAGTTGTGTCTCTCTCTCCTGTAGTCCTTGGTTGTCCAACGAAGTGTGCCCTCTGCCGCCAGCGTTTTCAGATGGGAATTTTTTTAATAGATCTGCAACAAGGGCCTTCTGGTAAAGCCCCATTTTTGTAGACCTGTCTGCCTCAGGAATAAGAGATATAAAGTTCTCCTTGTAGCGTGGGTCTAGAAGTGTCACCAACCAGTAATGACTGTCACCCAAAATTGGGAACGCGATGGTCATGGGAAAGGCAGCGTAACGTAAACTCAGCCATGCGTGCCAGACTACTAACAGGCATGACTTCCATGTCCTCACCAAGAGGATGACTGACCATGCTCTCCTCCTCCTCCTCCTCCTCTCTGTCCTCCATGCTGAACAGACGGTATGACAGCTGTGCAGGTAGTACCGTCTATAGTGCATGAAACTATCTCCTGTCCTTCCTTCTCCTCCTCTTCCTCATTGTCACCCAATACACGTTGGGATGAGATGAGGCTGGGCTGTGTGTAATCACCCTGTATGGTTCCTTGCTCCATCTCATCGTGCTCCGCCTGCAATGCATCCTCTTTGATTGTGAGCAGAGAGCGTTTCAGAAGACAGAGAAGCGGGATGGTGACGCTAATTATGGCGTCATCGCCGCTCACCATCTTGGTAGAGTCCTCAAAGTTTTGGAGGATGGTACATATGTCTGACATCCATGTCCACTCCTGAGGTCTTATGTGTGGAGTCTGAACTGAATGCCGACGGCCTTGGTGATGCTGGTACTCAACAACTGCCCTCTTCTGCTCACAAATCCTTCCCAACATCTGCAGTGTAGAGTTCCAACGCATGGGGACATCACACACCAGTCTGTGAGCCGGAAGCTGCAAACGCTGCTGAAACACGGCAAGGGCGGCGGAAGCTGTAGGTGACTTTCTAAAATGGGCACACAGGTGGCGTACTTTAACAAGCAGATCTGGTAGCTCTGGGTAGGATTTGAGAAACGGCTGAATCACGAGGTTAAGCACTTGGGCCAGGCATGGTACGTGTGTGAGCTCGCCTCACCTCAAAGCCGCCACCAGGTTCCGACCATTGTCACACACGACCATGCCTGGCTGTAGGTTCAGCGGTGTGAGCCACAGATCTGCCTGCTCTTTCAGAGCTGTCCACAACTCTTCAGCATTGTGCGGTTTGTCACCTAAGCATATTAGCTTCAGCACAGCCTGTTGCCGCTTGGCCGAGGCCGTGCTGCAGTGCTTCCAGTTTGTGACTGATGTGGTCATTTCGGAGATGGAGACTGAAGAGGAGGAGGAGTCTGAGGAGGATGAGGTGCAGGAGCTGTAGACCGTGGGGGCAACCCTGATTGACCTAGGGCCCGCCATCCTTGGCATCGGGAGGACGTGTTCCGTCCCAAGGTCCGACTGGGTCCCGGCTTCCACTATGTTAACCCAGTGTGCCGTCAGCGAGATGTACCGTCCCTGCCCACAAGCACTTGTCCTTGTGTCCGTGGTTAGGTGGACTTTACCAGTAACTGCGTTGTTGAGGGCACGGCTAATGTTTTGGGACACGTGCTTGTGTAATGCGGGGACGGCACACCAGGAGAAATAGTGGCGGCTTGGTGCCGAGTACCGAGGGACCGCCGCCGCCATCAGGTTGCGGAATGCTTCTGTCTCCACGAGCCTAAAAGGCAACATTTTGAGCGCAAGCAGTCGTGAAATGTGAGAATTTAGTAGTATGGCCTGTGGGGCATTGGCTGCGTATTTGCGCTTGCGTCCCAAGGACTAGGGTATGGACAACTGAACGCTGCGCTGGGACAAGGACGTGGACATGCTTCCTGATGCTGCTACTTGAGAGTGTGCAACGACAGGTGCAGGGCAGGCGGCATCTTCGCATGCACCATGGACAGGGGATTGGCTTGCATGCACAACAGCGGAAGAAGCAATGGTGCCACCCGCAGACGCTGTTCATGGACCCTGGGGTTCGGCCCACAAAGTATGGTGCTTTGCTGCCATGTGCCTGATCATGTTGGTGGTGGTCAGGCTCGTCGTTGTGCCACCCCTGCTGATGCTGGCCTGGCAGGTGGTGCAAATGGCCTTTTTGGGGTTATCGGCAGAGTCTTTAAAAAACAACCAGACTCGGGATGACCTAATAGTTGTACTGGCAACTTCCTTCGTGTTGGTGTTACGGGGAACGGTTGCCTACCTTCTGTCTGCGGCCACCACACTGCTTCTTCCTGCCTGTTGGGGTGCTCTGCCTCCCTCCCCTTGTGTGCTGCTGTCCTCGCTCTGCATGTCCTCCTGCCAGGTTGGGTCAGTTACTATATCATCCACCACCTCGTCTTCCACTTCTACACCCTGGTCCTCCTCCTGACTTTCTTGCAATTGTGTCTCATCATCGTCCACCTCTTGTGACACTTTCCCACTGTCACCTTTGTGTGACCGTGGCTGCTCAAATATTTGGGCATCGCTACATGCGATCTCCTCTTGCCCCGCTTCAAGTGGACCGGGCGAGATGCCCGAATATATAAATGGAAAAGTGTCCAAGTGTGGGATCAGTTGTCTCCGGGCACTCGGCATGGTGGGAGGAAGGAGGATCAGGGTGAGGAATATGCGGTCCAGTCTCACGGCTATTGAGACTTGACTGTGTGATAGACAGGGTGGTGGTGGTGGCTAAGTGACTGGAAGCATTATTCGCTATCCAACCAACAACCTTTTGACACTGCTCTGGGTTCAATAGTGGTGTGCTGCGGTTACCTAGGAATTGGGACAGGAAGGTCGGGCGAGAAGATGTGGGTGTTTGTTGTGGCACAATTTCAGCTTGCCCACGGCCTTGTCCTCGGCCTCTGCATGCACCATCACCATCACGTCCAGTTTCCCGTCCCTTGCCACGTGCCTTGCCCATTTTAAATGGAGGACAGTTCACTACAAATGACTGAGTTTGGAGCGAACTTATATGTGATCCGTGTGACAGAGAAAACAGAGTTTTAAATACCTGGCTTGTAGGTAAGTAGTTTGAACAGCAAACTGGTGTGAATTGCTTCACTGACACACTGAAAGAAATTTTTAATGGAGGCCAGAAATGGCAGTATTTTCTGACAACGTATATGTGATCCGTGTAACAGAGATAAACAGAGTTTTAAATACCTGGCCTGTAGATAACTAGTTTGAACAGCAAACCAGTGTCAAAAACTTCGCTGACACAGTGAAAAAAAATTGGAATGGAGGCCAAAAATAGCAGTATTTTCTGAAAACGTATATATGATCCGTGTTGGATTTCTAGCGCTGTAATATGGAATGACCTGACTGTATTCTGCAGTGCCAACAAGCAAATGGCGCAGAAAAACAGTGTTCTCTGGATTACTTTTTAAGCAAATAATGAGGATTAAGATCCAAAAAAAGTATTCCTGGCCCCTGAGACCTAGGCCTTTGTCTAGAAATATCTAACTGCAGCAGAAGGCAGAACTGGAATGGAGCCTCTTGTGCTATATGCACTGCAGTCTGCTATATACACTGCCTGCCTATATACACACTGCCTGCCTGATATCTCTGCAGGTGGCTTAGTCCTCAGAAGGACTGTTTGTTAAGATGGATATGTGTAATGTGTGGTATTTCTCCCTACACTACCTAATACACAAGCAAATCTCTCCCTGACACAGCAGCACCTCTCCCTACTCTGCCTGATTCCGGAGTGACTGTGATGAGCACAGCGGCGCCAGGTCTGATATACAACTGATGACGCTGTGCCGCCAGCCAATCACTGTAATGCCACAACCAACATGGCTACGGCATTACAGTGCATGTCAGGCAATCCCTGCATGTTGATTGGCACTCTAAAGAGCACCAAACCTGCAGGGAGGGGACCCGAGCATCCGCCCGAGCATCTCGCAAGTACTCGGCGAACTCCGAGCATCTCGAGTACTGAGATGCTCGGGCGAGTACCGAGTACTTGCGAGTATGCTCGCTCATCACTAATCATCCCATTCCAGGAGCCATAATTTTTTTAATTTTTCATCATCGCAGATGTATGAGTTGTATTTGTCAGTGGGACCATTTTTGCAGTATATACAATCTAATAGATAAGTTTTATTAACTTTTTATAGAAAGAAATAGAAAAAGCACCAATTCTGCTTTTTTTTTACCTTTAACATGTTAAACTTTTCATTTCTTGCACATTTAACTTTTTTCTGTGATTCAGGATGATTATGATTATGCCAAATTTATGTAATTTTAATTATGTCTTAGTATTAATATACAATAAATATACAAACGAAAATAAATGAAATTTAAACATTTAATGAGACCATCAGTTTTTTATAAATTGATTAGTTTATTGGTAAATATGCCTGTGTACTATCATCTAACCAAAGTACAAACCAAACTATCTTATTTCTTTGATACTTATTTGGAGGTCAGATATATTGGTAATTTGGCAAATATCTAATTTTGTTGCTGTAGTTTGGCAAAATGCTGTTAAATGCACTTATATTTATATAGTAGTAGTAATAATTGTAGCTAATGACCCCAAAGAAGGGGGGACATCCACAAATTTTCTCAATCGAGTGATCACTAGTAAATTGCTAGATTATAATTATTGAACCTCTGCTGTATCACTGCCATCAGTGGGGAATGAGCACTATTAGATAGTGGAGGTCCTGTGATTTCCTAATGGAAATTGTCTCATTCTGTTGGGACATGAAAAGCCAGTGCTTTGACTGGGGAGGGGGGTTAAACTTAAACCAAATCTCAAATTTGACCTGCTATTTTTATTTGCTGGTGTGTAAGTGTCTCACCACGACCCTTACAAATATGGTAGCCCTGGCCATAGGAGGCTGCAGTTGGTGTCCAACCGCATCTTCATCAGCGGTTTCAAACTCATTTTAACCGAGGGCCACATCCACATTATGGTTGCCTTCAAAGGGCCGCTTGTAATTGTAAAGGCTCATGCAGTTGTCCATGCAACATGGTACGAGCACGGACTACAATGCATAGACTGGCTAGGGGATATAAGAGAGCTGTCTCTGGATAGTAGGGCTATAGGAGAGCTGTCCCTGGGTAGTAGGGCTATAAGAGAGCTGTCCCTGGGTAGTAGGAGTAAGAGAGCTGTCCCTGGTTAGTAGGGCTAAGAGAGCTGTCCCTGGGTAGTAGAGCTAAGAGCGCTGTGCCTTGATAGTAGGGCTAAGAGAGCTGTTCCTGGGCAGTAGGGCTAAGAGAGCTGTTCCTGGGTAGTAGGGCTAAGAGAGCTGTCCCGAGTAAAAGGCTAAGAGAGCTGTGCCAGGCCTCAGAGTCCAAGATGGACTGCTCCCTATGCTAAGTACTGGCTGCTTCTGCTCTGAATCAAAGTTGTAACCATACAAAAGTGCTGGCTGAGTGCACTCACTGTTTGTGCTGGCTGACTGCGTTCACTTTTTATGCTGGCTGACTGCGCCTACTGCGTTAATTTTTTTGTGCTGGCTGACTGCGTTCACTCACTTTTTGTGTTGGCTGACTATGTTCACTGCGCTCACTTTTTGTGCTGGCTGACTGCGTTCTTTTTTGTGCTGTCTGAGTGTGTTCACTTTTTGTGGCTGACTGCGTTCACTTTTTGTGTTGGCTGACTTTGTTCACTGTGTTCACTTTTCGTGCTGGCTAACTGCTTTCACTGTTTGTGCTGGCTGACTGTGTTCATTTTTTGTCCTAGCTGACTGCATACACTACGCTCACTATTCGTGCTTGCTGGCTGCGTTCACTTTTTTTGCAGGCTGACTACATACATTGCATTCACTATTTGTGCTGGGTGACTGCGTTTACTTTTTGTGCAGGCTGATTGCGTTCACTCGCTCACTCAAAAAGATGGCACCTATTCCTTGTGCTGTCGCTGCCCCCTTGCTTAAGCGATGGCTGCATCCGCTAAGATTCCATGATAGGACAAGCTCCCTATGATTGCTCTGACCCCTCTGCTAAGCACTTGCTGTCTCAATGCACAACGCAGCCAGTACATAATAGTGGGGGTGGCACCAGCATAGGGAGCGGGTGCCATCTTAGATTTTGAGCTCCAGCACACACTTCTATACTGCTCCACCTACTCTCCGTATGGGGAAAGTGGAGAGTTGGTCTTTCTGTGTCCTGACCTCATGAGCCACATGGCGAGGCTAATTCAGCCCGTTGGGCATTGAATTTGACACCTACACTGTGGCTTGCCTCTGCTGTGAACTGGACACGCTGGATGCATTCGCTGAGTCATGCATCTAAGCCTGTCATGTGTGATACAGTTGACTGAACCATGTATCTAAGCCACTCATGTGAGATGCTGTCCGCTGAGCCATGTATCTAAACCCATCATTTGTGATGCAGCAATGTACCTAAGCCTATCATGTGTGATGCAGTCTGCTGAATTGTATATATGTATATATAAGCCTGTGATGTTCGATACAGTCTGCTGAGCCATGTATCTAAACTTGTCATGTGTGACGCAGCCATGTACCTAAGCTCGTCTTGTGTGATGCAGTCCACTGAGCTGTGTATTTAAGCCTATCATATGTGATGCAGTCTGCTGAGCAATGTATCTAAGTCCAACATGGATTCAGTCTTCTAAGCATTGTATCTAAACCCATCATGTGTGATGCAGTACTCTGAGCCATGTATCTAAGCTTGTTATGTGTAATGCAGTCCACTGAGCCATGTATCCAAGCCCATTGTGTGTGATGCAGTCCGCTGAGCTATTCATCTAAGCCCCTCATATTTAATGCAGTCCGCTGAGCCGTGTACCCATGCTCGTCATGGGTGATGTAGTGGGATTCAGCCATGTACCTTGCCTTTCATGTGTGATATTAACAACACTGTTCCATTAATGGAGTCCTATACAATAGCTCTGGTCATGAACTCAATGGAAACATGTCACACATACTTTTTCCACCGGGACTTGTTCCCCAAAAAATAAACTATATTAGTATATTTAAACCAAAAAATAATTTTTATTGAAAAAGATTAAAAAAACATAAAATACAATACAGTGCTTCACGAAAATGAGCAGGGGGCAAAATTCTGTATGCACAGACCATACAACAAGATTTGGAGAATGTTCTTTATTAAAACTACCCTCTTGATAGAACAACTATAGCACAAGGAGACATGCTCAAATTGTATATTCAATAATGCAAAGGTTTAATAGCTACCAATAGCCATAGTGAAAAAACAACCCTAAAAGATCATTAGAGCTTTGAATAGCCTTATAAACTATAGTAGTGTGTGAACATGGCCAGCCTTTTTATTTTTATTTAATTTTTTCTTAGTTTATGTGCATGATATATATTTATATATTGATTTACTCTATGTGAGAAATCTTCCATGTGGTTGCGGCTGGGTGAGGCCGGAATTTGTAGTACAAATAATAACAACTGTTAATATTGATTTAAGTATATCGCTATTATAAATACCTTCAGCATTATGCCTGGACCGGCGCGCATGTGCGGAATTGACCGCTTCTAGGATTCTTCCTGACTCGGCCAAAGTGATCCTAAGCATACAAGTGTTGCATAGCAACCTGTTGCTTGCGTTTCACCGGCCGCGAACGGAAGTTCCATGACTCAGAGGAAGTGGTCATCCTACGCATGCGCCATTGGAGGCTGGGTCGGCGACCGGAAATATCAGAATACACACCTGACAATAATGGGAGATCCACACATTTTTACTACATATACCCCCTACGCTACACAGCTATTATAGTTTCCTGAAGAAGGCTAGATGAAACGCGCGTCGGGGCGACGGGCGGGTGGCTGTACAGAGCACTTTACTAAGGTAATAACCCCTCTGATATATACTGTGCATGTATTTGTATGCATCCAAATAGGGTAAATTATGTGGTTATTGGCAGCCATCTATACTTTTATGCACACTGGGCTGGTCATGTTCACATATTTCTATAACCTATTAGCACTTTACTAAGGTATTAACCTCTCTGATATATATTTTGCATGTATTCACATACATCCAAATAGGGCAAATTACGTGGTTATTGGCAGCTATTCAAATCTTCATGCACATTAGGCTGGTCATGTTCACACACTACTATAGTTTATAAGGATATTCAAAGCTCTAATGATCTTTTAGGGTTGTTTTTTCACTATGGCTATTCGTAGCTATTAAACCTTTGCATTATTGAATATACAATTTGAGCATGTCTCCTTGTGCTATAGTTGTTCTATCAAGAGGGTAGTTTTGATAAAGAACATTCTCCAAATCTTGTTGTATGGTCTGTGCATACAGAATTTTGCCCCCTGCTCATTTTCGTGAAGCACTGTTTTGTATTTTATGTTTTTTTTTATCTTTTTCAATAAAAATTATTTTTTGGTTTAAATATACTCATATAGTTTCTTTTTTGGGGAACAAGTCCCAGTGGAAAAAGTATGTGTGACATCTTTCATGTGTGATGTAGTCCCCCGAACCATGTATATAAGCCAGTCATATGTGATACAGTCATTTACCTAAACATGCGGGATGCAGTCTGTTGAGCCATGTATCTATGCATGTCATGTGAAACGTGTACAAGGGACGGCCACAGGACGAGGGGTACAGCAACAATCAGCAGACATGCACAAAAATTAGATAACATACTATGAACATTTACTAACCAGTTTATAAAACAAAGGAAAGAATGGCAGGAAAACTGCGTATATATAACAAATACAATGACAGCAGTTACTCTAAATAACACCGATTAAGAGTATATACAGGTACAGTTAACAGAATTAACAGTTATATGCAAGCAAAAATACATGTGATTAACCCTTTCTATGCATATATCCATAAAACGACAGTGTTAAGCCAGTACTTTAGTAATCGCCTACTTGGAGCAGTGTTTTGAAGTGTCTGTTATAGAAGAGGCCTTTTCTCCTAACTAGCTAGACCTCCATAAAGTTATTTATATATGCGCATATATATTCAATTGTAAATGGTACAGGTACGTCTTGAGACTGAAGTATCCTTGCTAGACTGAGTCCCAAATAATAAGAAACGCTGACTTGAAGCTCTTACAGAATGCCGATCTCTCTAATGCAGACTTTCTCTAAGTCCTTAGAAATAAGGCCTCACGTGGCCTAGCCCAAGATGCTGTGTCCTTGGTTGTCCTCACCGAGTCGTCTCATGTCAAGCCGAACAACGCATCCCAGAGTCACCAAAGACAGATCAGAGTTGCACCGCTCTATCCAGACCTTTTTCCAACAATGTGTAGCTTCACTGTCTCCTTGAACTCCCCTAGCAACAGTCACCAAATGACAAACCCCTGCACTGCAACTCCAGCCTCACCGCTTCCTTCTACTGGCCAGATCATATATTACGTCACAAATCTCCAACAATACAGTAAATTGTGATTAACCCTTACATCATGTTTGATGCAGTCTGCTGAGGCATGTATCTAAGCCTGTCATGTGGAATGCAGCTGTGTAGCTAAGCCCATTATGTGTGATGCAGCCATGCATCTAAGCCTAAAATATACAACAAATGCACAACTGAGTCTGCTCACCATTTGCAGTGTGGAGCCAAATCGCCTTGCCCGGATCCAGTCGGAGAAGCCGTAGTAACTCATATGACAAAAAAGGGAAGGATGATCCAGCCTATCAGGCCCATTAAAACATTGCTCCACACCAATTGTCCATATGGTGCACTATAAGGATCAGGACCTACGCGTTTTGACCTTTAAGTCTTAATCATGGTCTCAGAGACCATGATTGGTGTGGAGCAATGTTTTAATGGGCACAATAAAAGCTAAGTTTTATTTTAAGAAATTAGCCTTATACGCTGGATCATCCTTCCCTTTTTCTCATCTAAGCCTGAAATATTTTATGCAGTCTGCTGAGATGTGTATCTACGCCCATCTTGCATGATGCAGTATACTGAGCTGTATACAGTGGCGTACCGCCAATGGCGGCAGACCACGCCACTGCTATGTGGCCCGTGGCCGGAGGGGGCCCGTGAGCTGGGAGGGCCCCAAGCAGCATGGGAACGAGGAGGATAGGTGAGTAGGAGGTTGCGGCAGTGGAGGAGCGGAGCACACACAGTAGGCGCTGCTGCAGCTATCACCTGTGCCCGCTGCTAAAGGGACATGAATATTCCCTCTTCTCCACTCCCATGGGCGTGGAGAAGACGGAATATTCATTCTCTTTAGTAGCGGCCACGGAGGAGCGCTGAGCCCCGGCTCCTGTCAGTGCCCGCTGCTAGAGAGAATGCATATTCACGCGAGAGGAGTGAATGTGCCGGCAGCAGCTCACCTCGGCTTCTGAGAGCGCGCGCAGCTCAGATGCCGACATGAGCTGCTGCAGACAGGACTCAGCGCTGGAGCAGACGTGAGGAAGGAAGGTGAGTATAAGTGTTTATTGTTTTGAGTGCAGTGATTGGGGGATGAGGGGGCCACACATGCCAGGATACTTGGATTGAGGAAGCCACACATGCCAGGATTGGGGGATTGAGGAGGCCACACATGCCAGGATTGGGGGATTGAGGAGGCCACACATACCAGGAATGGGGGATTGAGGAGGCCACACACACCAGGATTGGGGGATTGAGGAGGCCACACATGTAGCGCCGGCGTCCCTGCCCTCTGCTAGGCAGGGACGCTGTTCCCCTCACCTCTCTGCTCCGTGCCCGGCGTCCTCCTCCCGCTCTGCTGGCAGCGCGCGCTCCTTCCCGGCCACTGTGCTTAGGGCGCGCGCGCTCTCCCTCCCTCTTAAAGGGGCCGCGCGTGCCGTCCTAAGGAGTCCCCGGCCAATGGCCGGAGGACTTCACCATATATAAGGCACCTCCTCCAAAATGGAGGTGCCCGAGCAATGTTGTTGCACTGTTCACTACTCTGCTTCAGCCCTCAGGTCCCGTTGCCAGTTACCTGCCAGATACCTGCCAGATTCCTGCCAGCTTGCTGTCTTATTCCTGCCTGATTATCTGCTACCTGCCTGCTAGTCTGAGGTCCGACGGTCTGCCTTACTACTCCTGTCAGTCTGTCTAAGGACCAGCCTGTCCGCTCACCTGGGAGCGCACTCCAGCCACCTGCCTGCTTGCCTGAGGTCCGACGGTCTGCCTTCCAACTCCTGTCAGTCTGTCTATGGACCAGCTTGCCTGCTCACCTGGGAGCACACATCTGCTACCTGCTTGCTAGCCTACCTGGAGGCTCCGCCGTCACGTGCTGTGACCACCTGCCTGTCCAGTGACTCCTGCCCGCTCACCTGGGAGCGCTCATCTGCTGCCTGTCTGCTAGCCTACCTGGAGGCTCTGCCGTCACGTGCTGTGACCACCCGCCTGTCCAGAGACTTCTGCCCGCTCACCTGGGAGCGCTCTTCTGCCGCCTGTCTGTTGGTCTTCCTGGAGGCTCCGCCGTCACATGCTGTGACCACCCGTTCATCCAGAGACTCTCGCCTGCTCACCTGGGAGCTCACGTCTATCATCAGCCGCCACAGGTCGTACCAACCCTTTACCCAGAGACTGCCCCGGTCACTTGCCGTGACCATCTGCCCGTTCATCCAGAGACTGCCCCGGTCACTTGCCGTGACCATCTGCCCGTTCATTCAGAGACTGCCCCGGTCACTTGCCGTGACCATCTGCCCGTTCATTCAGAGACTGCCCCGGTCACTTGCCGTGACCATCTGCCCGTTCATCCAGAGACTGCCCCGGTCACTTGCCGTGACCTCCAGCCCGTTCACTCAGAGACTGTCCCGGTCACCTGCTGTGACTTCCTGCCCGTCTTCCCTGGTCGCCACTCGCTCCCTTACAAGGACCGCCCCCTTGTATAGTAGCTCAGAGGTTCCGCCTCCCAGACCCGTTACAGTTTGCTCGGGCCATGGAACCCGGTGGCACCCAAGCTCCCTCGCTCTTGGACCTGTGTCATGAACTGTCCCGTCAAAGGTCCCAACAGGAGTCCATCCTGGGTCACCTGCGGAATGTCAATACTCGCCTGGACACTCTGACTGCTCCACCAGCAACCTCCGCCAGTGCCATGTCTCGCAATCCGGCAGCTCCGCTGCCCACTAATACCATGGTATCCTACCCCGGACCCCGGCTTTCTGCACCTCCTCGCTTCGGAGGCGACTCCGCCCAGGCTCGGGGCTTCATAAATCAGTGCACCCTGCACTTTGAACTATTGTCCCACCAGTTTAACTCCGACCGAGCCAAAATTGCATTTATCATGTCCCATTTCACCGGGGAGGCCCTGGCCTGGCTAAATCCTCTATGGGACAGAGGAGACCCCCTGGTGTCCAACCTGCCTGCTTTTCTCACGGCTTTCCGGAAAGTCTTCGACGAACCCGGACGGAAGACCTCATCCGCATCATCACTGCTACGCCTCCGTCAGGGAAGTCTCACCGTGGGCCAATATGCCATACGGTTCCGTACCCTTGCCTCGGAGCTGGCCTGGGATAACGACGCTCTGGTATCCGTCTTCTGGGAGGGTCTGTCCGGCCGTATTAAAGATGAACTTGCCGGTCGGGACATCCCTACCACTCTCGATGACCTAATAACTCTTGCCACCCGGATTGACCTACGGTTCCAGGAGCGTGCCAAAGAGGTCACCCGTGAGAGGAGGTTACCACGTCTAGCTCCTACTTTTCAGAAACCCGTCACTCCCTCCGTCTCTACCCAGGTACACTCTCCTGAGCCTATGCAGGTCAACCAGACCAAGATGGTCAAAACTCGTCAGGACTTACGCCGTGCCGAGGGGAGCTGCTTCTACTGTGGCAGTAAGGAGCACCGGATCCGTACCTGCCCGGAGAGGTCGGGAAACGCCTGTGTCTAGGTTCGCTCAGAGAGGTCGACCTAGACAAGAATAAATCCTCTCCATCTCTGCTGTTGTCAGTCTCAATCGTCTGCGGGGAGAACCGTTATTTCGAACTAGCCCAACTTGACTCTGGAGCAGCCGGGAATCTTATTTCACAGTCCCTGGTAGAGAAATACCGCATCCCCACCAAACCTCTGGCTGTACCCTTGTCTGTTGCTGCCGTGGATGGGGGTCTCTTACCACGCCCCATCCAACTCATCACCGAATCCATTACTCTGCAGGTGGGAATGCTGCATTCTGAGAGTATCTCCTTCCATGTTCTGCCTGGACTCTCCCACGCCCTCTTGCTAGGCCTACCTTGGCTCCAGAGACATGCACCCGTGCTTGACTGGCAGACCGGAGAAGTCCTTCGCTGGGGACAGGACTGCCATAAGACCTGTCTGGTTCCCGTCCATCCCGTCCGTCCTTCTCCTACCCCAGCTAATCTACCTGGACTTCCGATTCCTTATTGGTCTTATGCTGATGTCTTTAATAAAAAGGAAGCAGAGACACTACCCCCTCATAGACCATACGACTGCCCTATCGACCTGCTACCTGGTACTACTCCTCCCCGTGGGCGTATTTATCCATTATCTGCTGCTGAGACCCGGTCGATGTCCGAATATATTGAGGAGAATCTGGCCAGGGGATTCATCCGGAAATCTACCTCCCCGGCAGGAGCAGGCTTCTTTTTCGTCAAAAAGAAGGACGGCTCTCTCCGTCCCTGTATAGACTATAGAGGCCTTAACCAGATCACGGTGAAGAATAAGTACCCCCTTCCGCTCATTCCAGAGTTATTTGATCGTCTGAGGGGGGCTAGAATCTTCACCAAACTGGACCTCCGTGGGGCGTACAACCTGGTCCGTATCCGTCAGGGGGATGAATGGAAGACGGCATTCAACACCCAGGACGGCCACTATGAATATCTGGTAATGCCCTTTGGTCTCTGTAACGCTCCTGCCGTCTTTCAAGAGTTGGTCAATGACATCTTCCGGGACCTTCTCTACTCCTGCGTAGTGGTGTACCTGGACGACATCTTGGTCTTCTCTCCGGATCTCCAGACTCACCGGAGGGACGTTCGTCAGGTCCTGCTCAGGCTCAGGCAGAATCACCTCTTCGCTAAATACGAGAAGTGCCTCTTTGAGCAGACCTCGCTTCCGTTTTTGGGCTACATTATTTCTCAGACCGGCCTACGAATGGATCCAGAGAAACTGTCTGCCATCGAGAAATGGCCTCGACCGGAGGGGTTGAAGGCCATTCAGCGATTCCTGGGCTTCGCTAACTACTACCGCCTCTTCATACCACACTTCTCTTCCCGGACTGCCCCAATTTCCGCGCTCACCCGTAAGGGTACTAATCCCAAAGAGTGGCCGCCCGAAGCAGAGGAGGCCTTTCTTTCCCTAAAACAGGCCTTCTCTTCCGCCCCGGTGCTGCATCGCCCGGACGGCAACAAGCAGTTCTTCCTGGAAGTTGACGCCTCCTCCTCTGGAGCCGGAGCGGTACTTACTCAAAAATCATCTTCCGGGAGAATGGTAACTTGTGGCTTCTTCTCCAAACTCTTCTCCTCTTCTGAGCGCAACTATTCCATAGGAGACCGAGAGTTATTGGCCATCAAGCTGGCGTTGGAGGAGTGGCGTTACCTACTCGAGGGGGCTCTTCACCCGGTAATAATTTACACTGACCACAAGAACTTGGCTTACCTCCAGCATGCCCAGAGACTTAACCCGCGCCAAGCCCGGTGGTCCTTGTTTTTTGCTCGCTTTGATTTTGTTCTTCATTTTCGCCCGGCTGACAAAAACGTCAAAGCAGACGCCTTGTCCCGATCCTTTCTGGTGTCCGATCTCGAGGAAGAACCTAAACATATCATAGATCCCGCCAGAGTAATGCAGGTGGCTCCCGTGAGTCTAAATCGTCTCCCTCCCGGTAAGACGTTTGTTTCAGTACCTGATCGGAAGAAGATCCTACACTAGGGCCATTCGTCTAAACTAGCTGGCCACGCCGGTCAGAAAAAGACCCTCCAGCTTATTGCCCGGCACTACTGGTGGCCTACCCTGCACAAGGACGTAATAGACTTTGTTTCTGCCTGTGTGTCCTGCGCCCGCAACAAAGTCCCGAGACACCTGCCAGCCGGTCGCCTCCTTCCGCTTCCTGTACCTGCTGCCCCCTGGCAGCATATTGCTATGGACTTCATAACTGATCTCCCCGTCTCCGCCGGTTGTACGGTCATTTGGGTGGTCGCTGATCGCTTTTCCAAGATGGCTCACTTTATTCCCCTGCCAGCCCTCCCGTCTGCACCCGAGCTGGCTAAAGACTTTATCCGCCACATCTTCCGTCTTCATGGCCTGCCCCTCCACATCGTGTCGGATCGTGGGGTACAGTTCACCTCACGTTTCTGGAGAGCCACTTGTAAACTGCTAGACGTCACCCTGGACTTCTCTTCTGCTTACCACCCACAGTCCAATGGTCAAGTGGAGCGGATCAATCAGAACCTGACCAGTTACCTCCGGCACTTCGTTAATGCCCATCATTCAGACTGGGTGGATCTCCTACCATGGGCCGAGTTCTCTTATAACAATCACGAGAGCGAATCCTCCTCCAAATCCCCGTTTTTTGTAGTCTTCGGTCAGCATCCTCGGATTCCTTTTCCTGTCTCCACCTCTGTGGACAACCCGGCTGCGGAATCTCTCGTTAGCAAATTTTCCTCCATTTGGGAGAGTACCCGATCCGCACTCCTTCAGTCGTCCGAACGGATGAAAAGACACGCTGACAAAAAACGCCTGGATCCTCCACAATTTCGTCCTGGAGATAAAGTCTGGCTCTCATCTAAATATGTCCAACTCAAGATACCTTCTTACAAGTTAGGGCCTCGGTTCATCGGTCCTCTGGAGGTCATCAGTCAGATCAACCCGGTGGCCTATAAATTGAAACTCCCGGCCAACTTACGGATCCCTAACTCCTTCCATGTATCTCTCCTCAAACCTGTGGTACTTAACTCTTTTTCCAAGTCTACAGGTACGCCTCCTGCTCCGGTTTCTGCTGAGGACGAGTTTGAGGTAGAGAACATTCTTGCCACCAAAAGGGTAAGAGGAAATACCTTTTTTCTAGTAGATTGGAAGGGGTTTGGTCCTGAGGAGAGAACGTGGGAGCCCCGGGAGAACATCCATGCCCCTCTTATCCTAGCTTAATTTCTGTCTGGCCTAAAAAAGGGGGGGCCTAAAGGGGGGGGTACTGTAGCGCCGGCGTCCCTGCCCTCTGCTAGGCAGGGACGCTGTTCCCCTCACCTCTCTGCTCCGTGCCCGGCGTCCTCCTCCCGCTCTGCTGGCAGCGCGTGCTCCTTCCCGGCCACTGTGCTTAGGGCACGCGCGCGCGCTCTCCCTCCCTCTTAAAGGGGCCGCGCGCGCCGTCCTAAGGAGTCCCCGGCCATTGGCCGGAGGACTTCACCATATATAAGGCACCTCCTCCAAAATGGAGGTGCCCGAGCAATGTTGTTGCACTGTTCACTACTCTGCTTCAGCCCTCAGGTCCCGTTGCCAGTTACCTGCCAGATACCTGCCAGATTCCTGCCAGCTTGCTGTCTTATTCCTGCCTGATTATCTGCTACCTGCCTGCTAGTCTGAGGTCCGACGGTCTGCCTTACTACTCCTGTCAGTCTGTCTAAGGACCAGCCTGTCCGCTCACCTGGGAGCGCACTCCAGCCACCTGCCTGCTTGCCTGAGGTCCGACGGTCTGCCTTCCAACTCCTGTCAGTCTGTCTATGGACCAGCTTGCCTGCTCACCTGGGAGCACACATCTGCTACCTGCTTGCTAGCCTACCTGGAGGCTCCGCCGTCACGTGCTGTGACCACCTGCCTGTCCAGTGACTCCTGCCCGCTCACCTGGGAGCGCTCATCTGCGGCCTGTCTGCTAGCCTACCTGGAGGCTCTGCCGTCACGTGCTGTGACCACCCGCCTGTCCAGAGACTTCTGCCCGCTCACCTGGGAGCGCTCTTCTGCCGCCTGTCTGTTGGTCTTCCTGGAGGCTCCGCCGTCACATGCTGTGACCACCCGTTCATCCAGAGACTCTCGCCTGCTCACCTGGGAGCTCACGTCTATCATCAGCCGCCACAGGTCGTACCAACCCTTTACCCAGAGACTGCCCCGGTCACTTGCCGTGACCATCTGCCCGTTCATCCAGAGACTGCCCCGGTCACTTGCCGTGACCATCTGCCCGTTCATTCAGAGACTGCCCCGGTCACTTGCCGTGACCATCTGCCCGTTCATTCAGAGACTGCCCCGGTCACTTGCCGTGACCATCTGCCCGTTCATCCAGAGACTGCCCCGGTCACTTGCCGTGACCTCCAGCCCGTTCACTCAGAGACTGTCCCGGTCACCTGCTGTGACTTCCTGCCCGTCTTCCCTGGTCGCCACCCGCTCCCTTACAAGGACCGCCCCCTTGTATAGTAGCTCAGAGGTTCCGCCTCCCAGACCCGTTACAACACATACCAGGAATGGGGGATTGAGGAGGCCACACATACCAGGAATGGGGGATTGAGGAGGCCACACATACCAGGAATGGGGGATTGAGGAGGCCTCACATACCAGGAATGGGGGATTGAGGAGGCCACACATACCAGGATTTGGGGATTGAGGAGGTCTCACATACCAGGAATGGGGGATTGAGGAGGCCACACATACCAGGAATGGGGGATTGAGGAGGCCACACATACCAGGAATGGGGGATTGAGGAGGCCAAACATACCAGGATTTGGGGATTGAGGAGGCCACACATGCCAGGAATGGGGGATTGAGGAGGCCACACATACCAGGAATGGGGGATTGAGGAGGCCACACATACCAGGAATGGGGGATTGAGGAGGCCACACATACCAGGAATGAGGGATTGAGGAGGCCTCACATACCAGGAATGGGGGATTGAGGAGGCCACACATACCAGGAATGGGGGATTGAGGAGGCCACACATACCAGGAATGGGGGATTGAGGAGGCCACACATACCAGGATTGGGGGGTTGAGGAGGCCTCACATACCAGGATTTGGGGATTGAGGAGGCCACACTTACCAGGATTTGGGGATTGAGGAGGCCACACATACCAGGAATGGGGGATTGAGGAGGCCACACATACCAGGAATGGGGGATTGAGGAGGCCACACATGCCAGGATTGGGGGATTGAGGAGGCCACACATACCAGGAATGGGGGATTGAGAAGGCCACACATACCAGGAATGGGGGATGGAGGAGGCCTCACATACCAGGAATGGGGGATTGAGGAGGCCACACATACCAGGATATGGGGATTGAGGAGGCCTCACATTCCAGGAATGGGGGATTGAGGAGGCCACACATACCAGGAATGGGGGATTGAGGAGGCCACACATACCAGGATTGGGGGATTGAG
The DNA here is from genome assembly GCF_046119375.1 of Phyllobates terribilis. NCBI lineage: Eukaryota > Metazoa > Chordata > Amphibia > Anura > Dendrobatidae > Phyllobates > Phyllobates terribilis. The sequence continues at coordinate 721,641,775 of NW_027362761.1, read as the reverse complement.
GAGGCCACACATACCAGGATTTGGGGATTGAGGAGGCCACACATACCAGGAATGGGGGATTGAGGAGGCCACACATACCAGGATTGGGGGATTGAAGAAGCCACACAAACCAGGAAGGGGGGATTGAGGAGGCCACACATACCAGGAATGGGGGATTGAGGAGGCCTCACATACCAGGAATGGGGGATTGAGGAGGCCACACATACCAGGAATGGGGGATTGAGGAGGCCACACATACCATGAATGGGGGTTTGAGGAGGCCACACATACCAGGATTGGGGGGTTGAGGAGGCCTCACATACCAGGATTTGGGGATTGAGGAGGCCTCACATACCAGGAATAGGGGATTGAGGAGGCCACACATACCAGGAATGGGGGATTGAGGAGGCCACAAATACCAGGATTGGGGGATTGAGGAGGCCACACATACCAGGATTTGGGGATTGAGGAGGCCACACATACCAGGAATGGGGGATTGAGGAGGCCACACATACCAGGATTGGAGGATTGAGGAGGCCACACATACCAGGAATGGGGGATTGAGGAGGCCACACATGCCAGGAATGGGGGATTGAGGAGGCCACACATACCAGGAATGGAGGATTGAGGAGGCCACACATACCAGGATTGGGGGATTGAGGAGGACACACATACCAGGAATGGGTGATTGAGGAGGCCACACATACCAGGATTGGGGGATTGAGGAGGCCACACATACCAGGAATGGGGGATTGAGGAGGCCACACATACCAGGAATGGGGGATTGAGGAGGCCTCACATACCAGGAATGGGGGATTGAGGAGGCCACACATACCAGGATTTGGGGATTGAGGAAGCCTCACATACCAGGAATGGGGGATTGAGGAGGCCACACATACCAGGAATGGGGGATTGAGGAGGCCACACATACCAGGATTTGGGGATTGAGGAGGCCACACATACCAGGAATGGGGGATTGAGGAGGCCACACATACCAGGAATGGGGGATTGAGGAGGCCACACATACCAGGAATGGGGGATTGAGGAGGCCACACATGCCAGGAATGGGGGATTGAGGAGGCCACACATACCAGGAATGGAGGATTGAGGAGGCCACACATACCAGGATTGGGGGATTGAGGAGGCCACACATACCAGGATTGGGGGATTGAGGAGGCCACACATACCAGGAATGGGGGATTGAGGAGGCCACACATACCAGGAATTGGGGATTGAGGAGGCCACACATGCCAGGAATGGGGGATTGAGGAGGCCACACATACCAGGAATGGGGGATTGAGGAGGCCACACATACCAGGAATGGGGGATTGAGGAGGCCACACATACCAGGAATGGGGGATTGAGGAGGCCACACATGCCAGGAATGGGGGATTGAGGAGGCCACACATACCAGGAATGGAGGATTGAGGAGGCCACACATACCAGGATTGGGGGATTGAGGAGGCCACACATACCAGGATTGGGGGATTGAGGAGGCCACACATACCAGGAATGGGGGATTGAGGAGGCCACACATACCAGGAATGGGGGATTGAGGAGGCCACACATACCAAGAATGGGGGATTGAGGAGGCCACACATAACAGGAATGGGGGATTGAGGAGGCCACACATACCAGGAATGGGGGATTGAGGAGGCCTCACATACCAGGAATGGGGGATTGAGGAGGCCACACATACCAGGATTTGGGGATTGAGGAGGCCTCACATACCAGGAATGGGGGATTGAGGAGGCCACACATACCAGGAATGGGGGATTGAGGAGGCCACACATACCAGGAATGGGGGATTGAGGAGGCCAAACATACCAGGATTTGGGGAATGAGGAGGCCACACATGCCAGGAATGGGGGATTGAGGAGGCCACACATACCAGGAATGGGGGATTGAGGAGGCCACACATACCAGGAATGGGGGATTGAGGAGGCCACACATACCAGGAATGAGGGATTGAGGAGGCCTCACATACCAGGAATAGGGGATTGAGGAGGCCACACATACCAGGAATGGGGGATTGAGGAGGCCACACATGCCAGGAATGGGGGATTGTGGAGGCCACACATACCAGGATTGGGGGGTTGAGGAGGCCTCACATACCAGGATTTGGGGATTGAGGAGGCCACACTTACCAGGATTTGGGGATTGAGGAGGCCACACATACCAGGAATGGGGGATTGAGGAGGCCACACATACCAGGAATGGGGGATTGAGGAGGCCATACATGCCAGGATTGGGGGATTGAGGAGGCCACACATACCAGGAATGGGGGATTGAGGAGGCCACACATACCAGGAATGGGGGATTGAGGAGGCCACACATACCAGGAATGGGGGATTGAGGAGGCCACACATACCAGGATTTGGGGATTGAGGAGGCCTCACATACCAGGAATGGGGGATTGAGGAGGCCACACATACCAGGAATGGGGGATTGAGGAGGCCACACATACCAGGAATGGGGGATTGAGGAGGCCACACATACCAGGATGGGGGGATTGAGGAGACCACACATACCAGGATTTGGGATTGAGGAGGCCACACATACCAGGAATGGGGGATTGAGGAGGCCACACATACCAGGAATGGGGGATTGAGGAGGCCTCACATACCAGGAATGGGGGATTGAGGAGGCCACACATACCAGGAATGGGGGATTGAGGAGGCCACACATACCAGGAATGGGGGTTTGAGGAGGCCACACATACCAGGATTGGGGGGTTGAGGAGGCCTCACATACCAGGATTTGGGGATTGAGGAGGCCACACTTACCAGGATTTGGGGATTGAGGAGGCCACACATACCAGGAATGGGGGATTGAGGAGGCCACACATACCAGGAATGGGGGATTGAGGAGGCCACACATGCCAGGATTGGGGGATTGAGGAGGCCACACATACCAGGAATGGGGGATTGAGGAGGCCACACATACCAGGAATGGGGGATGGAGGAGGCCTCACATACCAGGAATGGGGTTTGAGGAGGCCACACATACCAGGATTTGGGGATTGAGGAGGCCTCACATACCAGGAATGGGGGATTGAGGAGGCCACACATACCAGGAATGGGGGATTGAGGAGGCCACACATACCAGGAATGGGGGATTGAGGAGGCCACACATACCAGGAATGGGGGATTGAGGAGGCCACACATACCAGGATTTGGGGATTGAGGAGGCCTCACATACCAGGAATGGGGGATTGAGGAGGCCACACATACCAGGAATGGGGGATTGAGGAGGCCACACATACCAGGAATGGGGGATTGAGGAGGCCACACATACCAGGATGGGGGGATTGAGGAGACCACACATACCAGGATTTGGGGATTGAGGAGGTCACACATACCAGGAATGGGGGATTGAGGAGGCCACACATACCAGGAATGGGGGATTGAGGAGGCCTCACATACCAGGAATGGGGGATTGAGGAGGCCACACATACCAGGAATGGGGGATTGAGGAGGCCACACATACCAGGAATGGGGGTTTGAGGAGGCCACACATACCAGGATTGGGGGGTTGAGGAGGCCTCACATACCAGGATTTGGGGATTGAGGAGGCCACACTTACCAGGATTTGGGGATTGAGGAGGCCACACATACCAGGAATGGGGGATTGAGGAGGCCACACATACCAGGAATGGGGGATTGAGGAGGCCACACATGCCAGGATTGGGGGATTGAGGAGGCCACACATACCAGGAATGGGGGATTGAGGAGGCCACACATACCAGGAATGGGGGATGGAGGAGGCCTCACATACCAGGAATTGGGTTTGAGGAGGCCACACATACCAGGATTTGGGGATTGAGGAGGCCTCACATACCAGGAATGGGGAATTGAGGAGGCCACACATACCAGGAATGGGGGATTGAGGAGGCCACACATACCAGGAATGGGGGATTGAGGAGGCCACACATGCCAGGATTGGGGGATTGAGGAGGCCACACATACCAGGAATGGGGGATTGAGGAGGCCACACATACCAGGAATGGGGGATGGAGGAGGCCTCACATACCAGGAATGGGGTTTGAGGAGGCCACACATACCAGGATTTGGGGATTGAGGAGGCCTCACATACCAGGAATGGGGGATTGAGGAGGCCACACATACCAGGAATGGGGGATTGAGGAGGCCACACATACCAGGAATGGGGGATTGAGGAGGCCACACATACCAGGAATGGGCGATTGAGGAGGCCACACATACCAGGAATGGGGGATTGAGGAGGCCACACATACCAGAATGGGGTGATTGAGGAGACCACACATACCAGGATTTGGGGATTGAGGAGGCCACACATACCAGGAATGGGGGATTGAGGAGGCCACACATACCAGGAATGGGGGATTGAGGAGGCCTCACATACCAGGAATTGGGGATTGAGGAGGCCACACATACCAGGAATGGGGGATTGAGGAGGCCACACATACCAGGAATGGGGGTTTGAGGAGGCCACACATACCAGGATTGGGGGGTTGAGGAGGCCTCACATACCAGGATTTGGGGATTGAGGAGGCCACACTTACCAGGATTTGGGGATTGAGGAGGCCACACATACCAGGAATGGGGGATTGAGGAGGCCACACATACCAGGAATGGGGGATTGAGGAGGCCACACATGCCAGGATTGGGGGATTGAGGAGGCCACACATACCAGGAATGGGGGATTGAGGAGGCCACACATACCAGGAATGGGGGATGGAGGAGGCCTCACATACCAGGAATGGGGTTTGAGGAGGCCACACATACCAGGATTTGGGGATTGAGGAGGCCTCACATACCAGGAATGGGGGATTGAGGAGGCCACACATACCAGGAATGGGGGATTGAGGAGGCCACACATACCAGGAATGGGGGATTGAGGAGGCCACACATACCAGGAATGGGGGATTGAGGAGGCCACACATACCAGGATTTGGGGATTGAGGAGGCCTCACATACCAGGAATGGGGGATTGAGGAGGCCACACATATCAGGAATGGGGGATTGAGGAGGCCACACATACCAGGAATGGGGGATTGAGGAGGCCACACATACCAGGATGGGGGGATTGAGGAGACCACACATACCAGGATTTGGGGATTGAGGAGGCCACACATACCAGGAATGGGGGATTGAGGAGGCCACACATACCAGGAATGGGGGATTGAGGAGGCCTCACATACCAGGAATGGGGGATTGAGGAGGCCACACATACCAGGAATGGGGGATTGAGGAGGCCACACATACCAGGAATGGGGGTTTGAGGAGACCACACATACCAGGATTGGGGGGTTGAGGAGGCCTCACATACCAGGATTTGGGGATTGAGGAGGCCACACTTACCAGGATTTGGGGATTGAGGAGGCCACACATACCAGGAATGGGGGATTGAGGAGGCCACACATACCAGGAATGGGGGATTGAGGAGGCCACACATGCCAGGATTGGGGGATTGAGGAGGCCACACATACCAGGAATGGGGGATTGAGGAGGCCACACATACCAGGAATGGGGGATGGAGGAGGCCTCACATACCAGGAATGGGGTTTGAGGAGGCCACACATACCAGGATTTGGGGATTGAGGAGGCCTCACATACCAGGAATGGGGGATTGAGGAGGCCACACATACCAGGAATGGGGGATTGAGGAGGCCACACATACCAGGAATGGGGGATTGAGGAGGCCACACATGCCAGGATTGGGGGATTGAGGAGGCCACACATACCAGGAATGGGGGATTGAGGAGGCCACACATACCAGGAATGGGGGATGGAGGAGGCCTCACATACCAGGAATGGGGTTTGAGGAGGCCACACATACCAGGATTTGGGGATTGAGGAGGCCTCACATACCAGGAATGGGGGATTGAGGAGGCCACACATACCAGGAATGGGGGATTGAGGAGGCCACACATACCAGGAATGGGAGATTGAGGAGGCCACACATACCAGGATGGGGGGATTGAGGAGACCACACATACCAGGATTTGGGGATTGAGGAGGCCACACATACCAGGAATGGGGGATTGAGGAGGCCACACATACCAGGAATGGGGGATTGAGGAGGCCTCACATACCAGGAATGGGGGATTGAGGAGGCCACACATACCAGGAATGGGGGATTGAGGAGGCCACACATACCAGGAATGGGGGTTTGAGGAGGCCACACATACCAGGATTGGGGGGTTGAGGAGGCCTCACATACCAGGATTTGGGGATTGAGGAGGCCACACTTACCAGGATTTGGGGATTGAGGAGGCCATACATACCAGGAATGGGGGATTGAGGAGGCCACACATACCAGGAATGGGGATTGAGGAGGCCACACATGCCAGGATTGGGGGATTGAGGAGGCCACACATACCAGGAATGGGGGATTGAGGAGGCCACACATACCAGGAATGGGGGATGGAGGAGGCCTCACATACCAGGAATGGGGTTTGAGGAGGCCACACATACCAGGATTTGGGGATTGAGGAGGCCTCACATACCAGGAATGGGGGATTGAGGAGGCCACACATACCAGAAATGGGGGATTGAGGAGGCCACAAATACCAGGATTGGGGGATTGAGGAGGCCACACATACCAGGATTTGGGGATTGAGGAGGCCACACATACCAGGAATGGGGGATTGAGGAGGCCACACATACCAGGATTGGGGGATTGAGGAGGCCACACATACCAGGAATGGAGGATTGAGGAGGCCACACATGCCAGGAATGGGGGATTGAGGAGGCCACACATACCAGGAATGGAGGATTGAGGAGGCCACACATACCAGGATTGGGGGTTGAGGAGGACACACATACCAGGAATGGGGGATTGAGGAGGCCACACATACCAGGATTGGGGAATGAAGAGGCCACACATACCAGGAATGGGGGATTGAGGAGGCCACACATACCAGGAATGGGGGATTGAGGAGGCCTCACATACCAGGAATGGGGGATTGAGGAGGCCACACATACCAGGATTTGGGGATTGAGGAGGCCTCACATACCAGGAATGGGGGATTGAGGAGGCCACACATACCAGGAATGGGGGATTGAGGAGGCCACACATACCAGGAATGGGGGATTGAGGAGGCCACACATACCAGGAATGGGGGATTGAGGAGGCCACACATACCAGGAATGGGGGATTGAGGAGGCCACACATACCAGGAATGGGGGATTGAGGAGGCCACACATACCAGGAATGGGGGATTGAGGAGGCCACACATACCAGGAATGGAGGATTGAGGAGGCCACACATACCAGGATTGGGGGATTGAGGAGGCCACACATACCAGGAATGGGGGATTGAGGAGGCCACACATACCAGGAATGGGGGATTGAGGAGGCCACACATACCAGGAATGGGGGATTGAGGAGACCACACATACCAGGAATGGGGGATTGAGGAGGCCACACATACCAGGATTGGGGGGTTGAGGAGGCCTCACATACCAGGATTGGGGGGTTGAGGAGGCCACACTTACCAGGATTTGGGGATTGAGGAGGCCACACATACCAGGAATGGGGGATTGAGGAGGCCACACATATCAGGATTTGTGGATTGAGGAGGCCACATATACCAGGAATGGGGGATTGAGGAGGCCACACATACCAGGATTGGGGGATTGAGGAGGCCACACATACCAGGAATGGGGGATTGAGGAGGCCACACATGCCAGGAGTGGGGGATTGAGGAGGCCACACATACCAGGAATGGAGGATTGAGGAGGCCACACATACCAGGATTGGTGGATTGAGGAGGCCACACATACCAGGAATGAGGGATTGAGGAGGCCACACATACCAGGAATGGGGGATTGAGGAGGCCACACATACCAGGAATGGGGGATTGAGGAGGCCACACATACCAGGAATGGGGGATTGAGGAGGCCACACATACCAGGATTGGGGAGTTGAGGAGGCCACACTTACCAGGATTTGGGGATTGAAGAGGCCACACATACCAGGAATGGGGGATTGAGGAGGCCACACATACCAGGATACTTGGATTGAGGAGGCCACACATGCCAGGATTGGGGGATTGAGGAGGCCACACATGCCAGGATTGGGGGATTGAGGAGGCCACACATACCAGGATATGGGGATTGAGGAGGCCTCACATACCAGGAATGGGGGATTGAGGAGGCCACACATACCAGGAATGGGGGATTGAGGAGGCCATACATACCAGGATTGGGAGATTGAGGAGGCCACACATAGCAGGATTTGGGGATTGAGGAGGCCACACATACCAGAAATGGGGGATTGAGGAGGCCACACATACCAGGATAGGGGGATTGAGGAGGCCACACATACCAGGAATGGGGGATTGATGAGGCCACACATACCAGGAATGGGGGATTGATGAGGCCACACATACCAGGAATGGGGGATTGAGGAGGCCACACATACCAGGAATGGAGGATTGAGGAGGCCACACATACCAGGAATGGGGGATTGAGGAGACCTCACATACCAGGATTGGGGGATTGAGGAGGCCACACATACCAGGAATGGGGGATTGAGAAGGCCACACATACCAGGAATGGGGGATTGAGGAGGCCACACATTCCAGGATTGGGGGGTTGAGGAGGCTTCACATACCAGGATTTGGGGATTGAGGAGGCCACACTTACCAGGATTTGGGGATTGAGGAGGCCACACTTACCAGGATTTGGGGATTGAGGAGGCCACACTTACCAGGATTTGGGGATTGAGGAAGCCACACTTACCTGGATTTGGGGATTGAGGAGGCCACACATACCAGGATTTGGGGATTGAGGAGGCCACACATACCAGGAATGGGGGATTGAGGAGGCCACACATACCAGGAATGGGGGATTGAGGAGGCCACACATACCAGGAATGGGGGATTGAGGAGGCCACACATACCAGGAATGGGGGATTGAGAAGGCCTCACATACCAGGAATGGGGGATTGAGGAGGCCACACATACCAGGAATGGGGGATTGAGGAGGCCACACATACCAGGAATGGGGGATTGAGGAGGCCACACATACCAGGAATGGGGGATTGAGGAGGCCACACATACCAGGAATGGGGGATTGAGGAGGCCACACATACCAGGAATGGGGGATTGAGGAGGCCACACATACCAGGAATGGGGGATTGAGGAGGCAACACATACCAGGAATGGAGGATTGAGGAGGCCACACATACCAGGATTGGGGGATTGAGGAGGCCACACATACCAGGAATGGGGGATTGAGGAGGCCACACATACCAGGAATGGGGGATTGAGGAGGCCACACATACCAGGAATGGGGGATTGAGGAGACCACACATACCAGGAATGGGGGATTGAGGAGGCCACACATACCAGGATTGGGGGGTTGAGGAGGCCTCACATACCAGGATTGGGGGGTTGAGGAGGCCACACTTACCAGGATTTGGGGATTGAAGAGGCCACACATACCAGGAATGGGGGATTGAGGAGGCCACACATACCAGGATACTTGGATTGAGGAAGCCACACATGCCAGGATTGGGGGATTGAGGAGGCCACACATACCAGGATTTGGGGATTAAGGAGGCCTCACATACCAGGAATGGGGGATTGAGGAGGCCACACATACCAGGAATGGGGGATTGAGGAGGCCACACATACCAGGATTGGGGGATTGAGGAAGCCACACTTAGCAGGATTTGGGGATTGAGGAGGACACACATACCAGGAATGGGGGATTGAGGAGGCCACACATACCAGGATTGGGGGATTGAGGAAGCCACACATACCAGGAATGGGGGATTGAGGAGGCCACACATACCAGGAATGGGGGATTGAGGAGGCCACACATACCAGGAATGGGGGATTGAGGAGGCCACACATACCAGGAATGGGGGATTGAGGAGGCCACACATACCAGGAATGGGGGATTGAGGAGGCCACACATACCAGGAATGGGGGATTGAGGAGGCCACACATACCAGGAATGGGGGATTGAGGAGGCCACACATACCAGGAATGGAGGATTGAGGAGGCCACACATACCAGGATTGGGGGATTGAGGAGGCCACACATACCAGGAATGGGGGATTGAGGAGGCCACACATACCAGGAATGGGGGATTGAGGAGGCCACACATACCAGGAATGGGGGATTGAGGAGGCCACACATACCAGGAATGGGGGATTGAGGAGGCCACACATACCAGGATTGGGGGGTTGAGGAGGCCTCACATACCAGGATTTGGGGATTGAGGAGGCCACACTTACCAGGATTTTGGGATTGAGGAGGCCACACATACCAGGAATGGGGGATTGAGGAGGCCACACATACCAGGAATGGGGGATTGAGGAGGCCACACATGCCAGGATTGGGGGATTGAGGAGGCCACACATACCAGGAATGGGGGATTGAGGAGGCCACACATACCAGGAATGGGGGATGGAGGAGGCCTCACATATCAGGAATGGGGGATTGAGGAGGCCACACATACCAGGATTTGGGGATTGAGGAGGCCTCACATACCAGGAATGGGGGATTGAGGAGGCCACACATACCAGGAATGGGGGATTGAGGAGGCCACAAATACCAGGATTGGGGGATTGAGGAGGCCACACATACCAGGATTTGGGGATTGAGGAGGCCACACATACCAGGAATGGGGGATTGAGGAGGCCACACATACCAGGATTGGGGGATTGAGGAGTCCACACATACCAGGAATGGGGGATTGAGGAGGCCACACATGCCAGGAATGGGGGATTGAGGAGGCCACACATACCAGGAATGGAGGATTGAGGAGGCCACACATACCAGGATTGGGGGATTGAGGAGGACACACATACCAGGAATGGGGGATTGAGGAGGCCACACATACCAGGATTGGGGGATGGAGGAGGCCACACATACCAGGAATGGGGGATTGAGGAGGCCACACATACCAGGAATGGAGGATTGAGGAGGCTTCACATACCAGGAATGGGGGATTGAGGAGGCCACACATACCAGGATTTGGGGAATGAGGAGGCCTCACATACCAGGAATGGGGGATTGAGGAGGCCACACATACCAGGAATGGGGGATTGAGGAGGCCACACATACCAGGATTTGTGGATTAAGGAGGCCACATATACCAGGAATGGGGGATTGAGGAGGCCACACATACCAGGATTGGGGGATTGAGGAGGCCACACATACCAGGAATGGGGGATTGAGGAGGCCACACATGCCAGGAGTGGGGGATTGAGGAGGCCACACATACCAGGAATGGAGGATTGAGGAAGCCACAAATACCAGGATTGTTGGATTGAGGAGGCCACACATACCAGGAATGAGGGATTGAGGAGGCCACACATACCAGGAATGGGGGATTGAGGAGGCCACACATACCAGGAATGGGGGATTGAGGAGGCCACACATACCAGGAATGGGGGATTGAGGAGGCCACACATACCAGGATTGGGGGGTTGAGGAGGCCACACTTACCAGGATTTGGGGATTGAAGAGGCCACACATACCAGGAATGGGGGACTGAGGAGGCCACACATACCAGGATACTTGGATTGAGGAGGCCACACATGCCAGGATTGGGGGATTGAGGAGGCCACACATGCCAGGATTGGGGGATTGAGGAGGCCACACATACCAGGATATGGGGATTGAGGAGGCCTCACATACCAGGAATGGGGGATTGAGGAGGCCACACATACCAGGAATGGGGGATTGAGGAGGCCATACATACCAGGATTGGGAGATTGAGGAGGCCACACATAGCAGGATTTGGGGATTGAGGAGGCCACACATACCAGGAATGGGGGATTGAGGAGGCCACACATACCAGGATAGGGGGATTGAGGAGGCCACACATACCAGGAATGGGGGATTGAGGAGGCCACACATACCAGGAATGGGGGATTGAGGAGGCCACACATACCAGGAATGGGGGATTGAGGAGGCCACACATACCAGGATTGGGGGATTGAGGAAGCCACACTTAGCAGGATTTGGGGATTGAGGAGGACACACATACCAGGAATGGGGGATTGAGGAGGCCACACATACCAGGATTGGGGGATTGAGGAAGCCACACATACCAGGAATGGGGGATTGAGGAGGCCACACATACCAGGAATGGGGGATTGAGGAGGCCACACATACCAGGAATGGGGGATTGAGGAGGCCACACATACCAGGAATGGGGGATTGAGGAGGCCACACATACCAGGAATGGGGGATTGAGGAGGCCACACATACCAGGAATGGGGGATTGAGGAGGCCACACATACCAGGAATGGGGGATTGAGGAGGCCACACATACCAGGAATGGAGGATTGAGGAGGCCACACATACCAGGATTGGGGGATTGAGGAGGCCACACATACCAGGAATGGGGGATTGAGGAGGCCACACATACCAGGAATGGGGGATTGAGGAGGCCACACATACCAGGAATGGGGGATTGAGGAGGCCACACATACCAGGAATGGGGGATTGAGGAGGCCACACATACCAGGATTGGGGGGTTGAGGAGGCCTCACATACCAGGATTTGGGGATTGAGGAGGCCACACTTACCAGGATTTTGGGATTGAGGAGGCCACACATACCAGGAATGGGGGATTGAGGAGGCCACACATACCAGGAATGGGGGATTGAGGAGGCCACACATGCCAGGATTGGGGGATTGAGGAGGCCACACATACCAGGAATGGGGGATTGAGGAGGCCACACATACCAGGAATGGGGGATGGAGGAGGCCTCACATATCAGGAATGGGGGATTGAGGAGGCCACACATACCAGGATTTGGGGATTGAGGAGGCCTCACATACCAGGAATGGGGGATTGAGGAGGCCACACATACCAGGAATGGGGGATTGAGGAGGCCACAAATACCAGGATTGGGGGATTGAGGAGGCCACACATACCAGGATTTGGGGATTGAGGAGGCCACACATACCAGGAATGGGGGATTGAGGAGGCCACACATACCAGGATTGGGGGATTGAGGAGTCCACACATACCAGGAATGGGGGATTGAGGAGGCCACACATGCCAGGAATGGGGGATTGAGGAGGCCACACATACCAGGAATGGAGGATTGAGGAGGCCACACATACCAGGATTGGGGGATTGAGGAGGACACACATACCAGGAATGGGGGATTGAGGAGGCCACACATACCAGGATTGGGGGATGGAGGAGGCCACACATACCAGGAATGGGGGATTGAGGAGGCCACACATACCAGGAATGGAGGATTGAGGAGGCTTCACATACCAGGAATGGGGGATTGAGGAGGCCACACATACCAGGATTTGGGGAATGAGGAGGCCTCACATACCAGGAATGGGGGATTGAGGAGGCCACACATACCAGGAATGGGGGATTGAGGAGGCCACACATACCAGGATTTGTGGATTAAGGAGGCCACATATACCAGGAATGGGGGATTGAGGAGGCCACACATACCAGGATTGGGGGATTGAGGAGGCCACACATACCAGGAATGGGGGATTGAGGAGGCCACACATGCCAGGAGTGGGGGATTGAGGAGGCCACACATACCAGGAATGGAGGATTGAGGAGGCCACAAATACCAGGATTGTTGGATTGAGGAGGCCACACATACCAGGAATGAGGGATTGAGGAGGCCACACATACCAGGAATGGGGGATTGAGGAGGCCACACATACCAGGAATGGGGGATTGAGGAGGCCACACATACCAGGAATGGGGGATTGAGGAGGCCACACATACCAGGATTGGGGGGTTGAGGAGGCCACACTTACCAGGATTTGGGGATTGAAGAGGCCACACATACCAGGAATGGGGGACTGAGGAGGCCACACATACCAGGATACTTGGATTGAGGAGGCCACACATGCCAGGATTGGGGGATTGAGGAGGCCACACATGCCAGGATTGGGGGATTGAGGAGGCCACACATACCAGGATATGGGGATTGAGGAGGCCTCACATACCAGGAATGGGGGATTGAGGAGGCCACACATACCAGGAATGGGGGATTGAGGAGGCCATACATACCAGGATTGGGAGATTGAGGAGGCCACACATAGCAGGATTTGGGGATTGAGGAGGCCACACATACCAGGAATGGGGGATTGAGGAGGCCACACATACCAGGATAGGGGGATTGAGGAGGCCACACATACCAGGAATGGGGGATTGAGGAGGCCACACATACCAGGAATGGGGGATTGAGGAGGCCACACATACCAGGAATGGAGGATTGAGGAGGCCACACATACCAGGAATGGGGGATTGAGGAGACCTGACATACCAGGATTGGGGGATTGAGGAGGCCACACATACCAGGAATGGGGGATTGAGGAGGCCACACATACCAGGAATGGGGGATTGAGGAGGCCACACATTCCAGGATTGGGGGGTTGAGGAGGCTTCACATACCAGGATTTGGGGATTGAGGAGGCCACACTTACCAGGATTTGGGGATTGAGGAGGCCACACTTACCAGGATTTGGGGATTGAGGAGGCCACACTTACCAGGATTTGGGGATAGAGGAAGCCACACTTACCTGGATTTGGGGATTGAGGAGGCCACACATACCAGGATTTGGGGATTGAGGAGGCCACACATACCAGGAATGGGGGATTGAGGAGGCCACACATACCAGGAATGGGGGACTGAGGAGGCCACACATACCAGGATTGGGGGATTGAGGAGGCCACACATACCAGGATTTGGGGATTGAGGAGGCTACACATACCAGGAATGGGGGATTGAGGAGGCCACACATACCAGGATTGGGGGATTGAAGAAGCCACACAAACCAGGAAGGGGGGATTGAGGAGGCCACACATACCAGGAATGGGGGATTGAGGAGGCCTCACATACCAGGAATGGGGGATTGAGGAGGACACACATACCAGGAATGGGGGATTGAGGAGGCCACACATACCAGGAATAGGGGATTGAGGAGGCCACACATACCAGGATTGGGGGGTTGAGGAGGCCTCACATACCAGGATTTGGGGATTGAGGAGGCCACACTTACCAGGATTTGGGGATTGAGGAGGCCACACATACCAGGAATGGGGGATTGAGGAGGCCACACATACCACGAATGGGGGATTGAGGAGGCCACACATGCCAGGATTGGGGGATTGAGGAGGCCACACATACCAGGAATGGGGGATTGAGGAGGCCACACATACCAGGAATGGGGGATGGAGAAGGCCTCACATAACAGGAATGGGGTTTGAGGAGGCCACACATACCAGGATTTGGGGATTGAGGAGGCCTCACATACCAGGAATGGGGCATTGAGGAGGCCACACATACCAGGAATGGGGGATTGAGGAGGCCACAAATACCAGGATTGGGGGATTGAGGAGGCCACACATACCAGGATTTTTGGGATTGAGGAGGCCACACATACCAGGAATGGGGGATTGAGGAGGCCACACATACCAGGATTGGGGGATTGAGGAGGCCACACATACCAGGAATGGAGGATTGAGGAGGCCACTCATGCCAGGAATAGGGGATTGAGGAGGCCACACATACCAGGAATGGAGGATTGAGGAGGCCACACATACCAGGATTGGGGGATTGAGGAGGACACACATACCAGGAATGGGGGATTGAGGAGGCCACACATACCAGGATTGGGGGATTGAGGAGGCCACACATACCAGGAATGGGGGATTGAGGAGGCCACACATACCAGGAATGGGGGATTGAGGAGGCCTCACATACCAGGAATGGGGGATTGAGGAGGCCACACATACCAGGATTTGGGGATTGAGGAGGCCTCACATACCAGGAATGGGGGATTGAGGAGGCCACACATACCAGGAATGGGGGATTGAGGAGGCCACACATACCAGGAATGGGGGATTGAGGAGGCCACACATACCAGGAATGGGGGATTGAGGAGGCCACACATACCAGGAATGGGGGATTGAGGAGGCCACACATACCAGGAATGGGGGATTGAGGAGGCCACACATACCAGGAATGGGGGATTGAGGAGGCCACACATACCAGGAATGGAGGATTGAGGAGGCCACACATACCAGGATTGGGGGATTGAGGAGGCCACACATACCAGGAATGGGGGATTGAGGAGGCCACACATACCAGGAATGGGGGATTGAGGAGGCCACACATACCAGGATTGGGAGGTTGAGGAGGCCTCACATACCAGGATTTGGGGATTGAGGAGGCCACACTTACCAGGATTTGGGGATTGAGGAGGCCACACATACCAGGAATGGGGGATTGAGGAGGCCACACATACCAGGAATGGGGGATTGAGGAGGCCACACATACCAGGAATGGGGGATTGAGGAGGCCACACATACCAGGAATGGGGGATTGAGGAGGCCACACATACCAGGAATGGAGGATTGAGGAGGCCACACATACCAGGATTGGGGGATTGAGGAGGCCACACATACCAGGAATGGGGGATTGAGGAGGCCACACATACCAGGAATGGGGGATTGAGGAGGCCACACATACCAGGAATGGGGGATTGAGGAGGCCACACATACCAGGAATGGGGGATTGAGGAGGCCACACATACCAGGATTGGGGGGTTGAGGAGGCCTCACATACCAGGATTTGGGGATTGAGGAGGCCACACTTACCAGGATTTTGGGATTGAGGAGGCCACACATACCAGGAATGGGGGATTGAGGAGGCCACACATACCAGGAATGGGGGATTGAGGAGGCCACACATGCCAGGATTGGGGGATTGAGGAGGCCACACATACCAGGAATGGGGGATTGAGGAGGCCACACATACCAGGAATGGGGGATGGAGGAGGCCTCACATATCAGGAATGGGGGATTGAGGAGGCCACACATACCAGGATTTGGGGATTGAGGAGGCCTCACATACCAGGAATGGGGGATTGAGGAGGCCACACATACCAGGAATGGGGGATTGAGGAGGCCACAAATACCAGGATTGGGGGATTGAGGAGGCCACACATACCAGGATTTGGGGATTGAGGAGGCCACACATACCAGGAATGGGGGATTGAGGAGGCCACACATACCAGGATTGGGGGATTGAGGAGTCCACACATACCAGGAATGGGGGATTGAGGAGGCCACACATGCCAGGAATGGGGGATTGAGGAGGCCACACATACCAGGAATGGAGGATTGAGGAGGCCACACATACCAGGATTGGGGGATTGAGGAGGACACACATACCAGGAATGGGGGATTGAGGAGGCCACACATACCAGGATTGGGGGATGGAGGAGGCCACACATACCAGGAATGGGGGATTGAGGAGGCCACACATACCAGGAATGGAGGATTGAGGAGGCTTCACATACCAGGAATGGGGGATTGAGGAGGCCACACATACCAGGATTTGGGGAATGAGGAGGCCTCACATACCAGGAATGGGGGATTGAGGAGGCCACACATACCAGGAATGGGGGATTGAGGAGGCCACACATACCAGGATTTGTGGATTAAGGAGGCCACATATACCAGGAATGGGGGATTGAGGAGGCCACACATACCAGGATTGGGGGATTGAGGAGGCCACACATACCAGGAATGGGGGATTGAGGAGGCCACACATGCCAGGAGTGGGGGATTGAGGAGGCCACACATACCAGGAATGGAGGATTGAGGAGGCCACAAATACCAGGATTGTTGGATTGAGGAGGCCACACATACCAGGAATGAGGGATTGAGGAGGCCACACATACCAGGAATGGGGGATTGAGGAGGCCACACATACCAGGAATGGGGGATTGAGGAGGCCACACATACCAGGAATGGGGGATTGAGGAGGCCACACATACCAGGATTGGGGGGTTGAGGATGCCACACTTACCAGGATTTGGGGATTGAAGAGGCCACACATACCAGGAATGGGGGACTGAGGAGGCCACACATACCAGGATACTTGGATTGAGGAGGCCACACATGCCAGGATTGGGGGATTGAGGAGGCCACACATGCCAGGATTGGGGGATTGAGGAGGCCACACATACCAGGATATGGGGATTGAGGAGGCCTCACATACCAGGAATGGGGGATTGAGGAGGCCACACATACCAGGAATGGGGGATTGAGGAGGCCATACATACCAGGATTGGGAGATTGAGGAGGCCACACATAGCAGGATTTGGGGATTGAGGAGGCCACACATACCAGGAATGGGGGATTGAGGAGGCCACACATACCAGGATAGGGGGATTGAGGAGGCCACACATACCAGGAATGGGGGATTGAGGAGGCCACACATACCAGGAATGGGGGATTGAGGAGGCCACACATACCAGGAATGGAGGATTGAGGAGGCCACACATACCAGGAATGGGGGATTGAGGAGACCTGACATACCAGGATTGGGGGATTGAGGAGGCCACACATACCAGGAATGGGGGATTGAGGAGGCCACACATACCAGGAATGGGGGATTGAGGAGGCCACACATTCCAGGATTGGGGGGTTGAGGAGGCTTCACATACCAGG
The DNA here is from genome assembly GCF_046119375.1 of Phyllobates terribilis. Lineage (NCBI taxonomy): Eukaryota > Metazoa > Chordata > Amphibia > Anura > Dendrobatidae > Phyllobates > Phyllobates terribilis. The sequence goes on along the minus strand of NW_027362761.1, from coordinate 721,623,336 downwards.
ATTTGGGGATTGAGGAGGCCACACTTACCAGGATTTGGGGATTGAGGAGGCCACACTTACCAGGATTTGGGGATTGAGGAGGCCACACTTACCAGGATTTGGGGATAGAGGAAGCCACACTTACCTGGATTTGGGGATTGAGGAGGCCACACATACCAGGATTTGGGGATTGAGGAGGCCACACATACCAGGAATGGGGGATTGAGGAGGCCACACATACCAGGAATGGGGGACTGAGGAGGCCACACATACCAGGATTGGGGGATTGAGGAGGCCACACATACCAGGATTTGGGGATTGAGGAGGCTACACATACCAGGAATGGGGGATTGAGGAGGCCACACATACCAGGATTGGGGGATTGAAGAAGCCACACAAACCAGGAAGGGGGGATTGAGGAGGCCACACATACCAGGAATGGGGGATTGAGGAGGCCTCACATACCAGGAATGGGGGATTGAGGAGGACACACATACCAGGAATGGGGGATTGAGGAGGCCACACATACCAGGGATAGGGGATTGAGGAGGCCACACATACCAGGATTGGGGGGTTGAGGAGGCCTCACATACCAGGATTTGGGGATTGAGGAGGCCACACTTACCAGGATTTGGGGATTGAGGAGGCCACACATACCAGGAATGGGGGATTGAGGAGGCCACACATACCACGAATGGGGGATTGAGGAGGCCACACATGCCAGGATTGGGGGATTGAGGAGGCCACACATACCAGGAATGGGGGATTGAGGAGGCCACACATACCAGGAATGGGGGATGGAGAAGGCCTCACATAACAGGAATGGGGTTTGAGGAGGCCACACATACCAGGATTTGGGGATTGAGGAGGCCTCACATACCAGGAATGGGGCATTGAGGAGGCCACACATACCAGGAATGGGGGATTGAGGAGGCCACAAATACCAGGATTGGGGGATTGAGGAGGCCACACATACCAGGATTTTTGGGATTGAGGAGGCCACACATACCAGGAATGGGGGATTGAGGAGGCCACACATACCAGGATTGGGGGATTGAGGAGGCCACACATACCAGGAATGGAGGATTGAGGAGGCCACTCATGCCAGGAATAGGGGATTGAGGAGGCCACACATACCAGGAATGGAGGATTGAGGAGGCCACACATACCAGGATTGGGGGATTGAGGAGGACACACATACCAGGAATGGGGGATTGAGGAGGCCACACATACCAGGATTGGGGGATTGAGGAGGCCACACATACCAGGAATGGGGGATTGAGGAGGCCACACATACCAGGAATGGGGGATTGAGGAGGCCTCACATACCAGGAATGGGGGATTGAGGAGGCCACACATACCAGGATTTGGGGATTGAGGAGGCCTCACATACCAGGAATGGGGGATTGAGGAGGCCACACATACCAGGAATGGGGGATTGAGGAGGCCACACATACCAGGAATGGGGGATTGAGGAGGCCACACATACCAGGAATGGGGGATTGAGGAGGCCACACATACCAGGAATGGGGGATTGAGGAGGCCACACATACCAGGAATGGGGGATTGAGGAGGCCACACATACCAGGAATGGGGGATTGAGGAGGCCACACATACCAGGAATGGAGGATTGAGGAGGCCACACATACCAGGATTGGGGGATTGAGGAGGCCACACATACCAGGAATGGGGGATTGAGGAGGCCACACATACCAGGAATGGGGGATTGAGGAGGCCACACATACCAGGATTGGGAGGTTGAGGAGGCCTCACATACCAGGATTTGGGGATTGAGGAGGCCACACTTACCAGGATTTGGGGATTGAGGAGGCCACACATACCAGGAATGGGGGATTGAGGAGGCCACACATACCAGGATTGGGGGGTTGAGGAGGCCTCACATACCAGGATTTGGGGATTGAGGAGGCCACACTTACCAGGATTTGGGGATTGAGGAGGCCACACATACCAGGAATGGGGGATTGAGGAGGCCACACATACCAGGAATGGGGGATTGAGGAGGCCACACATGCCAGGATTGGGGGATTGAGGAGGCCACACATACCAGGAATGGGGGATTGAGGAGGCCACACATACCAGGAATGGGGGATGGAGGAGGCCTCACATACCAGGAATGGGGGATTGAGGAGGCCACACATACCAGGATTTGGGGATTGAGGAGGCCTCACATACCAGGAATGGGGGATTGAGGAGGCCACACATACCAGGAATGGGGGATTGAGGAGGCCACAAATACCAGGATTGGGGGATTGAGGAGGCCACACATACCAGGATTTGGGGATTGAGGAGGCCACACATACCAGGAATGGGGGATTGAGGAGGCCACACATACCAGGATTGGGGGATTGAGGAGGCCACACATACCAGGAATGGGGGATTGAGGAGGCCACACATGCCAGGAATGGGGGATTGAGGAGGCCACACATACCAGGAATGGAGGATTGAGGAGGCCACACATACCAGGATTGGGGGATTGAGGAGGCCACACATACCAGGAATGGGGGATTGAGGAGGCCACACATACCAGGAATGGGGGATTGAGGAGGCCACACATACCAGGATTGGGTGGTTGAGGAGGCCTCACATACCAGGATTTGGGGATTGAGGAGGCCACACTTACCAGGATTTGGGGATTGAGGAGGCCACACATACCAGGAATGGGGGATTGAGGAGGCCACACATACCAGGATTGGGGGGTTGAGGAGGCCTCACATACCAGGATTTGGGGATTGAGGAGGCCACACTTACCAGGATTTGGGGATTGAGGAGGCCACACATACCAGGAATGGGGGATTGAGGAGGCCACACATACCAGGAATGGGGGATTGAGGAGGCCACACATGCCAGGATTGGGGGTTTGAGGAGGCCACACATACTAGGAATGGGGGATTGAGGAGGCCACACATACCAGGAATGGGGGATGGAGGAGGCCTCACATACCAGGAATGGGGGATTGAGGAGGCCACACATATCAGGATTTGGGGATTGAGGAGGCCTCACATACCAGGAATGGGGGATTGAGGAGGCCACACATACCAGGAATGGGGGATTGAGGAGGCCACAAATACCAGGATTGGGGGATTGAGGAGGCCACACATACCAGGATTTGGGGATTGAGGAGGCCACACATACCAGGAATGGGGGATTGAGGAGGCCACACATACCAGGATTGGGGGATTGAGGAGGCCACACATACCAGGAATGGGGGATTGAGGAGGCCACACATGCCAGGAATGGGGGATTGAGGAGGCCACACATACCAGGAATGGAGGATTGAGGAGGCCACACATACCAGGATTGGGGGATTGAGGAGGACACACATACCAGGAATGGGGGATTGAGGAGGCCACACATACCAGGATTGGGGGATTGAGGAGGCCACACATACCAGGAATGGGGGATTGAGGAGGCCACACATACCAGGAATGGAGGATTGAGGAGGCCTCACATACCAGGAATGGGGGATTGAGGAGGCCACACATACCAGGATTTGGGGATTGAGGAGGCCTCACATACCAGGAATGGGGGATTGAGGAGGCCACACATACCAGGAATGGGGGATTGAGGAGGCCACACATACCAGGATTTGTGGATTGAGGAGGCCACATATACCAGGAATGGGGGATTGAGGAGGCCACACATACCAGGATTGGGGGATTGAGGAGGCCACACATACCAGGATTGGGGGGTTGAGGAGGCCACACTTACCAGGATTTGGGGATTGAAGAGGCCACACATACCAGGAATGGGGGATTGAGGAGGCCACACATACCAGGATACTTGGATTGAGGAGGCCACACATGCCAGGATTGGGGGATTGAGGAGGCCACACATGCCAGAATTGGGGGATTGAGGAGGCCACACATACCAGGATATGGGGATTGAGGAGGCCTCACATACCAGGAATGGGGGATTGAGGAGGCCACACATACCAGGAATGGGGGATTGAGGAGGCCATACATACCAGGATTGGGAGATTGAGGAGGCCACACATAGCAGGATTTGGGGATTGAGGAGGCCACACATACCAGGATTGGGGGATTGAGGAGGCCACACATACCAGGATAGGGGGATTGAGGAGGCCACACATACCAGGAATGGGGGATTGAGGAGGCCACACATTCCAGGATTGGGGGGTTGAGGAGGCTTCACATACCAGGATTTGGGGATTGAGGAGGCCACACTTACCAGGATTTGGGGATTGAGGAGGCCACACTTACCAGGATTTGGGGATTGAGGAGGCCACACTTACCAGGATTTGGGGATTGAGGAAGCCACACTTACCTGGATTTGGGGATTGAGGAGGCCACACATACCAGGATTTGGGGATTGAGGAGGCCACACATACCAGGAATGGGGGATTGAGGAGGCCACACATACCAGGAATGGGGGATTGAGGAGGCCACACATACCAGGATTGGGGGATTGAGGAGGCCACACATACCAGGATTTGGGGATTGAGGAGGCTACACATACCAGGAATGGGGGATTGAGGAGGCCACACATACCAGGATTGGGGGATTGAAGAAGCCACACAAACCAGGAAGGGGGGATTGAGGAGGCCACACATACCAGGAATGGGGGATTGAGGAGGCCTCACATACCAGGAATGGGGGATTGAGGAGGCCACACATACCAGGAATGGGGGATTGAGGAGGCCACACATACCAGGAATGGGGGATTGAGGAGGCCACACATACCAGGATTGGGGGGTTGAGGAGGCCTCACATACCAGGATTTGGGGATTGAGGAGGCCACACTTACCAGGATTTGGGGATTGAGGAGGCCACACATACCAGGAATGGGGGATTGAGGAGGCCACACATACCACGAATGGGGGATTGAGGAGGCCACACATGCCAGGATTTGGGGATTGAGGAGGCCACACATACCAGGAATGGGGGATTGAGGAGGCCACACATACCAGGAATGGGGGATGGAGGAGGCCTCACATAACAGGAATGGGGTTTGAGGAGGCCACACATACCAGGATTTGGGGATTGAGGAGGCCTCACATACCAGGAATGGGGCATTGAGGAGGCCACACATACCAGGAATGGGGGATTGAGGAGGCCACAAATACCAGGATTGGGGGATTGAGGAGGCCACACATACCAGGATTTGGGGATTGAGGAGGCCAGACATACCAGGAATGGGGGATTGAGGAGGCCACACATACCAGGATTGGGGGATTGAGGAGGCCACACATACCAGGAATGGAGGATTGAGGAGGCCACACATGCCAGGAATGGGGGATTGAGGAGGCCACACATACCAGGAATGGAGGATTGAGGAGGCCACACATACCAGGATTGGGGGATTGAGGAGGACACACATACCAGGAATGGGGGATTGAGGAGGCCACACATACCAGGATTGGGGGATTGAGGAGGACACACATACCAGGAATGGGGGATTGAGGAGGCCACACATACCAGGATTGGGGGATTGAGGAGGCCACACATACCAGGAATGGGGGATTGAGGAGGCCACACATACCAGAAATGGGGGATTGAGGAGGCCTCACATACCAGGAATGGGGGATTGAGGAGGCCACACATACCAGGATTTGGGGATTGAGGAGGCCTCACATACCAGGAATGGGGGATTGAGGAGGCCACACATACCAGGAATGGGGGATTGAGGAGGCCACACATACCAGGAATGGGGGATTGAGGAGGCCACACATACCAGGAATGGGGGATTGAGGAGGCCACACATACCAGGAATGGGGGATTGAGGAGGCCACACATACCAGGAATGGGGGATTGAGGAGGCCACACATACCAGGAATGGGGGATTGAGGAGGCCACACATACCAGGAATGGAGGATTGAGGAGGCCACACATACCAGGATTGGGGGATTGAGGAGGCCACACATACCAGGAATGGGGGATTGAGGAGGCCACACATACCAGGAATGGGGGATTGAGGAGGCCACACATACCAGGATTGGGGGGTTGAGGAGGCCTCACATACCAGGATTTGGGGATTGAGGAGGCCACACTTACCAGGATTTGGGGATTGAGGAGGCCACACATACCAGGAATGGGGGATTGAGGAGGCCACACATACCACGAATGGGGGATTGAGGAGGCCACACATGCCAGGATTGGGGGATTGAGGAGGCCACACATACCAGGAATGGGGGATTGAGGAGGCCACACATACCAGGAATGGGGGATGGAGGAGGCCTCACATAACAGGAATGGGGTTTGAGGAGGCCACACATACCAGGATTTGGGGATTGAGGAGGCCTCACATACCAGGAATGGGGGATTGAGGAGGCCACACATACCAGGAATGGGGGATTGAGGAGGCCACAAATACCAGGATTGGGGGATTGAGGAGGCCACACATACCAGGATTTGGGGATTGAGGAGGCCACACATACCAGGAATGGGGGATTGAGGAGGCCACACATACCAGGATTGGGGGATTGAGGAGGCCACACATACCAGGAATGGAGGATTGAGGAGGCCACACATGCCAGGAATGGGGGATTGAGGAGGCCACACATACCAGGAATGGAGGATTGAGGAGGCCACACATACCAGGATTGGGGGATTGAGGAGGACACACATACCAGGAATGGGGGATTGAGGAGGCCACACATACCAGGATTGGGGGATTGAGGAGGCCACACATACCAGGAATGGGGGATTGAGGAGGCCACACATACCAGGAATGGGGGATTGAGGAGGCCTCACATACCAGGAATGGGGGATTGAGGAGGCCACACATACCAGGATTTGGGGATTGAGGAGGCCTCACATACCAGGAATGGGGGATTGAGGAGGCCACACATACCAGGAATGGGGGATTGAGGAGGCCACACATACCAGGAATGGGGGATTGAGGAGGCCACACATACCAGGAATGGGGGATTGAGGAGGCCACACATACCAGGAATGGGGGATTGAGGAGGCCACACATACCAGGAATGGGGGATTGAGGAGGCCACACATACCACGAATGGGGGATTGAGGAGGCCACACATGCCAGGATTGGGGGATTGAGGAGGCCACACATACCAGGAATGGGGGATTGAGGAGGCCACACATACCAGGAATGGGGGATGGAGGAGGCCTCACATAACAGGAATGGGGTTTGAGGAGGCCACACATACCAGGATTTGGGGATTGAGGAGGCCTCACATACCAGGAATGGGGGATTGAGGAGGCCACACATACCAGGAATGGGGGATTGAGGAGGCCACAAATACCAGGATTGGGGGATTGAGGAGGCCACACATACCAGGATTTGGGGATTGAGGAGGCCACACATACCAGGAATGGGGGATTGAGGAGGCCACACATACCAGGATTGGGGGATTGAGGAGGCCACACATACCAGGAATGGAGGATTGAGGAGGCCACACATGCCAGGAATGGGGGATTGAGGAGGCCACACATACCAGGAATGGAGGATTGAGGAGGCCACACATACCAGGATTGGGGGATTGAGGAGGACACACATACCAGGAATGGGGGATTGAGGAGGCCACACATACCAGGATTGGGGGATTGAGGAGGCCACACATACCAGGAATGGGGGATTGAGGAGGCCACACATACCAGGAATGGGGGATTGAGGAGGCCTCACATACCAGGAATGGGGGATTGAGGAGGCCACACATACCAGGATTTGGGGATTGAGGAGGCCTCACATACCAGGAATGGGGGATTGAGGAGGCCACACATACCAGGAATGGGGGATTGAGGAGGCCACACATACCAGGAATGGGGGATTGAGGAGGCCACACATACCAGGAATGGGGGATTGAGGAGGCCACACATACCAGGAATGGGGGATTGAGGAGGCCACACATACCAGGAATGGGGGATTGAGGAGGCCACACATACCAGGAATGGGGGATTGAGGAGGCCACACATACCAGGAATGGAGGATTGAGGAGGCCACACATACCAGGATTGGGGGATTGAGGAGGCCACACATACCAGGAATGGGGGATTGAGGAGGCCACACATACCAGGAATGGGGGATTGAGGAGGCCACACATACCAGGAATGGGGGATTGAGGAGACCACACATACCAGGAATGGGGGATTGAGGAGGCCACACATACCAGGATTGGGGGGTTGAGGAGGCCTCACATACCAGGATTGGGGGGTTGAGGAGGCCACACTTACCAGGATTTGGGTTTGAAGAGGCCACACATACCAGGAATGGGGGATTGAGGAGGCCACACATACCAGGATACTTGGATTGAGGAAGCCACACATGCCAGGATTGGGGGATTGAGGAGGCCACACATGCCAGGATTGGGGGATTGAGGAGGCCACACATACCAGGATTTGGGGATTAAGGAGGCCTCACATACCAGGAATGGGGGATTGAAGAGGCCACACATACCAGGAATGGGGGATTGAGGAGGCCACACATATCAGGATTGGGGGATTGAGGAGGCCACACTTAGCAGGATTTGGGGATTGAGGAGGCCACACATACCAGGAATGGGGGATTGAGGAGGCCACACATACCAGGTTTGGGGGATTGAGGAGGCCACACATACCAGGAATGGGGGATTGAGGAGGCCACACATACCAGGAATGGGGGATTGAGGAGGCCACACATACCAGGAATGGAGGATTGAGGAGGCCACACATACCAGGAATGGGGGATTGAGGAGGCCTCACATACCAGGATTCGGGGATTGATGAGGCCACACATACCAGGAATGGGGGATTGAGGAGGCCACACATACCAGGAATGGGGGATTGAGGAGGCCACACATACCAGGAATGGGGGATTGAGGAGGCCACACATTCCAGGATTGGGGGGTTGAGGAGGCTTCACATACCACGATTTGGGGATTGAGGAGGCCACACTTACCAGGATTTGGGGATTGAGGAGGCCACACTTACCAGGATTTGGGGATTGAGGAGGCCACACTTACCAGGATTTGGGGATTGAGGAGGCTACAGTTACCAGGATTTGGGGATTGAGGAGGCCACACTTACCTGGATTTGGGGATTGAGGAGGCCACACATACCAGGATATGGGGATTGAGGAGGCCACACATACCAGGAATGGGGGATTGAGGAGGCCACACATACCAGGAATGGGGGATTGAGGAGGCCACACATACCAGGATTGGGGGATTGAGGAGGCCACACATACCAGGAATGGGGGATTGAGGAGGCCACACATACCAGGAATGGGGGATTGAGGAGGCCACACATACCAGGATGGGGGGATTGAGGAGACCACACATACCAGGATTTGGGGATTGAGGAGGCCACACATACCAGGAATGGGGGATTGAGGAGGCCACACATACCAGGATTGGGGGATTGAAGAAGCCACACAAACCAGGAAGGGGGGATTGAGGAGGCCACACATACCAGGAATGGGGGATTGAGGAGGCCTCACATACCAGGAATGGGGGATTGAGGAGGCCACACATACCAGGAATGGGGGATTGAGGTGGCCACACATACCAGGAATGGGGGATTGAGGAGGCCACACATACCAGGATTGGGGGGTTGAGGAGTGTAGCGCCGGCGTCCCTGCCCTCTGCTAGGCAGGGACGCTGTTCCCCTCACCTCTCTGCTCCGTGCCCGGCGTCCTCCTCCCGCTCTGCTGGCAGCGCGCGCTCCTTCCCGGCCACTGTGCTTAGGGCGCGCTCGCCCTCCCTCTTAAAGGGGCCGCGCGCGCCGTCCTAAGGAGTCCCCGGCCAATGGCCGGAGGACTTCACCATATATAAGGCACCTCCTCCAAAATGGAGGTGCCCGAGCAATGTTGTTGCACTGTTCACTACTCTGCTTCAGCCCTCAGGTCCCGTTGCCAGTTACCTGCCAGATACCTGCCAGATTCCTGCCAGCTTGCTGTCTTATTCCTGCCTGATATTCTGCTACCTGCCTGCTAGCCTGAGGTCCGACGGTCTGTCTTACAACTCCTGTCAGTCTGTCTAAGGACCAGCTTGCCCGCTCACCTGGGAGCGCACATCAGCTACCTGCTTGCTTGCCTGAGGTCCGACGGTCTGCCTTCCAACTCCTGTCAGTCTGTCTATGGACCAGCTTGCCCGCTCACCTGGGAGCGCACATCTGCTACCTGCCTGCTAGCCTACCTGGAGGCTCCGCCGTCACGTGCTGTGACCACCCGCCTGTCCAGAGACTTCTGCCCGCTCACCTGGGAGCGCTCATCTGCCGCCTGTCTGTTGGTCTTCCTGGAGGCTCCGCCGTCACATGCTGTGACCACCCGTTTCTCCAGAGACTCTCGCCTGCTCACCTGGGAGCTCACGTCTACCATCAGCCGCCACAGGTCGTACCAACCCTTTACCCAGAGACTGCCCCGGTCACTTGCCGTGACCATCTGCCCGTTCATCCAGAGACTGCCCCTGTCACTTGCCGTGACCATCTGCCCGTTCATCCAGAGACTGCCCCGGTCACTTGCCGTGACCATCTGCCCGTTCTTCCAGAGACTGTCCCGGTCACCTGCTGTGACTGCCTGCCTGGTCGCCACCCGCTCCCTTACAAGGACCGCCCCCTTGTATAGTAGCTCAGAGGTTCCGCCTCCCAGACCCGTTACAGTTTGCTCGGGCCATGGAACCCGGTGGCACCCAAGCTCCCTCGCTCTCGGACCTGTGTCATGAACTGTCCCGTCAGAGGTCCCAACAGGAGTCCATCCTGAGTCACCTGCGGAATGTCAATTCTCGCCTGGACACTCTGACTGCTCCGCCAGCAACCTCCGCCAGTGCCATGACTCGCAATCCGGCAGCTCCGCTGCCCACTAATACCATGGTATCCTACCCCGGACCCCGGCTTTCTGCACCTCCTCGCTTCGGAGGCGACTCAGCCCAGGCTCGGGGCTTCATAAATCAGTGCACCCTGCACTTTGAACTATTGTCCCACCATTTTAACTCCGACAGGGCCAAAATTGCCTTCATCATGTCCCATCTCACCGGGGAGGCCCTGGCCTGGCTAAATCCTCTATGGGAGAGAGGAGACCCCCTGGTGTCCGACTTGCCTGCCTTTCTCACGGCTTTCCGGAAAGTCTTCGACGAACCCGGACGGAAGACCTCATCCGCGTCATCTCTGCTACGCCTCCGTCAGGGAAGTCTCACAGTGGGCCAATATGCCATACGGTTCCGTACCCTTGCCTCGGAGCTGGCCTGGGATAACGACGCTCTGGTATCCGTCTTCTGGGAGGGTCTGTCCGGCCGTATTAAAGATGAACTTGCCGGTCGGGACATTCCTACCACTCTCGATGACCTAATAACTCTTGCCACCCGGATTGACCTACGGTTCCAGGAGCGTGCCAAAGAGGTCACCCGTGAGAGGAGGTTTCCACGTCTAGCTCCTACTTTTCAGAAACCCGTCACTCCCTCCGTCTCTCCCCAGGTACACTCTCCTGTGCCTATGCAGGTCGACCAGACCAAGATGGTCAAAACCCGTCAGGACTTACGCCGTGCCGAGGGGAGCTGCTTCTACTGTGGCAGTAAGGAGCACCGGATCCGTGCCTGCCCGGAGAGGTCGGGAAACGCCTGTGTCTAGGTTCGCTCAGAGAGGTCGACCTAGACAAGAATAAATCCTCTCCATCTCTGCTGCTGTCAGTCTCAATCGTCTGCGGGGAGAACCGTTATTTCGAACTAGCCCAACTTGACTCTGGAGCAGCCGGGAATCTTATTTCACAGTCCCTGGTAGAGAAATACCGCATCCCCACCAAACCTCTGGCTGTACCCTTGTCTGTTGCTGCCGTGGATGGGGGTCTCTTACCACACCCCATCCAACTCATCACCGAATCCATTACTCTGCAGGTGGGAATGCTGCATTCTGAGAGTATCTCCTTTCATGTTCTGCCTGGACTCTCTCACGCCCTCTTGCTAGGTCTACCTTGGCTCCAGAGACATGCACCCGTGCTTGACTGGCAGACCGGAGAGGTCCTTCGCTGGGGACAGGACTGCCATAAGACCTGTCTGGTTCCCGTCCATCCCGTCCGTCCTTCTCCTACCCCAGCTAATCTACCTGGACTTCCGATTCCTTATTGGTCTTATGCTGATGTCTTTAATAAAAAGGAGGCAGAGACACTACCCCTTCATAGACCATACGACTGCCCTATCGACCTGTTACCTGGTACTACTCCTCCCCGTGGGCGTATTTATCCATTATCCGCTGCTGAGACCCGGTCGATGTCCGAATATATTGAGGAGAATCTGGCCAGGGGATTCATCCGGAAATCTACCTCCCCGGCGGGAGCAGGCTTCTTTTTCGTCAAAAAGAAGGACGGCTCTCTCCGTCCCTGTATAGACTATAGAGGCCTTAACCAGATCACGGTGAAGAATAAGTACCCCCTTCCGCTCATTCCGGAGTTATTTGATCGTCTGAGGGGGGCTAGAATCTTCACCAAACTGGACCTCCGTGGGGCGTACAACCTGGTTCGTATCCGTCAGGGGGATGAATGGAAGACGGCATTCAACACCCGGGACGGCCACTATGAATATCTGGTAATGCCCTTTGGTCTCTGTAACGCTCCTGCCGTCTTTCAAGAGTTGGTCAATGACATCTTCCGGGACCTTCTCTACTCCTGCGTAGTGGTGTACCTGGACGACATCTTGGTCTTCTCTCCGGATCTCCAGACTCACCGGAGGGACGTTCGTCAGGTCCTGCTCAGGCTCAGGCAGAATCACCTCTTCGCTAAATACGAGAAGTGCCTCTTTGAGCAGACCTCGCTTCCGTTTTTGGGCTACATTATTTCTCAGACCGTCCTACGAATGGATCCAGAGAAGCTGTCTGCCATCGAGAAATGGCCTCGACCGGAGGGGTTGAAGGCCATTCAGCGGTTCCTGGGCTTCGCCAACTACTACCGCCTCTTCATACCGCACTTCTCTTCCCGGACTGCCCCAATTTCCGCGCTCATCCATAAGGGTACTAATCCCAAAGAGTGGCCGCCCGAAGCAGAGGAGGCCTTTCTTTCCTTAAAACAGGCCTTCTCTTCCGCCCCGATGCTGCATCGCCCGGACGGCAACAAGCAGTTCTTCCTGGAAGTTGACGCCTCCTCCTCTGGAGCCGGAGCGGTACTTACTCAAAAATCATCTTCCGGGAGGATGGTAACTTGCGGCTTCTTCTCTAAACTCTTTTCCTCCTCAGAGCGCAATTATTCCATAGGAGACCGAGAGTTATTGGCCATCAAACTGGCATTGGAGGAGTGGCGTTACCTGCTCGAGGGGGCTCTTCACCCGGTAATAATTTACACTGACCACAAGAACTTGGCTTACCTCCAGCATGCCCAGAGACTTAACCCGCGCCAAGCCCGGTGGTCCTTGTTTTTTGCTCGCTTTGATTTTGTTCTTCATTTTCGCCCGGCTGACAAAAACGTCAAGGCGGACGCCTTGTCTCGATCCTTTCTGGTGTCTGATCTCGAGGAAGATCCGAAACACATCATCGATCCCGCCAGAGTAATGCAGGTGGCTCCCGTGAGTCTAAATCGTCTCCCTCCCGGAAAGACGTTCGTATCAGTACCTGATCGGGAGAAGATCCTTCACTGGGGTCACTCGTCTAAACTGGCTGGCCACGCCGGTCAGAAAAAGACCCTCCAGCTTATTACCCGGCACTACTGGTGGCCTACCCTGCACAAGGACGTAATAGACTTTGTTTCTGCCTGTGTGTCCTGCGCCCGCAACAAGGTTCC